>NC_060125.1:599532812-600146273 GCF_021461395.2 Schistocerca americana | reverse complement strand
GCAGGGCTCTGTATTGAGTGTCTGTCTATTTTTAGTGGCCATTAACGGTCTAGCAGCAGCTGTCAGGCCCTCCATCTCACCCTCTCTGTATGCAGATGACGTCTGCATTTTCTACTGCTGCTCCAGTACTGTTGTTGCTGAGCGGCACCTCCAGGGAGCCATCTATAAGGCACAGTCATGGGCTCTAGCCCACGGCTTCCAGTTTTCAGCCGTAAAGTCTTGCCATGCATTTTCTGTCGCCGTCGTACCGTTCATCCAGAACCCGCTCTTAAATGACGATCCACTCACTGTAGTGGAGACATATCAATTCCTAGGACTGGTTTTCGATGCGCAATTGACCTGGCTCCCTCATCTTAGTCAGCTTAAGCAGAAGTTCTGGAAGCACCTCAATGCCCTCCGTTGCCTGAGCAGCACCAATTGGGGTGCAGATCGCGATACACTGCTGCAGCTCTACAGAGCCCTTGTCCAATACCAAATTGACTATGGGAGTGTCGTTTATGGTTCGGCAGGACCTTCATCATTGCATTTACTCGACCCTGTGCACCACTGTGGGGTGGCTAACGCATGGTTACCTACTCCGTCACGAGGACCGCCTTCAGTGTCGCCGTTGCTCCCAAATGACAGTCGTCCACCTCTTGCTGGACTGCCCACTTTTAGCTGCTCAGCGGCAGCCTCTTAACTTTCCCAGCACCCTGCCTTCGGTGTTTCTACGTTTTATCCGTGAGAGTGGGTTTTATACTTCTATGTAGGTTTTAGTGCATGTCCTCTGTCCCTCTGTGGTCCTCCACGCTAGTGCTTTTAGGGTGGAGGTTTTAATGTGTTGCAGAGTGGCTGGCTTTCCCTTTTTATTCTCATGGTTGGCCAGTCACTGTAATCTGCTTTCATGTTTTACTATCGTCTGTGTCTAGTGTCTCTCTGTTGTTTTCTTGTCCTCTTTTGTTCCTTTTAGTGTTCATTGCCTTCCTTTCGTTCTTGTGGCTTTTCCTTTCTTTCCGTTTTGTGTTATATGTTTCATCCGTTTTATTCTCACACTTGTTTTATTAGGAACAAGGGACCGATGACCTCGTAGTTTGGACCCTTCTCCCGCCTTTAAACCAACCAACCAACCAACCAACCAACCTACCTACCTTTGCTTTGGTTTTCTGCATTACATAGTTTTTCGTCATTGAATGAGTTTTTCCAGCAAGCAGCCCCCTCCTATCTTTTTATACCTGTGATAGCAATCTAGAAACTGTAGATTAGTGCAGTGCTTTTGTAACAAATTGAGAAATTTGTCTCGGAGGACCTTTTGATACCTGCAGTTATCCATCAGTGTTCCGTAATTGCTGCTTTTGGAAATATCTCCTCTAAAATTAATATAAACAGTGCACAGAATTTGGAGGACTTAACATCTACATTGTTTCCCATATACATTTCGTCCCAGAAATGATTTGCCAATTCTCTAGAAAAACTATGTATGTTATGTCCAAGAAGATCCTTTTGTAGGCAGCAGTTTTGTGGGTTTTACCAAGCCTGTCTGTAGCATTATTATCTGACAGTAATTGTCAGAAAGCCCAAGATATCTTAAAAATATTTTACAATTTTCCCTGTTGATGTCTGTAAGTATAGGTCTTAGGCTGACACTGAATTTTTAATAACCTGGTTCTAGTGTTTACCATTTTTGCCATGTCAAAAGTGTTCAATATATTTAGAAAGTTATTACTGATTTCACCCCCAACACTTGTGGTAGTATTTATGTCCCCACATATGATGATATTACTTGTGGGGAGTGAGACTCTTTCCAAGACTTCAGTTAATGTGTCAGAGAAAGTGTCCACATTGCCAGTAGCTGAACAACACGCACACAGAATGATTGACTTCTTATGGATGTTTGTTAGTTCTGTGGCTGCCTATTCAAAATGCTCATTTACAGTAATTGTGATCAGATCTTTCTTAGCTTTAATATGTGTGCCACATCTGATGTAAGTACATGATTACCCATCCTTTAAGGTAGTTCTACAGTAGCTACTTGCACATTCATATAACGAGAGCACTACATGCTGCAGTTTGTCATCTCTATACCAGTGCTCCATAATGCCTATCACCTTACTATTCAGAGACTGTACTTTAACTTTGAGCTGTTTTTAAGGGACTGTACACTTTGATGAAAAATAGGTAATTTGGAGCAAATTTTCATGGTGTTTGTGTACTCTGATGTGTAACAAAGCTTCACTTCATATAAACACAGTCAAGAGGATGTAGGAGGATCGCCATAATTTCTGCTTGACAAACTGGGACATTTCTCTTAAACTGACTAAAAATGGATGTAATTTTGGAAGCAGAAATCGGGCAAACAGGGACACTTCTGTTAAACTTAAAAAAAGTGAAAGGTGGAAGCAAATTTCCCCTTTGATTTGGGAGATGCAAATTCCTTCAACTATACCAAAATAAATGACCTTTGAAAGATCATTAATGTTTGTTTGGTAGTGTCTGGAACTAACACTGATTTCACAACAGCTGTTGATTTCGTTCTGCCCAACATCATATTTTTTGCTGCTTCGACATTATTAAAAAGTTTGTAGCTTAGCCCAGAAGTAGACAACTGATTTCAAAGACATATGATTTTTAATGGTATGACTGCACTTTGCTAAATGTCCAGCTGTTACTAATTTGTCCTGTTTGAATGAATATGAAACAAAATAACTGTCCATTGTTTTTGAAATGCTTGCAGACTACACATTTGATTTATGCTTTACACTAGCAGAGGTAGGTGTAGACAGGACACAACAAACTTTCAATAGGAAATTGAAAAAGAATGTAGGAAAGTCATCGAAAAGGAAGAAAGTTTTGTTGTTAGGCAGTTCTCATGCCAGAGGTGTAGGCCAACTTCTGCAGGAGGAATTAGGACCAGAATACCAGGTCAAAAATTTTTTCAAACCAAGTGCTAGTCTGGATCAGGTGACAGAAGATTTAGGTTCACTCTGTAAAGGATTTACCAGGGAAGACACCGTGGTTATTGTGGGAGGGCCAGGGAACAGCATCGACAGAGATCCTGGGTACAGTATAGAGTGTGACCTGGTAAAGATTGTGTCGGCATCGAGACACACCAATGTTGAATTTGTATCTGTCCTGAGACGCCATGACCGGCCTCATTTGAACTCTTCTGTTGGGAGAGTTAATTTGGAGTTGGAACGGCTGCTTGGGTCGGGTGCGGGGGCTCATATTGGTGTGGTTCCTGTTGATTATCTCAGTAGGTGGGACTATACCAGGCACGGCCTACATCTCAACAGGAAAGGGAAGGGGAAACTGGCTGGGGTAATAGCAGGAAATTTAAGGGGGGGGAGGCACTGCCATGAATGGTAAAATACCAGTGGTTACAGGTGTTGGAGCAGCACCTTTTTTAGGATAGGTAAGACAGAAAGATGTCAAGTTCTACGAGAGGTCAGGATTGAAACAAATCTTCAGTTTAGGAAAGAAATTAAACAGCACAATTCTAGCACATTGGATCACCAATCACAGCTATCAATTATAAATTTTCACCAATCACCAGAAATTTTATCTCCACCAAGTTGTATCTCAGTCCTAGGTAATTGCATTGATGAATTAAAGTCACCCAACCCAATTGACATAATCTGCCTCTGAACACCATGTGACCACTGGTATAGGAACTAGGCCTAAGCACAATGAGAAACTCAGACAGGAGAGTACTGCAGATGTTAGAATAAGGAAAGGTTCTCATAAAAGTATAATTAAAAATAATGTAAGTATATTTCATCAAAATATTGGGAGTTTAAAGAATAAAGTAGATGGGCTTCTGGTTTGTTTAGAAGATTTAGAAGCTGAGAATGAAATAGATATACTATGCCTGTCTGCGCATCACATTGTTACTGATATGGATAAGGTAAATGTAAGTG
This sequence comes from Schistocerca americana, assembly GCF_021461395.2. Lineage (NCBI taxonomy): Eukaryota > Metazoa > Arthropoda > Insecta > Orthoptera > Acrididae > Schistocerca > Schistocerca americana. The sequence continues at coordinate 600,142,380 of NC_060125.1, read as the reverse complement.
GTTATAAGCTCTCCGCACATGTAATGAGAGAAAATATGGAGAAAGGAGGAGTTGCCATATATGTCAAAAGTTATCATTGTGCAAAAAGTATAGAAACAAAAAAGTTTTGTGTAGAGAAACATATAGAAGCATGTGCCCGTGAGCTTAAATTAAATAAAGGCACATTTATAATTGTAACTGTATGTAGGTCCCCATCAGGAAATTTTCGTCTATTTTTGAAAAATTTGGACTCCTTGTTGTGCTATCTGTCAGACAGGGGGAAGCAAATTATTATTTGTGGGGACTTCAATGTAGATTCTCTGAAAGAGGGTAATAGGAAAAATGACCTTGAAGTATTACTCGGTTCTTTCAATTTGACACCCGTTATTGATTTTCCTACTCGGGTGGTAAAGGATAGCAGCTCACTGATAGATAACTTCTTTATAGACCAAGATAAGTTTAACCAGATAAATGCTCAGCCTGTTGAGAATGGTCTTTCTGATCATGGTGCACAGCTAGTTACAATATATGACATAGCTCCATTCAGCAATACTAAACAGTCCTCCAAAGTAGTACGTTCAGTCAACGATTTAACAATTGCAAATTTCAGGGAAAGCCTACAGCAGTTAGACTGGGATGAGGTGTACCGTGAACCTGATGCCAATTTAAAATATAATTTATTTCATGACATTTTTGTAAATGCATTTGAAAACTGCTTCCCCAAGAAAATAGTTAAATATACTCGTAAGAAACCTTGTAACAAACCATGGCTTACTAAGGGTATAAAAATATCTTGTAACCGGAAAAGGGAAATGTATCTGACAGCAAGAAAGAGTAGTGACCCAGAAACTATCAAAAATTATAAAAACTACTCTGTTATATTAAGAAAAGTTATTAAAAAATCCAGGAGTATGTGTATCATGTCTGAAATCAGCAACTCTGATAATAAAATTAAAACAATTTGGAATATTATTAAAAGAGAAACAGGTCAACCAAGGGCAGAGGAAGACAGTATTACCATCAAATTGAATGAAAAGTTTACGAACAAAAAGTCAGAAGTTGAAAATATTTTTAATAATCATTTTCTAAATGTTGTGGATATAGTAGGATCCGGGTGTTCATTAGAAGATGCTAGGCTGTTAATGGGAGAGGCCATACCTATGCAATTTGATACAATTGAAATCTCACCCACTTCTCCCTCTGAAATTAGGAAAATAATAAACTTGCTTAAAAGCAAAAACTCACATGGAATTGATGGCATTTCCAGCAAAATACTAAAAGCTTGTTCTCAACAGATAAGTAAGATTCTCAGCCACCTGTGTAATAGCTCTCTGGAACAGGGCATTTTCCCTGATAGACTGAAATATGCTATTGTGTTATACCTTTGCATAAAAAGGGGGATAGATCTGATGTCAACAATTACCGTCCAATCTCCCTTCTAACAGCTTTATCCAAAAATTTTTAGAAAGTAATGTATTCAAGAGTAGCTTCACATATCTGTAAAAATGAAGTACTAACAAAATGTCCGTTTGGTTTCCAGAAAGGTTTTTCAACAGAAAATGCCATATATGCTTTCACCAGTCAAATTTTGAATGATCTGAATAACCGAACACCACCCATTGGGATTTTTTGTGATCTCTCAAAGGCTTTTGATTGTGTAAATCATGAAATTCTGCTAGACAAGCTCAAGTATTGTGGCATGAGTGGGACAGTGCACAAATGGTTTAATTCGTACCTAACTGGAAGAATGCAGAAAGTTGAAATAAGTAGTTCTCGTAACATGCAAAGATCAGCACATTCCTCAAACTGGGGAACTATCAAGAATGGGGTTCCACAAGGGTCAGTCTTGGGTTCTTTGTTGTTCTTATTATATATTAATGACTTGCCATTCTATATTCATGTAGAGGCAAAGTTAGTTCTCTTTGCTGATGATACAAGTATAGTAATCACACCTGAGAAACAAGAATTAACTGATGAAATTGTCAATACTGTCTTTCAGAAAATTACTAAGTGGTTCCTTGTAAACGGACTCTCACTGAATTTTGATAAGACACAGTACATACAGTTCCATACAGTGAATGGTATGACGCCATTAATAAATATAGACCTTAATCAGAAGCATGTAGCTAAGGTAGAATATTCCAAATTTTTAGGTATGTCCATTGATGAGAGATTAAATTGGAAGAAACACATTGATGATCTGCTGAAACGTTTGAGTTCAGCTACTTATGCAATAAGGGTCATTGCAAATTTTGGTGATAAACATCTTAGTAAATTAGCTTACTACGCCTATTTTCACTCATTGCTTTCATATGGCATCATATTTTGGGGTAATTCATCACTGAGGAATAAAGTATTTATTGCACAAAAGCGTGTAATCAGAATAATAGCTGGAGTCCACCCAAGATCATCCTGCAGACATTTATTTAAGGATCTAGGGATATTCACAGTAGCTTCTCAGTATATATACTCTCTTATGAAATTTGTTATTAACAACCAAACCAAATTCAAAAGTAATAGCAGTGTGCATAACTACAATACTAGGAGAAAGGACGATCTTCACTATTCAAGATTAAATCTAACTTTGGCACAGAAAGGGGTGAATTATACTGGCACTAAAGTCTTTGGTCACTTACCAAATAGTATCAAAAGTCTGACAGATAACCAACAAGTATTTAAGAAGAAATTAAAAGAATTTCTGAATGACAACTCCTTCTACTCCATAGAGAAATTTTTAGATATAAATTAAGGAAAAATATTAAAAAAATAAAAATAAAAAATAAAGAAAAACAAAAAACACAAAAAAATAAAGTTGTTATATTAACTGAAGTATGTTGTTAAATTAACCTAATTATGTCATGTATTGGAAAATTCGACTCGTTCCACATCATTACGAAATATCGTATTCATGATCCATGGAACTAGTATTAATCTAATCTAATCTCTAATCTAATCTAGCTAAATGATCTTTAACATCTGCTCTTGCCACATTTGCAGTGGAAACATAATACTTAAAAATTACATATTCTAATCCATAGAGGGTAAAAACTATAGAGGAAGACAGAAATTTGAGTACATTCAGCAAGCGGTTGAGGACGTAGGTTGCAAGTGCTACTATGAGAGGAAGAGGGTGGCACAGGAGAACAAATCGTGGCAGGCCACATTGAACCAGTGAGAAGAATGATGACTCAGAAAAGTCCCTTCTCCCTCATTTTATGAATGACAATTCTTCTGAATATTTTTGTTGAAATTAACACTTCTTCTTTCGTGTTTTGAGTTCACATGAAACAAACAAACACCTTCAATAACAAATTAAGTGATAAGACTTGGACAGAGAAACAGAGAACCACGTTGATGCAAAACTTAAACTTAGTGGAGATAAGGCCAGGATTACACTATAATATTTCTTTGTTAAAGTTGATATGTCAAATATTTATGTCAAAGAAACTTGACCGTGTAATAGGGAACTTTGTCAAATCTCACTTGTCATAAAATAAATATGATCCAATCTAGGGCCTCGCTGTAGATTTGATCATAAAAGTATCTTGTCTTCTGTTCACTGCAATGTGTAATGTTACCACTTGAAACGCTAGCATCGCTGCCGTGTTCTGTCACCAGCAGTGTGTTTGTAAATGTAGTTGCGAAGTTTAATTTGTTTGTGCCGTCAACTACAAAATTAATAGAAATATATGAAGCTGATGATATGCTTTACAATGTGAGGCACCCTGAGTACAAAAATAGATTATAAGAATGGAGAATTACAAAAAAAAAAAAAATTTTCATTTTATTGTTATTATTTTCGATTATTCCCTTTTGAGAGAGCGATTGAACTTGAGTAGTCATGATTTCTTCTTCTTTCTTCCCAAATTCTCTTCATACGTTCACTGTGTTCTCTCTTGCGTTCTTCTGACCATCTTTCTCCCGTTCTGTTCTATATATGTTCTTGTTTAAGTGTGTGTTTCCGTATGATTATTCTAAACTGTTCTCTATTGTTTATGTTGTCTTGTGTGATCCCCAGTTCTTTAATGTCTTCTTTTCCTTCAGTGATCCACTTTGTCTTGTTTTTGCTCTTGTTTACTATCTCAAAGATTTGTCTTGTGAGCCTGCTTTTATTCATCATGCTGATATGTCCATAAAATTTCATCCTTCTCTTTCTAATGGTGTCCGTTATTGTTTCTATGTCTTTGTAAATGTCTCTCATTGGCGTCTTCACCCAGATTCCTTCCCGAAACACTGGTCCATATATTTTTCTCAGAATTTTTCTTTCCTGCTTTTCAATCTCTCTGATCTTAGTATGACTATGAATCACTGTAATTTCTGCAGCATAAAGTGCTTCTGGTGGGACTACTTTGTTGTAATGCCTTAGTTTCGCATTGACAGAAATATATTTCTTATTATAGTGATTCCAAGTGAGCTTATATGCTTTTTGTAATCTGGAGATTCTTTATTGGCTTTGAATTCAGTCCTGATGGTTGGATTCTCTCTCCCAGATATCTGAAGTGGGCAACTTGTGCCACTTTCCTGTATTGAGTAGTAATCGGGAAATTATCTACAGGTTTGTTTTCCATATACTGTTTTTTCTCATAGGAGATTTGTAGTCCAGTTTTCTGTGAGATTTTGTGTAGTTTTTCCAATGCAAGTTTGGCTTCCTCTCTATTGTTGGTTAGAATGACAAGATTGTCCGTGAAAGCCAAACACTTCACCCTAATTCTCTGCTCTTTTTTAATCCCAAGCCGAATTCCTTTTATTTCCTTTTCCCATGTCCTCACAATTTTTTCCAGAACCATGTTAAATATAATGGGAGACATTCCATCTCCCTGGTGAACAACAGTATGGATATGAAATGCATCTGATGTTTCTCCCATGAATTTAACTTTGGAGGTTGTATCTGTTAATGCCTGTTGAATAATTGACCTTGTTTTCCTGTCAATCCTGAACTCTTCTAAGGTGTGAAATAATGTTTGTCTGTCTATTGAACTGTAAGCCATTTTAAAATCGACAAAAGTTACCACAGTATTTCTAAATCTTCTCATTTGAAAAATTGTTTTTGAGCTCCATATCTGTTCGATGCGAGATCGACCTTTGCGAAACTTTTCATTTTATATATATGTATTCTGAGCCCTCCAGTCTTCTTAATCTATTTTTGTACTCAGGATGCCTCACATTGTAAAGTGCCTCATCAGTTTCATACAGTTCTATTAATTTTGTAGTTGTGAAACACAAAATGTAATTATTACTTTGATCTACAATAAAAATGCACATAAAGTGTATTGGGCATTTATTTACTTTCCGACATTGATCCTTTAGTGCTTTATAAATTGCTTCACACGTTTCAGGTATTATTTTAGTTCATGTGCACTGTGGTATTTGAGTGCTACACTGTGATCTAGAGGAACTCTCTCGTGTAACAAGACATCAATGATTTACTGTGAGCCCGTCTTCTGCAGATATAGCAGTTCTTAAGTGAGTATTGTGCTTTGTGATATGATGACACTTCACTGAGCAAATACTGAAATGTATGCACATCCATTCGTAAGTAATTTATGTACAACTTGACATCCTCCACTAGAAGCTCATGTAACAAATTTTGTTGAATGCTTTTATCGTCTCATCGTAAAACCCATGGCTTCACCCAGGTACGTTTCTATTTTCCCCCAATTCTCTTCCAAATGCACAAACATTGCAATTGTGGTATTTGCAACTGCTGCGCATAACAAGAAGTTGAACTTCGATGACAAACAATATGAGCGTGTAATACCCCATTTTAGTGCCACATCAAATATCTTTGTCAAACAAATTTGATGACTATTTGATCATACCTTTGATCAAATCTTTGTCAAGGAAATATGAGAGTGTAATACCGGCCAAACACACAATAATGGGAACTCAGCAGCATTACCACACAATACTACTACTTAAGGGCCTCAGTCAGCTGTCATATTTCTCTGAAGTCTGAAATCTAGAACAAACTGCTGCCCCGAAAATATTTTTTGGGACACCAGTTTCTTTAATCTGAAACCAGAACTGTCCTGGAAAACCAGGACATCTGGCAGACCTTCATAACTTGCAGTAGTTATGCAGAGAGGAAGAGACCTGCACAGGATAGACAAGTGTGGAGAACAGAATCTAAGCAGTCTTCGGGCTGAAGACATCAACCACTACTCTGAATTTATAACAAATCGTGACAAGGCAAAGCAGCAGTTAAATTCTGTTATGCCACTGGCAGATCTGCTGCTGATGCAGGGCTTATGGGAAACTATCTGATTGATGAAACAATTGAAAACCAAGGCTAGAATAATGAAAATAATAATAATAATAATAATAATAATAATGATTAGATTGCTTCTCACCATATAGTGGAGATGATTCACAGACAGGCGCAAAACTGCCTAAAAAAAAATTAGCTTTCAGCCAAAAGGCCTTCTTCTAAAGTAACTCTCATACATGACCTTTGAGTCTGCCCTCGATGGCCAGGGCCAGAAACATTAGTGTGTGTGTGTGTGTGTGTGTGTGTGTGTGTGTGTTTAAAATAAGGCTTTGCGGCTGAAAGCTCACTTGTTTAACAACCCTTTTGTTGTTTCTGTCTGCAACTTAGCACCTCCACAATATGGTGAGTAGCAGTCTATTCTTTTCATAATACTCTCTGATTAATAGCATTTTTATGGAATGAATGTATCATTGGGCAGAAAAATGCATGGTTTCAAATTTCATGGCAGGTTTAAGTGGCGTGCTGCTTTGGGACACAAACCCAAAACCTTGACTTTTGCCGACTGAGCATTCACGTATAACTCATTACCATCAGTACACCTCTCCAACCTTCCAGACTTCTCAGCAGCTCTCTTGCACACCTTGCTAGGCTAGTACTCCAGAAAGAAAATATTTCAGCGACAGGGTGAAAGGTAAAAAATTCACGCAGTGAATCAGTCAGAATGAAAGTAATTAGGATTTGCTTTTCAGTAATTTTCTTCTCCTTTCTGAATTTTCAAAAACCAACAATCATGTAATATTTATCAAAGTTGAACGTCTTCATGTTTCTTTAGTATATTCATCTGATTACTGCAGATTTATTTTTCATTTTTAACTAGTTTAAAGAAAAAAGCTCTCTCTTTATTGTAGTGAATTAATTATCTTCTGTCATTGCGTGCTACAAATAGATTACAAACTTTTCAAATAATGATGAACTTTTATTGCATGAGTACAGGTATTGAGGTGAAATACAGAGCAATGGCTATACTTTGAATACCGACTTTACGTAAATTCATATTTTTATTTACGTTGTTTTTCACATCTATGGGATGAAGTACTTGGAGATTCTTCCTGGCACTCCATATATAATTCATCGCTCCATGCTCCCCCTGCGGGTCCGGGGATTAGAATAGGCCCGAGGTATTCCTGCCTGTCGTAAGAGGCGACTAAAAGGAGTCCCACCTCCTCAAGGGCGTCGTTAGCGCCTGCGTCCGGAGACGGACGGTTCCACGACCTCTATTTGCGGTCATTTTGCTTTTTCACTTCTCGTTTCTTCCTTCCTTCGGTTGGTTCCTTTCTTTGCTCTTTTCCACCTCACTGTCTTCCTTACTCTTTCCTTGTCTTCTTCTCCTTGCCTTCTCATTGCCTTCTTCTCCTTGCCTTCTCATTGCCTTCTTCTCATTGCCTTCTTCTCCTTGCCTTCTCTGGTCTCCGCCTCGGCGTTTGAGACAGTCTGTCCTCTCTCGCCCTCTCTCTCCTCCTTTTCCTCTTCTTCCTTCCTCCCTGTGCGTGCCTGAAGGCCGACCCACGCGTTCGCACGCGTAGCCGGTGACGAGGTAACGCGTAATTCCCCGCCCTGGGTAGACATGTAAGGCACGCGCGTACCCCCTGGTAAAGGCCAGGCCCGGAGAGGGGTGATTGCCTGAGCTGATACCTTCTGACCATGCCAATTGGTCCCTCCATCTGGTTCTCGGGAGGTGTGACCTGAGGTGTAAACATTCACCTAAGGCGGGAGTGCCCTCTGAGAAGGTCCCCACAAGGAAGGAGCGCGCCGTCGGAGACGCTGGCAATCATGGGGGATTCCTCCGCAATGGATTTCACTCCATCTGTCTCGACTTCTGCCCAAAAACGGAAACGTGACCAGCCATCAGTGACAAAAGTACTACCGCCTGCCCCACAGTTCCTCGTCATTTCTCTATCTGAGGACGGAAAGGATTTTTCCTCTGTCAACCCTTTCGTTATCCAGAAGGGTGTAGATGCCGTAGCCGGATCTGTCAAATCTTGTACCAGGTTGCGTAACGGTACCTTATTACTAGCAACTGAGAGCGCCTTTCAGGCACAAAAACTGCTTCGGGCCACACTCCTCTACACGTTCCCTGTGCGGGTGGAGGCTCACCGAACTTTGAATTCGTCTCGTGGTGTGGTCTATACTAGCTCCCTCGACGGACTGACTGACGAGGAGATTCAATCTTTCCTCGCTGAGCAGGGCGTGACGGCTGTCCATAGGGTCATGAAGAAGGTCAACAATGACCTTGTACCGACCCGGACACTTTTCTTGACCTTCGATAGTGTTAAGCTGCCATCGCGCATCAAGGCGGGCTACGAGGTTATTTCTGTTCGCCCCTATGTCCCGACACCTACGCGCTGTTACCAGTGTCAGCATTTCAATCACACTCGACAGTCTTGTTCCAATGCGGTTAAATGTGTCACTTGTGGCAGGGATGCCCATGAGGGTGACTGTCCACCTCCGTCTCCTCGTTGTGTGAACTGTCAGGGTGACCATGCCGCATCCTCCCGCGACTGTCCTGTCTATAAGGAAGAACGCTGTATCCAAGAAATTCGGGTCAAAGAGAAAGTGTCCACCTCGGCTGCTCGCAAGCTATTGGCTAGTAGGAAGGCCACGCTGCTCCCAGCGGGGAAATACAGTACTGTCCTCGCCTCTCCTCGGACTACCAGGGAGGTGGCAACTCAGACATGCGATCTGACCTTCAGCACCACGGTCGTCCGTTCGGCCAGTGCTAAGATCGCCCGGTCGACGTCTCCTCTTCCTCCCGTCACCCCTCAGACACAAGCACCTTCATCAGCTTCTGCCAAGACGAAGACCCAGAAGTCAGATGCACGGGCCTTTATGAAGGAACCGTCCCGTGCAGACTTCCTACGTACCTCGACCTCCCAGCCTTCGACCGGTACTTCCACCAAACGTCCTTCCAAGAAGGCTCCTAGGAAGCACAGTTCTCCTTCTCCGCCACGGCGCATTTCTTCTCCTGCGCCACCCAGCGGTTGCCGCCCCAGGCCGTCATCCGTTTCGCCTGGCCGCACCGCTGGTAGCCGAACATCTGGCCGTTCACCGGCGGAGGAAGCTCCCCCTCCCGGCCATCTTCCCAAGATGGCCGATGAACCTATAGACCCAATGGACGAAGACTGTCCGCCTACTGATAGCGGCGGCAGTGCTCGCTCGAAGCCAGGCCCTCCGCGGCCTTCGAGGTGACCCCTTCTTTTATCTTCCTTTTCTTACTATGGCACTTATTCACTGGAATATTCGCAGCATTCGCTCCAATCGAGAGGACTTGAAATTGCTGCTCCGCTTGCACCGTCCGCTCGTCGTAGCCCTCCAGGAAACGAAGCTACGCCCATGCGATCAAATTGCCTTGGCACACTACACCTCTGTGCGTTTTGACCTACCCCCTGTGGTAGGTATCCCGGCTCATGGAGGGGTTATGTTGCTGGTCCGGGATGACATTTTCTATGATCCCATCACGTTGCACACCGGCCTGCAGGCAGTTGCCATCCGCATTACTCTCCCCACTTTTACATTTTCCATTTGTACCGTTTACACTCCATCGTCATCTGCCGTTACCAGGGCAGACATGATGCAACTTATTGCTCAGCTACCTGCACCATTTTTGTTAACTGGAGACTTCAATGCCCACCATCCCCTTTGGGGCTCTCCAGCATCCTGCCCGAGGGGCTCCCTGTTAGCAGACCTTTTCAACCAGCTCAACCTTGTCTGCCTCAATACTGGCGCCCCTACTTTTCTTTCGGACACATCTCACACCTATTCCCATTTAGACCTCTCTATATGTACTCCCCAACTTGCACGCCAGTTTGAGTGGTATGCACTTTCTGATACATATTCGAGCGACCACTTCCCGTGTGTTATCCATCTCCTGCAGCATACCCCCTCTCCATGCTCCTCTAGTTGGACCATCTCCAAGGCAGACTGGGGGCTCTTCTCTTCCAGGGCGACCTTTCAGGATCAAACCTTCACAAGCTGCGATCGTCAGGTCGCACACCTCACGGAAGTCATTCTCGCTGCTGCTGAATATTCCATCCCTCACCCTACTTCTTCTCCACATCGCGTACCGGTCCCCTGGTGGACTGCAGCATGTAGAGACGCTTTACGTGCTCGTCGACGTGCTTTACGCACCTTTAAACGCCACCCTACAGTGGCGAATTGTATCAATTATAAACGAATACGTGCTCAGTGTCGTCGTATTATTAAAGAAAGCAAGAAAGCCAGCTGGGCTGCTTTCACAAGCACCTTCAACAGTTTTACTCCTCCTTCTGTTGTCTGGGGTGGCCTGCGCCGGCTATCTGGCAGTAAGGTCCACTCACCAGTTTCTGGCTTGACGGTCGCGAATGACGTCCTTGTGGCCCCTGAGGATGTCTCCAATGCCTTCGGCCGCTTTTTCGCCAAGGTTTCGAGCTCCGCTCATTACCACCCTGCCTTCCTCCCCCGCAAACAGGCAGAGCAGGCTAGGCCACCTAACTTCCGCTCCTCGAATCGTGAAAGTTATAATGCCCCATTCACGATGCGGGAACTCGAAAACGCACTTGGCCGATCACGGTCCTCCGCTCCAGGGCCTGATTCTATTCATATTCAGATGCTGAAGAACCTTTCTCCTGCGGGTAAAGGTTTTCTTCTTCGTACTTACAATCGCATCTGGATTGAGGGACATGTTCCCGCATGCTGGCGTGAGTTTATTGTTGTCCCGATTCCTAAGCCGGGGAAGGACAAGCACTTGCCTTCCAGTTATCGACCCATCTCGCTTACCAGCTGTGTCTGTAAAGTGATGGAGCGAATTGTTAACTCTCGATTGGTTTGGCTGCTCGAGTCTCGACGCCTACTTACCAATGTACAATGTGGATTTCGTAGGCGCCGCTCTGCTGTTGACCATCTGGTTACCTTGTCGACCTTCATTATGAATAACTTCTTGCGGAAGCGCCCGACCGCGGCTGTGTTCTATGATTTGGAGAAGGCTTACGACACCTGTTGGAGGGCAGGCATTCTCCGCACCGTGCATACATGGGGCCTTCGCGGTCGCCTCCCTCTTTTTATTCGTTCTTTTTTAATGGATCGACGGTTCAGGGTACGTGTGGGTTCTGTCCTGTCAGACACCTTTCGCCAGGAGAATGGGGTGCCACAGGGCTCAGTTTTGAGCGTCGCTCTCTTCGCCATTGCGATCAATCCAATAATGGATTGCCTCCCAGCTGATGTATCAGGCTCCCTTTTCGTGGACGATTTTACCATCTATTGCAGCGCGCAATGTACAAGTGTCCTGGAGCGCTGTCTTCAGCGTTCTCTTGACCGTCATTACTCCTGGAGTGTCGCCAATGGCTTCAGTTTTTCTGCCGAGAAGACGGTCTGTATTAACTTCTGGCGCTACAAAGAGTTTCTCCCACCGTCCTTACGACTCGGTCCCGTTGCTCTCCCAATCGTGGAGACAACAAAATTTTTAGGTCTTACATTTGACAGGAAACTTAGCTGGTCTCCACATGTGTCATATTTGGCTGCCCGTTGTACCCGTTCTTTCAATGTCCTCCGTGTTCTTAGTGGTATGTCGTGGGGAGCGGATCGAACCGTCCTGCTTCGTCTATATCGGTCGATCGTCCGCTCCAAGCTGGATTATGGGAGCTTCGTATACTCCTCTGCATGGCCATCCATCTTACGCCGCCTCAACTCCATACAACATCGGGGTTTACGACTTGCGATCGGAGCGTTTTATACTAGTCCCGTAGAGAGTCTTCATACTGACGCTGGCGAATTGCCACTCACCTACCGGCGCGATATACTGCTTTGTCGGTATGCCTGTCGGCTACTGTCAGTGCCCGACCACCCGTCTTATTGCTCCTTTTTTGACGACTCTCTCGACCGTCAATACGGGTTGTATGTCTCTGCCCTGCTACCCCCTGGAGTTTGCTTTCGTCGCCTCCTTCAACACCTTAATTTTTCACTCTCTGCAACCTTTCGAGTGGGCGAGAGCCACATGCCACCTTGGCTCCAGGCTCAGGTCCGCGTTCACCTTGACCTCAGCTCGCTCCCAAAAGAGGTTACCCCCGGTTCGGTCTACCACTCCCGTTTTGTTGAACTTCGTTCAAAGTTCATCAATAGGACCTTCATTTATACAGATGGCTCAAAGACCAATGACGGGGTCGGGTGTTCTTTTATTGTCGGGGCACAAAGTTTCAAATACCGGCTCCATGGCCATTGTTCGGTCTTCACAGCTGAGCTCTTTGCCCTCTACCAGGCTGTTCTTTACATCTGCCGCCACCGACATTCTGCTTATGTCATCTGCTCCGATTCCCTGAGCGCCATCCAGAGCCTCAGTGATCCGTATCTGGTTCACCCTTTCGTGCACCGGATCCAACGCTCTCTTCAGCAGCTGGTGGACGTCGGTTCTCCGGTTAGCTTTATGTGGGTCCCTGGCCATGTCAGTATCCCTGGGAACGAAGCTGCAGATGCCGCTGCCAAGGCTGCGGTCCTCCAGCCTCGGACAGCTTCTTGTTGTGTCCCTTCCTCAGACTGTAGCAGGGTCATTTGTCGGCGCATTTTATCGCTGTGGCATGCCGATTGGGCTGCACTTACAGACAACAAGCTTCGGGCCTTGAAACCTCTTCCCGCTGCTTGGACGTCCTCCTCCCGCCCTTCTCGGTGGGAGGAGGTCGTTTTGGCCCGGTTACGCATTGGACACTGCCGGTTCAGCCATCGCCATCTGCTGACGGCTGCGCCGGCGCAGTTCTGCCCATGTGGGCAATTGCTGATGGTCCGCCACATTTTAATGTCCTGTCCGGATTTCAACACACTGCGTCTCGATCTTAACCTGCCATGTACTTTAGATGCCATTTTAGCAGATGACCCACGAGCAGCTGCTCGTGTCCTTCGTTTTATCAATTTGACACACCTCTCTAAGGACATTTGATGATGCTGTTTTTTAATCCTCTGCCTATCAGTCTGTCTTTTATCGTGTTTTCCCTTTTAGTTGTTGTTTTAAACTTGTGCCTCGCGGTGCTTGTAAGGGCGCTAATGACCATTGAAGTTGTGCGCCCTAAAACCACAAAAAAAAAAAAAAAAAAAAAAAAAAGAAATCGCTCCATGCAGTACCTTCTGTGATGTAGAGATGTCTGCTCTCAAACTCCATCCACTGCACACTTCCCAAGAAGTACCTTGAACAGATAATAAAAATATGAAACAATATTTGAAAATATTTATATCATCTAGAAACAAATAACATCTTTTGAGACTACTTTGGTCCAATTTAATTACTACAACTGTAACAAAACTAATTTTACATACACTTGTTCATTTATAGACAACCAGGATACAGAAAATTTCGCACCTTTAATGCCTATGGGAAAGAAGCCAAATTTTGCACCTCCACAAGGGCAAAGCTTGTTTTAGGGATGAATATTTCACTCTGCAGCAGTGTATGCACTGCTCTGAAACTCCCAGACAGATTTAAACTGTGTTGCCTGACTAAGAACATTTAATATCCTTAAATTTGAGAGTACTAGACCAGCTATCTGTGCCGACCATCTTCTGTGGAGTAGAGAAGTGTTGTGAAAATGGGTCAAGAGCTTTGACTGCAAGATTGCAAGCAAAGTTCTCACACTAGCACACAGTTTTAAACTATCAGAAATTTTATGTTCTACTTGTTAATATTAAATGAATATGAAGAATAAATAATAATTTGATACTTAACTTCAAGTGGCGAAATGTATAGTACCACCAAAACACACAAAACTAAAAGGGAATGTTATTTATCTTTCAGAACTGTTAGTGTTTCTTTGTTCGGGAGGGGAGAGAGGATATATCTGCAAAAAATTTAAGAGTATAATTGAATGCTAGTTACACAAATCCTGTAACATACCATCACTTTCAGAATTAATGCACATCTGGTGTGGGTAACATTATTTCAAAATTATTTTGTATAAATGCATTGTATGGTGTAATATCTTTGGGGAGGAGGCAGGTTTGTCATCTTTGGGTGACCACATTTGTGCGTAACAGACGACAGTGGTTGCAAAGCAGTTTACATAATTCTACAATAATTTCCAAACCCGAGTTCGCATCCCAGTCTGATGCACAGTTTTAATATGACAAGAAGTTTCATATCAGCGAATGATGATTCTGGCCACCCTTGACAACCCACTTTACACTTATGATAGTGTCTTCAGTGGTTGTTATTCAGCAGTCATTCACCTTTTCTGCAAATATTGATATCTTTACAATGATGACAAATGACAGTCTTTAAGGATACCCACATAAGTAACATGAGGATGCATGTAGCAGATCTCAAATGATTGGTGCAAAATTATGCCTACAGTGTTGATTAGCTACAGGGGATTTCTGCAAAATGCAACAAATTGCCGATGCCAAAATTGTTTCAGATTAATATTTGTATGCTCCCAAAGTGAACTTCCACTCTGCAGCAGAGTGTGGGTTGATATGAAATTTCCTGGCAGATTAAAACTGTGTGCCGCACTGGGACTCGTACCCAAGACCTTTGTCTATTGCGGACAAGTGCTCACCAACTGAGGTACCTGAGTGTAACTCGTGGTCCTTCCTCACGGCTTTACTTTTGCCAGCACCTCATCTCGTACCTGGTGAACTTCATAGAAGTTCTGTGAAATTTGTGGGACTAGCACTCTAGGAAGAAAGGGTATTGTGGAGACAGAGGATGGGTGGTTGTTTCCAGAGTGAGTTCTCATTCTGCTGTAGATTGTGCACTGATATGAGACTTAAACCCGAGTTCGCATCTCAGTCTGATGCACAGTTTTAATATGCCCGGAAGTTTCATATCAGCAAATGATGATTCTGGCCACCTTTGACAACCCACTTTACACTTATGATTGTGTCTTCAGTGGTTGTTATTCAGCAGATGATGTAGTGCTGATAGTTATTCACACCAAGGCCCACAAATAGATTTTCTCTTGAAGTTTTTCTCACTTTTATGATTTACTGTGGATCAACTTTCAGGTTTGAAAAAGGACCCTCTTGCTGGTGATGGGATCTTCACAAATGATTCATAAAATCTCTTGTAGGCATTGTTCCAGACTGACTTTCAGTGAGACCGTAAATATTATGAACCAGTTGGGAACCGACTTAGTGCCACCCTCCCCTCTACCGTGTTCTTCTTGCTCTCACCCAAAATAGATTGACCTAGATTTGTTTTTGGGAGCACAGCAGTTCAAATTACCACCCAACTCTCCAGATTTAGGTTCCTTTTGTTTACTTAAATCACTTGAGATAAATGCCTGGATGGTTCCATTGAAAGAGACACTGTCAATTTCCTTCCCTAATCCAAGCTTGAGTTCTGTCTCCATTTACCTCATTGTCAATGGGATGTTGGCTCCTTTTCTTTCACCCGCCCCACCTGACACATTGCCTATTCCTTTGTACAGCATGTAACTTGTTGGTTACAGGTTGAGATTTTCAGTCTGCTGGTTTTTTCTTACTCACTGGAATGCATAAACATGTACAAATAGTGCTATACCCAATACGTAATGTGTCCACTTCAAGCCCCTGTTACTGATAAGATGTTATACATACACTGAGGAGATGAAAGTCATAGGATAATGATATTTACATATACAGATGGGCGGTAGTATCGCATACATGAGGTATAAAAGAGCAGTGCAATGGGGAGCTGTCATTTGTACTCAGGTGATTCATCTGATAAGGTTTCCAAAGTGATTATGGCCATATGATGGGAATTAAGACTTTGAACTCAGAATGGTAGTTAGAGCTAGAGGCACAAGACACTCCATTTCAGAAATCATTGGGGTATTCAATATTCCAAGAGCCACAGTGTCAAGAGTGTGCCAATAATACCAAATTTGAGGCATTATCTCTCACCATGGACAGTGCAGCAGCTGGCGGCCTTCACTTAATGACTGAGAGCAGCGGCATTTCCATATAGTTGTCAATGCTAACACACAGGCAACACTGCATGAAATAACCACAGAACATATCTGTTAGGACAGTGCAGTGAAATGTGATGTTATGGGCTATGGCATCAGACTACAAACTTGAGTCCCTTTGCTATCAGCACAACATCGCCTGCAGCATCTCACCTGAGCTCATGACCACAGTGGTTGAATCCTTGGCAACTGGAAAACTGTGGCCTGGTCAGATGAGTCTTGATTTCAGTTGGTAAGAGCTGATGATAGGATTAAAGTATGGTGCAGACCCCACAGAGCCATGTACCCAAGTTTTCAGCTAGACAGTGTGCAAGGTAGTGGTGGCTCCATAATGGTGTGGGCTGTTTTTACGTGGAATGGAATTGTTTATGTTCAACTATCCGAAGACCATTTGTTGCTGTTTGTGGACTTCATGTTCCCAAACAATGATATCATGTAATCGGGCCACAGTTGTTCTAGATTGGTTGGGAGAACATTCTGGACATTTTGAGCAAATGATTTGGCCACTCAAATCACCCGACAAGAATCCCATTAAACATTTATAGCACATAATTGAGAGGTCAGTTTGTGCACAGAATCCTGCACCAGCAGCAACACTTTCACAATTGTGGCTTTCTGTAGAAGCAGCAGGGCTCACTATTTCTGCGGGGGACTTCCAAAGGCTTGTCGAGTCCATGCAACATAGTTGCTGCAGTACGACAGGCAAAAAGGAGGTCCAACACTATATTAGGAGGTATCCCATGACTTTGGTCTCATCAGTGTATAATTATGTGCAGATTTATTATGTCTGTTCTTAATGTGAACATCGTCATCCTTCCATTCTGAAATGCTGCAAGTAAGCTAATATTGTGAGGCAAAATGTCATCTTCATGAATTATTTAAACTACTTTTGAACTCTAGGTTCTGTACATTTAAGATCAAAGTAAGAGTTAATTATTTGTTTTGTTTTCCCTTCTTTGTAGAGGAAGAAAGCGAGATAGAAGCTGAAGATGACCCGTACGATACCAGTGGGAAAAAAGCTTTCTTGACCATAAGGAAGAGGCATGCAGAATTACGAAATAAGAATAAAAGCCTGTTACTTTCTTATTCTGATCAATCATCATCTGAAAATGAGAGTGAAGAACCAATAGAGAAGAAATCTCATTATGATAAGCCAGTTATTCGACATTGTACAGAAAATTGTAGGTGAAATTATTCTTTTTGAAGCAATTACCAAAATTAAAAGTGGAGTAAATACAGATGTCAGTGGATTGTGCCCCAGTGAACATGTCATATAATTAATGTTATTCATTGGTCGGTATGAAATATGTTTGTGATCTGTATGTCTTTTGTGTATTAATAAGTTTTTATTTTTGTTAATTCAAGCATGTAAATAAATATTTCACATTACAACTCAATAGTTTGATTAGTGCAAACTACCAAGTCTGTCTGGAAGAAGCTGTATTAGCAGTCACATATGATTATCTGCAGTCCTGGTCATTTTACATAAACACACTTCACACATTTATGTTAAGATAGTGAACTGTCAAAAGATAGTCATCCCTGTTGCATGCTGCAACCTTTGCTCTCCTCTTAAAAAGTTAATGACATCTACACTCCTAAAATCATCAGGCTAAATACACAATTTTTAGTACCACAGTCCAAAGAAGTTTTAATGAGACAGTGTAAACAGGCAGGATATTAGTGAAATACGGCGGAAAGAAAACAATCAAGACAACAATGTGCAGCATTCCTGATTGCAGGACTGTCATTGTGCCACAAGTAAAACATGAAAAAAATTGATACTGTGGTCCAAAATGATGTTTTAAGCACCAGTCATTTTAACATCTAATTACTCATCCCCCCTCCATAACTTTAGATAACTTGTAAAATTAACTAAAATAATGCAGAAATAATCTTTTCAAATAGTTTGACACATTTCTGGGAGTCTTTTTTTGTGTGTTCTGGACTATTGATTTGCAGTAAGTAATATAGTGCTCTTCTATTAATTGCTGTACTGGAGTCTTTTGATAGTGTGAAGAAAAAAAAAATCTGCAATGCAATTGGATAGGTAAAAAAAAAAAAAACTGTTCATAAGCAGCAGCAGGAGAAGACGCATATAAAGGTTGAAGAAATGTGCAGGAGTTGGGCAGAAAGGTTGAAGGGAGAAACAAGAGGGATGAAAGAAAAGTGATGTTTCCAGAATGAGATTTTCGCTCTGCAGCGGAGTGTGCACTGATGTGAAACTTCCTAACAGATTAAAACTGTGTGCCAGACCGAGACTCGAACTCGGGACCTATGCTCTACCGCAAGTGCTCTACCGCCCGTGAAAGGCATAGATCCCGAGTTAGTCTTGGTCCGGCACTCAGTTTTAATCTGCCAGCAAGTTTCAAAGAAAAGGGATGTTGAGGTGTCGGAAATGGGGAGAGTTTGGAAAACTCGTCCAGAACCTGGTGTCAGGGGAGACTTACCGGATGGAATGAGAAGTAAAGACTGATGGTTGGGGACTACATTCTCAGTCTAGGACTCTATGGAATCGAAATTTATCTGTACTAAGTAAATTGTTTCTGCTTAAAATATGAGACTACTGTTGAGTGCATTACTTTTGGAATCTTTTGGAAAGTGATGTCAGTGAGTAAATTGGATGATAATTACTTAAGTGTTTCTTGTCACATTTTAATGTGTCTGGAAAAATTCTGTATGCCAGTGATGCATTACATAAATCAGTAAGGAATATGTGAAACAAGAAAAAGGGCAACCACTAAGCTTTAGGGACGAGTTGTGGCTGTTTATGACAGTTAGAAATTCTAAATTCTCATTGACCACCTACAATGTTTATAATAGTCACTGCCATGTAGTATTCTTTTGTGAGTGTGAGTAACTTGTTGCTGTCAAAAAAAACTTCACAGTTTTAAGTGAGCATCTAGATTGACGCTGGAACACCTCGACAATAGCAGGTTAACAGCATCTTCAGTGGCAAACAACCACCCAGAACTGTTTCTGTTATATATTCATGATGGAATAGTGTTGACAGTCTGGAGCTCTGACTGCTTGCAATGCCTGCAGAAAGTGCGACCTGAGAATAACATAATGACTACTTTTAGTTAAATTGACAAATTCAAAGGGCTGTGTTCCTTTGTTGATAATAAGTCTTGCAACACGTGTTCCTGTTAGCTGGAAGTATTTTCCATTTTCTACTTTGAGTACAATAGCTTTCATATCATGGAACATAGTCTTTCTTCACTGATGACGAAAACTGTACAACATTACTGAAAAGACAGCCCGAGTCGACTAATGCTTGGGCAGGTTGGCCATAAGAGATGACCTCAGTAAGATTCCCTGACATCTTGAGGACTGTTATCTTTGGAGGATTTGTGTCTGTGGCAACGTCGCCTCAGTAGATAGTCACCTTGCTTAGTTTTCCTGAAGTCGGCAGCCAGGCGAGCTGCTGGTACCTCTGTATGGCAACAGGGAATGGCTAGGTCACGTTGGGGAGTGACCTCATCCACGGAATAGTGAGCGGATTCATCCCACAGATCAACTGTAATTATCTGTAACTGACTGTTGTGAATGTAACTTGTGATATTTAATGTCTGGTGTTTTTGTATTCACTGAAAACTTGCCTTCTTTCTCTATGTCGAGGGCATTCACGGTAGAAACACACTGACATGATACCATATTTCCTCCAAATGCTTGCAATTTGTTCCAGGTATTGAGCTTCTCTTTATTGTTCTGTGTGGTTCGTGGGCTGTGCCATCCAGGTAAATGTATGCATTTGTCAAATAGGTCATGTCGCCCCCATCTGTTGCGTTTGGTGATTTCGGTCAAATCATTTTAGCTGCTTCATCGGGTAATGTGCAGAGTTTCCGGAAAACACTGTTCGGTGCCTGATGTGGATCTGACTTATTGCTGTTTTTTAATCCAGCTGTGTCCTGAAAATACAGATTGTAGAAATTATATATAAAAACAAAGATGAGGTGACTTACCGAACAAAAGCGCTGGCAGGTCGATAGACACACAAACAAACACAAACATACACACAAAATTCAAGCTTTCGCAACAAACTGTTGCCTCATCAGGAGAGAGGGAAGGAGAGGGGAAGACGAAAGGAAGTGGGTTTTAAAGGAGAGGGTAAGGAGTCATTCCAATCCCGGGAGCGGAAAGACTTACCTTAGGGGGAAAAAAGGACAGGTATACACTCGCACACACGCACATATCCATCCACACATACAGACACAAGCAGACATGGTCTTTAAATATGTCTGCTTGTGTATGTATGTGTGGATGGATATGTGCGTGTGTGCGAGTGTATACCTGTCCTTTTTTCACCCTAAGGTAAGTCTTTCCGCTCCCGGGATTGGAATGACTCCTTACCCTCTCCTTTAAAACCCACTTCCTTTCGTCTTCCCCTCTCCTTCCCTCTCTCCTGATGAGGCAACAGTTTGTTGCGAAACCTTGAATTTTGTGTGTATGTTTGTGTTTGTTTGTGTGTCTATCGACCTGCCAGCGCTTTTGTTCGGTAAGTCACCTCATCTTTGTTTTTATATATAATTTTTCCCACGTGGAATGTTTCCTTCCATTATACAGATTGTAGAAATGATATTTTGCTTGTATTACAGTTCCTGTCCATGTAGGTGAAGGCATTTACATTGTCTAATTGGAGCCATGGTGACGTAGGAGTTTCGAAGGTGCGCTGCTTCCACCACACAATGTCATGTCAAAACCACAAAACAAAATAAATCCAAAGGCATTGTCATTACCAGTATACAACACTTAGCACTGAAATCATGTTTATTACTAGCACCAATACACAGTCATAATAGAATGAACCTTCTTGATAGTGTGCAGCTATTTACGCAAACATCAATTATTCCAGAATGCTGTTATTTATAAAGACATTAAATACTCCAGAATACAGAATATATTTCAAGAAACATCCAGAAATCATAACTGCTAATTAACTAATAAATGCTGGTGGACAGGCTTTAAATGGCAACATCAGTAAGCCAGCCACCGAATCTAATAACAACGTCTAGTCGCTACGCCACACCACAAGCACCATAGCTTGCGGCATTATTCTGTTAGAGATGGCAAAAGTCGGTAGCATCTTAAAAAAAGGTTATAAGATGAATATCAGCAAAGATAATGGAATATAGTGGAATTAAATTAGGCAACACTGAGGGAGATAGGTGAGGAAATGACACACAGTAATCGATGAATTCAGCTGTGTGGAGATCAAAATATCCTATGCAGGTAGAAGTAATGAGGATACAAAATGCAGATTTCAAACAGAATTTCCGAAAAATGGAAATATGTAAACATTGAAAATATGTTTTAATATTAAATTCTTTCAGAAAAGTCTTTTTGTTCGGTCTGTCGCCTTGTAAGTGAAACACTGACGATAAGCAGTTAAAACAAGAAAACAGCAAAAGCTTTTGAAATGTAGTGCTATAGAAGATTGCTGAATATTAGGTGGATAGACTGAATAACTAATTAATTGAATGGGGTAGAAAACAAATTTATGGCACAATTTGATTCAAAGAAAATAGCTTCTTACAGAATATTTCTTGAGGCATCAGGGAATAGTTAATTTTGCAATGTAAGTTTATGTGGCAGAAAGGCTTCACAAAATTTAAGCACATTGAAAAAGATGTAGTTGCAATAGTTACATATACATGGAGAGACTTGCATGGGTAGACTTACTGCATCCTACTAGACTTCAGACTGAAGAGCACTACAACACCACCTAATTTACAACAAATCATGACAATGCAAGACACCAGTTAAATTCTGTTCTGTAACTGGCAGATCTCTTGCTGATGAAAAGGGGGTGGAAGGTGTACCCTCCACCGTGTGCCATACAGTGACCTGTGGAATATGTATGTAGATGTATATATAAATGACAAGCATTTTCTAAGCTATCTAATTCAAGTATGAAATACAAGGCAAATCATTCTTTTCACTTATACATTAAATACTAGTGCGTGAATCATGTTTGCTTCTTCTCAGTAATTAATAATTAATCTACTTAAAACATCCGTACCATTCTTGGTTTGCTTTTGAAACCTAGTATTAATTTTTTTTAATTGGTATTATTAAGCTTTATCATCAGTTTCCTAATTTTTCTTTCAGTCAAAAGACCATATGGATTTTAACTCATTAGTTCTTCTTAAGCCATAATATCTGTGTATAATAATTTGGCATTGTCTTTTCTTTACAATTGAAACATGATATACACTGAAGCGCCAAAGAAACTGGTATAAGCATGCGATTCAAATACACAGATGTGTGAACAGGCAGAATAAGGTGCTGCCCTCGACAATGCCTATATGAGACAACAAGGGTCTGGCTCAGGACAACCCCCCCCCCTCCCCCCTGGGTGCCCCTGGAGGTGTCATCTGCCCTCTCGCAAGCCTGATTCTGACCTCTGATTTTATTTATGGATGCCACCCCATCCTTGTTGGTGATGGATGGTAACCAAGCGGAGTGATCGCCTCCAGCCTGTCCACCTCCAATTTGGATCCCTATTCTGTGCTTATTCAATGGAACTTCAATGGATGCTACTGTCTCCTCCCAGAGTTGCATTCTCCTATTTCCTTTCACTCAGCAGGTTGTGTTGTTATCCAGGAACCTCATTTTACTGATGCTCACTCACCTACCCTTTGTGGGTTCTGTGCTTTCTGACAGAACCAGGCCAGCCCTTTGAGGGCTTCTGGTTGCATTTGCACATTGGTCTATATGGACGTTGTTAGTACCTGAATCCCTCTTCATACCACATTGGTAGCTGTTGTGTCCAGGTCTACTTGGACACTGAGGTCATGGTTTACAAACTCTATTCCTCCTGACAGGCCCCCTACAGCTGCTGTCCTAAATGGCCTCATTCAACAACACCCACCTCTCTTCCTCCCCCTTGGGGATTTTAATACCCTTCACCGTATGTGAGGCTGTACATTGTCTTCGACTCGGGGGCTCCTCATTGAACATTCTTGCAGACCACAACCTCTGCCTTTTTATTGATGGTTCCTCTACTCATTTTATTGCTGCATATGGCACTTTCTTTGCCACTGATCTTTTGCTCACGTCCCCTCCCCTTTGTCCTTTCTTACATTGGTCACCGCATGATGACCTATGCAATAGTGACCACTTCCCATGATTCTCTCATTCCCTTACCACCTCCCAATGTCCCGAATACCCTGCTGGGCTTTTCATCGTGCCGATTAGCCTCTTTATACATCCCAGGTCATGTTTACACCTTCTTTGTCAGGTTGTATTGATGAAGTCCTTCATGATGTGTCCGATAAGATAATTTGTGTTGATGAGCCCCATTTACCACTGGCCAGTTCAGTGATCGTATCTATGATCGTCATCACATCTTAAGCAGTACCTGCCCTCTGCTGGTCTTATTACCTTTAAACATCTTCGCACCAAAGCAAGTTACTTATTAAAACAGAGCAAGTGGGTCTGTTGAAAACACTTTGTCTCCTCCCTAGGTTTTTCTGTCCCTTTGTCACAGGTGTGGGCTACACTCTGCAATCTCCTAAATTGTCAGTGATAGTCTTCTATTCAACATCTTGCAACCCATTTTGTGGCAGCATCGGCATCAGCCTCATATCTAGCCATCTTCCTCATCCAGAAACAGCAAGATGAAGTTTCCCACTTCTGTTCTACCCTTTGTCAGACGGAATTTTACAGTGAACCTTTTACTGCAATGTCTCGTGCAAGTTACTAGAATGGATAATGGCTCATCAGCTCAGTTGAGTCCTTGAATCTAGGACCTTACCAGTGCAGCTTTCAGAGGGACAGTCTCCAATCGATAATCTGCTTTGATTGGAAACAGCAGTTTGGCAGGCCTTTCCTCAGTGCCACCATCTTCCCACTGTTTTCTTAGATTTTTGTAATGCCTATGACACAGCTTGGAGTCATCACATCCTACTTACACTCCATGATTGGGGTCTTTGAAGACCCCTGCAGATCTTTACTCGCCAGTTCCTGTCCCAATGGTCGTTCAGTGTTTGGGTTGGCTCTGTTCTCAGCTCACAGCAGACCCAGAAGAATGGTGCTCCACAGCGCTCCATATAAAGTGCCCTTCTTTTTCTCATCATTATTAGTGGACTCGTGGCCACCGCTGGATTGTTGGTCACCCCTGCTCTGTATGTGGATGATTTCTGTATTTGGGGTAGCTCCCACTCAATGGCCTCTGTGGAATGACAGTTCTAGGGCACCATTTGGCATGCTTTCACATGGATTCTCTCGCACAGTTTTCAATTCTCTCACATTACATCGAGAGTGATACCTTTCTGTCATTGTACCACAGTCTATCCTGATTCAGATTTCTACCTTGATACCCAATACCGGACTGTGGCCAGTTCCATTTCTTGGGTCTTCTTTTGGACAACAAGCTTACTTGGATGCCCCATATCCGCCTTCTGAAGGTTGGCTGTTTTCATAAACTCAATGTCCTTTGCTTCCTTGGTCACAGCTCATTTGACACTTCCCTGCTTTTGTCGGGCATTAACAATGTAGGAAAAGATACTGTGCTACTTACTGTAAAGAAGACCTGTCAAACTGCGTACAGGCACAACTAAAATACACTCACATATAGCTTGCAGCTACAGCCTTCGCCAGTAAACACACACACACACACACACACACACACACACACACACACACAGGTAAGCACACCTCATCAACACACAAATGTCAACTCCAGCATCTTGGGCTGGAATGCAACATCACATGGTGGGATGCAAGCAGCAGTCTGGAGGGAGTGGGGAAGGGATAGTAGTAGTGTGTGGGTGAGGAGAGACAATTGCTGTCTGGTGGACTGTGCAGGAACTAGGCTGCCAACAGGTGCAGCATCAGGAGCTTGTGGACCAGGGAGGTGGGGAAACATGGGCAGATGTGTTGACAGAGGGCTGCAAACAAACAGGGTGGGAGACGAGAATGGGGAGCAGATGATAGGACAAAGGGGTTGGAAACTGTTGGGTGGAGAGTGTGGGGACAGTATGTTGCCATAGGTTGAGGCCAGGATAATTGCAGAAGTGGAGAATGTGTTGTTCCCTCCAACACTATCTTTTCTGAACTTCACAGATGGGAGTTATCCTTACAACGCATTCTCCACTCCCTTAATTGTAAAGATAATTCCCATCTGTGCAGTTCAGAGAAGCTGGTGGTGGAGGGAAGGATCTAGGTGGCTCAGATAGTGATGCAACCATTGAAATCAAGTCTGTTATGTTCAACTGCCTGTTGTGACACAGGGTGGTCTACTTTGCTCTTGGCCACAGTTTGGCAGTGGCCGTTCATCCTGGTGGACAGCTGATTGGTAGTTGCACCAATGTAAAAAACTGTGCAGTGATTGCAGCAGAGCTGGTAAATGCCGTGGCTGCTTTCATAGGTGGCCCAGCCCCTGGTGGGGTAGGACAAACCTGTGACAGGACTGGAATAGGAAGTGCTGGGTGGGTGGACTGGGCAGGCTTTTTACTTGAGTCTTCCACAGGGATATGATCCTTCTGGCAAGGGGTTGGGATTTGTAGTGGCATGGGGATGGACTAGGATATTGTGGTGGTTGGGTTGGGTGGGAACTATCTCGGGTAGGATGTCCCTCATTTCAGGGCTCGATGATAGGTAATCAAAAAAGCCCTAGCAAAGTCCGGGGTGGTACTGGGTAATGAAGGGGAAACTCCTTTCTGGCTGGTTTTTGGAGGCGGTTGGAGGATCGGGGTTTGTGATGTTCCATTGCCCACCCAGCCTCCACAGCATCCTACTCCATTGCAAATGCCACTTCCAATCCCAGCCCCTTGCCACAAGGATCATATACCTGTGGAGGACCCAGGTGGAAAATTTGCCCAATCCACTCACCCAGCACTTATTCTAGTCCTGTCACAGGTTTATCCTATCCCATCAGGGACCAAACCACCTGTAAAAGCAGCCATGTCATTTACCTGTGCTGCTGCAGTCATTGCACAGCTTTTTATATTGGTATGACTAGCAAGCTGTCCACCAGGATGCACGGCTATTGCCAAACTGGCCAAGAGCGAAGTAGACTGCCCTGTGGCGCAACTTGCAGCTCAACATAACACACTTGATTTCAATGGCTGCTCCACTACCCGAGCCATCTGGATCCTTCCCTCCAACACTATCTTTTCTGAACTTCACAGATGGGAGTTATCCTTACAATGCATTCTCCACTCCCTTAATTATCGTGGCTTCAACCTACCGTAACATACTGTCCCCACACTCTCCACCCAACAGTTTCAAAATCCTCCGTCCTATCATCTCCTCCCTAGTCTTGTCTCCCATCCTGTTTATTTGCAGTCTCTGCCAACACATCCGCTCATCTTTTCCCCCCCACCTCTCCTTTTCTGTTCCTTTTTTCCCCACCTCCGTGCCCCACAACCTCCTGACACTGTGCCTGTTAGCAGTCTAGTCCCTGCATAGTCCAGCAAACAGCGTTTGTCTCTCCCCCCATCTGTACGCTACTATCCCTTCTCCACCCCCCCTCCAGACTGCTGCTTGCATCCTATGCGATTTTGCGTTCCGGCCCAAGATGCTGTAGGTAGTGGTCAGGTGTGCGTGAGGTGTGCTTGCTTGTGTGTGTGTGTGTGTGTGTGTGTGTGTGTGTGTGTGTGCGTGTGTGTGTGTGTGTGTGTGTGCGTTTGCTGACAAAGGCTGTGGCCAAAAGCTGTATGTGAGTGTCTTTTAATTGTGCCTGTGTGCAATTTTGTGTGTTTTCTTTATGGCAAGTAGCAATCTATCTTTTCCTACATTGTTGATATTCCTACCTGGAGTATCCATTGTTTAACTTTTGTCGGTTATTAGTTCTGTCTTATCTGAACTGTTGTTGTCAAGTTTGTTTATCAGCTGCCCCTTCTATGCTACTCCTTTTGGACCCAGTTCACCATCATGTTATCTGTTCAGCCATCAATGCCTTTCACACTAGCCCTGTCGATAGTCTTGTGGTTGATGCTGCGACCCCTCCTCTTTCGGTTCAGCGGTCTCAGCTCCTGATTTCCTATGCCATCACTATTCACTCTTCCCCTGCCCACTCGTCCTATTCTATTCTTCTCATGGCTATGGGACATTACCCGCTCACTGTCTGACCTCAGGTGGGTTTAATGGTTGGGTTCCCCCTTGCTTCTCTCCACCGCAATTTCCATCTTCCCCTCTGTGTCCTCTTCCTCATGTTCCCTCCCTGCCACTTGCATTGGTAGGTCCTCAGCCCCAGATTTAGATAGATCTTTTCCAGGGTCCAAAAGCCTCCATTGCCCGAATGGTGTTCCATTTTTTGTTTCCCCCACTGTTATGGTAGTTTGAGGATGCCATTTTTTTTACACTGATGGCTCTAAATCTGCTGATCACATGGGATTTGCGTTCATGTGTTCATTGACATGGAACACCCGGCCATCTGTCGGCCCTGTACTTTATTGAACGATCCTACCTCACCCAAGGTCTGTTATGTATGGGCTAAATGAGTGGCCTTCAGACCGTCGCGCCACCTCTTGATCTCTGCCATCCACAACCTTCTCGCCGATCTTGGCAATTCTGCTTGTTCAGTTGATTTCCTTTGGGTTCCCGGCCATGTGGGTATCCCAGGTAAAGAACTCGCTTATTGTCTGGATGGAGGGATGGGCACCTACACCCATTCTCCATTACCCCTCCAAGTGCAGATTTGCAGCTTTATATCAAATCTCTTTTTGCTCTACTGTGGGTTGACTCTTGGAGGGCTAACCTCCTGTCTAATAATCCTCATTCAGTCCAAAAGACTCCCACCTTGTGGCATTCTTCCCTCACTTCTCCAGGCAGGAACCTTCATCCTCTGCCGTCATACTGGATTGACCCAATACTCCGCAGTGAGCCTCCCACTCCCCTTTTGTAGTTGCAATCCCCCTCCCCCTCACAGTGATCCATATTTTGATAAACTCCCCCATATTTTGGTCCTCCCCCACTAATTATACTCTCCCAGCTTTCTTGTCCTGGGTGTTAGTGGACAACCATAGCATGGTTATGTCTTTCCTTGATTTTCTTCGTGAAAGTTATTTGTCCTCCCAGGTTTAAATTCTCAAATTTCCTTCTGGAATTGGAGTCCCTTGGTTAACATTGGTATTGGTTATGGAGGCATTGGTCTTGCCTCCACACCAGCCAGAGTCCCCCCTCCCTTTATCCACACATTTTCTCTGGTCTTGTGTGCCATTTTGTTTCTCCCTTTTCTTGTGTTTTCTTCCCCTGGTTTTGTCCCCATTGTGTTGTGATCATGGTGTGGGGGATCGGAAAGGGTCGGTGGCGGTACTGGTGCCCCAACGCATATAACGTTTTTTTGTGCTCTCGCCTTTACCCTGCCCCCTTTGAACAGATGGAGATCATTGTGGAAGGAAGGGCTGCAGCCGGAGATGAGTAACTTAATGGTAAGGCCATTTTGGGGGGATTCCACGAGCCAAGTGACAATGCAAGAACAATATGTGGGGCTCGGTTCAGTCTAGGGAGAGGAAACTTTTCTGTATTGACACACAGAGAGGGAGCAAGGAATCATGGTGGGGGGATAAAAACAGGTAAAAATATGTTAATAACGTAGAAATACATCCGAATAAATACACCAAAACATGGGAGAAATCGCGAAAAGGATGAAATTGATGATGTATGTATGGGAAACAAGATGAAATATGAGATGTTGGCCTATAGTGAAAGGCGAAAACCAACTGAAATTGTCATGAAAAGACCATCTGATCAACAACAAAAAAAAAAAATAGATAAAAGATTTTAATGTGGTTTGCAGGTCTGTCGGTGGATAGGTATGAAGGAAGGGGTGGGATATGTGACTAGATTATGTGAAATTAGAATATGCGAACTGTCATTGTCCTTTACCCACCCTTCTATGTTCCCATTCTAGCACAACACAGCCCTCTATTCTACCAACACACCCAGTCATTTTACTCCTCTCCTTTTCACTGCCCCCAACACTTCCCCCCCCCCCCCCCACCCACCCCCCCCACCCCCACCCTCCTGCCTTCCATGCAACCTCCCAACTGCTACTAGCTGCCCTATCATCCCACCACTTCATCCCTGTTACACTCCTACAAGCAGCTGTTTACTGTTCCCTTTCCCTCCCTGCCCCAGCCTTCTCCTTACCCCATAATCCAGTCTGCTTCTCCCATCATGTGCTACTGTTCGCAATCTTGCCTTGGCAGCCAGAGATTGTGGTTTTTGTGTGTGTGTGTGTGTGTGTGTGTGTGTGTGTGTGTGTCTAATTCTGATGAAAGCTTTGTTTGACAGTCTTTCTGTAGTGTCTATCTGGGACACAGCATCTCTGTTATATGGTGAGTAGCAACTATCCTTTTCATAATATTATATACATATCACTCATGTGCCACCAAAACACAGTATTTCAACATAACTTTTAAATAATCTGTAGATCCACTATAGAAAATAAACTTTTATTCCCATCTTCAGTTTATAATAAACACCTTTCCATCCGTAGCTGCACCTGCGTACGCATATTTACATATATCAAACAATGGAAACTCCATGTTGTAATTTCAACAACATAAGGAAAAGGATAGAGTGCTGCTCACCCTGCAGACAACACACTGAGTTGCACACCGTACAGACAACACACTGAGTTGCAGATAGGCTCTATGAAGAGACAGTTACATTTAGCGTCCAGCAAAAGCCTTCTTCAGGAAGGAAAACAAAATACACACACACTCATTCACACAAGCAAGTACACTTAATGCACATGTGACCACCATCTCCAGCAGCTCAGACAGGAATGCAACTGTCGCGTTGAATGAAAGCACTGTGGAGGGGGTGAGGAAGAGGTAGAGAAGAGTGCTGTCTGGCAGAGCTGGCAGTGACTAAATGGAATCATGACAAGACTGCCACAGGGCTCAGTACTGGGAAGCTGGGAAGGGGAAACAGGGAGCAAAAAGGAGAGGAGCATGGAGGGGAAATATGGGTGGATGCGTTGGCAGTGTGCAGTGCACAGTGAAGGTGGGGACGTGAATAGGGAGGAGGTGATAGGACATAGGAGGGCAGAAATTGATGGGTGGAGGGTGTGGTGACAATGGGCTACTGTAGGTTGCGGCTGGGATAATTTTGGGAGTGGAGAATGTGTTGTGAGGATGACTCCTGTCTCCACTGAACAGAAAAGCTGGTTGTGGAGGGGAGGATCCATATGGCCCAGGGTGTGAAGGAGCCATAGAAATCAAGCACGTCATGTTGTGCCACAGGGTGGTCTACTTTGCACTTGGCTATGTTGAGGCAACAGCCACTCATCCTATTTGACAGCTGGTATATGATGTGGCTGCTTTCACAGGTGGCCTGGCCTCTGAAGGGGTAGAATAAGACTGTGGCAGGACTGAAACCAGACGTGCTGGGTAGGTGGACTGGGCATCTCTTGCATCTCAGTCTTCCACAGGGTTATGATCCCTGTGGCAAGAGTTGGCGATTGGGAGTGGTACAGGGATGGACTAGGATGTGGAGGTTAGGTGGGCGATGGAACACCACCCTAGGAGGGGTGGGAAGTATCTCAGGTAGGATGTCGCTCATTTCAGGGCATGAAGATAGGTAATCAAAGCCTTGGTGAAGGATGTGGTTCAGTTGTTGCAGTCCAGGGTGGTACTGGGTGATGAACAGGATACTCCTTTGTTTCTGATTCTTCTGGTTGGTGGAAGAATTGGGGGTGTGAGGTGGAAATGGCACAGGGAGATCTGTTTGCAGACTAGGTCTGTGGGATAGTGCCTGTCTGTGAAGGCCTTGGACATTGTGGATGTTGGTTGGATGATGGAACACCACTGTAGGAGGGGTTGGATGGATCTTGATTGGATATCCCTCATTTCAAGGCATGATGGTATGTAATCAAAGCCCTGAAAAAAAAGGAGGTGAGTTCAGTTGTTCCAATGTGGAGCAGTAATGGGTGATGGAGGTGGCACTCCATTCTAGCTGGTTCTTTAGGGTGGTGGGAGGATTGGTGTTGTGTGGGATAATGGCATGAGAGATTTGTTTGTGGACCAGGACAGTGCTTGTTGGGATTTTTTGGTGTGAAAGGAAAGACAGCTGTCAAAATACAGGTACTGTTGGTGTTTGGTGGATTTAATATGAACAGAGATGTGGATGGTGACATCAGAGAGGAACTGGTCAAAGTGCAGGAAGATGGCACACTGGATTGACAAGAACCAGGCAGAGTGGGTGGGAGAAGAAGGTATTGAGGTTGTGAAGGAATGAGGATAGGGTGTTTTGGCCCTGAGTCCATATCATGAAGATATAATCAATGAACGTAGACCAGAGTAGGGGTTTGGCATTTTTGGGAGGCTAGGAAGATCTCTTCTAGGTGACTCAGTTAAAGGTTATCATAGGAGGGTGCCATGCAGGTGCCCATGGCTGTGCTGTGGATTTGCTTGTATATCTTCCCTGTATGTCATACGAGTGAAGAGGAGAATGGATTCAGTGGAGAGGTTCGGAGAAGGGCCTAAGGCTTTAAGCTGGGATTGGAGGTTATGTTGGACTTATGGGATAGGATCACTCTGACAGAATTTATAGATGGATTAGTCAAATAATGGGCAGAGGCCTCTGCCAGGTAGTTACTGAGATTCAAAATGACAATAATGGGCTCCTTTTCTGCAAATAGGATGATTAGGTCTGGATTTGTTTTGTGGTTGTGTATGGCTGACCTATCTTCTGCTGAAAGCTTGATGTTCAAAGGAAGGGACCTGGGGAAGGATGGTGAGGGAATCACTGTTGTATGATGGTATGAACTGGGAGAGGCAGAGTTCAGTGTTAAAATTAGGTTAGCTTTGGTTGGAGGGATTGGTGGCAAAGAAGTTCTCCGTTCCAGGGATCAGGAGGAGGAGGAGAGTAGGGCTTTGACAAATCCAACATAGTTTATTTGGGTGTATGGCTAAAGGTGAGGCCTTTGGGGCTGCGGATTTTAGTAGAAATGGCAATTGGGGATGTGGCAACTAGAACAGGTCACCTAGGCAGTATCCGGGTGCTATGTGGTGTTGACGAGGTGGAACACTGTGTGGCTAGGACACGAGTTGGGGGCTTGTGCCCCAAGATGGCAGTAGAATGTTAGCAGTTTCAGTAACTTATGGAGGTGGTGTCTGGAATGCTCCTCCTGCCCTCATGTCTTCAACAACATTTTCCTTCCCATTTGTTTCAGCTGTTCCTCCTCAACCTTGTGTGCCACCTTCCTGAATGTTGACCTCCTCCTCTCTGATGGTTCCATCCACTCTTCTGTCTACGTTAAACCCACCAGCTGCCAACAGTACCTGCATTTTGACAGCTGTCATCCCCTCCACACCAAAAAATTCCGTCCCATACAGCCTGGCCACTCTGGAATGCTGTCTTTGCAGTTACAAGTACTCTGTTGTCCCAGTATGCTGAGGGTCTCACCAAGGTCTTCAGACAGGTACTATCCTCCAGTCCTA
Organism: Schistocerca americana; assembly: GCF_021461395.2. Taxonomy (NCBI): domain Eukaryota; kingdom Metazoa; phylum Arthropoda; class Insecta; order Orthoptera; family Acrididae; genus Schistocerca; species Schistocerca americana. Next base: position 600,109,834 of record NC_060125.1, on the reverse strand, counting down.
GTTTGCAAACAGCTCTCCCATGATATTTCCCCATTCAACTCCAACCTCTCACCGTCCCCAAGAACCAGCTAGAATCCACACAGAATACTGTGACCAGCAGATGCACAGATGGCAGGGCACGCGTGGGGAGACTGGTAGCAGTGGGAATTGTGGGCAGATACCTAAGGGGAAATGCCGAGCACTGGAGGGGAATTGCTGTTCTAAACTGAAGCCTTTTTTTGTAAAAATTAATGGGGCCGTTCTACACCCACATTTGCATGGTGGCCATTGAAAAAGACCTCTGCTTTGGTTAGTATCCAAAAAGAATTCCACTGAAAATGCAGAAATTTATTTTTGCGTGGTTGGTTAACCATTTGTAACTTTCAGAGAAACACCATGAGTGGTGAATTTTGAGCAAAACCTACACATTTATCAGGTTGCCATGTTAATATTTGCTTCTTTTGCCAAAACACAGCATACTTCACACAGTCTCACATCATTAATTGTGACAGGATTGTGAAACAGAGATTTATTAACTGAGGAACTGAGCAGATGTAAGATCAGCAGCTTATAAAAATCACATCTACAGTGCGAAATAAACATGTAACGTCTTCACTTATGTTGTTCCAAACCTATAGCATTTCTTGTTTTACGAGCTATTATTGGTCCTTAGAAATTATGTTCTTTCATCAAAAGAGTGTGTAGTTAGTGAAATAACATAGTAGATAATGAAGTTCCACGTAATAACTACGTGGCAAAACTCTCTCCTCTTTGTGTACTATCATTTGCCAAAATCTCATTTTCATATCTCAAACTGCTTATGAAACATAAGGTATATTGTGGATATTTCACTCTGGCTTTATCGCTGGTGTGATGTGATCGCAAATGAGTGTGCTACGTCAGATCAATTTTCTTGAGATTGGTGACAGATAGACCTCCATCCAAGTCTAAAGAAAAATTCAATATATTAGCTAAATTTCATGCACAGTAACATATTCTGCAGTATGCACCAAACGCAAAATCATAGCAACCTCTATTTTTCATTCCTAACATTTTCAAGCTTCATACAGTGTCTTACTTCCACTTAAATATCACAATAAGAATGACCATTAATGAAATGATGGGCACATGATCATGAACCTGACATATAAAGAAAAAATGAAATATTTTTACCGAATAGTTTCTGTAAAATCGTTTGAGAAAGATTGCAGGGCACGCGCCTCAATAGTGTCATCAACGACTGGTTGAAAGATGGGAAACACTGTCAGCTTCCCCTTCTGAAAAAACAAATGAAATTGGACAAAACTGGTCATTGCGCATTGGCCACTGTATCTTATGCAGACTCTACAGAGAGAGCCTCCTTCATCACCCAGTACCACCTATGACTGGAACAACTGCATCACACCCTTTGTCAGGGTTTTGATTGCCTATCATCATGTCCTGAAATAAGGGACATCATACCCAAGATCCTTCCCACCTCTCCTTAAGTCGTGTTCTGTCACCCACCTAATCTCCACAACATCCTAGTCCATCCCTGTGCCGCTCCCAATCCCAACCCCATGCCACAAGTATCATATCCCTGTGGAAGACTCGGGTGCAAGACCTGGCCAATCCAGCCACCCAGTAGTTCCTATTAAAGTCCTGTCAGTGGCTTATCTTACCCCATCGGAGGCTGGGCCACCATTGAAAGCAGCCATCTCATGTACTAACTCTGCTGCACCCATTTTGGTTTTACTGCCAACCAGTTATCCACCAAGATGACTGGTAAACTCCAAACTGTGGCCAGGTGCAAAGTAGACCACACGGTGCCTCAACATGCTGCTGAACTTAATATGCTCGATTTCAATGGCTGCTTCACAACCTGAGCCATCAGGATCATCCCCTCTTACCACCACAAGCTTTTCTGAACTGCATAGATGGGAGTCATCCTTACAACATATTCTCTGCTCCAACAATTATCCTAGCCTCAACCTACCTTAAGCTACTATCCTCACACCCTCCACCCACAAGTTTCTGCCCTCCTGTGTCCTATCAACTACATCTATATCTTCATAGAAACTCTGCAAGCCACCGTAGAGTGCATGGTGGAGGGTATCCTGTTTACTACTAGTCATTTCCTTTCTTGTTCTACTCACAAATAGAGTGAAGAAAAAATTACTGTCTATGTGCCTCCCTGTTCGTCCTCTCCCCCTTCCCCCCCACCCTCCCACCCTCACCCCCACCTTCCTGCCCTATAGCCTCCTTAAGCTGTGCCTGGTGGCAGCTGTGTGACCTTTTCCGCCACCTGTCGCAGCCATGTGGCATTATCTTTGGCATGAAACATGCTGACAAAATTTTTTGGTTGCTACAGTGCTTATTCTTGTGATCTGATTAGCACACTGAACAACACATGTAAGAGACATATTGTGCTTCTCCTTTTAAATTATTTCAAGTTAGCTAAGTTCAGAAAAGAATAACCAGCTGTTTTCAAACATTTTTGCATGTCACCCCATCTCAAACCCACCCCGAATCCTAAAGGTGGAAAAGTTATTTTACACCCACAGTACTCTTATACAAAAACAAACTATATATATATATATATATATATATATATATATATATATTAAAAAAAACAAAGATGAGGTGACTTACCGAACAAAAGCGCTGGCAGGTCGATAGACACACAAACATACACACAAAATTCAAGCTTTCGCAACAAGCTGTTGCCTCATCAGGAAAGAGGGAAGGGGAGGGGAAGACGAAAGGAAGTGGGTTTTAAGGGAGAGGGTAAGGAGTCATTCCAATCCCGGGAGCGGAAAGACTTACCTTAGGGGGAAAAAAGGACAGGTATACACTCGCACACACGCACATATCCATCCCATGCAATGGAGACGTATTGATTCTTAGGACTGGTTTTTGACGCCTGATTGACTTGGCTTCCTCAGCTTAAGCGGAAGTGCTGGCAGCACCTCAATACAATACCCTCCGCTGCCTGAGCAACACCAACTGGGGTGCAGATCACTCTATGTTGCTGCAGCTTTACAGAGCTCTTGTTCAATCCCGCCTTGACTATGGGAGTCTGGTTTATGGTTCGGCAGCGCCCTCAGTGTTGTGTTTACTCAACCCAGTGCATCACTGTGGCGTTTGCCTAACAACAGGAACTTTTAGGACGAGTCCGGTGAACAGTGTCCATGTGGAATCCGGAGTGCCTCCATTACAGGTTAGGCATGCACAACTACTGGCTAGTTACATAGCACATGATTGTAATTCTCCTGTGCATCCGAATCACCATATCCTTTTCCTATCCATGGCGGTTCATCTCCCGCATCCGTGACCCAGGTCAGGGCTTCCAATTGCAGTTTGTGTCTGATCCCTTCTTTCTGAACTGGAGTCCTTGCCTTTACTACCTGTACTTGAGCTCCATTCACATACACCTCCATGGTGTACACCTGGGCCGCAGCTTCGCCTGGACCTTTCAAATGGCCCTAAGGACCCAGTTAACCCCGTGGCTCTCCGCTGCCACTTCATCTTGATTCTTGACAAGTACCGAGGCCACGAAGTGGTTTACGCCAATGGCTTGTTGACTGATGCTCACGTCGGCTTCGCGTATGTCCATGGAGGACATATTGAACAGCATTCCTTGCCTGATGGCTGCAGTGTTTCCACTGCCGAGCTGGTGGCTATATCTCATGCTCTTGAGCGCATCCGTTCATGCCCTGGGGAGGCGTTTCTTCTGTGTACTGACTCCTTGAGCAGCCTACAAGCTCTCGACCAGTGCTACCCTCGTCATCCTGTGATAGTGACCACCCAGGAGTCCATCTATGCCCTGGAATGGTCCGGTCCGGTCGTTCAGTGGTGTTTGTCTGAACCCCAGATCACTTTGGAATGCCAGGCAATGAACTTACTGACAGGCTGGCCAAACAGCCGACGCGGAAACCGCTTCTAGAGATCGGCTTCTCTGCAACTGACCCGCGTGCAGTACTAAGTCGCAGGGTTTTGCAGCTTTGGGAGACAAAATGGCATAACCTCTGAATGAACAACAAACTGCGTGCCATTAAGGAGACTACGAATGTGTGGCAGTCCTCCATGCAAGCCTCGCGCAGGGACTCTGTGGTTATCTGCCGGCTCCACACTGGCCATGCTTGGGTGACACACAGCTACCTCCTGTGCCGTGATGACCCACCTCAGTGTCGGTGCGGCGCCTGGCTGACAGTGGCCCATATCCTGGTGAGCTGGCCTCTTTTGGCTGCCCTGCGATGGAATCTTCACTTACTGGACTCGTTGTCATTAAATTTAGCTGGCAACACCTCATCGGCTAATTTAGTTTTACGTTTTATACGTGACGGTGGGTTTTATCATTCTATATAAGTTTTCGCGCATTTCCTATGTCGCTTTGTGTTCTCCACTCTAATGCTTTTAGGGTGGATGTTTTAATGTGTCACAGAGTGGCTGGCTTTTCCTTTTTATTCTCGTGGTTGGCCTGCCTCAGTCATCTGCTCTCTTGTTTTTACCCCTTCTACCTGTTTCTTGCTTCTCGCTATGATTTTCTTTTCCTGTTTTTGCCCATAGTAGTGTTGGTTGTCCTTCTGTCGTTCTTCTGTTTATTCCTTTCTCTTGTTATTGTGCTGTACGTCTCCTTTCTTTTCTACTTTCTGTTGTGTAAATATTTTACTGGGAACAAGGAACCAATGACCTCGCAGTTTGGACCCTTCCCCCCCTCTTTTAAACCAACCAACCAACTGTGGCTGCCCTCTCCTTGTGGGGAATCCTTGCAGCCCACCATGCAAGTGCATGAACTGTTCTGGCCCACATTATCCTCACTCATCAGATTTCCCAGCCTATAAAAAGGAAAGGAAACCCTCTGTGGGGCCGTATTGTGACCACTGACTGGGACAGGGTTGTTGAAGATCTGCTGGCAAGGCTTGATCTCTGCATCCTCAATGCTGGACCTCCCACACTCTTTGGGTGGGACACTACACTTTCTCAGTTATTGATCTTTCCATCCATAGCCCAGGATTCCTGCCCTCTGTTCAATGGGGAGTTTACAATGATTTATGCAACAGCCATCGTTTTCCTGATCGATCTTTTCTTGAGCATCATTTGCCTAGGTTCTCTTACAGCTGGGCCGTTACTAACGTGGCTTGACATGCCTTTTCCTTGGCTGCCATCTCGACTGCTCCACCACATGACAGCACTGATGAGTCCTTACAGAGTTTGACTGACACCATCCTTTCAGCAGCTGCTTCAGCAATTCCCTCTTCCTCTGGTTCACCCCGACAGAAGACTGTCCCTTGGTGGACACCCAAAATTGCTGCAGATATTTAAGACCACTGTCATGCCCTCCAACGCTACAAACAGTATCCATCTCTCGATCACCTCCTGGCCTTTAAACAGCATCATGCCTGGGCCCATTATCTAATTACATGTCAGAAACGGATTTTTTGGGAACAATATGTTGCCGCCATAGGGCTGAGTACTCCCTCTTCACAAGTATGGGCAAACATCAGGTGCATTGCTGGCCACTGTTCTCCTACAGGTGTCCTGAATGGTGTTATAGTATTGCTTACTCTATCGCTGAGCATATTGCTCGGGATATCACCCAGGCCTCAGCATTGATCCACTACCCCATGCGATCCATCATCTAAAAATCATCTTGAATGATTCTCTTTGTCTTTTGTTTCCCACCACCTGGAACCTAATAATGCTCCGTTTAGCGAGTGGGAACTCACCAGTGCACGTGCTGTCTACCATAACACAACTCCTGGCCTGGATCGGTTGCACAACCAAATGCTTCAACACTTATGATGGCTAGTCAATATCATATACTTGACCTTTTAACTGTCTTTGGAGCAAGGGAGAATTCCCCTCCCAGTGGCAAGAAAATGTCATTACTCCTGTTCTGAAATCAAGTAAACTGCCTCTTCAGATGATTAGCTATCATCCAGTCAGTTTAACCAATGTCCTCTGCAAGTTATGTGAACATATGGTGAGTTGAAAACTGTATTGGATCCTTGCATCCCAGGACCTTTTTGATTCAACCAAGGGTAGTGTTCGGTGATGCCATTCTACTGCAGATAATTTAGTCCACCTGACGTCTGCAATCCAAACAGCTTTTGCCCAGCATCAACACCTTGTAGTCTTCTTTGATTTGCATAAAGCTTATGATACCGCATGGCGCCCCGCATTCTTGCTACCTTATGCGAGTGCAGCCCCCCCTGGCCTGCTTCCAGTTTTTATCCAGACCTTTCTTTCACATCATTCTTTTCAGGTATAGGTTGGCACCTCCCGTAGCACATCCTGTCAGCAGGATAATAGGGTTCTGCAGGATTCTGTTTGAGTGTCCCTCTCTTTTTTAGTGCCTATCAATGGCATGATTGCGGCTGTGGGACATACAGTGTCCCCCCCTCTTTGTATGTTGATGACTTTTGCATTTACTTTTGTTCATCCATGATGGGTCTTGCTGATCGCAGACTGCAGGGAGCAATACACGAGTGCAGACTTGGGCTCTCACTTATGGTTCCCAGTTTTCAGCTGCTAAGATCTTCATTGTGGATTTCTGTCATCATCATACAGTGCATCACCATGTCCCCCCATGTGGTGGATTCGCATTGTGTTTTGAGACTGGTCTTCAATGCACTGTTGATACAGATTTCCCATCTTTGTCAACTTTGGTCGCATCAACTATGCTTGAAGCCTCAGCAGTACCAACTGGCATGTGGACCACACTACTCAGCTCCAGCTCTACAAAGCATTGGTCCAGTCCCATTTACATTACGGGAGTCTCTCATATGGCTTGGCATTACCTACAATGTTACGGATGCTGGATGCAATACACCACTGTGGTGTATGACTGGCAACTGGCACCTTTCAGACAAGCCCCATTATCAGCCTCCTAGCAGAACCCAGGGTTCCACCAATGCGTGTTCTGTGCCAACAACAGTTGATCACTTATGCATTTGCATCCACTGCTCTGTGGAGCATCTGAACTACCATCTCATCTTTCCAGATACAGAGGTCCACCTCCCATAATGACGGCCCATATCTGGAGCTATGACTGCCATCCATGTCTGGTCCCTTTTTCAGAACTCCATCTTTCCCCTCTACCACCTATCGACTGGGCCCGCTCACATACACCTCTGTGGTTCATGCCCTGTTCACAGATCTGTCTTGACCTATCACAAGGTCCAAAAGACTCAGCTCCACCAGAGGCTCTCTGCCAGCAATTCTTCTCCATTCTTAGTGCATTTTGGGGTTCAGAAGTAGTCTATAATGGTGACTTTATGGTTGCTAGGCACACTGGCTATGTTTACATTCATGTGGTATGTCATGACCTCCACTCCTTGCTAGATGGTTGCAGTATTTCTCTGCAGAGTTGGCAGCCATATCTCATGCTCTTGAGCATATCCGTTTTGCCTTGGTGAGTTCTTCCTCATCTGTAGTGACTTCTTGAGCAGTTTACAAGCTCTTAACCTGTGTTACCCTCATCATCCCATGGTCCTGACTGTCCAGGATTCCCTTTCTGCTCTCAGACAATGTGGCCACTCAGTGATCTTTGTCTGGACTCTGGGGCATGTTAGGACCCTGGGGAATGAATTCACTCACAGGCTGGCCAAGTTGGCTACCAGCAAGCCGCCTCTTGAAATCAGTGTTCCACCACTGGACTTTCAACTGATATTATGCCGTTAAGTTTTAAGGATTTGGAATATGAAATGGCACACTCTGTCTTCGCCAGACAAACTACATGCGATAAAGGAGACCGTGTATTTGTGAAGGTCCTCCATGTGGACCTCCACATTGGCCATACTTGGCTGACTAACGGTCATCTCCTCCATCATGAGGATCTGGCCAACTTTCATTGTGGTGACTGTTTGATGGTGGTCCACATTTTGCTGGACTGACCTAACCTAGCTGCTCTGCGGAGGACTTTTATTCTTCCTGGCTCACTGCCTCTCGTGTTAGCAGATGATGCCTCAGTGGCTGATGTGGTTTTACATTTTTTCATGAATGGTGTTTTTTATTGATCTCTGTAAGGGAGCTCTCCCCATGAACCATAGACCTTGCCGTTGGTGGGGAGGCTTGCGTGCCTCAGCGATACAGATAGCCATACCGTAGGTGCAACCACAACGGAGGGGTATCTGTTGAGAGGCCAGACAAACGTATGGTTCCTCAAGAGGGGAAGCAGCCTTTTCAGTAGTTGCAGGGGCAACAGTCTGGATGATTGACTGATCTGGCCTTGTAACACTAACCAAAACGGCCTTGCTGTGCTGGTACTGCGAATGGTGGAAAGCAAGGGGAAACTACGGCCGTAATTTTTCCCAAGGGCATGCAGCTTTACTGTATGGATAAATGATGATGGCGTCCTCTTGGGTAAAATATTCCGGAGGTAAAACAGTCCCCCATTCGGATCTCCGGGCGGGGACTACTCGAGGAGGTCGTTATCAGGAGAAAGAAAACTGGCTTTCTACAGATCGGAGCGTGGAATGTCAGATCCCTTAACCGGGCAGGTAAATTAGAAAATTTAAAAAGGGAAATGGATAGGTTAAAGTTAGATATAGTGGGAATTAGTGAAGTTCGGTGGCAGGAGGAACAAGACTTTTGGTCAGGTTAATACAGGGTTATAAATACAAAATCAAATAGGGGTAATGCAGGAGTAGGTTTAATAATGAATAGAAAAATGGGAGTTCGGGTAAGTGAATGCATTATTGTGGTCAAGATAGACGCGAAGCCCATGCCTACGACTGTAGTAAAAGTCTATATGCCAACTAGCTCTGCAGGTGATGAAGAAATTGTAGAAATGTATGATGAGATAAAAGAAATTATTCAGATAGTGAAGGGAGGCGAAAATTTAATAGTCATGGGTGACTGGAATTCGTCAGTAGGAAAAGGAAGAGAAGGAAATGTAGTAGGTGAATATGGATTGGGGCTAAGAAATGAAAGAGGAAGCCGCCTGGTAGAATTTTGCACAGAGCACAACTTAACAATTTAGTATTGGAGGGCAGCGTGGAGGGTAAAAATCGTAGGGGGAGACCAAGAGATGAATACACTAAGCAGATTCAGAAGGATGTAGGTTGCAGTAGGTACTGGGAGATGAAGAAGCTTGCACAGGATAGAGTAGCATGGAGAGCTACATCAAACCAGTCTCAGGACTGAAGACCACAACAACAACAACTTAATCGTAGCTAACACTTGGTTCAAGAATCATAAAAGAAGGTTGTATACATGGAAGAAGCCTGGAGATACTGACAGGTTTCAGATTGATTATATAATGGTAAGACTGAGATTTAGGAACCAGGTTTTAAATTGTAAGACATTTCCAAGGGCAGATGTGGACTCTGACCACAATCTATTGGTTATCAACTGTAGACTAAAACTGAAGAAACTGCAAAAAGATGGGAATTTAAGAAGATGGGACCTGGATAAACTGAAAGAACCAGAGCATTTACAGAGTTTTAGGGAGAGCATAAAGGAACAATTGACAAGGATGGGGGAAAGAAATACAGTAGAAGAAGGCTTTGAGGGATGAAGTAGTGAAGGCAGCAGAGGATCAAGTTGGTAAAAAGACGAGGGCTAGTAGAAATCCTTGGGTGACAGAAGAAATATTGAATTTAATTGATGAAAGGAGAAAATATAAAAATGCCGTAAATGAAGCAGGCAAAAAGGATTACAAACGTCTCAAAAATGAGATCTACAGGAAGTGCAAAATGGCTAAACAGGCATGGCTAGAGGACAAATGTAAGGACGTAGAGGCTTATCTCGCTAGGGGTAAGATAGATACTGCCTACAGGAAAATTAAAGAGACCTTTGGAGAAAAGAGAACCACTTTAATATCAAGAGCTCAGATGGAAACAAAGTTCTAAGCAAAGAAGGGAAAGCAGAAAGGTGGAAGGAGTATATAGAGGGACTATACAATGGCGATGTACTTGAGGGCAATGTTATAGAAAGGGAAGAGGATGTAGATGAAGATGAAATGGGAGATATGATACTGCGTGAAGAGTTTGACAGAGCACTGAAAGATATGAGTCGAAACAAGGCCCCGGGAGTAGAAAACATTCCATTAGAACTACTGACAGCCTTGGGAGAGCCAGTCCTGACAAAACTCTACCATCTGGTGAGCAAAACGTATGAGACAGGCGAAATACCCTCAGACTTCAAGAAGAATGTAATAATTCCAATCCCAAAGAAAGCAGGCGTTGACAGATGTGAAAATTATCGAACTATCAGTTTAATAAGTCACAGCTGCAAAATACTAACGCGAATTCTTTACGGGCGAATGTAAAAACTGGTAGAAGCCGACCTCGGGGAAGATCAGTTTGCATTCCGTAGAAATATGGGAACACGTGAGGCAATACTGACTCTACGACTTATCTTAGAAGCTAGATTAAGAAAAGGCAAACCTACGTTTCTAGCATTTGTAGACTTGGAGAAAGATTTTGACAATGATGACTGGAATGCTCTCTTTCAAATTCTGAAGGTGGCAGGGGTAAAATACAGGGAACGAGAGGCTATTTATAATTTGTACAGAAACCAGATGGCAGTTAGTCGAGGGGCATGAAAGGGAAGCAGTGGTTGGGAAGGGAGTGAGACAGGGTTGCACCCTCTCCGCGATGTTATTCAATCTGTATATTGAGCAAGCAGTAAAGGAAACAAAAGAAAAATTCGTAGTAGGTATTAAAATCCATGGAGAAGAAATTAAAACTTTAAGGTTCGCCGATGACATTGTAATTCTGTCAGAGACAGCAAAGGACTTGGAAGAGCAGTTGAACGGAATGGACGGTGTCTTGAAGGGAGGATATAAGATGAAAAAGCAAAACGAGGATAATGGACTGTAGTCGAATTAAGTCAGGTGATGCTGAGGGAATTAGATTAGGAAATGAGACACTTAAAGTAGTAAAAGAGTTTTGCTATTTGGGGAGCAAAATAACTGATGATGGTCGAAGTAGAGAGGATGTAAAATGTAGACCGGGAATGGCAAGGAAAGTGTTTCTGAAGAAGAGCAATTTGTTAACATCGAGTATAGATTTAAGTGTCAGGAAGTCCTTTCTGAAAGTATTTGTATGGAGTGTAGCCATGTATGGAAGTGAAATGTGGACGATAAATAGTTTGTACAAGAAGAATGCTGAATATTAGATGGGTAGATCACATAACTAATGAGGAGGTATTGAATAGGATTGGGGAGAAGAGGTGTTTGTGACACAACTTGACTAGAAGAAGGGATTGGGTGGTAGGACATGTTCTGAGGCATCAAGGGATCACAATTTTAGCATTGGAGGGCAGCGTGGAGGGTAAAAATCGTAGAGGGAGACCAAGAGATGAATACACTAAGCAGATTCAGAAGGATGTAGGTTGCAGTGTGTACTGGGAGATGAAGAAGCTTGCACAGTATAGAGTAGCATGGAGAGCTGCATCAAACCAGTCTCAGGACTGAAGACAACAACAACAACAACAACAACTAGTACTACTACTACTACTGTAAGGGAGGGCGCCTCAGCAGTGTTGGCCCATTGAGGGCTTGATTGACTGATGCCCTGATACCTCCTCTGCCCTGACCAGGCAATTGCTATCTGGGCTTGGTGATCTGCTTGAGCCCTACTTGTTCTTTTCAGCATCTTCCCTCCCTTTCATGTTGTGTTTTACTTGGTATTCTTCCAGTGTGCTTCTCTCACCATGTTGATGCCACTAGTCTTTTCTGTGTAATGTTGGGTGGAATCCCTCTGGTAAGTGGCACTTTCTGTCTTTGAGGGCCTCTGGCAGATCTTGGGGTTTTCTTTCCTTGGGTGTTACACACTAGACCCTTCTTTGGTTGGCTGTTTTGGTGACTTGTTTGTTCCAGGTAGGAGGGACCGATGATGATGTAGTTTGGTCCCTTTAATTTTGCACCAACCAGTCAACTGACTTGTCTGACAGAACACACACCACTGAATTATACACATGGCTGTGAGAAAATCAATAATTTGTGAGTAGGGAGTTAATGGATGAGGGACACTGCATTGCAGTAAGTAATAAGTTGAGAACTTGGGTCAGACAAAAAGCATGTCCAGATGGCCAAGATGGTTAAGGCAATCATCCTAGAGAAGCAAAGCATCTGGGTTCGAGTCCTGGTCAGTCATAAATTACCAGCTTTTGCCATTGCATTACCACAATGCCCTTCGCAACTGGAAGTCACAAATTCGTACGCTTCCTTTCCCGTTTCTTTCTCCATCTTTTATTTTGTACAAATGTATGCACCAGCTGCGTCGTCACAGGTGGTGCCAAATTTGTAGTACATCTCCAACAGAACAGACACCATGCAAATATATACATCTCATCTAAGGAACTTGTATGAGTTTGCCAGTTCCAGCTGTGATCTACAGGTACTATATTAATAGGATACTACATTTTTTGATTTTGTGCACGATTTCTGAACATTTAAAGCAAGTTGCCAGTCTTTGCACCACTTTGAAATCTTATCAAGGTATGGCTGAATATTTGTGCTCCTTCATTCAGACTGTAATTCATTGTAGATAACTGCATAATCTGCAACAGGTGTGAGGTTACTATTAATATCGTCTGCAAGGTCAATAATATACAATGTGAACAGCAAGAAGCTAAACATGCTTCCTTGGGCACACCCAAAGCTGTTTCCACCTCTATGACTCTCCATCCAAGATAACATGCTGTACCCTCCCTTGCAAGAAATCCCCAATCCAGTCACAAATTTTGTCCAATACCCCATACTATCACACTTTTGATAATAAGCATAAGTGTGGTACTGAGTCAAATGTTTTTCAGAAAGTGAGAAATACTGCACCTTCCTGACTGCCATGGCTCTCGGGATGTTTGAGAGAAGTGTAGATTACATGTGACCAGTGTTTCTCAAATCTATGCTGATTCTGCCCAAGATACCTCATTACGTTTGAGCTCAGGCATTTATGCTTATCGGAAATAACTTCTGGATTTAATTTAGCTGTATTCTGTGCCTTGTCAGGATTAATCTTTACTCTTCAGCAGAGTGTGCACTGTTCTGAAACCTCCTGACAGATTCAGGTTATGTTGCCAGACTGGGACAATAATATCCTTAATTTAGGGAGTGCAAGTCCAGCTAGATAGGCCAGAGAGCTGCGGAGGTGAAAAAGTGGGAGGAGTACCTAGTGGAATTGAAGTTGAAACTGGGACAAGAGCTGTGACAACAAGGTTTCAGTCAAGGTTCCTGGTCTAGCTCACGTAATTTAAACTGCCAAAAATTTGATCTTGTTAATATTAAGTGAATATGAAGAATAAGTATTAATTTAATAGACAGAATCATAGTTCAATATTTTCCTTCCGGATGTCAAACATATAGCACTACCGACAGACACACAAAAGGACCACATTGCCTAGGTTTTGGAGCTGATAGTTTATTTGTTGGGGAGGAGAGAGGGATATGTTGGAGAAGGTTAAAAGTGAAGGGCAGACTACTCGGGCGCAGAGTGGGAGAGACCTACATGTAGATCAGACAAGCTTTTATAATATTAGTGACCTACAGAACAATGCATTACGAAGAAAGATATAATCTTAGTCATAAGTATATTTTGTAAGAAAAAATATCAATTCATATATTTTGAGCAATGAAAAACAAACTGAATGTAAGGATTCACCTGAGGTTCATGAAATTGAAGTAATAAAACTTACTTACTCTTGGGAGCAATGTGTCTTTAATATATGCACAATTACTAAGAGCATAAATGCATCCTGCATCCCTGATACATATATTCTATAGCACACTAGCATTTTCAAAATTAAAAAGGAATGGTAGTGGTTAGGTGTGTGGAGACGGACAGTAAACACTATTTTCAAAGAATGCTGATATGAGAATGAGCTTTACCTTTATGTTGATAAACTATTGCATCTTCTTCTGCCACCTATTGTAGAGTATTTAGATTAAGGACAATGGGCTAGGAGATCTCTTACTGTGTGGTTGCATAAAAGTCTACTGCTTTCCAGAAGCTCCGTGTAGATGTAACCATTTTTCTTTAATAGCTCGTTATTTCCAATAGGAATAATTCTGCTCGCAGTTGATGGTTATTATGTGTTATATTCGTCCAGCAACTACGAAAATTTCATTAACTATAGTATAATGAATTAGGAGGTTTTTACAAAGTCGTTCAATTTTATGCAATATACAGGTTGATTTATTCCACCGTGTACAAACTCTAGGGATTGATCGATGATAGGATACTGAACAAAAAAGATCTAATGGACTTATGTCCAGAAATACGTGGTTTCCAGCTAGAGGCTGTTTATTCAATCATACTTTGTTACAGAGAATGTAGTCTAATACGCACTGTACGATGCATCCACTGTTATGGAATACCTGGTTTTCTACTAGAGAGCAGTATTGTTCCTCATATGTCATGCCCTAGTGCCCTCTCCTGTCATAGTGATTGTAATATTGTGTCTGATTCTGTTCTCTTGCTGACTCATCTTGTAGTGGATGTGATACAGCATTGTACACAGTGATTCAGTATTTGAAACGAGAGCTTGCCGACATGTTGTTTACTTAGGAATGGCAAAAGGCAATGGACAGTGGACAGCAAGGTTGTACCTGGAGACCTATACCCACTGACAACAGCCACAGCATTCAATGTTTGCAACAGTGTTTCGTCATTTGCCTGAGACAGCATTGTTTCAGGAAGCTGGAAATCTTGAAGGACATACCCAAAATGTGTGACACTAGAATTCGAGGAAAATGTGATTAACACTGCGGAAGGCAAGTGCTGTATCAGTACCAGGCAGTTTGTCTGCCACTGCAGTGTAAGCCAGACTACCATATGGAACATTCTCCATGACAATTGTTGCTGGCCTTATCACTTACAGCATGTGCAGGGCTTACTAGTGACAGACTTTCCACCTCGGGAGCAGTTTTGTCACTAGTTTCTTCACCTGGCAACCATGATTCTGGGATCTGTGTCATCCATCCTATTCACAGATGAGGCCACCTTCACGTGGAGTAGTATCTTCAACTTTCATAACAGTAATCTTTGGGAGAGTATACACAACTGCCATGATATGGAGACAATGTATCATCATCATCAGTGCAGCTCGAATGTGTGGGCCGGGATAATTGGCAACCTTCCTTGTCAACTAACAGGCCAAAACAATTGGTGTTTTTCGCGGGTGACGTTGCCTCCCCTTCTGGAAGAAGTGCCATTGATGATTCAAAGGGTTATATGGCTGCTACATGGTGATGCTCAGCCCACTTCACCGGTAATGTCCGGACACATCTCAATAGTGTCTTCCCTGGTCAATGGATTGGACGAGGGGGTCCATTTGCATGGCCTGCTCGTTCACCGGATCTCAACCTGTGTGATTTTTGGTTATGGGGGCCGTCTCAAAAGTATTGTGTATGCAGAGCCCATTCTAGTTGTGGAGACACTGGAGCAGCATATTCATGTTTCCTTTGACACTGTTCGGATGCAGCCTGACCAATGTGAATGTGAGAGACAGAACATGCTATGGCGAATACACACATGTTGAGACACAGGGAAACCATTTTCAGCACATACTGTAACTGTGGCTGCATTTTACAGTGCTTATTAGACCACAGTCTCTGTAACAGTGTGTGATTGAATAAATGGTCTCTAGCATGGAGACCATTCATTTCCAGACACAAGTTCATTAGACATTTTTTATCCGTATCCTCTCATTGTTTAATCCCTAGAGTTTGTAAAAAAATCACCCTGCATAGTATATAGCCCACAGGAAACCACAGTAGTACAAGTTTATACGCCAACTAACTCTGCAGATGATGATGATGATGATGATGAGATTGAAGAAATATATGATGAGACAAAAGAAATTATTCGCATGGTTAAGGGAGACAAAAATTTAGTAGTCATAAAGGATCTGAATTCAATATTAGGAAAAGGCAGAGAAGGAAAAATAATAGGTGAATATGGACTAGGAGAAAGGAATGAGAGGAAGCCACCTGATAGAATTTTGCACAGAGCATACTTCAGTCATAGCTAACAACTGGTTTAAGAATCGTGAAAGAAGTCTGTATACGTGGAAGAGATCTGGAGACACTGGAAGGTTTCAGATTGATTATATAATGGTAAAAGAGAGACTTAGGAACCAAATTTTAAACTGTAAGACATTTTCAAGGGCAGATGTGGACTCTGACCACAACTTATTGGTTATGAACCATAGATTAAAACTGAAGAAACTGCAAAAAGGTAGGAATTTAAGAAGATGGGACCCAGATAAACTGAAAGAACAAAAGGTTATAGAGAGATTCAGTGGGAGCTTTAGGGAATGATTGACAAGAATGGGGGAAAGGAACACAGTAGAAGAAGAATGGGTAACTGTGAGAAATGGAATAGTGAAGGCAGCGGAGGATCAAGAAGGTAAAAAGGTGAGAGCTAGTAGAAATCCTTGCGTAACACAAGAGGTATTGAATATAATTGATTATAGGAGAAAATATAAAAGCACAGTAAATGAAGTCATACAAAGAAAAAATAAAAGTGAAAAGTGCAAATTCCTATTAAATTTTGTATGGCATATTCTGTGAAATTAACCCATTTCTGAGCTAATATGTAAAATCTGTAGTAAAGAAAGCAAAAGGAAGATTCAGATGATTGCAAAAGTTTTGGTGAAGTTTTGTAAAGAAAACTAGGTACAAGACACTCGAATGACAATAGAGTACTGCTCCAGCATCAGAAGAGTGTATCAAGTATGCATTACAGCACATATCAAATTCAGAGATATGCTCCTAGGATTTCTGCAGATTAGTGTAGCCCATATAAAACTATAACAGAGATCCTCAGGCAACCTGCATGGGGATATTTGTAATAAATGTGATATTGTTAATAAATGTGATAGTGTTCTCATTCAACCATTTTGGATCAATTTCAAAAATACATGGTCTAGAAATAGTGAGCAATAATGCTGCTGCTATTACTGTAAGTCTCTCAACTAGTGATCATGAGACTTGTTAAGGTGCATACACAGGCTGAGAGACAGTCATTTTGCTGTGCTCGATATGTGATTAGAATAAAGGAAAGTCATTAATGTTTGTAAGAAATAATCTTTGTCAGATCCAAATGTAATGTCATCAACATCAAGATAATGAAGATCTCTTTGTAAACTGAAACTCAAGTAATCACTGAGTAAATCTGCTCTGTATTAAAGAACCATAATGTGAAACAATTTACAGCATATTCTGTGCTTGCAAAGACATGAATTCACATTGCTGGAAAGAAATACTTGTATCTCTGGTACAGCTCGCTGTGGAGTTTGAATCCCTGCCAGATGCCATGGACGTCAAAGACCCCTAGAGGTCTCTGCACCATCGTGCCGCAAGCTGTGGTGGCGCACGCCTCCTGGCCTGCATTTAGTGTGAGGGCATCACAGTGGAACACGTGGTTGCAGCGGCCAATAGCGGTGTCCCCGGTAGCGTACTTAAGCGCCTACCTCTCGCTCAGTCTGCCAGTCTAACCTTGCGTACGTCTCAGGACATATCGCCTCACCTTAGACAGCGTATTTACTTTCGTGTTTTGTTTATGAGTGGACATGGTTGTTTAGTTAGGTTTTCTTGACTTTTGTTTCATTCTTGTTGTTGTCGTAAGGTCCTTCATTGCTCGAGTCCGTCCTCTCCCGTTGTGTTGTTGTTCGCGGGCCGCTCCGCGGGTCCTGCCGCATTTTCCGTCAATTCAACCCCACGACTGTTCCGGTCGCCGTTACAACATTTTGGCGACGAGGTAAATGGTGGTCGTTGTAGGTATGGAGGCGAAGTTGGTCTGTCTGCTGGAGCAACAGCAGCAGCTCCAGTTAGACATCTTACAAAAGTCTTTGCAGTTGCTAACGGACAAAGTCGATGCCCAGGACGCATTTCTAGGGTGTCCAATGCTTTCCCACGTCCGCCGTCGTTTCCACCCTTTAATAACGCTAACGAGGACTGGGAAACCTACTTACATTGGCTGAAACAATATTTCATGGCTTTTCAAGTCACGGACAACTCCTTGCAGTGGTCGTTGTTTGGGCCTCCCTGGACACGTTCTTTCTTCTCTGCAAGTTGGCACTGTTGTCCAATCCTGTGGCTCTCTCTTTCCAGGAGAGCTGCCTTTTGCTGACAGACTATTATTCCCAACACTACCACGTGCTCGCCTCTTGGCTGGAGTTCCACCAGTACCATAAGCAGCCTGGTCAATCGTATCGTTCCTGGGTCACAGATTTGCAGGGTCTCAGCCGTCGATGCGATTTTACGTGCACCAATCAGCAGTGTACGGCTTCGTATGCGGACTCCCTGATCCGGGATGTGGTCGTTCAGCTGGCTCCCGATCCTGAGGTCCGTACTGCGGCGTTGAAACTCGACAACCCCTCCTTGGAAGAGATTCTCTGCATTGCCCACTCCTTTGAAATTGCTCACGTGGCTAATGGGGGTCTTGTGGCGCAACTGCAGGTGGCGGCAATTGTGGCATCATGGCGGGTTCCGCCCTTGCGACGTCAATGTGGCCCAGCCGACAGAGGCCAACGCCGTCGGGACTCCTCGTTGTTGGACGTCTCTATGGCATCAGCGCCTTCGGTCGCCCCTCGTGGCGTGGCCCACTTCCATCTTGCCCACAGTGCTTTACTGCACATTCGTGGGCTGATTGTCCCCACTGGAAAACTTGCACGCTGTGTAACAAGGAGGGCCACATCCAATCGGTTTGTTGTAGTCACTCGACTTGCTCCAGTCCTGCCCCTCCTGGGGCTCAAGATACAGTCGATGCTCTGTAATCAGTCATCCCACAGGACAACCTGTCAGCGCGGAAGCTTTTCCTCACGCTCCGCATTTTCGCTGAGGATGTCAGTTTTCAGGTCGACATTGTGGCTGATTAATATGGCAACATATACCCGGCTGGGCTCTCCTGCATTGTCATCTCCCTCTCGCCGTTTGGTTGCCTACGGAGATGGTTCCATTCCCCTTCGTGGGCAGTTCGTCATCCAGGTGACATACAAGCGTGTTCCCCGGCTCCTTACCCTCTTTGTCATCAACATCCGTCAGCTTCGAATATTTTTGGCCTGGATGTGTTTCAAATATTTGGCTTTTCAGTTTCCGACGAAGTTAAGGTCATTTCCACGGCTGTTCCCTTTCAGGACTTGGACGATCTGTGCTCTGCTTTCGCGTCGTTGTTTGCACCGTATCTTGGATGTGCTACCGGCTTTCAGGTTCACATCACCCTATGGCTGGTTGCACAGCCTCGCTTTTTCCAGGCCTGGCCCCTTCCGGTAGCCTTACAGCCGGCCGTCAAGCAGGAACTTGATCGGCTCCAGGCTGCTGGCGTGCTGGAGCATGTAACTTACAGTGCATGTGCGACACCACTAGTGGTCATACGGAAACCCAATGGGTCCCTTCGGCTGTGTGGGGACTTCGGCGCTACAGTCAATGCTCAGTCCCTCGTTGAGACTTACCCCATTCCCCGACAGGAAGACTTTCTTAGCAAGCTTGCCACGGGAGAGTATTTTTCCAAGATCAACCTGGCTGAGGCACACCACCAGTTGCCCTTGGATGCCAAATCTCAGAACATCATGGTTATCAACACGCTTTTCAGATTGTATAAGTACAAGTGTCTTCCCTTTGGGGTCACTTCGGCGCCGGCCATTTTCCAGCAATTCCTGGAGCAGCTTACACAGCCTATCCCTGCCTGTGTGAGTTATCTGGATGACATCTTGGTCACCGGGCATTCCTGCCAGGAACATTGGCAGAACCTCAGCGCCTTATTTCACACTCTGCAGTCTGCTGGTTTACGCTGTCGGCTGGACAGGTGTTGTTTTTTTCAACCGGAAGTGGAATACTTAGGCCACTGGCTTAGCAAAGATGGAATTCGCCCTTCGGGTCGTAATGTCATGGCTATCTTCCTCGTCCCAAGGACTTATCTGAACTCCAGGTGTTTTTGGGCAAGGTTACTTATTACTTAAAGTTCTTGCCCCAGGCTGCCTCCGTTGCTCAACACCTCAATCACTTGTGTCACAAAGGGGTACCTTTTGATTGGACTCCTGCCTGTGACCAGGCTTTTCTCTGTTTAAAGGTGATGCTGATGTCTGCCCCTTGCCTTACTCCCTTTTCTCCGGACCGTCCCTTGGTTGTGGCGGCTGATGTGTCGGCATACAGCATTGGGGCTGTCCTTGCGCACCGGGATGCCGATGGCTCCGAACAGCCCATCGCTTATGCCTCTAAGACGTTGATCCCAGTGCAACGGAACTACTCCCAGATTTCTGAGTAATCTATTTGCTTCAAACCAAGATTGTAATTGACAAGTAGTTTCATTAACTGCATCTTGCAATATGTCACTTCTTATTGTTTTAATATTTGTGATTTGTGTCGTCAGCATACAGAAACGAGCTGGCATTTGGTATGTGTTGTGGGAGATCATTTATGAGCAATATGAAAAGAACAGTGCCACGAACAGATACTTGAGGGATGTCATTTGTTGTATGTAGTGTATCTGACCTGCAGTACCTGGATGTCTTTGATTTTGTTATTTCTACATATTGCTTTCTTTCACTAAGGTAGCTACAGAACCAATAGTGGGCTACACCACTAATCCCGTACTTCTGGAGTTTCATAAGAAGCAGCTTGTGGTCGACCAAGTCAAATGCCTTGGACTGATCAAGAAATATACCAACAGTAGGTTGTTTATGGTCAATGAAACTTGAGCACTTTTCTAGAAATGCATACAGAGCATGTGTGATGGACCTATTTTTCCAAAATCCATATTCGGAAGATGTGATTATGTTTAAAAATTACAGTATACAAATATTTTTGGGAAAGCAGATGGTATAGCAACTGGCCTATAGTTTGCTATGTCCATATAATTTTAGCAAGTTTTAGCTGGTTTGGAAATGTTCTCTCTAAAAATGAGGTATTTATGTTTTTTGACACGGCTCCACTGATGTAATTTGAACACTTATGATGTAAGAAGCAGGGTATCATATCATTCCATGCAGAATAAATCTTTTTAATTCGTTTTTTAGTAGTAGCTTCAATTTCATACGGTGCTGTAGGAGATAGGAAAAGGGAGTTCAGAGGAGTATTGTTTTTGAGAAGAGAGCGTACAGTGTTTGGAGAGTTCATCAGGAGGTTTGTGGGAAGAGAGTGTACAGTATTTGAAGAGTTGGTTAGGAGATTTGTGGAAATTTCTGGCAAAATAGCTGTTCAATTTATTGGCAATTTTATGTGTATTTTCAGTCTATTGTCCTATATTTAGTGTGATTAACTTTCTATCGGTCTGTTTATTTACTATACCCTAGACTGTATTACATCTGTTGGAAGAGCACGTAATTGTTTTGTCATTATGAGCTTTTTTAGCCTATTTGATAACTGTCCTATATGTGGTTTTGTAATTTTTATAGTATACCTTGAACTCTGGATTTGCCACTGTCCAGTTTACTAAGTCTTTGCAGCGGCCTCATTTTTTCTGGTGGAAGTTTTAATACCTTTTGTTAGTGGTAGTCTTTGTTTTCTCTGGAAAATGGCAATTAAAATAATAATCAAATATCTGCAGAAAATTGTCATACTTTTCATTTGTAGTTAAAGAAGTAAATACACTTTGCCACTCTTCTTTCTTTAAACTAAGTACAAAGTTATTGTCACTATAACTTCTACACTTAATAACTGTTTTTCCCATTGGGAGTACATTGAGTGGTGGAATAAAATGTATTGTTAGTGCACTGTGATCTGAAGAACCAACATCTATAATTACTACAGTGCAATCAGTGTAGTAGCAACCTGATCAAGACAGCTGTTTAATCTCATTGGACATCTAACTTTCATATCTAAATTGAATGACACCATTAAATTTACTAATTGCTACTTTTGAGCAGATTATTCAAGGGTATTTTTGAGTTATTGTGACATGCTTTTTCTAGCAATAGTGTAAATATTTAGGTTGGCAAGTACTACCCCAGCTATTTCATTGTCTTTGTCTAAGGAAAACACTTAACAGGGATGGAAAGGTTCACAGCTAATGCTATTTCTTATGTAGACACAAGTTCCACCACCTTTGTAATTTTTCCTAGAATAGTGGTGAACTAATCTGAAGTTTTGAATATACTGATAAGGTAATTCTGATTCTTTTAGCCAGTGTTCACTAATAAACAGTGAGTGCATGTCCGACAAAACATTAGTATCACTCCTAAGAATTTCAAGTTCCCTTACTTTATTTTTCAGTCCTTGTTCGTTGTGACAGAGTATTTTAAGGTTGTCACATTCTTCTATGTGAGGAAGGTTTTTTGAATGATCAAATCAAGGTCTGTTTTAAGGTTGTGGGTGTCTGTGACAAAAGGTTTGTGTTCTGGGAAAAGAATTTATTATTTAAATGAGAAATTAAACAAGCAAAAGACACATTCACAATTATACTGTAGCCAAGAATTGTTTTCCAGTAATGGAAAATTGGTTAAACACACAAATGTGTTGCTGTCTGCAGAAAATCCCTGTTATATCTCTTCACAATTTCATTTATGAAGCTAAAGTATCCACTACAAAAGTGAAATTTGAAAAAAAAACTTCCTCTATGTAATTTGGCCACACATTTTATCAAAAATATCTTGAAAGGTGGGTAAAAAAAGGTGGGCTTTGCATCCAAACCATTTTGATGGTATATGCAAGCTTTTTCTAACTGTTCATAAAGGTAACCCAATTTTAACAGAGCAAGTCTACACAATTTTCACTCTAATTGGATACTCTAAGGCAACAAAAGCACTACTTTCAAAGATTTTTGTAACTTCATTCAGAAAGTTGTGTGAAGTTAATGACTTCTTTGTGTGAAAAACTCTATAACTATTATTGATTATTGGTAACTGAGAATATTGCTGGTATTTATTTACCACCAGCTGGGTAACATTAGCACATTTCCCATCTTCTTCAAAATTATTTCATCTGCTTTGTTCAAATGTGTGTGAATTCCTAAGGTACCAAGCTGCTGAGGTCATCCATCCCTAGGCTTACACACTTCTTAAACTGGCTTAAACTAACTTATGCTAAGGACAAAACACACACACACACACACACACACACACACACACACACACACACACACACCATGCCTGAGTGAGGACTCAAAGCTCCAGCAGGAGGGGCCGCAATTCGTGACATGGCGCTTCGAACCGTGCGGCCACTCCGCATGGGTCTGATTTGTTGGTAGTGTGTAAGTAAATTATTGTAGAATATTTTTTTAATACCTGTATCTAACATGTGATCAGATCAGTGTTGTGTTACTGCATTTTGGATATTGTTAATACCCACAATTGTTTCCCATAAATGAGGAAATGTTATTCCTACTAAAGGTAACCTTCTACCACATGTTCAGATCTCTTCGCTATAATCTAAAAATTGGACTTAACCCTTGTTACACTAACTGAAAAAACACTTACGTTTAATACAGTACTATAAAGTCCAATTATAAATATATGCCTGAAAAATAAACTAAATAATTAAAATCAAAGAATCAGAGCGAATAAGAACAACTCCATCAAATTTATTTTTTTATTACAGCAGCTGTTACAAAAGGACAGCACACTGACATTGTAAAATATAACTGATTACACAAAACTGTCAAGTTCTGTGATACAAAATTGGTTTCATTTGTATATCTTCCTTGGTGGATTAATCCTGTATTTCATATCCTTCCAATTAAACATTAGTCTGCACTTTCAGGCCACCTGCAACACTTCAGTCTGTCCTCCTTGAACTTTACAGGACTAAATAAATAAATAAAACAATCATAATGTTGATCATTCCTCTGGGGGTATTAAAAAAGTATCTGCATCTATATCTATACTCCGCAAACCATCTTCTTCCTTTTCCTGTTCCATTCATGTCTGGTTCACAGGAAGAACAATTGCTGGTAAGCCTTCATGTGAGTTGAAATCCCTCTAATTTTACCTTCATGGTCATTTTGAGAGATATACATAAGAGGAAACAATATATTAGTTGACTCTTCTAGGAACTTACACCCTCTAAACTTAAACAGTAAACTAGTGATGCAGAATGCCTCTCTTGCAGAATCTGACACTGGAGTTGGCTGAGTATCTCTGTGGCAATTTCGTGCCTACCAAATGAACCTATAACGAATCATTATGTTCTTTTTTGGATCATCTCTATTTCCTGTATAAATCCTATGTAGTATAGAACAATGAGCAATAAAGTGTCGGTTAAACAAGGGTGTTGTAAGTGACTTCTGTTGTGGGTGGACTACATTTCTGGAGGATTCTTTCAATATACCTCAGTTGGTACCTGCCTTACCTGCAATATGTACACATACTCCTGGACATTTTATGGCTGTGACAATTTCCAGTGAATGTCTTGCAGTTGTGTAATCATTGCAATAACAGGTCTATCCATCTGTTTATGCACAATACTTTACATTTATTAATGATGAGAGTCAACTGCCAATCATGCACCAATCCTCTGCAGGTCTTCTTGCATTTCACTACAATTTCCTAGCATTATGATCTCTCTTTGTAGTGGAGCATAACTTCAGGTTATCCACTATGTCATTAATATATATTGTGAGAAATAATGGTCCAATAACACTCCCTCAGTGCATGCCCAAAGATATTTTTATGTCTGAAGATTTTTCTCTGTTGAGAATCACACGCTTTGTTCTGTTTGTGAGAAATTCTTCAATCCAGTCGCACAGCTTATCTGATATTCTGTACGCTACTATTTTGTTCATTAGGTGGCAGTGCAGAGCTGAACCGAATGCCTCCCAGGAGTAAAGAAGTGTGACGTAAACCTGGGCACTAGTACCTACTGCCTTATTGGTCTCACAGACAAGTGGAGCGAGCTGGGTTCCACACAACTGTTGTTTTCGGGTCCCATGTTGACTCCCACAGAGGAGATTTTCTATCTCCATAAATTTCATAATATGCAAGCGTAATTCATATTCAAAAATTCAACAACTGACTGACATCAAGAGAGATAGCCCTATAATTTTCTGCATCTCCTTTACAGTCTTCCCTGAAAATGGGAGTGACCTCTGCATTTTCCAATCATTAGGAACACTTCATTCTTCTAGTGACATATGATATATTGCTGCTAGAGTAGCAGAAAGTTCTTTCGCATACTCTGTGTGGAATAATGTTGGTATGCCATCGGGTCCAGTGGCCTTTCCTTCGTTGAATGATTTCAGTTGCTTTTCTATCCCACGGTCTTCTCTTCTTCTGCGGCGCTACAGTCCATAAGAACGTTGGCCTTATGATTTTTGTTACGGGAGCATCAGCGTATATAGTGTACAATTCTGCATTGTACCTATTCCTCCATTGTACTCTCTCATATACAAGGCCAATTATTCTCCTTAAAACTTTCCTCTCAAATCCGTTGAACCACCTTGTGTTGGTTTCTGTCAAGGGCCATGTTTCCAAAACATAAGTGAGAACTGATCTAACAGGGACTATCCCACAATCACTTATTTGTGCAACAATTTTAGGAGGAACTACAGTGTGGTCTTCCTAAGTGAAGCAGTTTTGGAAAAATATGTTTAATTTATTTATTTATTTATTTATTTACATGTCAAGTTCCTTAGGACCAAACTGAGGAGCAAATCTCGAAGGTCATGGAACGTGTCAGTACATGAAATTACAACATAAAAGTAATAACAGATAAAAATAAAATATTTATGAACCCAAAAAAAGTCAAGCCGTAAGTTTCAGTAAATGCAGCCAACAATATAACATTAGTCAGCTTAATTTTTCAAGGAACTCCTCAACAGAATAGAAGGGTGACCCATGAGGAAACTCTTCAGTTTCGATTTGAAAGCGCATAAGATTTTTGAATTCTTGTGGTAGCTTATTAAAATGGATGCAGCAGTATACTGCACACCTTTCTGCACAGGAGTTAAGGAAGTCCGATCCAAATGCAGGTTGGATTTCTGCTGAGTATTCACTGAATGAAAGCTGCTTATATTTGGGAATAAGCTGATATTGTTAACAAGAAATGACAGTAAAGAGTATATGAGAGGCCAATGTCAAAATACCTAGACTAGTAAACAGAGGTCGACAAGAGGTTCACGAACTTGCACCACTTATTGCCCGAATGACCCATTTCTGAGCCAAAAATATCCTTTTAGAATGGGAAGAGTTACCCCAAAATATAATAACATAAGCAAATGAAAATAAGCAAAGTAGACTAATTTTCTTGTCGAACAATCACTTATTTCAGATACCATTCATGTAGTAAAAATGGCAGCATTAAGTCTTTGAACAAGTTCCTGAATTTGGGCTTTCCACAACAGTTTATTATCTATCTGAAAACCTAGAAATTTCAACTGTTCAGTTTCACTAATGATATGTTCATTCTGTGAAATTAAAACGTCGGGTTTTGTTGAATTATGTGTTAGAAACTGCAAAAACTGAGACTTACTGTGATTTAGTGTTAGTTTATTTTCTACAAGCCAGGAACTTGTCATGAACTGCACTGTTTGAAACCCAGCCAATGTTGCACACAACAACCTTTACTACCAAGCAAGTGTCATCAGCAAACAGAAAAGTTTTAGAGTTACCCGTAATGATAGAGGGAACATAATTTATATAAATAAGGAACAGAAGTGACCCCAACACTGATCCCTGGGGCACCCCCCCATTTGACCATACCCCACACAGACCCCACATCACAGCCATTCTGAACACTGTGGATAATGACCTTTTGCCGTCAGTTGTTAAAGTAAGAGGTGAACCAATTGAGAGCTACTCCCCATATTCCGTAATGGTCCAACTTCCGGGTAATATTTTGTGATCACCACAATCAAACCCCTTAGATAAATCAAAAAATATGCCTAGCGTTTGAAACCTTTTGTTTAACCCATCCAGTACCTCACAGAGAAAAGAGAATTTTCAGTTGCTAAATGCCTTCTGAGGCCAAACTGTACACTTGACAGCAAATTACGTGATATAAAATGATCAATTATCCTTACATACACAGCCTTTTCAATAATTTTAGCAAACACTGAAGGCATAGAAATAGGTCTAAAATTGTCTGCATTATTCCTTTATCCCTTTTACTACTGAGTACTTTAATCGTACGGGAAAATGACCATTCCTAAAGGAAAAACTACAAATTGGCTAAGTAGAGGGCTAACATGTGTAGCACAGTACTTTAATATTCTGCTAGGCACTCCATCATAGCCATGAGATTCCTTAGTCTTCAATAATTTAATTAATGACTCAATCTTCCCCTTGTCAGTATCACAGAGGAGTGTTTCAGACATCAGTCTCAGAAAGGCATTTGCCAGGAGAGTTATATGATTCGTTGTAGAAGCTAAATTTTTATATCACTCACCAGCAATGCTCAGAAAATGATTGTTAAATACTGTACATGTACCTGATTTATCAGTAACAGAAATATTTTTGCTATGAACTGACTTTATATTGTCAACCTTGTGCTGCTGACCAGACACTTTCTTCCCAACTGACTATATGGTTTTAATTTTATCCTGTGAATTAGCTATTCTATTTGCACGGCACAAACTCTTTCCTTCCTAATAACATTTTTAAGCACCTTACAGTACTGTTTGTAATGGGTAACTGTAGCTCGATTGTGACTACTTCTAACATTTTGATATAATTTCTGCTTTGTTCTACATGATATCCTTATCTCACTAGTCAGCAACCCAGGCTGCCTTTTTCTGCTAGTACCTCGTTTAGAACATTTGTTATTTTGGCCAACTCTGTGTCATTCCATGTTTCAGTGCTATTATGGTCACAGTGTCTGGACTGATGGCTTCAATCTGTTTACTTATTTAAGATAAGACCATAACATCTAGGGGGTTTCCTGTCAAGTTGGTGGATAGAATTTTACTGTTGAATTCACTGGACACTTCACACATGGCTTTCCTTTGCTCACTTTGGCTTCATTCAGCTTTTGTTTGTCTGTGAGGCTTTTTCTATGTTAAATTTGCAATGGATCTCTTTTTGATTTAGTAGCATCTTTTTAATTTTGCTGTCAAACCATGGCATGTCTTTCCCTACCCTCACAACTATGCTTCACACATAGCTGTCAAAAGCATATTTTATAATACTGCTGAACTTTGTCCACCGATGCTCAACACCATCAGTGTTGGAAATGAAATTTTCATGTTGACTATTTAGGTAATCTGACTTCTGTTCCTTATTGCTCCTGTTAAATAGACATATCTTCATTTATATTCTTATTTACAGCCATATTCAGTGACACTGTAATGGTCATATGATCACTGATCCCTGTTCCGTGCTAACTGAGTCCAAAAGTTTGGGCACATTGGTAACCAGAAAATCTAATATGTGGTCATCATGAGTTGGTTCTCTCATTAGCTGCTCAAGTTAATTTTCATATAAGCCATTTAGAACAATTTCACATTATTCCTTAACCTTATTCTCTGCCTTAATCACTTGAGTCTCCCAATCTGTAGCTGGTAAATTGAAATCTCCACATAATGTTATAACATGACCAGAAAATTTGCATGGAATGTCCTAGTTTTTCCTCAAATGTTACACCACAATGCTCCTGAGACAGGTGGTCAATGAAAACATCTGGTGCCTACAAGGTGTGACAATAAAGTAATGAGACTGATTTTCTTTGCAAGATGTGGCAACCCTGCAGGCTTGCGTAAGTACAATATCTTTGACGTTGGTCTATAAGCTGCTTCTAGTCCAAGTAGCTCATCGATGCAACTGCTCAGTCGTGAGTTGTGCTGTAATAAGTTAACACATGTTTGTGTCTCTCGTCATGGAAATAGAACCGTATAATGTTGCGCAATGGTATTTCATTTCTTTTTGCATTAAATTGGGTGAAAACACGACGACAAATTACAGTAAGCTTCAGAAGGCTTTTGGAGAGGAGGTTATGTCAAGAGCTCAAGTTTTTCATTGGCATAAATTGTTTAGTGAAGGCAGAATGAATATTGAAGGTGAAGACCGCAGTGGACGACCATCAACCTCGTGGATGAATGTCAACTTGGCCAGGGTGCATAAACTCGTACGATCTGATCGAAGATTATCCATGAAAATGATTGCAGAAGAACTGAACATCTATCGAGAAAAAGTTCGTCTAATAATAACTGAAGATCTTGGTATGGGAAAGATTTGTGCAAAAATGGTCTCCAAAAATCTCACACCACAACAGCGAGAAACACAGAAAATGTGGCAGCCAATCTGTTAGAGCAAATGGAAGTCAATCCAGAGACAAAACGCCAAAGTTCGCAATGGTGCTCAAAGGGATCACCCAGACCATAAAAAGCTCCCATGCCAAAGTCAAAAGTGAAATGCATGCTTATGTGCTTCTTTGATTTCCAGAGAATTATTCATAAAGAGTGAGTGCCTCCTGGACAAACAGTTAACCAATATTACTACAAAGAAGTTTTCGAAAGATTTCGTAAAAAAGTTCTTCGTGTCTGTGCCAACATTGCTGATAAGTGGATTCTGCATCACGATAATGCGCCATCCCACACTGCTCTGTCAGTACAGCAATTTTTAACCTCAAAACAAATTTCAGTACTACCACAGCCACTTTATTCACCAAATATTGCTCTGCGTGACTTTTCTATTTCCAAGAGTCAAAACGGCGGTCAAGGGACACCATTTTCAAACAACACAAGGCATCCAAAAAGCTGTGATGAGGGTCTTGGAGGGTATTACAGAAGATGAGTTCCAGAAATGTTACCATCAATGGCAGAAGCACTGGAAAACGTGTGTGCATTCAGAAGGAAACTACTTTGAAGGAGACAACACTAAACTTGATTAAAACAGTAAGCAACATTTTTTTTCACATTAGTCTCATTACTTTGTTGCACCTCATATGTTTGATCCACATTTAATGCTTCACCCAAACTATTTCACATTCGGAATGTGTACTAATCTCACTAAATATTATTGTCCTTTTTACAGCTGTAAACATGTCTTCACCATTTGCAATTCAAGGGGTTGGACAAAAATGTGGAAACATGATTAAAAATGCATGGTTCAACGTAAGTGCAGATTATAGCCAAGCCTGTGGGTTACGCTGTTGTATTTAACCATGAACAGCACGTGTACAATGCTCTCAGTACGTTGCAAGTGTCAGTCGTGGTCAGAAAAGAGTCCTGTGCATTTTGAGTGCATTATGTCAGTGCTAAGTAAATTCAAACAAGCAGAAATTGAAGATGTGTGGAAAAACGAGCTAACCATCAAAGTAAAAACTGTGTTGCCATCTGTTGCTGGGTACAGGAACTATCAAAGCTGACATTGGTCTCACCCCTAAATATCCTAATGTGATATTCAGGAGAGAGACCAGTGTCATTTTTGACAGTTCCTGTACCCAGCAATAGAAAGCAACACTTGTCTCTAAGCTTTTACATTTGAGGGTTAGCCAGTTTTTTCGCACATATCTTTAATTGTTGGTGCTTATATGGTGGGTGCTTCCACAACCAAGGGAGCCGATGAGTTTGGTGTTTCAAGAAGTAACAGATCGAAGATTTACACCACATACAGGGAAAGTAAAGCAATTTCATCCGCTAAATCACAACACTGACATAAGTGTCTGTTGAATGATCATGACAGATGGTCACTGAAGAGGATTGTGACAGAAAAGAAGAGGATTACAGCTGATAAAGTCACTGCAGAACTGTATGTTGCAAACAGCATCGAACGAACACAAAGGGAGCTCCATAAATAGAGAACTGCAGGGCAAGCTGGAATTCCGAAACCACTCATCAATCATGAAAATGTCCCTAATAGGAAAAAGTGATATCAAAGCCATAAAACCTGGATTATGGTCCAATGGAAGAAAGTCACGTAGTCAGATAAGTCTTGTTGCATCTTGTTTCCAACTTCTGGCTGAGTTTACACCCCAAGAGTGAAACTTGATGGAGGTTCAGTGATGATTTGGGCAGCTGTATCATGGTTTATTCTTAGAGTCCATGGCTACTCTGCAAGGTCGCATTACAGCCAAGGATTACATGACCAGTTTGGCATCCTATGGCACAGTGTTTGTTCTCTAATAGTGATACTGTGTTCCAAGATGACAGGTCTCCTGTTCATACAGCTCACATCATCCAGGACTGATTTTCTGAATTTGAGGATGAACTGTCATGTCTCGTATGACCAGTATAGTCACCATATCACAATATTATTGGACCTTTGTAGTCTACTTTGGAGAGAAGTTCTTTGTTGTCCTCAACAATGAGTGTTCATCAGAGTCAAGGATTTCATCAGGAGTGCCCCGGGGAAGTGTGATAGGACCTATCTACATACACGATTTGGTGGTCAGGGGCGGGCGGTAATCTGCAGTTGTCTGCTGATGATGCTGTGGTGTACAGTAAGGTGTTGAAGTTGAGTGACTGTAAGAAGATTCAAGGTGACTTAGACAAAATATATAGTTGGTGTGATGAATGGCAGCTAGTTCTAAATGTCGAAAAATGTAAGCTAATGGGGATGAGTAGGAAGAAAAATCCTGTAATGTTCAGATACAGTATTACTAGTGTCCTGCTTGACACAGTCAAGTCATTTAAATATCCGAGCATAAATTTGCAAAGCAATATGGAATGGAATGAGCATGTGAGATCTGTGGTAGGGAAGGCAAATGGTCAACTTCAGTTTATTGGGAGAATTTTAGGAAACAGTGGTTCGCCTGTAAAGAAGGCCACATATAGGATGCTGTGCAACCTTTTCTTGAGTACTGCTAAAGTGTTTGGGGTCGACACCAAACTGAACTAAAGGAAGACATTGAAGCAATTCTGAGGCAGGCTGCTAGATTTGTTACTGGTAGGTTCAAACAATACACAAGTGTTATGCAGATGCTTTGGGAATTCAAATGAGAATCCCTGGAGGAAAGGTGACATTCTTTTAGAGGAACAGTATTGAGAAAATTTAGAGAACCGAGATCTGAAGCTGATTACAGACTGACTCTGCTGCCCCTAACATACACTGCGCATAAGGACCACATAGATAAGTCATGAGAAATTAGGGCTCATATGGAGGCATATAGACAACTGTTTTTGCCTTGATCTGTTTGCAAGTGGAACACAAAAGGAAATGACTAGTAGTGGTATGGGTTAACCTCTGCCACATGCCGTATGGACTGCGGAGTATTAATGTAGATGTAGACGGATGCATGACCACTGTCCACTCGTAGCATTGCGCAGCATCATTCTCAGCATTGATCACGGTCCTCTGGTTTGGAGCTGGGGGGAATTTTGCAGGAAGAACAGTATTGGACTCCCTGGAAAACAATACAGGGCCTCATTTATTCATTCCAAAATGACTGAAAGCTATTTAGAATGCAATGGTTTCCTGTGCCATACTAGACATAGTAATGTGTTATGTTCTTAGTGTTTCCATCTTTTCGTCCCTCTACATTCCAGTGGGAATTTACATTGTCATAGTTCTGGGACCTTTTCATAGGTTCTCCTGTAATTAACTAACACTATACTAACATTTTTTCTCCAATACGCCATGACAAATGCTACTTACTCTAATTAATGGGTAAAGCATTCTTCCCGATCTGAAATCCGAATGTATCTAGTCAGGTCTGCAGAGGGATTTCTGTAGCCTAAAAAACCTACATGTGCACACCTCACATTCTCCATTAACCTAATAGCCACTTCCGGTGTGTAGTGCACACTTGAGCTATTAAGGAGTGTCCTACAACTATCCACTGAAAAGCAGTCAAGAAATATGCATACAAGTATATCACAGAATCATCAGAGCCTCTGGTTTAAACCTTTCCCCAGCTCCAAACCAGAGGACCGTGATCGATGCTCAGAATGATACTGCACAATGCTAGGTCCATTTCCACCCTGAGAGCAAGGCTAGCTGTCTTCACCAAAGCAGTTAGCCGCCTGTAGGAACTGAGGATGGCATCTGAACCCAAGCAACAGGTGTCATGTGTTCAGACATCATGAGCCACAATCTGCAACAGTACACTTGGTTTCTGCCAGCAGAGCCTCCTCCACATCTCAGACATGACCCCCTGTCTAGCAGAGTGGACAACGACATTCTTTCCTGACATGTCCACAATTTCCCTAATCACCTGCCTAACACTGGAGCTTCCAGTGACAAGCAATCACTTGTTTGGGCCTTTCAGGAAGATCATCCATTGTCCCAACAGGTGAGTTTTACCATGTTGGTTCAGATGTACTTTCAGCAGTGGGAAATACCTCAGACCTGTTTTTAGAACATATGTGGACAGCTGTGCAGCCAGTACCAACTTTTGCCTTCCACCCAAAAATTCATAATCCCACCACTGTTTGCCATTCACCACCAGGTAAGTGTCGGCCAGCCAGGATGTGCAAAGCTGAAGGTACTGTGACATCAGGGACCACAGGTGATGCTAGAGGCTCCAGAGGTACCAAATCATTCTACTCTGGTGCTCCAATGCCACTGCAGCATAAGCCTGTCAACCATGGCCAACGCAGTTTCCGTCAGTTTATAGACGTGGTCAAATCCCCCTGCATCCATACTCACCAGGCATAGTCCCTATTCATCTTTAATCAATTTTTGTGTATACCACAAGTATTACAATACTAATCCAAGGGGTAGTTAGGAGCAATCTACGTTCTGCTGCTATGATACTTGTGCCTTATGAGACCAGAATTTCACCTGGCATATATGGTGTTCAAATAACTTACAGAAATGGAACTGGCTGATGTTCATCAACTGTCAATATTTCAACACATGCACACCCTGTCAGTGCTGAAGGAACAAGGTGTGTTGAAAGGAAGACTAACAGTCACCTGAATAAAATTTTCTTATTGCAGGACACTTTCAAGAGTCTTAATCCTGTCACCTCGAGGTTATATGGCGGCCTTCCAAAGGTCTGCAAGGAAGGGATTCCTCTTCGGACAGTTGTGGATAGCATTGGTGCTACAGTATATTGTGTAGTGAAACATCTTATTACTTTGTTAAACCCACGGTTAGGTTAGTTTAAGTATTATATAAAGAACTTGGTGGATTTCTTACATTGATTAGAGGCAATGTGTCTGAATGACTCTGAAACCACACTGCCAGCTCTCTGAGACTGCAGACGTACGTGTGTGTGTGTGTGTGTGTGTGTGTGTGTGTGTGTATGTGTGTCTGCTGCCGACAAAGGCCTTTATGGCCGAAAGCTACAATTGTGTGAATCTTTTTGCTGTGCCTATCGCGACTCAGCATCTCTGCTATATGGTGAGTAGCAACTTTCCTTCTCTGTTTGTTACATTCCATCCTGGATTTTCCATTGTTTGATATGGACACCAAAGAATTTTGAAGTTTCTACCCTCATTGTGTGTCAGACCTATCACTGATGTAGTATCCCTAGATGTGCAGAACTGAATACGTTGTGTCTTTTTCAAATTGATGGTGAGACCATTAGCAGAAAACCAATCAATGATACTTTTAAGAACTTTGTTTATTGTTTCTTCTGCTTGTGTATATATGCTTGCATTGATTACAATACTGGTGTCACCGGAATAAAGAACTAATTCTGCTTGTTGTACATTAGACGTACATTCACATATATGAGAAACAATGGTGCACCTAAGATTGAACACTGGGGAACCACATATGTGATTTCTCCCCAGTGAGAATTATGTCCCCAGACTATATTGGTTGAATTACTAAGTACAGCTTTCTCCATTCTTTTCATTAGATAGGACATTATCCATTGGTTGGCTATACATCAGTCTCATGAAACTTCAATTTATCTGGGAGAATACTGTGATTCACACAGTCAAATGCCTTAGGTCACAGAAAAAACAAACTGGTGCTATTTTATTATTTAAAGCTTGTAAAATCCAGTGAGCGAAAATGTAAATGGCCATTTCCAATAGAGAAACCCTTCTGAAGCCCAAACTGTGATTTGCTGAGGATATTGTTGTTGCTAAGGTGATATACTACTCAAGAATTAATGACCTTCTCCAAATAATTGGAAAATGATGTCAACAGTGGAACAGGTCGGTAGTTAATGACATCTTTCATATCACGTTTCTTACAGAGAGGTTTAACAATGGCATATTTCAGTCTCTCTGGAAAAGTGCATTGAGTTAGCGATGCATTACATATTAGAGATAAGACTGGCCTTATTATATGGGAACAAATCTTTATTACTCTATTGGAAATATCTTAGAAACAGATGAGCTTTTATATTTGAGAAATCTTGGCTTGTGTAATGTGGGTGTCCATAGTATTCCTTGCAGTTGTGGCATGTCACATATTGGTCAAACAACCAGGAATGTAGAGGACCAGTATACTGAGCATAAGTGTCACACACTCTTATGTCAGCTGAGCTAGTCTGCTGCTGCAGAACATTGCCCTGGCTCTTGTCATCCTATGGAATATAAAAACACAGAGATTCTGGCCGGTATTTCTAGCTATTGGAATAATGTTATTAAGGAAGCAGTTGAAATTAAACTAACAGGTAACCTTTTAAACACAGACAGAGGTTTTGCTTGGATTCTGCATGGAATCCTGCTTTCTCCTCTGTCGAAAAACAGATGGACAGAGTTCATACTACCTCAAACGTTGGTTATTAATTCTCAATATCGATAACTTCTGAAGCCCTCTTTGGTTGTGTGGTGGTGCTAATGTTTACAGAGATGGGGCGTTTGTTAGAGAGAGAGAGAGAGAGAGAGAGAGAGAGAGAGAGAGAGAGAGAGAGAGAGAGAGAGGGGGGGGGGGGGGGGGGGGGGAGTGAGAGAGAGTGTGTTTGCTTGTTTGTTTGTTTTACCTTTCTGGAATTGACAAACAGAACTAATGTCTTAAATTCCCTTGCACAGTGCTTAATTGCGGTGCTTTTAGCTTGGAAATAACATGGTGTGCACCTGTTGAAATATCGGCAGTTGTTGACTACATCACCTGTCTGCATTCCTGTAAGTTGTTTATACATATGCCTTTTTTAACTGCCCTCCCAATTAAGCTCACACAATGCAATGCACCATGAGCCCACTCACCACCTGCCTAAGTTGTTTCAAGTACACTGCAGAAATTTTACTCGGAAGCTCCAATATATCCTCCATGCAGTCCAAGCCTCTCCCCATGCAGTTCCCATATTTTTTGAGCCCTGAAGAAACACATCTGTGGCCGTCGATTTACTGTGGACAAAGAGGTGCATGCCTGGGTACTATCAGGATCATACAGGCAACCACAAACATTTTCCATGAAGGCGATGACCATCTTGTCTCTCAGTGGAATAAACGTATTTACAGTTATGGCAATTATTTTTTTAATAAAGAACAGTTTACTCGCTTCTTTTCCCATCTGCCTTATTTTCATCTGATTGCCCCTTATAATTGTGGTGGTTGGGTTTAAACAGCTGACCCGCATCATGCCAGGCAGCAACAATAACCTTAGCGCCACAATTAATGCACCATAGCTCATGGCATTGCTCCCTCTCCTGGAGGAGCAGCAACTCACAGTTTCAGAAGTTATCACTGGAGGCAATTACAGGAATGTCAATGGTACTCTATATGGCAGTACTGGCAAATCCTCC
Organism: Schistocerca americana; assembly: GCF_021461395.2. NCBI lineage: Eukaryota > Metazoa > Arthropoda > Insecta > Orthoptera > Acrididae > Schistocerca > Schistocerca americana. The sequence goes on along the minus strand of NC_060125.1, from coordinate 600,073,467 downwards.
CATTCTGGTTGTGTTGTCACTCCTCTTCTCTATCATGAGCATCAAAGGTAGCCCATCCTGTTGAAGCTTCTGAATTTTTGAGTGGTTGTTCAGTTTCCTTGAACTTACCATTGTTTATCTGCATCTGAGCACTGTTCTAGGGCTTCATACTAAGGACATGGTCTTCTTGATGAGGGTCGTAATACTCAGCTCCATACTTGATGCCTGACATGCAAAGAAAGATATGATAACGGCCCAATGTTGCGCTTTAGTTTTCCACACTAGTATAAAAATCCATACAGAGTCACCCGAGCTGTATCTCACTGGTCAGTGCTCAGCATTAAAGCTCTCATTAGCATCCAGGGTCCATACATGAGACACCTGCTTTGCTTCTTCAGTCTTGGTCATGACATGTTTCACCTAGTCACCCTGAGTATCGTCCAGTTGAAAGGGCAACTCATTTTGGCCTCATGACCGGGCAGCAGAAAGAACAATGTGATGCCTGTTGTGTCTTGCCTCACTGTTTGCATGTGAATGTTAAAACAGGCAGTACTATATCCCAGTCTCTCTGACTGACCTTACTGTATGTTGAGAGCATATCTGCCAGTGTCTCATTAAAGGGCTCCGCATGACAATTCATCTGTTGATGGTAGGCAGTTGTCATGTTATAGGTAACGTCGCAACATGAAATTACCTCTGATTCTAGTCTCAGCTGGAAAACTTTTCCGTGATCAGAGAACACCACACTTGGAGCTCCACTCTTCAAAATTATGTCTCCTACAAGGAACTTTGCAATTTCTAGAGTTTTGGCAGTCAGCACTGACTTTGGGCACCTCCCCAAGAGGTCGATTCCAACTCAGTGGAATTTCCCTGCTGCGTGCGAGATTGGTATCATATAACCTAGAGGTAATTGTGGCATGTACTTCCGTTGCTGGCATTCCTTACATTGACTCACATAGTGTCTAATGGATTCATAGAGACCTGATCAACCCCATCTGATTCTGTCTGGGGTCTTCACAGATCCTGGATGACCATATGTTGGAGTATCGTGTGAATACTTCAAGATAGTAGGCTATAGATGAGCTGGGATGAAAAACAGTGATGCACAATTAATGCAAACAAACAATTTACAGCTATGAGGCATGTTCATATGTAGTAGGAACATTTATTAATGAGAACAGTTCTAAGCATAAGTTAAAAGAGGTGGTACAGGGTGAGGTATTATACACGGTGTCTCAGGATGAACGGTCAGTATTCTGGGTTATGGCAGGAACAGTCCTTTGAAGCAAAAGAGTCTAGTAAACATGGCCTCTACAATGCATTAATTAAGAGCACCTGTTCAGTAGAGCCGGCCGCGGTGGCCGTGCGGTTCTGGCGCTGCAGTCCGGAACCGCGGGACTGCTACGGTCGCAGGTTCGAATCCTGCCTCGGGCATGGGTGTGTGTGATGTCCTTAGGTTAGTTAGGTTTAAGTAGTTCTAAGTTCTAGGGGACTTATGACCTAAGATGTTGAGTCCCATAGTGCTCAGAGCCATTTGAACCTGTTCAGTAGAAGAGGTATGTTTCAAAATAGTGAAGACAAACTATTGCTCATGGCTCGTAAGGTATGCACTTTAGAGCTTAGGTTGTTGAACCTTTTTTTCTTGTTTTAGCCCATACTGCCACCTCTCAAAATATAGAATGCAAGGAGCTCGCAGTAGAAGAGATTTATTCCACAGTATCGAAGATGAAGTAGTGCTCATAGCTCTTAAGGAATACATTTTAGAGAACCTGTTTATTAGACTTTTTTATGTCAAATGATAGTTCCTATTATATTTCTAAATACTGATCACTCCTCCTGGGACACGCTGAATAGAGGGCGAGTTAGGAGGAAAGGTACATGGTTTGAGGCATGGTAGTATTGGTGATACTGAACAAAAAATTTCAAATGAATATATGCCCTTTTCTTAACCACATCTGATATACAGCTGTTTGGAAATCACAGATGTCAGTCACATGTTCTTTACTAGCACTCACATGTGAATACAACCAAAGTGACATTAGGCTATGTAGTGTTCTCTTTACTGACCATTTCAATACACACTTCACTTGCACAAAGTGGGGCTATGAGTCCTGCAAGTGTACATGTTGTTTTCTTTACGTCTCAGTACTACAATGGTTGCACCAGTCTACTACAGTGCTATATTTCTAGTCAGAATAGTACTGCAGTCCATGGTGGACTTTTTGAATCCCTTTTATGAAGAAATGTACAAAATTAAATAAAACATTAGATCACAATGCTTCATTTAATATCGCATGCATTTGTTCTCTTCCATGCTGTATTCATTAGTTTCCTCGTAAACTTTTAAGAACAGGACATATAAATCATCTGTTTTTTCTTTCTTTTTTTTCAGGCTCACTAATAATATGACCCCTCCCCCTTCCCAAAGCAAATATCTTCCCTCCTGATTCACCCTGGAAAGAGAGAGAGAGAGAGAGAGAGAGAGAGAGAGAGAGAGAGAGAGAGAGAGAGAGAGAGAGAGATGCTAATGTGAAATTAAATATATTCCATAGCAAATTTGTGTCAATATTTGAAAGTAACTTTGCTTAAAAAATTATAAAGATACTCCATTGAAAAAACAAGCAAGCCATGATATGTAAAGGGACTAAAATCAAACAGAAAAATCCAGGACAGAATGTAACAATACTATGAAAAGGAAAATTGCTACTCACAACATAGCAGAGGTGCTGAGTCGCAGATATATACAACAAATATAGCTTTTGGCCAGTAAGGCCTTCATCAAAATTGAAAGATACCTCTGTTGCCTGAGACTGCAGTTGTGTGTGTGTGTGTGTGTGTGTGTGTGTGTCATCTAATTTTGACAAAGGCCTTACTGGCCGAAAGCTATATTTGTGACAGCCTTTTTGTTGTGCCTATCTGTGACTCAGCATGTATGCTATATGGTGAGTAGCAATTTTCCTTTTCATAATATTGTTAAAGGAATTAAAATTTCATGTAAGAGAAAAAAGTAAAATTTATATAGAGGCCAGAATAAGCCACATTCTGACATTAATTGCATGCTTTAAGGGAAATAATGAAATGTCTAGAAGGATGCACATTCTGGGAGGAATTATTAATGCAGTGTAACGGGAGACACGGCAGTCAGTCAGTGTAGAAGATACCACTACAACGAAAGTGAATGGCAATGTTGTGACTCAACTTCAAAAGTTGTTTGTATTTTTAACAATTGCTTTCTAAATGTAGCAGAAAAAATAAGATTAAATGGTTCGGTTGAAAGAAGAGCACACATTAATAATGTTGTTCCGCAAAAATTTACGCAACTATAAGTACCAACATCCTCCACTGAAATTAATAGAATTGTAACAATTCTAAAAAACAAAAGTTCATGTGGTGGTGATGGAATTTCAAACAAAATTCTGAAAAGGTTGTCCCAACTTAACAAATAGTGCCCTAAGTGATATGTGTAATGCTTCAGTGGCACAGAGAATTTTTTCCAGATAGATTAAGATACCCAATTATTATCCTTTTTATAAGAAAGGATAACAAAGACTTAAATAATTATCATCCAGTTTCCTTAATTGCCAAAATATCTGAGAAAGTAATGTGCTCAACAGCAGTCTCACATTTAAGTAGAACCAATTTACTAACCATATCACAGTTTGGATCCCAGAAGGGTAAATCATGTTACTCTCTTGGAAAAAGTTAAAAGTTTTATGGAACTGATGGCTTTACACAACTGGTTCGAATCGTTTGTGCAAACAACATCCAAAAAGTTGTGCTGAATGATTCAAACATTGTCAGGAGAGGAGTAAATTTTAGTGACAGGGAAGAAATCACAAAGCAAGCCCCCCAGGCTTCAATTTTGAGGCCATTCCTATTCCTTGTACATTTGAATGAGCTCCCACGAAACATTTAGCAAGCAGAATTAGTACTTTTTGTGGATACCAGTGTTATAATAAATCCAATTAGAGAGAAAGTACAAAATTTATTTTTTCTAACCATTATGACATGGTTCGCTACAAATGAACTCTTCCTGAACTTTCAGCAAACATCCTTAACTGTAAATGAGGGAAAAGTCAATCAAATTTCACAATTTTTTTTTTTTTTTTTTTTTTTTTTTTTTTTTTTTTTTTTTTTACTGATTTTTGAGGATATGTTACAAAGTCAAATGATCAGACATTTAATACTTTATTACAGAATTCTTTATCGGATGCCTTTAAGAACAACAGAATTGCTATTTTTCAAAGTGTGTCATTTATTTCCTTTAAATTTGATTAAAGTTACCCACCTAAGTAGGGTAAATTTGATCACCGATTAAATTTAAAGGGAAATAAACTTTAGAATATTACAAGAGCAAGCTGATTAGTAAAAATAAAAATTTACAATTTATTAATTATTTAGTTAAAATCACATACAAAAAGAATACTTGAATGTTTATTTTTAATACGGAGAAAGATATAACTTACTATTTGTAGTTGACTTGAAAGAATGTTAAATCTTGTTAAATAGAGTGAATATTTTATAATTGCGACGACTTCTATTGACAGTAAACAGAGACTTTTATAAGTTAGTAACATGAAATTTACCCTTTGTAGTTTCTGTAGCGAACGGCTAGCTTCTAAAGAGCAGGGTAAAACTTCGTTAAGAAAAACATTTTTTATTATTTGTGTCCAGAAGTGGGGTCGACTAACGATGAAATACAGTATATCTGAGACTATGGAAATCTAACTAATAAATAATGTTGTGAAAACCATCCTGTTTTTATTCCACAATAATTCAGATTATTATTTAGAAAAATTGTTTCGTACATCTACAATTTTCATCGCAGACATCTACGAAGAAAACACACTGGAATTTGCCAACTTACGGCGAAAATTAGTGATCGTTTACAAAGTTTAGTCCTGTTTAGAAATTGGAATGCTCATCAGTAGAGTAAACAATCTTGGAAAATAATAATATTGCAGTAATTGCGATGCATGATACGTCATAAGACACAAGCAATAATTACAATATTAAGAAATAGAACTCACTAGCTGACAAGATAGAATCTGATAGTTCGAGAGGCTAACCGAAAGGCGCTAGAACAACAGAGCGCGCAAAATCGATCACGCATCGTAATTTATAGTAGTTACAGACATGTTAATGTCGCGCCTATCACAGTCAGCTTGGCAAAAACACTCATCAGCGTTACATGATCGCTGCAGTTAACGCAAACTATATCTTTCCTAAGACATAAACAATTTATTATTTCTACCGGTTCACGGGAGGCGTTATTTCACATCCCCCCCCCCCCCCCCCCCCGTACTGGTATTTTAAATTATATTTGTAATAGAACTTTTTAAAATAACATGCCCTCGTATAGACGATTACAAATCCTTTTCGGGTTTACATGTCTTCAGTCACTTATTCGTACACGCCTTCATTGGTTGCTCATTCCTACTATGTGTGTCCTCATATTAACTTGCCGGTTTTGTTATCAAGATGGGCTCTCATATTTGGCACAGGGGGTACCGGGAAAAACAAAACCGGATATGAGAAAGGAGGGGACAAAAAAAAAAGGTCCCCGTGAGCCGGGGAACGCACATTTCACAAAGATAGTTAACCTTTTTTTATTATAGATTGCATCTTGGTTAAAAATTATATAAACCACTAATTTACTTAGTTATTTCAAAGAAAATCAACAGGTTCTTTAGTACGGTAATTATAATAGTTACATAATATTTTGGAAGCATAGGTGTCATATACAACGTTATGCTCTCTCAACAAATTTAAACGTTTTCCTAACGCTATATGACACATTCTTAGTTTTGTTAAAGCTGAAAATGCGAGTGAGTTAAATAATTCAGGTATTTTGTATCTTATAGTTGAATCATATACACTTCACATTAGGATAATAGAATTGTTGTTGCAAAAAAGAAAATCTTTATAGTAAATATTTCATTACCATAAAACTGTATAAGATGTTAAATACATTTTTGTACTCGCTAATATCTCGGTTAAATTTGAAGATATAACAAGTAATTTACGTAAGTATTTCAATTTAGTACTGTTAAACAGTAATATATGTGACAGTTCATTACGGCTCAAGAAAGAAAATTTAAATATTTCAGGTATTCTACACAATGCAAAAGCATTATTAGAACTGGTGTTACTGTTACACAAGATACTTGCCTTTTTTTGTCGAATAAATGCGTTCGTGAATTTCACTGCGTGTGTACTGCATAATATGCGTTAGGTGTTAGTTTACTTTATAGACAGCTTTTTGGTTAGATGTAGTTTGATTTTTAGAATGACTGTATATAATGCAAAGCATACTGGATGTCTTCATGGCGTTGGTTGATTGTAGGATGTTGATTGCAGTGCTGATACAAAGGTTATGAAGCGTAGAATCGTCGTCGAGGGGCCTACATATAAAGGTACTAAAGATGGATTTGCCCCCGGATGCTGGATAGGTGGTGTTAATTCGACTGCAATCCACCCTCGGCTTCCTTCGGAATGGACTGGAACTCTTGCACTTCCCTGCATCGCGGCCCATTAAGGAGGGATGTCAGCTCGGTAGCGATGTCCATGAAATAGGTCAGGCACATATTATAAAAATTGTATTTTCAGATGTTAGTGTCCTGTAAGGTAAGTCAGGTGGTTAAACAAATCCAGAGTCCTGAACTTTTCCATCCTCGCGATGCATTTTAAGTTACGCGGGGCGCGACAGACTGCCGTTACGCACAGCGGTGCACTACAAGTGGTTCGGCGAATATTGGTTTGCCCCGCGCACCGCTGCGGTAATTTGTCAATAATGGTTCTCCCGACGCAGACCGCGGCTATGTTAACGTTCATCCCGAAGCAAAAACGTCGACTCGATGTTCCGATGCACTTGGAACACAGTCTTTCACAAGTAGATCGAAATTGCAGTTCCGGTACAGATTATGTCCAATGATCATACTCGTCACACTAACGTCGATGGTTCAGAGATCAGTATCTGGTTTTCACACAGTCCTAGCTCACTGAAACAAGCACTTCATACAGTCTGCACGTAGCAATGTATAGAGAAATGTCACCACACAACACCAAGCGTGATTACACTGTTCAGAAGTCCTAAACTTTTATAACACAATACACAGGTAGTTGGTGATAAACTTTGCCTTAATGTAAAGTTCTCATGGAATCCGAACGTTTTTCCACAGGAAAATACGCCAACATGCTATATGGTGGAAGTCTCTATTGACTCATTCATCGTGAATTGTCCCATATAAGTTCCACTGAAAGTTTAGTTAACACAGTCCACGTTAAAGTCCCTTGCTGTGCATAAAATTTACCCACACTATGGAGGTCTCATCGTTAAGTTTTACAGTAACAAATGCTGATCATTAGACCATCATTACTGTCCAGAACTAACATGAATTTCACACAAGAGGTTTACAACATTCAGTCATTTGAGGATTACACTCATAAATATTTACGGGATAAAGCATAACTTTCCTCACACAAATGAGGTTTCCCTTGCTCAGCCAAGAGAGATAAAAACTCGCGGCTTTATACCTACTGGCGGAAAGCGAAAATAAAGAAAGGAAAAGCCAACTGGCTATCACATACACATGTGAAACATGTATATTCTGATAAGTAAAAAAAGGAAGTCATTTCCTTTGATTCTCCATAGAGACTTTCCTACCCTAAGACAAATATAAAACATACTTAGAACTATACATCACCATGAAGTGAGAATATACTTTTAAATGATTATAGAAATTGAAAACGTTCATCGTGTTCCACATCCACTAGGACCTCCTCAGCACGGATCTATGGAACGAAAAACTAATCTAATCTAAAGAACCATCAAAACTCTTTAAATACTAATAATTGGTATTAAAAGAAAAGCAAAAGATCTACGTATTTCTTAACTTCTAAGTTTATCTTTATGAAAAACATACAAGTTGCGCCTACGCAAATCTCGTCAAGAAATTGAATAAAATGACTCGGCTTGTAAATGATTAATCACTTCTCTATGTAGTACATATTTCACTCTATTAAAAAAATACAAACTTAAAATCTAAGTACTGAAAAATACAATGCATTAGTAACATAGAGGTCGTTAGCTATGTACACTATACACACATCATACAAATTAATCACATTTCAATAATAAAGTTCACTTCACGAAGTGTAGGAGATGTTTGTTTTTCTATGTACACTTTATCATTCATAGTACTTTCTCAAGTCCATGTGGTTATATAACCCTTTAACTTAATTAGTAAATGGCACTGTTAACAAATAGTTACTTTAGTGAAGCATCTCACTTACAGTACTAGCCATTAAAATTGCTACACCATAAGAAATGCAGATGATAAACGGGTATTCATTGGACAAATATAATATACTATAACTGACATGTGATTACATTTTCACGCAATTTGGGGTCCATAGATCCTGAGAAATCAGTAGCCAGAACAACCACCTCTGGCCGTAATAACGGCCTTGATTCGCCTAGGCATTGAGTCGAACAGAGCTTGGATGGCGTGTACAGGTACAGCTGCCCATGCAGCTTCAACACGATACCATAGATGATCAAGAGTAGTGACTGGCGTACTGTGACGAGCCAGTTGCTCGGCCACCGTTGACCAGACGTCTTCAATTGGTGAGAGATCTGGAGAATGTGCTGGTCAGGGCTGCAGTCGAACATTTTCTGTATCCAGAAAGACCCGTGCAGGACCTGCAACATGCGGTCGTGCATTATCCTGCTGAAATGTAGGGTTTCGCAGGAATCGAATGAAGGGTAGAGCCACGGGTCGTAACACATCTGAAATGTAACGTCCACTGTTGAAAGTGCCGTCAATGCGAACAGGAGGTGACCGAGGCGTGTAACCAATGGCACCCCGTACCATCACTACGGGTGATACGCCAGTATGGCGATGACGAATACACGCTTCCAATTTGCGTTCACCGCGATGTCGCCAAACACGGATAATACCATCATGATGCTGTAAGCAGAACCTGGATTCATCCGAAAAAATGACGTTTTGCCAATCGTGCACCCAGGTTCGTCGTCGAGTACACCATCGCAGGCGCTCCTGTCTGTGATGCAGCGTCAAGTGTAACCCCAGCCATGGTCTCCGAGCTGATAGTCCATGTTGCTGCAAACATCGTCGAACTGTTCGTGCAGATGGTTGTTGTCTTGCAAACTTCTCCATCTCTTGACTCAGGGATCGAGACGTGGCTGCCCGATCTGTAACAGCCATGCGGATAAGATGCTTGTCATCTCGACTGCTAGTGATACGAGGCCGTTGGGATCCACCTCGGCGTTCCGTATTACCCTCCTGAACCCACCGATTCCATATTCTGCTAACAGTCATTGGATCTCGACCAACGCGAGCAGCAATGTCGCAATACGATAAACCTCAATCGCGATAGGCTACAATCCGACCTTTATCAAAGTCGGAAACGTGATAGTACGCATTTCTCCTCCTTACTCAAGGCACCACAACAACGTTTCACCAGGCAACGCTGGTCAACTGCTGCTTGTATATGAGAAATCGGTTGGAAATTTTCCTCATGTCAGCACGTTGTAGGTGTCGCCAACGGCGCCAACCTTGTGTGAATGCTCTGAAAAGCTAATCATTTGCATATCACAGCGTCTTCTTCCTGTTGGTTAAATTTCGCGTCTTCAGCACGTCATTTTCGTGGTGTAGCAATTTTAATGGTCAGTAGTGTATTATATAGGGTCCAATAAAAAGTCTTTGCCACTTTTTATTCAGTATTTTAAGACGTGACGACTTACGGTGGTTTTTTACTAATACCTTCTCACCAATTTGACTCTAACATTTGACGAATTTCCGCCTTTACAGCCTCCTTTTTAGTCCATGGTACGGCGTACTATGTTCTGCGAAATGTCTGGTGTGGGGCAACTTCCATGTCATACTCAAATTTTTTTTATTACGCCGGATTTCTCCACAAAAACATTAGCGTACTCCTGAATGAGATTCGGCAACTCTTCCATCTGTATGTTTTCCATATAGGACGATTCTGATACTTTCGCTTTGATAGTGGCAAGATTACTTCTTATGGTTGCTTCCGAATCTTTCGAGTGCGGGAATTCTGTCTTCTCAAATTGTTCCGCAATATGTAGTATGCGCGGACCTACTAATTTTACTACAAAGTTACGACAGTCTCGGTCGTGCACGCTCGGAGTTTTAATGAGCTGCAGTGCAATTCTTTTACCATCATTTGCAACTATACATTTTCCCGTCCGTAGGTCGATCATTGCGTCCCTGCTGGGCAGAAAATCCTGTGGCATTGTATGTGCTCGTCTTCTGCTATCAAACCGGCCTGCACCTGTTGCTTCACACACTGTGTAGAAACGCCTAATGCCCCCGAAACGCGGCAGTTTTGCACAGGCAGAACGGGAAGTCTTCTTATGCGATTTACTTCGTCGTATAATGCGTAATTCATGACACTGGTTGTTGCTCCTGCGTATATTATAGCTTCCACACTGCTACCATTTACTGAAACTTTCGTTGGAGCTTGCACAGCATAATCTTCCGTATGTTTGCATGCGTTCGGCTCTTGTAAAAGTTCTTCTCTCATATCCACACCGTCGTTGAACCTCAATGTGTTCAGGTCAGATTTAAAGTTGCCTCCACTTTGGAATACGACCGCACTAGGAAAACTGTTTAGATCGGTCGGTTCTCGTTTTAACTGTTGTGGATTGGTACCCTTCTCTACGACTTCGCATACGCGATTCGTTGTAGGGCAGCTGTTGTCACGGTTATTGCAACTATTCGGGTTCAGAATAAAAAGCATGGGTTGCATCATGTTTTCCGTTGGATTCCCAAACCATAAAATTGGCTACTGGTTAGGCCAACCATTTCCATGATTAGGATTTCGCTGACAACGTTTGTTCCTGTCATCTGCCCCTTGCTGGAGCGGTACATTACTGCTATTATTCCAGGAATTTCCCGATTGTTTTTTCCATGGTGTTTTCCTATCGCGGCTGGAATCGTTGTAACCATTTCCGTTACCATTCTTCCGTTTTCTATTGGAACCATTTGCCGGATTACCGTTGTTATGATTCCAATTATTATTTCCGTAATTCGTGTTTGGTTCATTTGCTGAGTGGTTATTTTGATTATAGGCAGCCGCGTTCACTTTTGCGTACTGGTTTCTTGCACTCTGGTGTTGTTTGTTACCGTCAGTGACGTTAGTGTTATCACTGTTGTGATAGCTACTGCACTGTTGGAATAAGCCTGATACGACTTAGCCTCTTCTTGGATGAGATCGAGTGAGTCGATCACGGACAGAAACTGTTCCAAGTCCTCATCCGGTACATTAATCAACTTTTCTCTTAGGTGGATAGGAAGTTTTGCCTTTAGTATGCGGAGCACTTCTTTGTGAGAGATTGACTCCGACCAATACCTCGTCTTTGCAATATATCTTTCGAAGCATTTCCGCAAGCTTCCCTTACGCGGGTTGTACAAATCGGGGGATAACACTTCTTTGCGCAATCGCTCCTGAATACCCGCGGACCAGTATATAGAAAGAAACGCTCTTTCAAAATCTGCTAGTGTGTCACAAACTTCTGATGTTTCGCTCGCCCACACAGCTGCATCACCTGTGTTGTGCGACATAACGAACTGTATCTTCTGATGCTCCGTCCAACATCGTGGTGAGATGTTGTCGAACGTTCGTATGAAGACAATGGGGTGAACTGACTACTTGTCTCCGGAAAAAGTTTGGAAATGACGATGTTTCAACAAACTTTGTTCTATCTTAGTGGTGCTAGCACACGGTTCATTTTCGTATTTAGCTTTGACGTGCGTTATATCGGGTGGCTGAAATATTTTTTCATTCCCGTAAGTGGTTTTAGTGTCAATGATAGGATTATCACAATGTGATGGAAAATTATTTTCCGATGTGATATCACTTGACATAACCCTTTCCAGGTTCCTTATGCGGGTGTTTATCTCTCGCCTCCACATAGGATTTTCTTCGTCGGTTCCTGCGCGTACGCGCTGCACAGCATTGTTGACTGCTACATTTATTTTAGAATCCATTTCAGATTCCTTGTCCACTATCCAATTGGATATGCCTTGGTTAATTGTTTTCTGTGACTTTCTACTTGTTCGTCCAGGATTTTCTGGTCGCTGAGCTTAAAGTTGACGAGTGCAGAGGTTAAAGTTTCCACATTCGTCTTTACTTCGTCGTGAAAGGTTTTCAACTCGCTCACATCAAGTTTCGTGACTTGATTTAAAATTGGAGCGTTAGCTGCCTTCATTGTAATTAGCTCGGATTTAATTCTGCCTAGTTCGACTCTAATTTCGCGATCGCATTTTTCCTGCTTGCGATCGCGCATTTCAAGTTTTTGTAAGAAAGCGGTAAGCGGGTCTAGCGAATGCCTGCATCCGTTACGGCTGAGATTGCGTCTTTTTCATCTCTCGTTCGCTCTGCTCGGCGCCTATATTAGCGTCGGCATTTGGCTGTGCGTTTTCTAAATTTGCTGCCATGTTCGAATCAATTAGTGGGTTTTCTAATGGGTCAAAGATGAGATCTATTAAAGAATCATTGTTATTTTCTGCTTCGCTATCAATATTAACAGACGAAGCCATTACTTTAGTGGTAAAATGGTTCAAATGGCTCTGAGCAATATGGGACTTAACATCTGAGGTCATCTGTCCCCTAGAACCTAGAACTACTCAAACCTAACTAACCTAAGGACATCACACACATCCATGCCCGAGGCAGGATTCGAACCTGCGACCGTAGCGGCCGCGCGGTTCCAGACTGAAGCGCCTAGAACCGCTCGGCCACACGTGCCGGTTTCACTGGAAAAATTGTCTGTCTTTCCTACTTTTACCATAACTAAAAATTATTCAATGTCAGAAAAATCTTCACATGAAAATTTGCTCTTAAAATTAACACAAAATAAACACAGCAATAACGACTCACAAGAATGAATAAATTAATTTTCCTCGATGCGACGCTCATTTATCAGTGCTCGGCCAAGTCGGCCATTTCCCGTTCCCTTTTCACACGAATAAACTATCTTGCGTCGCTTTTGAAATTTTGATTTTCCTTAGTAATCCCTTCCAAAATTCACTGATTAATAAATAGTACTTCTAACTACGATTTGACTTCTACTGAGCCACAAAGGAAATTTTTTCTGAAGAAAAAACTACGACCTTGACAGAGCAAAAATAAAAAATTCATTTGTGTTTCGAATACATGGAGTTGTTGATCACAGCAGCTCGTAATGGAGTACCCAAGATTGTAGTATGAAAAAGGATAAAATTTTCTTATTAGATATAGAGAAATTTAGTTTTCACAAAATTGCAAGATATACTACAAATCATGACCACACAGTTGTGCGCGATTAATATATAACTTACTATTTATATTTTACTTGAAAGAACGTTAAATCTTCTTAAATAGAGAGAATATGTTATAATTGAGACTACTTCTGTTGACAGTAAATAGTAACTTTTATAAGTTAAGTTGTTTTCAGTCCTGAGACTGGTTTGATGCAGCTCTCCATGCTACTCTATCCTGTGCAAGCTTCTTCATCTCCCAGTACTTACTGCAACCTACATCCTTCTGAATCTGCTTAGTGTATTCATCTCTTGGTCTCCCTCTACGATTTTTACCCTCCACGCTGCCCTCCAATGCTAAATTTGTGATCCCTTAATGCCTCAGAACATGTCCTACCAACCAGTCCCTTCTTCTTGTCAAGTTGTGCGACAAACTCCTCTTCTCCCCAATTCTATTCAATATCTCATTAGTTATGTGATCTACCCATCTAATCTTCAGCATTCTTCTGTAGCACCACATTTCGAAAGCTTCTATTCTCTTCTTGTCCAAACTATTTATCGTCCATGTTTCACTTCCATACATGGCTACACTCCATACAAATACTTTCAGAAATTACTTCCTTACACTTAAATCTATATTTGATGTTAACAAATTTCTCTTCTTCAGAAACGCTTTCCTTGGCATTGCCAGTCTACATTTTATATCCTCTCTACTTCGACCACCATGAGTTATTTTGCTCCCCAAATAGCAAAACTCCTTTACTACTTTAAGTGTCTCGTTTCCTAATCTAATTCCCTCAGCATCACCTGACTTAATTCGACTACATTCCATTATCCTCGTTTTGCTTTTGTTGATGTTCATCTTATATCCTCCTTTCAAGACACTGTCCATTCCGATAAGTTTGTAACATGAAATTTACCTTTTGTAGTTTCTGTAGCAGAAGTTCTGGGAGAAGTCATTCCTTTTTTTTAAATTTATTTTTGTGCTGGTATACCGACTAGCTTTAGCTTCTAAAGAGCAGGGTAAAACCTTGCCAAGAAAAATATTTTTTATATTAGTGTCCAGTAGTGGGGTCAACTAATGACGAAATATAGTATATCTCAGACTCTGGAAATCTAATAAATAATTTTGTGAAAACCAACCATCCCGTTTTTATTTCACAATAATTCAGATTATTATTTAGAAAAATTTTTTCGTATATTTACAAGTTTCATGGCAGACATCTTCTGCAAAGAAAACATAATGGAATTTGCCAACTTACGGCGAAAATTAGTTATCGTTTAAAAATTTTAGTCCTGTTTGGAAATGAGAATGTTCATCAGCAGAGGAAATCATCGTGGAAAATAATAATATCGCAGTAATTGCTATGTATGATATGTCATAAGACACAAGGAATAATTACAATATTAAGAAACAGAAGTCACTAGAACTAAAATGTCTGACAAGATAGAATCTGATAGTTCGAGAGGCTAAAATGCCGCGCTGATTACAGTAAGCTTGGCATTAACACTCAGACAATCAGCGTTACACAATCACTGCAGTTAACGCAAAATATATCTTTCCTTTGACATACATAATTTATGGTATTATTTCTACAGTGTCACAGGAGGCGTTATTTCACAGGAGGACACTGTTAAAACTGTTATTCATATGATTGAAGTGCAGTTACCTTGTGTTGTCATTAATACAAGGAACAGAAAATATGTTATTTGCTGATACTTCACACAGTATACTAACAGACAATGGCTGTTTATGGAAATTGAATGAACACAAAGAATGGTTTTCTTTTTCAACTTCTTTTAAATTAAGTTTAGAAATGAGTTCAAATCTTCCTCGTCTTATGTCCCTGGCTGCCACTCTTGTCACAATATCACTTGAGGGTTGACAACTGTTTCATCAAGTAATGTGGGATGGACAAAATATGTTCCCTTGGGAGTGACCTCCTTCCTCAGAGAACTCGTAGTGATTTCATCTTCTGTCATTGCAATTATTTTGCCAACGAAAGATTTATTTCAGTTTCTGCCATTTGTTTTTAATGTGACCAAAACCTAGTTCCCAACCCCATACACATTTTTGTTCTGCGGCTCTTGATTTCCTTCTATTTCACTGGAATCTAAACTTTTGCATCCTTCACCTGTTGCTTCTGAAAACTCATGATCTTCATCAGGTTCCAAGCACAGAGAGCTACCAATTCTTCCATCTCTGTTTTTGACATCAAAAGCTACAACACCTTTTCCAGGAACAACTTTTAATCCACCCCCCCCCCCCCCCACCCCACCCTCGTGGATGTGTTTCCTTTCGGGTCTTCCGTAAATGCTCAGTAAAGATTCCTAACCCGGAAGAGTCTGCAGAGCTGCCCTTTCCTTCGCTGTCAAGAATTTTATGTAACACCTTGTCTGGACTGAAAGGAACTATACCAGATACAGGAAATCCAGATTTCACATTTTCTTGAGTTCTGGTACCAACTTCATTGAAGGCTGAACTTGATCTTTGGCAGTGGTCCTCTGTTTTTCATATTCCAAGTGTTCAAAACTTTCTGTCATGCAGCCTTCAAAAGGCATGTCAAAGGGCAGGCAAATATGTGTTGATTTTGGCAGAAGTAGCACAAAACTTACGTTATTTTCTTCAAAGGAATGGATTATATCAATGGATATGTGGCCTGATATTTTATCACCAATAATGACCTTACACACATCCTTTCTCTTTGCATAAGGTAGGAGTCTCTTGTTGAACCAGTCATTGAATATTATCGAATCAATCCAGCCACTTAAATTTTTATTGAATGCTGAACCTTGGATCCCTCCTTCACACCAAAAAGGGTACAAGTGTTTGACTTTATAAACCATATATGGAGAGAGAGGAGTGCCATCTGGTGCCATCTGCAGCTGCAGCCATCATTATACTCGTGCTGGGCTTTTAGGTGTCTTCTTTTCTGTCCTGATGAAAGCCTGACTTCTATGCTACAGTTTGATTTCATCTTATAGAAGAGAATTGAAAATAACATCTTTCATTCAAATGAACATTAAGTATAAAATGCGTTGTTGTTACGGAATTTTTTCATTCATAAAGTTGCATCAACTATTTTACCTGAGAGTCACTGGGTGTACAATACAGTATAGATGAAAACTTGAACAGGAAGAAGAGCTTCTCAAACAATTATGTTCAGCTATTTTTGCTTTTCATATAAGTGCTAGTGCTGGAAACAAACTAATCAACCTCCTGACATATTATGCACATTTCTACTAAATAATGTCTAACGAAATAAATTACCGTGTAGTGTAGTTACCTTTTACAGGAGTTACACACTTTAACTGAACTATTGCCGTGCATATATTCGCTAATGAAATTCATCAAAAATAATACTTCACAATTTGAGAATAATAGTAATATCCATACGCATGACACTAGAAGAAAAATTGACCTTTATTACCCTTTATTAAAGCTATCAATGGCTCAGAAAGGAGCTCAACAAACAACAACCAAAATTATTGCTCATTTGTTCAAAAACATAAAATGTCCAACATGTAGCAAACCAAGTTTTAAATAACATCTTAAATCATTTCTCCGGGACAATTCCTGTTCCACTGGCGAATTTTTATTTAAAAACTGGTAGGCAGTAACAAAAAAACAAGAAAGTGTAGCTGTATGAGTTAGGTGTTAGGACCTAAAATGGCATTATGTTCATTAACGTTAACACTAATCCTGTAAACTGACTTGTTCCACATAATTTGATAAAAGAATTGTTCATACGATGTATGTAACATGTAAATAACTAATTAGCAACCATTTCTGCCTACTGGATCGTAGTTCCTCTTATTCAATGTTCCATTTATTAAATGGAGGAATTCCCCTTTGGTCGGTTCCTCTTCCTTCAAGTTTTCTGAAATGCTGGCTCTTCCTTCTGTTCAGCAGCAGTGTCATTTAATCCAGCGATAACTGAAATTTTATCCACACTGCTTTGTTTGCATCCACTTTTGTACACCAATATTACGTCGTATTTCTGAAGCTTGAGTGCGCATCTTGCAAGTCAACCCAATGGATCCTTCAGACTAATCAGCCAGCATAGAGAATGATCATCTGTCACAACAGTGAATGGTTTGCCAAATAAGTATGGCCAAAACTTGATGAAGGCCCAAAAAAATCCAAGACACTCTTTCTCGGTTGCAGAGTAATTCAACTGACGTGAATTGAATCTCAATGTAGACAAGTGTAATGTGCTGCGAATACATAGAAAGAAAGACCCTTTATCATTTAGCTACAATACAGTATAGCAGGTCAGCAACTGGAAGCAGTAAATTCCATAAATTATCTGGGAGTAGGCATTAGGAGTGATTTAAAATGGAATGACCACATAAAATTAATTGTCGGTAAAGCAGATGCCTGACTGAGATTCATTGGAAGAATCCTAAGGAAATGCAGTCCGAAAACAAAGGAAGTATGTTAAAGTGCACTTGTTCGCCCATTGCTTGAATACTGCTCACCGATATGGGATCCGTACCAGATAGGGTTGATAGAAGAGATAGAGAAGTTCCAACGGAGAGCAGCGCACTTCATTACAGGATTTTTTAGTAACCACAAAAGTGTTACGGAGATGACAGATAAACTCCAGTGGAAGACCTTGCAAGAGAGACGCTCAGTAGCACGGTATGGGCTTTTGTTGAAGTTCCGAGAACATACCTTCACCGAAGAGTCAAGCAGTATATTGCTCCCTCCTATGTATATCTTGCGAAGAGACCATGAGAATAAAATCAGAGAGATTAGAGCCCACACAGAGGCATGCCGACAATATTTCTTTCCACGAACAATATTAGACTGGAATAGTAGGGAGAACCAATAGAGGTACTCAAGGTACCCTCTGCCACACACCATCAGGTGGCTTGCAGAGTATGGATGTAGATGTAGATTACTCTGGAAGCATAAGCTATCACCTTTTCAGCACCTTCCCAAATCTGTGTTAGAAGTGCACCTATCACATGACCACTAATTTTGGTGTGAATCTCTGTCTCAGCATTCTCGTCATACAAGGCTAGGACTGGAGAGACTGTTAGTGCCTGCTTCAGGAAAAGAAAAGATCTTTCTTGTGCATTATTCCAGGAAAATTCAGCGTCTCCCTGCAGTAGATCTTGCAATGGATGTGCCTTGGTGCAGAAGTCCTTTATGACTTGCTGATTCACATTCAAAAGAATTTATTACATCACAAATTTGCTGAGTAGTCAGAAAAATCTATGAACGCTGTTATTTTCTCTGGACTGTGACAGTCTCTATCACCATTCATTAGATGCCCAATATTTTTATTACTTGGGCAGTGAAGAGGCACTTTTTGGGATTCAGGTGAAGGCCTGCAATCTGAGCATGCATGAACATGGTTGTCAGGTGGCTTAGATGTTCTTCAAATGTCTTCGTAAAAATGACAATATCAACCAGACAGCATAGTCACATCATGCATTTAAGCTTTTGTTGTAGGTTGTCCATCATAGTTTGAAAGCGGCTGGAATATTACAGTCTAAACAGCTTAACTTTACTCTTATACAGGCCATCAGGAGATACAAAGGTATTCTTTTTCATGGTCTGCCTTGTCAATCTCGATTTGATAGTTGCCTGTCTGCATGTCCATAGTTGAGAAACACACTGTTCATTTAAAGTAGTCTAGGGTGTCAATGCATGGCAGTGGATAGACATCTTTCCTCATGATTTTGTTCAGTTGGTAGTTGATGCAGAAATGTTGTGTACAATATCTCTTTTGACAAGGACCATAGGACTGTCTGAAGGTTTAGTGAAGTTATCTTGCAGTATATTCTCCACTTCCTCCAAGATTATCCATTGTTTAGCTGGTAAGACACTGTATGAATGACAGCTAATTAGGGGGAGGAGGAGATGAGCCTCTGTGTTGCTACAGTGTTGTGGGATAGGCCCCTTGGTCTGTCTTTTGATTTGAAAGCATCCAAAAAATGACACAGAGCAGCTAGTACACCCCAACATTGTTCCTCCACCAGGGCATATCCTATTGTCACTTTGATAATGGCTCCCCCCCAACCTGCATTGGCAGTAGTGGTAGCAGAGAATGGTTCTTCATCACTGGCATTAAGCTGCCCTATGTGGACTGGTTTAGGTGTCCCTAAACACATACCTGTAGGGTGAATTGTGGCTCTGTATGACAATTAGTGATCCAAAGTTATTCTTGACCATCTGCAATATTCTTGACCACCTGCAATCATCAATGGCATGTAGATTCCTTTTGTGAGTCTGAATAGCTTTTTGCAATGAATAAAAGCTTCACAGTTTAACTGAAGATCTTGACTGATACCTGTAACTCATCCCATTAATGATGGTGGGCTAATGTCACCTTCAATAGCAAACAACCACCAAGGGCAATTTTGTTATATGTGCTTTTTGGAACAGGTTTGTCAGTCTAGAGTACTGATCTTCCAAGTTCTGTGACTGTTTGTGCTATCTGCAGAAAACCCCATCTGAGAATAGCATCATGGCTACAATGTGTTGAAAATGATGAATCCGAAACACTGTGTTCTGCCATTGATAGTTACTCTTGCAGTACATGTTCCTGTTGGCTGGACATATTTTCCATTTGCGACCTTCAGCACAATTGTTATCATATGAGGGTGGTTTGGAAAGTTCTCGTAATCACCATGAGAGGTCAGCACTAGCGCAATGAATTGTTCACGTGATAGTCATTGGACTGTTGCCTGTAAACACATGCCACATCATTGCTCTTGGAAGAGAGCTGTGGTGGTGACGTGGCTCTGATGTTGATCCCGCGTAGTGATTTGTGAAGATGGAAAAAATTGAGATGCAAGCAGTGATTAGGTACTTCATAAAGAAAGGTATGAAAGCAAAGGACATTCATGCCGAATCCAGAATACACTGGGAGACTCAGCTCCTTCATATTCAGCTGTTACCAAGTGAACAAATGATTTTAAATTTGGTCAGGAGAGCTTCAGTGATGATCGACACATTGTCAGCCAAGATGTGTCACTACACCAGAAATCATTGCAAAAGTGCACAAAATGGTCATGGAGGATTGCCGACTGAAAGTGCATGAAATTGCTCATGCTTACCAGATGTCACCTGAAAGGATATATCACATTTTAAATGAAGAATTAGAAATGAAAAAATTATCTGCAAGACGGGTGCCGCGAGTCTTGATGCTGGATCAAAAACACATGAGAATGGACATATTGGAACAATGTTTGGCCTGTTTTGGGAGAAACGAACAAGATTTTTTGCACCGGTTTGTGATCACAGATGAAACTTGGGTGTACTACTATGCGCCAGACGTAACAACAGTCAAAGCAGTGGAAACATGCTGATTCTCTGCCACCAAAGAAAGCAAAGACAATTCCTTCAGCAGGAAAGGTCATGGCATCAGTGTTCTGGGATGTGAAGGGGATTTTCTTCATAGATTGTCCCCAAACTGGGTAAACAATGACTGGAGAATACTAAGCTAACCCCATGGACAGATTGCAGCAAAGATACACGAAAAAAGGCCAGGTTTAGCAAGGAAGAAAGTCATCTTCCATCACGACAATGCGCGCCTGCACACGTGCTGTCGCCATGGCAAAATTACGTGAATTAAGATATGAATTGTTGCCACACCTGCCTTATTTACCTGATATGGCTCCGTCAGGCTTCCATCTCTTCCCAAAACTGAAAATTTTTCTTGGTGGACCAAGATTCACTTCAAACAAAGAACTGATAGCTGGAGTAGCCAACTATTTAGCAGGCCTGTAGGAAACTCATTTTCGAGATGGGATCAAGGCACTGGAATATCGTTGGACCAAGTGCATTAATCTACAAGGAGACTACATTGAAAAAGTCTAAGTGATGTAAATACGTTTTTTCCTATTCTGTTTCGAGAACTTTTCAACCAACCTCGTATTAATCTTTTTTCGCTGGTGATGATAAGCATTTGACATAATGGAAACAGAAGCCCGAGTCAACTAGCACCCAGAAAGCATTGACATTGATGAGATTTACTGACATCCTTGTAACTGTCATTCACAGAGGATTTTCATCTGTGGCTGCCTCACCTCCGTAGATGGTCACTTCACTTAGTTTTCCGCTAGGTGAGCAGCTGTTATCTCTGTATAAGGACAGGTAATGGCTGCTTCCAGGCTACAACAATGGACTTTGTCTCTCAGGTCGACTAGATTCATCTACAGTTGAGTGCCATGAATAGGACTGTTGTGATGGTTGACATCATTAAGTGTAATAGTTATTGTACACTTATCTTTTTTCTCTGCAAATGCATACTGTGTGTCCAGTGCATTCACAGTGGAAGTAGGCCTGTGTATTGCCCATTGTCCCACGAATGTCTGTTCTTCTATAGGGCATTATACTTGCTAGAGGGGTTAGTTGTATTGTATTTGTCTGATGCTGGGTTGTCATTTGATGAATGTGGCATAAATTCAAGCCGGCTGAGTCCATTCTTCATCGTGCATCCGACTGGTGACAGAATGGTGCTAAAGATCAGTACACCTCTTCTTCAATGTTTTCCTCTATTACTTCCATTTGTACGGTGTTGACATTTATAGTTACTGTCTCTTGCGTACTTAGTCCAACATTTATGGCTGCCATAAACTACTGTATCTCTTCCCTTACTACCTTGCATATGAGAAAGGTGAGGTCATGGTGGTCAACCACAACTGTCTTAGCAACCACATTTGGAAGTCGTTCATACTTCTTTCATCCAGTTCTTTTCTGTTGCATTTTTTTTTTTCTATGTGCTGGCAAAACTTCATGAATTCTTTGGTTGTTGTGACACTCCTTACCAGACGAGCTTGGTGCACATTGTTGAGTAAAAGTGAAGCGATTTCTGGTGTTCCCTTAGATAGTGTTATAGGCCCTATGCTGTTCCTAAGCTATATAAACAATTTTGGAAACAATCAGAGCAGCCATCAAATCTTGTTCACACATGATGATGTTATTTATTGTCTAGTAAAGTCATGAGGAGATCAAAACAAATTGCAGAACGATTTAGGAAAGATATCAACACAATGCAAAAATTCGCAATTGACCCTCAATAATGAAAAGTGTGAAGTCATCCACATGAATGCTAAAAGGAATCCATTAAACTTTGGTTACATGATAAATCAATCAAATATAAAGGCTGTAAATTCAACTTAATACCTGTTGCTGTTGTTGTTGTATTCAGTCCTGAGACTGGTTTGATGCAGCTCTCCATGCTACTCTATCCTGTGCAAGCTTCTTCATCTCCCAGTACTTAATGCAACCTACATCCTTCTGAATTTTCTTAGTGTACTCATCTCTTGGTCTCCCTCTACGCTGCCCTCCAATGCTAAATTTGTGATCCCTTGATGCCTCAGAACATGTCCTACCAACCGGTCCCTTCTTCTTGTCAAGTTGTGCCACAAACTCCTCTTCTCCCCAATCCTATTCAATACCTCCTCATTAGTTATATGATCTACCCATCTAATCTTCAGCATTCTTCTGTAGCACCACATTTCGAAAGCTTCTATTCTCTTCTTGTCCAAACTATTTGTCGTCCATGTTTCACTTCCATACGTGGCTACACTCCATACAAATACTTTCAGAAACTACTTCCTGACACTTGAATCTATACTCGATGTTAACAAATTTCTCTTCTTCAGAAACGCTTTCCTTGCCATTGCCAGTCTACATTTTATATCCTCTCTACTTCGACCATCATCAGTTATTTTGCTCCACAAATAGCAAAACTCCTTTACTGCTTTAAGTGTCTCATTTCCTAATCTAATTCCCTCAGCATCACCTGACTTAATTTGACTACATTCCATTATCCTCGTTTTGCTTTTGTTGACGTTCATCTTATATCCTCCTTTCAAGACACTGTCCATTCCATTAAACTGCTCTTCCAAGTCCTTTGCTGTCTCTGACAGAATTACAATGTCATTAGCGAACCTCAACGTTTTTATTTCTTCTCCATGGACTTTACTACCTACTCCAAATTTTTCTTTTGTTTCCTTTACTGCTTGCTCAATATCCAGATTGAATAACATCGGGGAGAGGCTACAACACTGTCTCACTCCCTTCCCAACCACTGCTTCCCTTTCGTGTCCCTCGACTCTTCGTAACTGCCATCTGGTTTCTGTACAAATTGTAAATAGCCTTTTGCTCCCTGTATTTTACCCCTGCCACCTTTAGAATTTGAAAGAGAGTATTCCAGTCAACATTGTCAAAAGCTTTCTCTAAGTCTACAAATGCTAGAAATGTAGGTCTGCCTTTCCTTGATCTATTTTCTAAGATAAGTCGTAGGGTCAGTATTGCCTCACGTGTTCCAACATTTCTGCGGAATCCAAACTGATCTTCGCCGAGGTCGGCTTCCACCAGTTTTTCCATTTGTCTGTAAAGAATTCGCGTTAGTATTTTGCAGCTGTGACTTATTAAACTGATAGTTCGGTAATTTTCACATCTGTCAACACCTGCTTTCTTTGGGATTGGAATTATTATATTCTTCTTGAAGTCTGAGGGTATTTCGCCTGTCTCATACATCTTGCTCACCAGATGGTAGAGTTTTGTCAGGACTGGCTCTCCCAAGGCTGTCAGTAGTTCTAATGGAATGTTGTCTACTCCGGGGCCCTTGTTTCGACTCAGGTCTTTCAGTGCCCTGTCAAACTCTTCACGCAGTATCTTATCTCCCATTTCATCTTCATCTACATCCTCTTCCATTTCCATAATATTGTCCTCAAGTGCATTGCCCTTGTATAAACCCTCTATATACTCCTTCCACCTTTCTGCCTTCCCTTATTTGCTTAGAACTGGGTTGCCATCTGAGCTCTTGACATTCAAGTGGTTCTCTTTTCTCCAAAGGTCTCTCTAATTTTCCTGTAGGCAATATCTATCTTACCCCTAGTGAGACAAGCCTCTACATCCTTACATTTGTCCTCTAGCCATCCCTGCTTAGCCATTTTGCACTTCCTGTCGATCTCATTTTTGAGATGTTTGTATTCCTTTTTGCCTGCTTCATTTACTGCATTTTTATAATTTCTCCTTTCATCAATTAAATTCATTATTTCTTCTGTTACCCAAGGATTTCTATTAGCCCTCGTCTTTTTACCTACTTGAACCTCTGCTGCCTTCACTACTTCATCCCTCAGAGCTACCCATTCTTCTTCTACTGTATTTCTTTCCCCCATTCCTGTCAATTGTTCCCGTATGCTCTCCCTGAAACTCTGTACAACCTCTGGTTTAGTCAGTTTATCCAGGTCCCATCTCCTTAAATTCCCACCTTTTTGCAGTTTCTTCAGTTTTAATCTACAGTTCATAACCAATAGATTGTGGTCAGAGTCCACATCTGCCCCTGGAAATGTCTTACAATTTAAAACCTGGTTCCTAAATCTTTGTCTTACCATTATATAATCTATCTGATACCTTCTAGTATCTCCAGGATTCTTCCATGTATACAACCTTCTTTTATGATTCTTGAACCAAGTGTTAGCTATGATTAAGTTATGCTCTGTGCAAAATTCTACCAGACGGCTTCCTCTTTCATTTCTCTCCCTCAATCCATATTCACCCACTATGTTTCCTTCTCTCCCTTTTCCTACTCTCGAATTCCAGTCACCCATGACTATTAAATTTTCGTCTCCCTTCA
The DNA here is from genome assembly GCF_021461395.2 of Schistocerca americana. Classification (NCBI taxonomy): domain Eukaryota; kingdom Metazoa; phylum Arthropoda; class Insecta; order Orthoptera; family Acrididae; genus Schistocerca; species Schistocerca americana. Next base: position 600,048,587 of record NC_060125.1, on the reverse strand, counting down.
CTACCTGAATAAATTCTTTTATCTCATCATACATTTCATCAATTTCTTTATCATCTGCAGAGCTAGTTGGCATATAAACTTGTACTACTGTAGTAGGCATGGGCTTCGTGTCTATCTTGGCCACAATAATGTGTGCACTATGCTGTTGGTAGTAGCTTACTCGCACTCCTATTTTTTTGTTCATTATTAAACCTACTCCTGCATTACCCCTATTTGATTTTGTATTTATAACCCTGTATTCACCTGACCAAAAGTCTTGTTCCTCCTGCCACTGAACTTCACTAATTCCCACTAAATCTACCTTCAACTTATCCATTTCCCTTTATAAATTTTCTAACCTACCTGCCCGATTAAAGGACTTGACATTCCACGCTCCGATCCGTAGAATGCCAGTTTTCTTTCTCCTGATAACGACGTCCTCTTGAGTAGTCCCTGCCCGGAGATCCGAATGGGGGACTATTTTACCTCTGGAATATTTTACCCAAGAGGACGCCATCATCATTTAACCATACAGTAAAGCTGCATGCCTTCGGGAAAAATTATGGCTGTAGTTTTCCCTTGCTTTCAGCCGTTCACAGTACCAGCACAGCAAGGCCGTTTTGGTTAGTGTTGCAAGGCCAGATCAGTCAATCATCCAGACTGTTGCCCCTGCAACTACTGAAAAGGCTGCTGCCCCTCTTCAGGAACCACACGTTCGTCTGGCCTCTCAACAGATACCCCTCCGTTGTGGTTGCACCTACGGTACGGCCATCTGTATCGCTGAGGTACGCAAGCCTCCCCACCAACGGCAAGGTCCATGGTTCATGGGGGTATTACAATTCCGAATAACTTAAATTTGAAAGAACACACAGAAAATGGTGTGGCAAAGGTGAACCAAAGACTGATTTATTGGCAAAACGCTTAGAAGATACAACAGGTCTACTTGAGAGACTGCCTACACTACACTTGTCCATCCTCTTTTGGTACTGCTGCACAGTGTGGGATTCTTATCAGATAGGATTAACAGAGTACATCAAGAAAGTTCAAAGAAAGGCAGGATGTTTCGTATTATAGAGAAATAAAGGAGAGAGTATCACAGACATGATACAGGATTTGGGGTGGACAACATTAAAACAAAGTCGTTTCTCATTGTGGTGGGAACTTCTTACAAAATTTCAATCACCAACTTTCTCCTCTGAATGCAAAAATATTTTGTTGAACCCAACCTACATAGGGAGAAATGGTCATCACAATAAAATAAGGGAAATCAGAGCTCGCACAAAAGATACAGGTGTTCATTTTTTCCATGTGCTCAGAATTGTGAAGGTGGTTCAATGAATCCTCTGCCAGGCACTTAAGTGCAATTTGCAGAGTATCCACGTAGATGTAGATGTTTTTTGCATCTCCATTTATCAAATGTGAGATTTTGTCACCTTCTGTCATATTCAGATTTACAATTTGGCAGAGGGCCAAAACTTTCCATATGTATGACTGAGGCATTTCTCCATGACATTGGGCACTGTTCGTAAGTCGTTCTTTTGCTAAACGGTCTTGTTGCTGATTATCACCAAACATTTTCGTCAGTTTGGCCTGGAATTTATCCCAGGTATTGAGTTTACCATTGTTGGACTGTGCTGCCCAAGTAAACGTACACATTTGCCAAACACATGTCATACCACCTGTTGCATTTGGTGATGTGGTCAAAACCTTTCAGCCGTTTTGTTGCGTTCTGTTCAGCAACTCCGGAAAACACTGCTGGATGTCTGATGTGCAGCCGACTTATTGCTAGCTTGGAATGCACTGGTCTACTGAATATATGATCTATAGGAATGACATTCATGCCCACACAGCTGATGGATTTTATATTGTATAATACGAGTCATGGTGAGATAGATGTTTTGAAGTGCCTGGGATCTCCACAGTATAATGTCCCATCATAACTACACCCAAATCCAAATCCAAAAGCAGGGTTATCAGTGAAATGGACCACTTTAGCACTGAAAGCTTGTTTATTGTGAACATCAATGTGCAGCCAGAACAGAGCTGGACCCCTGGATGGAAAGTGCTGCTATTTATACAAACATCATATATTCCAGACTGCTGCTGTTTATACAAACATTGAATAATCCAGAATATAGAGAAATGGTATATTTCAAAAATACTAAAATGTTGGTGGTTGAATTTGAACTGGTGACCCCACAACATGTAAGCCAACAACACAAATTACTATGCCACACTGCATGCAACTCAGCTCACAACACTATTTTCCATAGATTTGAAGTCCTGTACACAATTTTCGTCACTGTAGTACTTGCAGATACATAAACTACTGAAAGAAAACTCTTACCATATAGCTGGTAGTACAACCTATATAGTTTAACAAAAGAAATATGGTTATTTGTAGATATGCTTACAATCTGCATGGCATAGTGTTTCCCCCTGGGCCAGAGTTACATGCAAAGGGCCCAGCTGACATCAACTGTTTACTTTTTGAGGCACAACAGAAAATAACTAGTTCAATGGCATAAATAATTACAAAATTACTCTGGTATCATAAGGATGGAACTGCTTTAGTCTCCGTTATGTATTCCTGTTTGACCCACTTTTGATAATTTTCTATGTTTATGAAACATTCCACAATTACTTAATAGGTACTTTAAAAGCCCATCTTGTTCAAAAGAAATATCATAAAACAAGAAAGGGTAAATTTTGGTACACTAAAGAAATGGAGAATCTAAAAAATAAACTACTGCTGTTGAAGCGCCTTGGCAAAATAAATAATTCTAATGAAATTAAGGATCTCGAAAAAAACCACTAAGAAACTGTATAAGAAAGAGTTACAACTGGCGAAACAAAGATACAACACAAATCTCACAAAAAATAGTAAAAACCAATGCAAAACAGCCTGGTCAATAATTAATACTGTCAAAGGTGAAGTCAGAAACTTTGACAAAACAGTCCCAATACCAGGAGACACATTCAACAAATATTTTGTAAGCTGTGCTGGCAATATCAAAAAGTTGATCAGTAAACTCAATGTAACATATATAGATTATCTAAGAGTGCAAACCTAAATCATAATAGGGCAAGACCATCATTGAAACACTTTAAAGAGGTACACCAACATGAAGTTCTTAAAATAGTCAAAGAAATGAAAAATTCATACAGTACAGATAATGTCAAACAATCTATTGAAAGAAATCATACATTACATTGCAGCACCATTAACATATTCTATAAACCTCTGTCTCATAGAAGGGGTTTTTCCTGATCCTCTCAAACTATCCAAGGTGACTCCAGTCTTTAAGAGGGGTATCAAATCTGATCCTGCAAAGTACAGACCAATTTCACTAATTCCAGTACTAGGAAAAGTCTTTGAAGGCATAATATACCAGCAGATGTATGAGTTCATAGAACTAAATGATATGTTAAGTGCATCACAGTTTGGTTACAGAAAAGGAAGGTCAGCCATACATGCCATAGAGCTCTTAGTCAGAGATATTTTAGCAGCATTCGAGGACCATGCTCACACACAGATAACCTTATGTGAACTGAGCAAAGCCTTTGACTGTGTTGACCACTCGCTTTTGCTCTCTAAACTTGAGTACTATGGAATATGTGATAAAATTTTAAAACTCGTCAAATCATACGGGAAACAGGTGGTGAGTTCAGGAAGTTATCTGTCAAACACACTCGAGGTTCAATACAGAGTGCCGCAGGGATCTAAACTGGGCCCATTTCTCTTCCTTGTACACATAAATGACTTACCGGGAAATATAGATGTAAAGATGTATATGTATGCAGATGATACAACTTTATAATCTGTAAACCATGTATTTGATAACCTTGTAAGTGGTATGAAATTGGCAAAATAAAATGCAACATCATGGTTTAATGCAAATGGTCTACTGTTAAATGAGGAAAAGAGCCAGAATATGTGGTTCAGTCTATCAAAGACTACAGAAATAGAAAAACAAAAGGCAAAGTTTTTAGGTATCATAGTTGACAACAGTCTAACATGGAACTCTCATGTTGATCACATAGTGGTTAGGTTGTCAAGAGTTATATATTTGTTGAAGAGACTGATGTGTTGTGTGACATTTGAGTACGTAAGGACAGCATACTTTGCCTTTTTTCAATCTGTTTTAAGGTATGGGTTAATACCCTGGGGAAACAGCAGAAAAAAAATGAAATTATGGTGATCCAGAAGATAACAATCAGAGTAATGGCTAAGGTAGATAATAGAACACATTGTAAACCATTGTTCATTAAATATAGAATTTTAACAGTTATTAATTTATATATTCGTGGCAGTGTTAACTACATACTTGCTGAACTACATAATTTAAGTGTAACAAATCAAAGGCATGACTACTATACAAGAACCTGTACTTCTCTGCTGTTGCCACAAAATAGATTAGCTGAAACTAACAATAGTCATAAATATATGGCAATTAAAATATGTAACAAATTGTCTAAGAATGTGTCAATCAAGCCTGACAAATTATTTAAAGAAAATGTACACAACTTCTTGTTAACTAATCCATTCTATTCATTAGAAGAATTTTTAGAAACGCCCAATATCAACTTAAATATGTAAAAATTTATTTTGTAAAATAGGTTAAGTGAACTGACGAAGTCTATTGCATGTAATAATGCTGAATGACCAATAAAGAATCTAAATCTGTGTATGGGACTACAGGGTTTCACTGATGAACTTTTCTTTGGTTATCAGCTGAGAAACAGCTTACTTTTACAATAATATTTCTACAAGTTTACCACTTATCACGTTGAGTGCTGGATTCCTGTAAGATCTGATCTTTTACACATTTTGGATTCCTTTAGTCCTCTGTCAAAGAAGCAAGGTGTGCCCAATCACATCTCTACAGAATAATGTTTATTAGTCAGTGATTGAGGGTGTGGGCATCAAGTCCTTTTATGCTGTTAGTCTATTCTGTTTACTACGTGAGCACTCGGCCAGAAACATTCTTGAGAGAACTGTGCTAACACAGCATCCCCTCTGGAAATTAGTTCTAAAAACATATAGATGGTCACTATGGGATCCAAAACAATCAGAGTTATATATGCAGCACTTGGAAAAAGCAACTCAGTTTCCAGAGTGCTTGCAGCACATATATGGGCAAGACTACTTCTCTTTAGTTGCATTGTGGAGAACCCTTCATGGGATTCCCATAACACCTCAACAGCACATAATGCAACATTAAGTTAACAACAAAGTCAAGAAAGAAAAATCTGGATGGTACACTGGAGCATTCCAGTTGCACGAAGCAAACACATACATACCTGTAACTAATCATTAAAAGTTGGGACCAAACTCTGCGATGCAATACTGTCCTAATCACCCTTGTGTACAGAAAGCAAGCCACCTGTGGCCAGAAGAGACTGGCTACTGAGCCACAGCACAGCACAGCACAGGTGAGAACCCCTCCACAAGAACAGCTGCTTTGAGGTGCAAGTAAAACATTTGTGTCAGCCAAAAAGCAAGAAGAAAATGAAAGAAGACATCAGGTTTTAGTGCAAATTCAGTAAGAATATTCCTGGCTGAGAGCAGTACAGCCAGTGGATGGAATGGACAAGTAAAATGATGACTTGGTGCTCACCCTCCACCACTGGCCAGGAGACACACCACCAAAGGCACACATTTGATCTGACCCAATCTGCCACCTCAGAGCAGTGCAGGCAGTGGATGGAATTGACAGAAAGCACTAGGGCTCAATGCCTGGACTTCCATTACTAGCCAAGATGCTTTTTCAGAGGCAAATGATTTGTCTACAAGAAACTGCCATTTCACAAGCAGATCATAAGAAGTGAACTTGATGAAAAGTTGCTAAAATTACAACTTTGTAACACTGCTGATAATGAGCAAAGATTGCATCAGCATTTCATGTGGTTTCCTCTCTTATATCCCAAATTTCTGTACCAAATCCACTATTATGGTGGTTGTGATTCCTCAGTTTTAGATAATACACTGAGGTGACAAACGTCAGTGGGGACCTCCTAATATTGTGTCGGACATACTTTTGTCCAGCGCAGTGCTGCAGCTCAACATGGCATGGGCTCGAGAAGTCTCTGGAAGTCCCCTGCAGAAACACTGAGCCATGCTGCCTCTATAGCCGTCCCTAACTGAAAAAGTGTTGCCGATCCAGGATTTTGTGCACGAACTGACCTCTCAGTTACACCCCATAAATGTTTCATGGGATTCATGTCAGGTGATCTGGGTGGGCAAATCATTTGCTCGAAAGTTCCAGAATGTTCTTCAAACCAATTATGAACCACTGTGGCCCAGTGACATGGAGCATTGTCATCCATAAAAATTCTATCATTGTTTGGGAACATGAAGTCCATGAATGGCTGAAAATAGTCTCCAGGTAGCTGAATATAAATATTTCCAGTCAATGATTCATCTAAACACAGAGCACACCGCTATGGAGCCCCAAATAGCCTCCATAGTGCCTTGTGCACAACTTCGATCCATTGCTTTGTGGGGGTCTGTGCCACACTTGAACCTTATGATTAGTTCTTACCAAATGAAATCGGGACTCATCTTAGGCCATAGTTTTCCAGTCATCTAGGGTCCAATTGATACAGTCACAAGCCCAGGAGAGGCGCTGTGTGCCACGTTGTGCTGTTAGCAAAGGTACTCCAGTCAGTTGGCTGCTGCCATAGCCATTAACGACAAATTTCGCTGCACTGTCCTAAGTGATAAGTTCGATGTATGTCCCACATTGATGTCTGCAGTTATTTCACACAGTGTTGCTAGTCTATTAGCACTGATAACACTACACAATCACCTCTGCTCCTGGTTGTTTGGTTAAAGCAGTCGGCCACTGCATTTTCCGTGGTGAGAGGTAATGCCTGAAATTTGGTATTTTTGACATACTCTTTTTTGACACTGTGGATCTCACAACATTGAATTCGCTAACATTTTCCAAAATGGAATGTCCTAACCATCAAGTTTAAACTACCATTCTGCATTCAGTGCACGTTAATTCCAGTCGTGCAGCCACAACCATGTCAGAAACATTTTCACATTAATCACCTGAATATAACTGACTGCTCCCCCAGTGCACTGCCCTTTTATACCCTGTGTATGCAATGCTACCGTCATCTATATGTTTGAATATCACTATCCCATGACTGTCGTCACCTTGGTGTATGAATGTTTGGTAAGTGTCTTTTACTGCCTGATTTTTAGTAATGAACTATGTGTAAAATTTCTGGCACAATATTGTAATCCTAGATGTGTAACTCAAATGGCTGACTCATGATTGTGTGGAAGATGTGTTCAAGAAACACATTTAAATTCTTCATCCACTATATTTGTCTTGTAAATGTCACATGTGTTGCACACTTGCATCTAAATCTTCCACTGGAACTCTTTTCTTTATATGCCTCACTTGGGTGTGATCAGTTAATACGTATACTACATTATAATAATTTCATTTTTAGTATTTGGCCTCCATTAACTTTTTTGGTTGAGTAAATTATAGTTTCCATTGTTACAGATAATTAGTCATCAGAAACGGTGAGAAGAAATGAAAAAACGCTTGGGTCAAGACCACATCAAGGAAGACATGGAAAAATCAAACAATGGAAACTCCAGGTTTGAATATCAACAATGCAAGGAAAACACACACACACTCATTCACAGAAGCAAGAACATGTCACACACACGAATGCCATCTCCAGCAGCTCAGACCGAAATGACAGCAAGGAAAATCTATCCTTTCTCTTTTATTGCGGATATGGAAATGGCCATACATGCTATTAAGGAAGGAATGTCAAAGAAGGTGGCTAAAGCAAAATTCAAAGTTCCTCAGCCAAAGCTTGTAAGGAGGTTGCTTGGAAAGTATCTTGGGCCTGTTGGACATACAAATGTTTTCAGCAAAATGAAGAACGGACAGATATGAAGAATGATGTCAAAAAATACCTTGATAAACAGGGAATAGTAGTACCTGTCTCCAAAGACAATATCATCTGGTCCGGATTTCCTCGATTCATTCACAGCTCGAAACAACCTGTCCATTAGAATCCAATAAACAGCAGTGCAGACATTTGTCAATTGCAATGAAAATTTTGAACTTCTTCAATAATACTGGACTTGCTCTTCAAGGAGTGAAAAGTACAAATTTCTACAGTTGTGATAAGATCAACTTTAGAGATGACTCTGGGTCCAGAAAGACTCTGGTTTCCAGAAACACGAAAAAGGCAGAAAGAGCACAAGAGCACCCTGAAGCTTCAATTAGCTTGGTGGTATGCAGGAACACAAATGGAGATCTACTTCCTCCTAAGGTTGCGTACAAACTACAGCATATGTACGACAATTGGACTAAAGTTGGACCAGCTGGTATAAAATATGCCAGCAGTCCAAGCAGTTGGTGAATCTCTTCGAAGTGTGGTTCTCCAAAATTTTGTTGCCTCACGTTGAAGCCACTTGTGACCCTAGAGACACAGTGATATTATTACGAGACAATCTTGCTAGTCACTTTTCTCCTGAAGTGACTGAAGAATGCAGACATAGCAAAGTTTATGTCACCCCATTCCCACCAAATGCAAGCCATCAGTGCTGCAGTATTTGCCCCAATGAAAAGGAAATGGAGGGAAATTTTGTACCAATACATAAAGAATAGGTACCCTCGACGTATTCCAAAAGAACAGGGACCTGTCTTGTGAAACAGATTATGAGCTACATATAAGAAGAGGAAAAAACTGGACCCACAAAATTACAGACCAATAACCTTAACATTGGTTTGTTGCAGAATTCTAGAACATATTCGGAGTTCGAATATAACAAATTTCTTAGAGACTGAAAAGCTTATGTCCACGAATCAGCACAGTTTTAGAAAGCATCGCTTTTATGAAACTTATCTTGCCTTTTCCTCACGTGATCTACTGATAACTATACGTGAAGGATGACGTACATATTCCATATTCCTAGATATCAAAAAAGTATTTAACACAAAGCCCCACTGAAGACTATTAACAAAGGTACGAGCATACAGAACAAGTTCCCAGATATGTGACTGGCTCAAAGACTTCTTAAGTAGCTGAACCCAGGATATATTCCTTGATTGTGAATGTTCACTGGAGACAAGGGTATTGTCAGGAGTGCCCCATGGAAGTGTGACAGGACCGCTATTATTTTCTATATACAGAAATGATCTGACTGACAGGATTAGCAGCAATCAGCGGTTGTCTGCTGATGATGCTGTGGTATATAGGAAGGTGTCAAAGTTGAGTGACTGTAACAGGTTACAAATTGACTTAGACAAAATTTCCAGTTGGTGCGATGAATGGCAGCTAGCTTGAATGGAGAAAAATGAAAGTTAATGAAGTTGAATAGGAAAAATAAACCTGTAATGTTCAGATACAGCATTAGTAGTGTCCTGGTTGACGCACTCACATCGTTTAAATATCCAAGTGTAATGTTACATACTAATATGAAATTGAACAAGCACGTGAGGATTGCGGTGGGGAAGGCGAATGGTCAGCTTCCATTTATTGGGAGGATTTTAAGAAAAGTGTGGTTCATCTGTAAAGGACATAGGACACTAGTGTGATCTAATCTTGAGTACTGCTCGAGTGTTTGGGACCCGCACTAGGTCGAATTAAAGGAAGACACTGAAGCAATTCAGAAGCAGGCTGTTAGATTTTGTTACTCGTAGGTTTGAACAACATGCAAGTTATATGGAGTTGAAACACTACTGAGAAAATTTTGAGAACTAGCATTTGAAGCTAACTGTAGGACAATCCTACTGCCACCAATATACATTTTATATAAGAACCACAAAGATAAGATACAAGAAATTAGGGCTGGCACGGACGCACACAGTCACTCTACCTACAAATGGCACAGGAATGGAAATGACCAGTTGTGATTCAGGGTACCCTCTGCCTCACACTGTATGGTTGCTTTCAGAGAATTTATGAAAGTGTAGATGCAGATTACTGAAACTGTGAGCAAACATTTAGTAGTAAGTTTGATAGCTACCACTTTGCATCCACCAAACCATATTGAGATGTTGAAGAGAATTCTTGATGGATTACATGGTGACGGTCAGGAAATAGCAAGAAGTTTGGTACACTCATTCAAGGAACATCAACGAAGTTGTGAGAAGAAGACACAAAAGCAAGGAAATATGGTAGCACCAGAAACAAATGCATCTTCCACATGTAAGTCTGCCAAAAAGAACTCTGATCCTTGTATAATCAAAGCTTTGCATATGCAGGCCATGTTTGTGTAAGTCACAAAAGTAGACAGACTTACATGCAGTATTTGTTGTATAAACTGTAAAGACTACAGAGGCAAATTTGATTCGATCGAATGTGAAAAATGCCGCAAATTTGTGGCCCATGCAGCGGTCGAAGTATTGATACATCTTAAAACTGCCTCCATTGTGAGCATTCAGATGATGAAATTGCGGAGGATAGTGACAAAAGATTACATACCGATAAATCACACACAGAGATTCAATGCACCTTGGAATTATGTTTAATGTTTCCTAGGTATTAGTTTTTCTAAATGGTTTCCCCATATTATTAATGTGTTGTTCCTCAGTTCATGCGACATTTGTGTATGACAACTTTCTTTTGATTTATTTCCAGTGTATTTAATAATTCTTTGTTATTTTTGTTTGTTCATTAACCAATTTCTGAGAATACTTAAAGTGAGCCCAGATACCTTTTTACTTACTTATGTGGTAACATGAGCAGCTCTCAAGTTTATAACTCATTTTCATAAAAAATAAAGCAAGTAGTGTTCACTTAGTCCCAAATACTGGGTTACTTGGAAATCCAAAACAATTTTTACTACTTTTTGTTTCACTATTTTCTAATTTTAATTTGAACTAAGCTAGATTACCAGTTAGGTCAGTACACAGCACTTTTTTTTTTTAAATCCTCATAATAAGAATGGAACGAGCCACATAAAAAACACACTTTACGAGTGTCCAAATAGTCCTATTTTACAGAATTTCCTGTGAACAACTTTTTAGATGAATTGTTGGCAACTGATGGACAAATAACCTCAATGCCATACATCGTAGTTGAGGGCATGTTTCAGGAAAAATACTGCTCCCCCCCCCCCCCCACCCTCACCCCCCAACTGTACAAAACACCAAACAAATTCCCTCATTTAAAGGGAAAATGTTCAGCTACATGGAAGATACTGCAAGGACTGCATTACCACCGTGCTGTGGGCCATAATACTCTTGATGACAAACCATGTTCCAAGTGACAACACTTCCGACTATTTGAGGCATTGGCATGTGATGATGAGTAAGCAGTGTTCCACATTGGTTGTTTGGGTTGTCCTGTGCTTTATTTAGAGCAGTCTTTGGCATAGTTATTAGCACCTGCTATATCACAAAAGTGGTTAAAATATTTAAAATTTAAAAAATGGTGGCACAAAATGTTAGTTGAAATCAATCTCTCTCTTTTTTTTCCCCATTCATAGACACAATCCCTCTCAAGCACAAAAAATTGAAGTTGTAAAATAGCAGTGACATTAAAATGAATTATTAAAGTACAAATTTGAGAAACATAACAAAATACTAAAACAGGATATCAGTAAATTGTGACCAACAGATCTCTTGCACGATAAATGGCATAGCCAGGCATCATTAGTCCACACTAAAATCTTCTCACAATATCAGCATGAAGTTTATTATGCACCAGTTGATGAAAAAAGTGATTTATTTAACAAAACATGTTTCGGGACTACATTATCAAGTCATACAATGGCTTCACAACAGATAGTATTCTTCACAATAGTTTTTGTAGAAAGTCAGATAAAATAGAATTTTACATTTACCTCAAATGTCATTTAAAATAGAGTAGATATCTGAAACTGGCTGCACTGTGGCATGCCATTGTATGTGGTTGTAAACCGTAAGCACTACAGATTGATGAGTCCTAACATCAAAGAAGGAAGCCGTGTGTTATGGTGTTGGATCCCATGCAGAGACTTGTCACAATCATTTCAACACACTTGTGTGTCTGGGAGAAGGAGCATCAGAGCATTAAAGTTGGTTTTATTTATTAAACACAGCTTGTTAACCACCATATCCACCCACTCTTTTATCTCATAGACCAGTGGTTATCAACCTGGGAGTAATTATCTCCTGGTAATTTATTGATCGGGTAAAAACAAAAAGTTTTTGGCCATGCAAAAAAATTATTTTTAAAAGATCATTACTCTTATCAGTATTTCATAAAAACATACTACTGATTACATAAATTCCCAATATTAAAAAAATACTAGCATTAATACCACACACACACACACACACACACACACACACACACACACACACACACACACAAAATACTAGCATTAATAACAAAAAAACACACACACCGTATCTAAAGAAAATGCCTTCTCCAAGTTGTAGGTAGTTCCCACCATAGATCAGAAGTTACTTCATTATTCAATTGGCAACACTAAATGAACTAATTGACAGCACACCACAAGAGTAACTATGTAATGGTTACAATACTGCTGTAGGGCCCAAACTGTATTATTATTATTCCATACCTTTTTGAAAACTTTCTTGCGTTGTAAAGGAATAACATTTATTTATTGATGACTAAGTTCATACTATCTGTCCATTATACAATCAGCCATAAATATAAGTCTTGGGCTGCACTATTCATTCAAGTAGAAAATCGGCTACGAAATCAGTAACTGTGATAATAGATAATGTGGCCGCCCCATGTGCTCATCGCCAACTGTCAGTGCATAAACTGCCTCCAAGTGACCTAGAAAGTCACTAGTGGCCATACTGGTGCCAGTAACCAGACAAAGCATTGTCAGCATAGTCTTCCAATTTCTGGTAGTTCAGAAGTATGGAGCCGAGCAGTCAAATGACATACAAACAGTAGCCTTAAGCATAGTGCACACATTTTAATTAGTTAGTTTTAAATGGGGATGCAACGCTATAATTTATCCTATGTCATTTTTCAAAGAAAATTATTTTTCATTTTAAAGTTTAGTTTGGCTGTAAAGCTGATGATTGTGGTGGGAATTTGGGGGGGACAGGGGGGGGGGGGGGGAGGGGCTGCCAGCTAATGTCCAATTGCAGTCAGGGGTAGTGGTCTCGGAAAGGTTGGGAACCACTATCATAGGTGCACAACACCTCAACAACAACAACAACAACAACAACATTGCAGCACACAGAGATAGTACATTAACAAGCCTCCTTGGTAATGACACACAGCATAATGATGTCTCCTTCCTGTGATTTTGCAACTGGAGAAGGGCATCTTTCATAATACTGACTATTTTATTTTTTGGATATAAATGCTGATCATTTGCAGAACATTAAGGAATCTGAACAGATGAGGAAGTCAGACCCTAATTAGAATTCACTCCTCAGAATAGCGCAAGTCCAGCAACAAATTTTCTGAATTCATTGGTAAGCTTGATTCTGAGGACATGATCAAGAGAAAAGTTTGAAGAGAACAAGGTGACACATTGCTTTGACTCATCAGTATATAATTCTTAAAAATCTCTATGATAATTCTAAATACTATAAAATTTAATGTTAAGAAAGCAATATAGTCTAATCTATCAAATGTGAAATTACCCTGGGTCCCAACAATAGTCACTGCTTAGTTTTGCTCCAGCACTACATTAGTACATTAATATTGGCTACACACAGAATCCACAGTCAGTTATCAGTCCATTCACCCACAGAACATTTACAAAATGATATCAGATATGTCATCTTAATAAAATATTTGAATATAATAGAGGGAAACATTCCACGTGGGAAAAATATATCTAAAAACACAGATGATGTGACTTACCGAACGACAGTGCTGGCAGGTCGATAGACACACAAACAAACACAAACATACACAAACATACACATGAAATTCAAGCTTTCGCAACAAACTGTTGCCTCATCAGGAAAGAGGGAAGAAGAGGGAAAGACGAAAGGATGTGGGTTATAAGGGAGAGGGTAAGGAGTCATTCCAATCCCGGGAGCGGAAAGACTTACCTTATATTTGCTTTCTCTGCGAGGATCTGGTGTTTTATCTGTAATTACAATGTTTTTCCCTATCTGGAAAGTTAAGTTACGATATCAAGCTGACGTTATGCCAAGTTAGTCATAGACAGAGTTTTTGTGAGCTCTTGAAAGTTATAGACTGTTTTAATGCTCATTTGGATTTGAAACTGATTCCTATTAGAGAAACTATAAAAAGTCTTATTACAACCCCGTGTTAATAGAATAAATAACTACAAGAACGTGTTTACAAAGCTGTGTGGTTATTTTACACACAAAAACCCTGGCATTATTTAAGTACTCCCACAGATAAGTATCTTTTAAAATTTTATTTCACTGTTCATTTCCATTCAGTGTTACTGCCTCTCACTGATGTTCCAGTTAAATTTCTTGCTGTTTTTGAAGTCAATTTATGTTAATAATTATGATTACTTGCAATTATCAGATGGTGGTGGTGTTACTCCATTCTAGAGTTCCCATTCTTTGATGTCTGGAAAGCCATATGCTGCCCTGAGGGACTCCTATGTTTATATGAGTATACTTTGCCTCTGATAAATGTTTCGTTAAGAATTTTGCTTCCTAGAAAAATATCGCAGTTTCTCTTATTTCTTAAGGTAGAGTGTGTGTGTGTGTGTGTGTGTGTGTGTGTGTGTGTGTGTGTTTTGTGGTCAAGAGTATGAAAGACTTTTGACAGATCTAAAGAGATACCTGTGACACACTCTTTCTTGTCTAGTGCAATTTTTGTAAACTCTACAAGATTGGTTCTGTACTTCTACTCTGGAAACCACACTGTACTTCCTTGAGAATGTTATATTTATTCAAGTAATTCATTAGCTTGTCTTTCAAAATAGATTTTTTTATTTTTGAGAATGGTGATGGTAAAAAACAATTCTTTCCCAGTTAATAATCATCACTGATGGTCCTTTTGCATCGACCATATGCAGTTCAATTTTTCCATCGTCACAGAACCTGCCACTGACAATCATCTTCAATCCTTGCTATGGTCTGTGAACATGAGAAATTTTCTTTGTTTCACCTAAACAGACTCTGCATTTTGATTGTTGGGCTTTGAATGACAACCTACTGGAGAATTGTCTGTAAGCAAAATGCGCATCCTTTTCTTCTTTCCTTCAGGGTCAGAATTGCAAAAAGCGTCAGATATTACTCTTTCACAGAATGTCTGAATCCCCCTTCCCTCCCCCTCGCAGCATGGATTTTATTGGTTGGACACATGCATGTTCTCCCCAGTATTGTCTACAAATGAGGACATTTACAGTTATCGTACTGGTGTTTTCCGTCTTTTCTGGTAGTCATCTGACAAATTCAGACATTTGGCGACTGCTCAAGTCCTGGTGCCAATTTCATCCTTTACCAAATGTCTGTGTTTGTTTTTACCATTTTGTGAGAGTTTTGTTGCTTGTCCAACTCTGCTGCTGTCGCTACCATTACCATTGCCTCTCTTAACCCAAAATGAAACTGTTTTTGGGTCAATGCCCAATGATTGAGGAATTTTGGTGTTGACATTCCATTGCCACAGAGGCCTTGAACCTGGGGATTAACATGATCAGATATTAGTCCCATTTCCTAATGACAGCCATAAGAAAGATGAAAAACACAAAGAGCAGAATACATGTTGTTGTGGTGGTCTTCAGTCCACGGACTGGTTTGATGCAGCTCTCCATGCTATTCTATCCTGTGCAAGCATCTTCATCTCCCAGTACCTACTGCAGCCTACATCCTTCTGAATCTGCTTAGTGTATTCACCTCTTGGTCTCCCTCTACAATTTTTACCCTCCACACTGCCCTCCAATACTAAATTGCTGATCCCTTGATGCCTCAGAACATATCCTACCAACTGATCCCTTCTTCTGGTCAAGTTGTGACACAAATTTCTCTTCTCCCCGATTCTATTCAGTACCTCCTCATTAGTTACATAATACCTGTCAAATCTTCAGCATTCTTCTGTAGCACCACATTCCGAAAGCTTCTATTCTCTTCTTGGCTAAACTATTTATCATCCATGTTTCAGTTCCATACATGGCCACACTCCATACCAATACCTTCGGAAAAGACTTCCTAACACTTAAATCTCTACTCGACATTAACAAATTTCTTTTCTTCACAAATGCTCTCCTTGCCATTGCCAGTCTACAGTTTATATCCTCCTTACTTTGGCCATCATCAGTTATTTTGCTCCCCAAATAGCTAACTCATTTAGCACTTAAAGTATCTGATTTCCTAATCTAATTCCCTCAGCATCACCTGATGTAATTTGGACATCACCTGATTTAACTTGAATACATTCCATTATCCTCGTTTTGCTTTTGTTGATGTTCATCTTATATCCTCCTTTCAAGACACTGTCCATTCCGTTCAGCTGCTCTTCCAGGTCCTTTGTTGTCTCTGACAGAATTACAATGTTATCGGCAAACCTCAGAGTTTTTACTTCTCCATGGATTTTAATTCCTACTCAGAATTTTTATTTTGTTTTCTTTACTGCTTGCTCAATACACAGATTGAATAACATCGGGGATAGGCTACAACTCTGTCTTTAAGTAAGTCTTAGGCTCAGTGTTACCTCACGTGTTCCAACATTTCTATGGAATCCATACTGATCTTCCCCGAGGTCAGCTTCTACCAGTTTTTCCATCCGCCTGTAAAGAATTCATGTTAGTATTTTGCAGCTGTGACTTATTGAACTGATACTTTGGTAATTATCACATCTGTCAACACCTGCTTTCTTTGGGATTAGAATTATTATATTCTTCCTGAAGTCTGAAGGTATTTTGCACCTCTCATACATCTTGCTCACCAGTTGGTAGAGTTTTGTTAGGATGGGCTCTCCCAAGGCTATCAGTAGTTCTAATGGAATGTTGTCTACTTCCAGAGCCTATAGAATATTAATGAATTTAATTGATAGGTAAACCCTTCAAATTGAATAAAAGTAAAATTTTACAAAACTGTCTTTTTTTATCATCCTTGTTAAAATTTAGAAACTATAATTATTTTTCTTTTCTTTCGTTAGGTGAAAACATAAGAATATGTAAAAAAAATGATCGAATGACATATTTTCACTAATGAACCAAGTAACAGTGCATTAAATTTTTGAAGATGACATGTTTAAAAGATGTGCACTACCACAACAACACTTGCTAGCAGTGAGAATCTGTTCACTATGATTCATCTCCTAATACAAACTAACATGAAGTTCATACAGCTAGCACCACCTGTTGATGTAAAGTGGTAATGTCTCCACGAAGCATCAAACCTCCACGGCTCTGTCAATAAAAAAGGGAGAAATGTTCCATACACCCTGTACATTCTTTAAGTACAGTGCTTCATCTATATCTGCTGACTAATTTTTTAATTTTTGTACAGTTTTCCTGTCTGCATACTCTGTGGTGGGTATCATCATCATTTAACTTGTTACCAATTTTTTTTATTGGAACCTCTGATTTTAGGAATTTTTTGTAATTTATCTACTTAACCTGAAAAATATTAATTCACATAATTTTCTATTTCCATGGATCACTTCTCGACCTACCTCTGTTTTCTTATTTAAGAACCTTCCGGACTGCTGTGCTTTACTTTCAGCATTAACATACTGACTGTCAAAAGGCCACCAGTGGACACAGCAGAACCTTATGCCTGATGTCACGTGGCCAGCGGCACCCACAGCAGAGCCTCATGCCTGACACCATGGTCTGGCATTGAAAAACCCATCACTATGTGCGGCAGCCAGTGTGTTTAAGTATTGCTTTGTCATTTGCTTACTACTACTTTTTTCTATAAGCAACTCCATCCTGTAAACCTTTTTATAGCTTTGGTAACAGTTTAGGAATTCTGACTCACTATGAGATTTTCTTATGGAACTGAAACATTTCAAGGTCTTTGAGGACTTTCTTATCCTTATCATTCTTTTCCGTATACAGTCCATCATAGTTTAGATTAACAATACGGTAGAAAATTCTTGAATTTTGGGGTTTTGAAAAGGTCTTTTGTAGACGTGCAGTCTGGTGGACTTCTCCTAGGCAGCTTTTACTTTCCTTAATGGGCAGGAATTATCAAGAATGTCCAAGATATTTTACATCTACAATACAGTTTCCTTGTCTATATCCGTAACATGATTGATTACTAATGCTGAGGTTTTTGTTGCCATTGTTGCACTGTTGACTATCTGAAACATATCAAAGCTGTGCAGAATGGGAATGTTATTTGTTTTATGCACGGTATTTGTATTTACATTTATGTCTCCACTTAAGATTATCTTGTACTTGGGCACTAAAACTTTGTCCGTGACCTCAGTTTACTAAAAAGTTTCTGTCTATTTGCATTAGGTAAATAGACTCACAAAGAGCTGTTTTTTTATGGCAGTAGGTTCTAGTTAAACACCTGATATTTCAAAGCATTTCTCATTGCAAAGTGTCGTAAGGTACATGCGAGTTTAAACTGTGTTCTCTTCTTGATATGATACACAAGATTTTCCCCCCTTTATGGGTGTCCTACAATAATAGTTTGCTCTGTCATATCAGGGTTTCTGTTTATCTGCAAAGCTGTGTGCTGATTCAAATTGCTGTGTAGTTTAAAGATTTGAGTTCAACTTTAAACTGCTGTATTTTATTTTATACTGATTGAATGTTTTGATGAATTATTAGATATATACCTATTCCAATGTCACTTGCCCTTGTGGCTTCTTTCTGAAAGCCACAGAGCAGCATTATATGGAGGGAAAAAAACTTTGTGCTTGGGTCCGAGGACTGACCAATGGGTTACACCACACTTTTCTATAGCTATGAAGGAGTTGTCTTTGTGTTCAGTTTGTGCATCGTGATATTCTATAATCCAGTTTAGTAAGTACCAGCTCATGAGAAACTGTTTCTGGATATATTGCCTGCATTTGATACAAACATGTCACCCTGCCTTTGCCATCTAATTTCGTTAATATTGCATTGACAAGATCACTCCTCCACTTGTTTCACTTCATGTGCCAGTCTTACAGTTTCTAACTTTTTTTTTCTTTTGAAAGTAATAGGATATGTTACATTGAAATATCTGAAGGATTTGAAGTTATTCCATTTCTCTCCAAATTTTTCAGCACCAAACACATCATTCCAAGTCTCAGACTGCAGTGGGGGACTTTTGGTTATTAACCAGTTCTCTAAAGATATTTCACTTATACAGGGTGTATCATAATTAATGGTGTAAACGCATACAGTTGAAAGCACACAAAACTAGGAGCAAAAAAGTCTCAGTAAACATAGGGTCGAAAATGCATACCTCAAGAGCTATGAGCAATCATTCCATCTTCGATACTGTTAAACAATCTCTTCTACTTCACGTTCTTTGCTTTCCATATTTTGGGAACTGGTACTATAGAAAAAAAAAGAAAAAAAAGTCCCGTAAAGGTGCTCTAAAATCCATTCCTTAAGAGCTACGAGCACTTGTTCATCTTTGCTACTTTGAAACGCAACTCTTCTAATGATCACGTGCTCGTAACTTTTAAGGTATGCGTTTTAGAGCACGTTTGCTGGACTTTTTTTTTTTTTTCTTATTTTGGTCCATACTACCACTTCCTAAAATATGGAAAGCAAAGAACTTGCAGTAGAAGAAATTTGTTTCACAGTATCAAAGATGAAAAACTGCGTGTAGCTCTTAAGGTGTGCATTTTCGACCCTACATTTACTGAAACTTTTTTTGCTTCTAGTATCGTGTACTTTCAACTGTATTCAAAAACAAAGATGATGAGACTTACCAAACAAAAGCGCTGGCAGGTCGATAGACACACAAACAAACACAAACATACACACAAAATTCAAGCTTTCGCAACAAACGGTTGCTTCGTCAGGAAAGAGGGAAGGAGAGGGAAAGACGAAAGGATGTGGGTTTTAAGGGAGAGGGTACGGAGTCATTCCAATCCCGGGAGCGGAAAGACTTGCCTTAGGGGGGAAAAAAAGGACAGGTATACACTCGCACACAGACAGAATGTCTGCTTGTGTCTGTGTATGTGCGGATGGATATGTGTGTGTGTGCGCGCGAGTGTATACCTGTCCTTTTTTTCCCCCTAAGGTAAGTCTTTCCGCTCCCGGGATTGGAACGACTCCTTACCCTCTCCCTTAAAACCCACATCCTTTCGTCTTTCCCTCTCCTTCCCTCTTTGCTGACGAAGCAACCGTTTGTTGCGAAAGCTTGAATTTTGTGTGTATGTTTGTGTGTCTATCGACCTGCCAGCGCTTTTGTTTGATAAGTCTCATCATCTTTGTTTTTAGATATATTTTTCCCACGTGGAATGTTTCCCTCTATTATATTCAACTGTATTCATTTACACCATTAATTATGATACACCCTGTATGTATCTTCCCTCATCTCATGCATACTGAGTGAATCATACACAATTAGTGTTTCAATTGTTTGGAAAAGGTGATGAGAGGAGTTACAATGTATTGCATCAACTCTATTATGTAAATTGGTGTAGATTTGATCTATACAGTTAGCAACATCTTTAAGTTGTTTCTGACAAATAGTTGCACAGAATATAATTCCTCAGAGGGAAGGTATAGTTTTCAGTAATGCTATGATGAATAAAATGTATTAATTGAACAAGTAATATAAAAAAGGACTTTATCATTTTATTCTGAAAAGATTTTCATTTACACGTAATAACAGTAACAGCTACATACATTACTAGCCAATAACACATTTCCGCAGTCTAAATTAAATATTCAAGTCTGAATAATGTCCATTTTCTAATACACAGCCTAGAAACTTTGGCACAGATAGCACAGTTCCTGACAATACCTGCACAAATTTTTTATCCTTCTCTGGTGTTTCATAATACATAAGCAAACGTTTGCTTATGTAATTATTACACAATGAAAGATATCCAACTTCAATGAAAGACTTATTGTGTACAGAAAACATCTGAATGCTTGCTCTTAAACTTTCCCATTGCTTGAGTGAGTTGGCAGGGAAAAGCACAATTCTGAAGGGTACTCCCAGACTCCTGTATATGCATGTAACAGCTTTTAATGTCCGTTGGAATTCTGCTTTCAGTTCTTTCAGTGTGTCTGAAGTTAACACAAACAATTCCACACATGATGCCTGGCAAGTGTGAAATAATCCTGGCAAACTTTTACTTTGTATGGGACTATATTGTCGACCTATTGTAAAATACCTAATTGGAAGAGAACCTGTGACAATGGTCTTTGCATGACAAGCACAGTATGCAGGCAAAGAAGCACCTCCGACTAAGTGAAGCCTATTATTGATATCTGATACACCCGTGTCACTGTGTTCTATAGTGAACACTGATACTGAATTAATGTGCTTCATTCCACATCCTTCAACTACTATGCTCCTTACAAAGTCAGAATTACATGTCTCCGCAAATTCTGCTACGTGAAGTGAATCAGCAAAGTGCTGGAGCAATTTTAATTCATAAACTGCTGCAGCTCCAGTTAAATAGTAACAAACTGGACTAAAATACCTCACCAAATCTTGTTTGTTTCCTATCACAGTGTGGCATTCTGAGGGGCCCTGAGGTACATTACCAAATTCATACAAAACTTTTTCTTCAATTTCGGGTGTATCAGGGTCTAAATCATTTGGCAATGACAAAAACTGCCCAATCGCTTTTTCCTGCATTTCCCAAAATTTCTTAGTTACTTTTTTAATATCATCTCTTAATGACCTACCTTGCACTTTGAGCTTCTCTATTTCCTGGAAATTGTTGTTTTTCTTTAAAGCTTTTGTTATACTGGCTATTTCTATGCGTTTCTGTTCCATACACTCTTTTGTCTGCTCAATAGATCTTAATTTTTCCCACAACTGATGGACGTTATCAACATCAAGATCAAGTTTGCGCAACATAACATTTCTTTTCAGCTTTTCTAAACCCTGAAACCTTTCCTCACAATCAAGATGTGGAATCAGAACTGATGCAGTTTTATGTGCTTTATTACCTGTAACAAATAAAGTTGAGCTGCAGTATGTTCGTAATAACATACTGAATCCACATACAGATTTCATTAAGTGGGAGGCAAATATCATTTTCGATTATTTTTCTAAAGTGTTCACAGAAATGACTATTTTAATCAGTCATTCTGTCACCAGATTCAACATAGGTATCATCTCCTGTACTCTGTGTTTCAATCTTCCTTCTCTTGGGAGGTTGGTACTGGCCTTTGCCAGCAGCTCTCTCCGATTCTTCTACGGTGTATGGCTCCAGTTCAAGAGCTTTCAGCCTACGCTTGTGAACTTTCGTCCGGAAATGATCAGTCAGTGCAGATTCATCAATGAAATACCTCCTGTGAAAAAAATTGAAGGCAACAACGATAAAATTAAAAAGAAAGGAGAGAAGAGGTTAGTGTTTTATACACGTAACATGGAATTTTTTAATGATGATACAATCAGAGCATTACACGCATTGAAAAAGACTGTAAATTAAAACAAGAATTGGCAAATTTCCCTGCAGATGGTTAATTACTAATTTTAAAGAAAATGAATTCGTCTTAAGAACAGAATTGCAAAATCACCGAAAGTTGCTGTAATGTGTATTTTTTTTATGGGTAACTAGTATCAGTCATGTGCCCATCTTTAAGTCACTTACATAAGAAAAATGTATAAGAAAAGCATATTCCAAAATAGTTAACCTGAACTATTGTATATAGCAGATACTCATGGGTACCATTATATCACGTTAAAGGAAGGTTCCACAGCATCAAGCACACAATTATTATTACTTACAGCATCTATGATTTAGGTGAAAATACAAAATGTTTAAAGACATTAAAAACACAGTATACATGTTATAGTTACCTGCCACTATACATGCATCAATTATAATTATATGCATTTTCCATTAGTCAATAAATGCACAAATGCACAAACTGACAGTGCACTGCA
Organism: Schistocerca americana; assembly: GCF_021461395.2. Classification (NCBI taxonomy): domain Eukaryota; kingdom Metazoa; phylum Arthropoda; class Insecta; order Orthoptera; family Acrididae; genus Schistocerca; species Schistocerca americana. Next base: position 600,025,677 of record NC_060125.1, on the reverse strand, counting down.
ATGTTCAGCATACTGTCTCACCAAAATTTTAGCAAATAAAACTTATGAAATACTGGAAACATGCATATGTGATGTGACTTTTGTGTACATCTAAAATCTGTCTTCATATGTATACTATTGTTTTTAATATATTTATGCTTATTGTGTTTTTAGCCGTACCATTTAGATAACTATAACCATTATGTACTTTATGCCACGGAACCTTCTTTTACCATGCTATAGTGACACCCGTAAGTATCTGCTACACACAATAGTTCACCAGAATTAGTTCCACAAAGCTATTTTTTATACATCTTTGTTATTGTGCACACAATTTAGAGATAGTCACTAAATGAAAACTGAATTTCTGTAAATAAACACACATTACAGCAGCTTTTGGTTGTTTTGTGATGTCATGCTGTAAATACATCCACGTGATGAATTCAACTTTTCTCCCTTCTTTTACAGGAGAATGTGTGCGGAGTACAGAATGGAATTTCTACCATCCATATAATACAGCTCCAAGGATAGAAGCATTGTAAAATAACTAAGATCGATCTTTTTATTGCAATATAACCAATTAGTGGAATTATAGGCACAAGTAAATAATTCTTAAATGTTTCGTGTAGGCCTAACCAAATCTGACTATGCATTAAAAAGTGATAAAATACAACGAACGTTTGCATGTCAATTTTTGGCAAATATGGCTTAGGGCTACAGTACACATCAATCAATTTTGGCAAACTTATTTCCGTATCGAAATTCACTGACTCCACCAATGCTCCAGCAAATTATTACATTCCAAACTAATCTAGTACTCAGGTTATGCTACAAGTCAGTGTCAGCACATTTAGTTTTTTTTTTCCAGTCACCAAATAAATACAAAAATCAGTAACCAACCTTAAAAATCATAACAGCCAGCACAAGAAAAGTTATTCTGGCACTCTCCATATTAAAAACCAGTGTAAACAATCTATTTTCTGCCAAAATAAAACAGATCCAGTAATTTTCTTTGTTTGCATATACTATCTCGTGCTATGACAAAACGTCAACAAATAGTCAACATCTATACACAATGCAAGAGCTACTGAAACCTGAATGCTTTTTAGCACAGAAGTCCCAACAGTACAAAATTTTAGTACAACGCAGGAAGATCTGCAAAGGGTTGACACTTGATGCAGAGATTGACAGTTGATCCTCAACATAAACAAATATAACATATGACACATAAATGGACAAAAATATCAGTTATTGTACGATTAGAAAATTGCTGTGCAATCACTAAAAACAGTCACATCCACTAAATATATGATGATGCATGCACAGCTATTTAAAGTGGAACAAATATACAAAAACTAATTCCAAGCAAGGCAGATATCCATTGGGAGAACCCACAGAAAGTGCAGTCCATCCACGAAGGAGGTAGCTTTCAAAACCCTCATTGCACCGATACTTTAATATTGCCCATCAGACCGGGATCCATACCAGAAAGGCTTGATAGAGGAAATAAGAAGATCCTAAGAAGAGCAATGCATTTTCTTACAGCCTTATTTAATAAGCATTAAAATATCGAGGGGATGCTCTGCCAACCCCAGTGGCAAACGAGCAAGGTAGATTCTGCATCACTGTGTGTTTTACCGTTAAAGTTCAAGAACTGACGTTCTAATAAGAGTCAACCAACTGCTTTTGCCTACATCTCACACAGACACACCATGAAGGCAAAAGCAGAGAGATTCAAGCTCACATGGAGACTTACCACCACAGTTCTTCTCTTGCTATTGCCAGTCCATATTTTATATCCCCTCTACTTTCACCACTGTCAGTTATTTTGCTGTCCAAATAGTGAAACTTGTCTATTACTTTAATGCCTCGTTCCCGAAACTAACTCCCTCAGTATCTACTGACTTAATTTGACTGCACTCCATAATAGGAAAGGTGGAAGAGACAGTGGTCATAAAATACCCTCTGCAACACATTGTAAGGTGGATTACAGAGTAATAATGCATACGCAGACATAAGACATAGCCAGCTGATGAATAACAACTAGCCTGTAGAAAGAAAAATAATAAATGACAACAGCTGTCATAAAGGTTATATGCTTATTTTAGTCCTTAGGTGGCCAACTAAAGAAATTAGTGTAGACGACAATGGTGGTAATAATAATGGTGGTACTAATAATAATAATAATAATAATAATAATAATAATAATAATTGTAATAATAATTCCCGTGGAGGCCCGGGAAAAGAATAGGCCTCCGGTATGTTCTGCCAGTCGTAAAAGGCGATGAAAAGAACAAACCACTAATAGGGCTAACCCCCCTTTTACTGTGGTTAGTTGGTTCAGAACAGAACTAAAGAAGCCTCGGACAAGCGCCGTCATGGTCGGGGACGACGCTTGGACCCTATGCCCTCCCACAATGGTAACAACACTGCTAGCCAACTGGAAAATGATTCAAATCCAAATAGAGGTGTTTTGCAGGATATGCTTCCTGCAACCACCCTAGAAGGAAAACAAAGACAGAGGATGAGATGGTCAGATGAAGTTAATCGACACCTCATGTTCTTTTATTACCAAGCAACAAACCTAGGAACCAACACAACTGGATACAGATCACAAGTATACGCAACATTTATTACCAGATACCCAGAATTAAAATTTTTAACAGAACAACGATTAGCTGATCAGATCCGTGTAATAATCAAAAACAACAGGATACCCCAGTCAGAATTAGAAAACATCAAACAACAAGTACAACAAATACTGGAACAAAATAATGTGCAATCAGAAGAAGAAAATACAGCAATGGACTCAAACATCCCCAGAGCAAACAAACAAAGAACAACACGCATCAATTAAACAGTCAGAGGAAAACGGAATCTTAAGACACCCACCAGAACAAGCACAAATAGAACACGAAGTGACACACATGTTAGATATAGAAGAAAAATTTCAGCTGACATATATAGAATACAAAGACACAAATACAGACATTAGACCATTCTTGCATAGACCGCCAAATAACCCACAAGTCAAAACAACAATAAAAACTATCAACACAATCATACACAACAAAATAAATGAAAACACAACTATGGAAGAGTTACAACTACTGGTTTATATAGGAGCACTCACTACACTAAATATACACACTAGGCAGAGATCAGAACCAACCAACACACAGAAGAAACTCACAAAACCAGCATGGCAACACAGGCTACAAATCAGAATAGAAAAACTGAGAAGAGACATCGGACAGCTAACACAATTTATAAGAAATGAAATGTCAGAAAAAAAAAATGAAAAAGATTAGGTAAAATCTCACAACAAGAAGTGATAGAGCAATTAGATGAAAAGAAGCAGAAATTACAAGCATTGGCCAAACGACTTAGAAAATACAGAAAAAGTGAAAATAGAAGGAAACAAAACCAAACATTCAACACAAACTAAAAGAAATTTTACCAGACAATAGATAACACACACATTAAAATAGACAATCCACCAAACATAACAGACATGGAACACTTCTGGAGCAACATATGGTCAAACCCGGTACAACATAACAGGCATGCACGGTGGATACAAGCAGAAACAGACACATACAAGATGATACCACAAATGCCTCAAGTGATAATTTTGCAACATGAAGTCACCCAAGCAATTAATTCTACTCACAATTGGAAAGCCTCTGGAAAAGATAAAATAGCAAATTTATGGCTAAAGAAATTCACCTCAACACATTCACATCTAACTAAATTATTTAACAATATAATAGAGGGACACATTCCACGCGGGAAAAATATATTTAAAAACAAAGATGATGTGACTTACCATACGAAAGCGCTGGCAGGTCGATAGAAACACAGACAGACACATACATACACACAAAATTCAAGCTTTCGCAACAAACTGTTGCCTCATCAGGAAAGAGGGAAAGAGAGGGAAAGACGAAAGGAAGTGGGTTTTAAGGGAGAGGGTAAGGAGTCATTCCAATCCCGGGAGCGCAAAGACTTACCTTAGGGGGAAAAAAGGACGGGTATACACTCGCGCGCGCAGGCCTGAAGAGCAAGTTCCCATCTCCGGAGTTCCGGAGATGGGAACTTGCTCTTCAATATATCCTCTCTTCCCGTTACCCACCAGGCCTCAATCTCCGCTAATTTCAAGTTGCTGCCACTCATACCTCACCTGTCATTCAACATCATCTTTGCCTCTGCACTTCCGCCTCAACTGACATCTCTGCCCAAACTCTTTGTCTTTAAATATGTCTGCTTGTGTCTGTATATGTGTGGATGGATATGTGTGTGTGTGCGCGCGAGTGTATACCCGTCCTTTTTTCCCCCTAAGAGGGAAAGAGAGGGAAAGACGAAAGGAAGTGGGTTTTAAGGGAGAGGGTAAGGAGTCATTCCAATCCCGGGAGCGCAAAGACTTACCTTAGGGGGAAAAAAGGACGGGTATACACTCCGCTCCCAGGATTGGAATGACTCCTTACCCTCTCCCTTAAAACTCACTTCCTTTCGTCTTTCCCTCTCCTTCCCTCTTTCCTGATGAGGCAACAGTTTGTTGCGAAAGCTTGAATTTTGTGTGTATGTATGTGTCTGTTTGTGTTTCTATCGACCTGCCAGCGCTTTTGTATGGTAAGTCACATCATCTTTGTTTTTAAATATAAATTATTTAACAGTTACATTGCAGACCCATACACATTCCCTGATACACTTACACATGGAATAACTTATCTGAAACCTAAAGATCAAGCAGACACAGCAAACCCAGCTAAATATCGCCCCATAACATGCCTACCAACAATATACAAAATATTAACTTCAGCCATTACACAGAAATTAATGACACGTACAACACAGAACAAAATTATAAATGAAGAACAAAAGGGCTGTTGCAAAGGAGCACTAGGATGTAAAGAGCAACTGATAATAGATGCAGAGGTGACATATCAAGCTAAAACTAAACAAAGGTCGCTACACTATGCATACATTGATTACCAAAAAGCTTTTGATAGTGTACGCCACTCATAGTTACTACAAATATTGGAAATATACAAAGTAGATCCTAAATTGATACAGTTCCTAAACATAGTAATGAAAAATTCGAAAACCACACTTAATATCCAAACAAATTCAAATAATATCACACCACAGCCAATACAGATTAAGCGTGGAATATACCAAGGAGACTCATTAAGTCCTTTCTGGTTCTGCCTTGCTCTGAACCCACTATCCAACATGCTAAGTAATACAAATTATGGATACAATATTACTGGAACATACCCACACAAAATCACACATCTGCTATACATGGATGACCTAAAACTACTGGCAGCAACAAATCAATTACTAAAGATAACAGAAGTATTCAGCAATGATATAAATATGGCTTTTGGAACAGACAAATTTAAGAAAAATAGCATAGTCAAGGGAAAACACACTAAACAAGAAGATTACATATTGGATAACCACAGCGACTGCATAGAAGCGACGGAAAAAACAGATGCCTATAAATATCTAGGATACAGACAAAAAATAGGAATAGATAATACAAATATTAAAGAAGAACTAAAAGAAAAATATAGACAAAGACTAACAAAAATACTGAAAACAGAATTGACAGCAAGAAACAAGGCATAAGCTATAAATACTTATGCTATACCAATATTGACCTACTCATTTGGAGTAGTGAAATTGAGTAACGTAGACCTAGAAGCACTCAATACACTTACACGATCACAATGCCACAAATATAGAACACATCACATACATTCAGCAACAGAAAGATTCACATTAAGCAGAAAAGGAGGAGGAAGGGGATTTATCGACATAAAAAACCTACATTATGGACAGGTAGACAACTTAAGAAAATTCTTTATAGAACGAGCAGAAACTAGCAAAATACAAAAAGCAATCACTCATATAAATACATCGGCTACACCACTGCAATTTCATAACCACTTCCACAACCCTTTAGATCACATAACATCAACAGATACGAATAAAGTAAATTGGAAAAAGAAAACACTACATGGCAAGCACCCGTATCATCTAACACAGCCACACATCGATCAAGACGCATCCAACACATGGCTAAGAAAAGGCAATATATACAGTGAGACAGAAGGATTCGTGATTGCAATACAGGATCAAACAATGAACACCAGATATTACAGCACGCATATTATTAAACATCCCAATACCATAACAGATAAATGCAGACTTTGCAAACAACAAATAGAAACAGTAGATCACATCCAAGCGGATGTACAATACTAGCAAATACAGAATACCCCAGAAGACATGACAATGTAGCAAAAATAATACATCAACAGCTTGCCTTACAACATAAACTTATAAACAACATGTTCCCACATACAGGTATGCACCGCAAAATGTACTGGAGAACGATGAATACAAATTATACTGGAACAGAGCCATTATAACAGATAAAACAACATCACATAACAAACCTGACATCATACTCAAAAGAAGAAATTAACACAACTAATCGAAATATCCATACCCAATACAACAAATATACAAAAGAAAACAGGAGAAAAAATTGAAAAATACGTCCAACTGGCTGAGGAAGTTAAAGACATGTGGCATCAGGATAAAGTTGACATACCAATTATACTATCAACTACATGAGTCATACCACACAATATCCACCAGTACATCAATGCAATACAGCTACATCCAAACTTATATATACAGCTACAGAAATCTGTAATTATTGACACTTGTTCAATTACCCGAAAGTTCCTAAATGCAATGTAACATATACCATACAGTTGAAAGGAAGTCACACTTGATCAAGGTCCGCGTCACCTTCCATTTTTAACCAGACATAACGTCTGAGACAAGAAAGAAGTAATAATAATAATGATAATAAAGGTAATGTGATTGTATGTTACATAACATTCACTACCAAGTAACTAACTGTGGAATAAAATAATACATACAAAGGATTCCAACTTTTCTGCCTTAAAAGAAAGTTGTTGACAATTACAATTTACCAAGACCACAGAATAACCATGTTCTGACATCGCAGCAAAATCATCGAGATATCTCACGGAACACAGATATATGGTCAGCAAGTTTGAAAATCCAAGTTCAGATGAACAACAAATTTGAGGACATCAGACAACTACAATACAATGCCACAAGATATGAGCCTGTAATAGCTATAAATGGAGAGGTCTTGAAGCGCAAAACCAGTCATGGTGGTTTTTATTTTAACAGAATTAAAAGCAAATTTTTGGGCTGCTGCTATTTAGCTGAATGTCTCAAATCAATCAACTCCTATGAATACCTGATCATTACAATTTGTAGGGCTGTGAAATGGAATGATTACGCTGACGCGACTTTTGATTCATTGGTAGGATACTGGAAAAATGTAGTCAGTCTACTAAGGAGATTGCTTACTAATCACTTGTGCATCCCACCTTACAATATTGCTCAATTGTTTGGGACCTAAACCAAATAGGACTATCATGCAACATTGACACAGTTAACAGGATGAATCAATACCGGAGCCCTGCTTCATCCTGTAATGTAACAATGATGTGGCACATAATGTAATGCTGATGTGGCAAACAGAAAAACACTAGAACACTGACAATATTTCTTTTGCACCTGTATTAGTTTCTGGGAAGTATGTTGTGGTGACAGACTAATCTGCAGCATAGCCTGAAGTCGTGGTTAGGATGAAAGGCGGCAGTTTGGTTGGGCCATTGAATATATACAAAAGAATGCAGCAAGATGGCCACAGATTTATTCGGTTCATTGGGAAGCATCATGGAAACGTTGAAAAAAGTGAATTTGCAGATGCTTGAAGATAGATGGCAATTATCCCATGGCTGCCTACTTACCAAGTGAGTGTAAAATCTAGAGCTATTTTCATCATCCTATACAATGAGGTGACAAAAAGCATGGGATACCTCCTAATATTGTGTTGGACCTCCTTTTCTCTGGGATAGTGCCCAAGTCAATATAGCATGGACTCAACATGTCACTGGAAGATCCTTGCAGAAATATTGAGTCACGCTGCTTCTATAACAATAGATAATTGCAAAAGTGTTGCCCGTGAAGGATTTTCTGCACGAACTGACCTCTCCATTACGTCCCGTGTCAGGCAATCTAGCTGACCAAATTATTTGCTCGAATTGTCCAGAATTTTCTTCAAAACCAATTGGGAATAACTGTGGCCCAGTGACAGTGCGCATTGTCATCGGTAACAATTCCATTGTTGTTTGGTAACATGAACTCCATGAACGGCTGCAAATGATCTTCAAAAAGCCGAACGTAACCATTTCCAGTTAATGATCCGTTCAGTTGGACGAGATGACCCAGTCCATTCCACACAAACACAGCCCACACCTGCCTGCACAGTGTCTTGTTGACAACTCGGTTCCATGGCTTCGTGTTTCTGCACCACACTCGAACCCTGCCATCAGCTCTTACCAACTCAAATAATGACTTATCTGATCAGGCCACAGTTTTCCAGTTGTCTAGGGTCCAACACATACAGTTGCAAGCCCAGGAGAGGCACTGCAGGTGATGATGTGCTGTTAGCAAAGGCACTCACGTCAGTCGCCAGCTGCCACAGTCCTTGAACACCAAACTGTCCTAATGGATATGCTCACGTACATCCGACATTGATTTCTGCAGTTATTTCATACACTGCTGCTTGTCTGTCAGCAGTGAGAACTCTACGCAGATGCCGCTGCTCTCAGTTGCCTGAAATTTGGTGTGTCTGCACACTCCTAAGACTATGGATCTCTGAATATTTAAGTCCTTAATGATCTCCGAAATGGAATGACCCAAGAGTCTAGCTCTAACTACCATTCTACGTTCAAAGCCTGTTAATTCCGGTCATATGGCCATAATTACATCAGTCACTTTTTCACATGAATCACCTGAGTACAAATAACAGCGCCACCAATGCACTGCTCTTTCATACCTTGTGTACACAATACTACCTCCATCTCTATATGTGCATATTGCTATCCCGTGATTTTTGTCACCCAGTGTATATTGTTCCTGCAGGAAATGCGTAGGCAATATCACACTCATTTTAGCATTCACAGTGGCATTTAAACAGACTTTCTTTATAGTGAAATTTAAGGAATCACTCTTTCTACACTCCAACCATGATTGGAATGGGAGGAAACCACAAAATCTGATACCACAATGGCACAGACGAGGGAGAGCAGGGAAAGAGACGAGCAATCTCTACGTATACATTCACAACCACTACCTGTCCTCTAGTACTTCTGGAATCATCAAGAACTTTTTTTTTTTAGAATACTACTGTAACTCCAATACTCAGTGTTTTCATTGTGTCAGTAATATATTCATTACTTTAATTAATATGTGTATACGTAGAGCTTTTCCTTAAGCTCTATGAGGAGGACATGAACACTGCTTCATCACTCATTCTAGCACTAATACAACACACTGAAAAGAGTCATCATATACAACAGTGGTTATTATAATGCCATGGCACATAGCGATATTTTTCTGTAAAGACACAGAACACTACAGACATTTACTGATTTTCAATTAGAGAATTAAATATTCAAACAAAAATTTTCTTATAGTAGGTAATATAAGTACTTACTATTTATTTTTAATGTCTATATTTGAACAGTTGAAAACACCTGCTGACTGAAGTGGCATAATCATTACGTCACTGAACATAGTTCAAGAGGACACCAATCCACTATTTATTTCTCAGTGGTGGGACAAAAAAGTGTGCTTCAGACGTAAACTTATCTGTCACTAACTCCTCCAGATACAACAGCAATCTAAGGTTGTTTACACAGCACTCTTCATTACAGGTATCAAATAATTATTTCCTAATTAAGTTGTAAGAGTGCACTTTTAGCTTGCATAAGAAGTTCAATTAATAACATCATGTAAAAATCTGCTCAAATAAGTTATCAAGCAGTATGTGTACCATTAGTTCAGGGAGGCGGGTGTGGGGAAATGGTTTAGGAATCAGCAGCAGGTGCCCTGGATGTGTACAGTAATGTAGAGCAAAACTATGTTAGTTATGTGGAGCACATAGTGTGTATCTCAGATATTGTTCTACAATAGGAGCCAACAGAGTAAGACTGTGCAGTTGTTCAGACAAAGACCTCATATGTAGTAGGTTTCAGTTACTTTGTTCAGACACCTTGATCTGGTTCTCCTAAATCTATCTAGAAACTACTGGAATGGATTCTTCATCAGTGCTGTGCCTGACCACCTGTCCTATACACATAAAGCACTGCCCTAACCTAATAAAAGCATACCTGTATATTGCGATTTATTAGTGTGTGTGTTTTATGCTATTAATTTTCAGTCTCCTAAGATGACAAATCTTATACCATTGCAAAATTAACGCTGGATAAATAAATATGTATTCAATCATTAATATGAAATCAGCTACACGACTTCTGAGTAACCTGCTACTCTATTTCTGCCTTTTCATTTTTCACAATAACAGTGGAGATGATGACTGATGGAAATTTATTTCTGGGCACTCTTAAGACAATATTTACATCGTAATTAAATTTCCTCCAAAGTTACTATACGATCTTCATGTCATTCAACTTTGGTTACTACATACACAAAGATAGCCTAAATTTATCATATTACACATTAATTTTCGCAACCTTGTAGACTTAAAAAGCATAGCAATTTCGTTGTTTAGTTTTAAACATTTCAGTCATCTGAGTTCAACTGTGTACACATTAAAAACTGCAATACAAAAACTACTAATCTTCTAAACAATAAGCATTTCTAGCGGCATGCAACTACTGAGAATGTTACTCACGCGCAATGCAAACAATAAAACTGTGCATTTCCAGGTTTATCCAAATCTATTTCTTGATTTAGTAGCAGTTTTGCATTCTTTTCTTTCATATCCTCATCAATCTGCAATTACAACCACGTGTCATGGTTTAATTTTTAATAGTCATTTTTCCATCAATAACCTTAAAAGACAAACTGACGCTTACTAACCTCATCAAGGTCTTTCGTTCGGCGCTTCGTTCTCCATTTCTTCTTCAAATGTGTATCGCCTTTATGATATTTTTTCCTTTTATAAGTCATTGTTTGGCTTCGAAATACTTCAGCGTGTCTGACGATATCACAAAAATTCACAAAATCAGTAACTCTTCACAGAGGCTATAATTGCTACTGACATCTGTGTTCAGTGTACGAACTATAATTTCATCGCGCTCTGTACGCCGAGACGGGAATCGACGTTATGGACGCGTTGCTTGATGTCGCAGCGTTACTAACGGTGGGGTTTAATTAGACCTAGACAAGTTTTATAACACAGATTCATTGCAAACTACATTTTAAAGTAGAAATAACTTGTATCTGAGTATCTATCCGCCGTCTTTGGGCGTAATGGCCGACGCCATTTTGGCTTGCAGTGACATTACACATAGGAAGAAACGTGCCGTTACGTGTATGTAACATTTTTGGTGCATATTTGTGATTATTTTGGTGCAAAGTACTAAACTGTGCGCCATGGAAAAGTTACGGACAACGTGTGAGTGGTTGTGCCGTGTACTGGACTCGTGCTGTGCGCTTAATATCGGACAGAAGTAAGTTGCAACATTGGGAGTTAGAAATCCAGTCAACCCTACGTCTGCGGGAGTCGAACAATACCCTTCGTCGGTTGAGCCCCAACTGCTATCTTACCGTGGTGTATCTGCTCTTCGCTGCGACTACGTCACGCGTATCGGGACTCTAAATGGATTCACGTAGCGTAGTAACACGTGTGGTGCAATAAACAAGAGTGTTTCAGTGTTAATATGGCCAAAATTCTTAACAAGGACCCAGTCACATACCAACGGGAACGTGACAGTTTCATTCGAGAACTTAGGCAATTCCACGAAAGCCGTGGGTAAGTGTACTTTTATTTAAAATTTATTAAACATCTTTGTATGTTTGTTTGGGTTTCGCATGTATCTATGTTAAGTTATTCATCGTAATACATTATAATGTCTTGTTGTTTTCAGGACTCCATTTCGTAAAATACCGAAGATTAACGGCCATGAAATAGACTTATATCTTCTTTATGTACTGGTTACAGCTCACGGAGGATGGATAAAGGTGAGTATACTAAGCAGAACGTGGCATTGTGTTTGTATTTACTTTGCGGTGCATATCTGAAGCGGACTCCGGTTGTTTCGATACATTATTATTGATCATCAGTTTGTTTTGGCTAGTTGGTATAGTGTTTATATAGCAGTAATGTGCTTAAAATGTGTGATATTTTTAAATTATTACGTGTTTGATGTTACTGTCGTATAGTCGGTACTACTTTCTGAATACTGTCCCTTTTATTTTCTCGTTTCGTTGATTGTAATTTTTTTTTCAAATTTTAACTTCAAAGTCATACTTGTTCGGGAATTTTAGTTAATTGTGTATTTGTGGCCCATGGACTTGCAACGTGTGTCGAATACATCGTTTGTAATACTAAAAAGATTTAAGTTTTTTCCCTCTCTGTTTCAAGAATTGTAGCGAATGCAATCTTGAGTTATGTATATTTTGACTGAACGTGGTACAGATGCATTTTTTCTATGCTGAAGTGGAATTAGAAATATTTGATTTCTCAGCTAGAATGGCCATAAGTACGGGATTTTTTATTAAGATAACCACAGTTATTGTAAGATTATTTCAGATAAATCGTTTGACAAACTCTCGGTGTACTTCTACCCAGACCGTAAACATGGCGTATCGTGTGTATTAATTTCACCTCATATTCCAGTTGGCAGGAAAGTAAAGTTAGTTTACTTCCTGTAGAAACGTTCTAAGCTGTCATTGTTACCGAAAGATCGTAAACTTATGTGGCTGCTGTTGTACGACCCAGCTATTAAAATCGATCCAGGATTAAAGTTCGGAAAACATTTTGCCTTTGCAAAAGGCATTGATTATGGAATTGATATTATTTGCAGCTGGGATCATTACATAATAGAGGACTAGATCTCCCAGCAAAAGTGAACTGGAGGGATGCGAAGCAGGTAGTGGATGTTGCTGTGTCTATCCCTAGGCTGGCGTCTGTTGCATACAGAGCTGTGTGTGACAGCGCTGCGGGGTTGTTTTTGGTGGTCGCGTGTTCGCCACCACGTGCTCCCTCCCCCTCCGACTGACTGTTGAAGGTGGAGTGACGCAAGGTCATGGTTCACCTCCCACCACCAACACTCCGCCCCTCCCGCGCCCCCCACCCTTCGGGTGACTGAGGAAGCAAGCGCGTATGTGATGTGGTCCGTTTGCGTGCGGGATTCCTGGTTAACGTTCAGGAGTGGGAAGACTAGTTAGCATACACAGAAGACTGAAGTTCCTTAAGAAATGACAGTCCGAAAACAAGTTTTGGCTAGGGACTGAACCGGTGTTGAGCACTTCATTCCGAGCACAAAAGAGACAATTTTCCTTGAAGATTTCCCTTCACTGTGATGACCGTGGACATAAAAAGGAAACAGCTCGGATCCGGGTGCACTGATAGAAGGATGGGCGTCTTCTGTCGAACACATCAACCTGTTGAGGGAAAGTTGATTATAAAGAAATTAGGCAAAATTAACTTTCGTACTCCGCCCAACCCTTCTGTTCTACTTACGTCCTGATGCGTCTCTTGTCTTACATAGAGTCGACATTTTTAATAAGTTTATTTCAGCCCAGTGTCACCCCACAGTCACTACTCATCATGATTGTATTAAATATGGAACTGAGGCTGGTTTTTTCTTCGTGTTGTTCTTGTGAAACACGTTTTCGCAAAAGCAGTAATCGTAACGAAGAAAGATCAGAGCTTAAAATCTCGATCAAGATTATAACATGTGAACCACTAACTGATCAGGACATTGCTGAGGTAATTGCCCAGCATTATTGCTGAGGTAATTGCCCAGCATTCACTCCATGTGATACAGGGAAGCCAAACCGGTGCTCATCAGTAAGAAATTGGGATCGCACATGCATTCGTAATGCCTCACTCCCTGAACACACTCTCTCTCTCTCTCTCTCTCTCTCTCTCTCTCTCTCTCTCTCTCTCTCTCTCTTTCCGGAGAAAAGCTGCGACATAATACCATTAATTTGACAGTGATCTGATCGCTAATGTTGCACAGGCAATGATCTTATCTGAAACGATGCTTTTGTTTGTGATAAGGGATCTGACATTTCAGTTTCATAATATCTCAGCTTACATTAAGCCAGCTTGAAGGCATGAAGATATCTTTTCGCAACAGGAAATATGCTTTCAGTGCAGAACAGACTTTGGTATATGCGGCAGAGCCAGTTAAGTTCTCGTCTATTTGTATGTTATTTTGATAACATGTTGAATGCAACCCGGAGTACGTTTACATGACTTGTCGAGAGCTGCGTAACTCATATGATTTTATGTACAGCGAGACGTGTCTCTTAAACAAAGCATCATTTTTGAATGTACAGTTTGCCAGTTAACAAAACGTCTACGTCGTTTGATGATCTCCAAGCGCGCGCGCTGTCGTAGCACACCTGTTCCAACAGGTTTGGCGCCTTTTCTATAAAGTGCTGCGCGCGCGCGGGCGAGCATGCAGCCCCGTTGCCTCCATGTCGGCAGAAGTGTGCACCTGGTGATTTTGGCAATTCAATGTTCGCTCCTTACTCTGTGCGATCTTTGGCCACGGAACGAACCCTACATTCTAGGTTGCTCCACAATGTGGAGGTTTTTTCTGGTCTTCATGTATTTAAACACCATTGTCAAAAGATGAAAGCGCCAAGTCGTAAACAGTTTTATTTCTATACCTCGTATCATTTGTGAAATTGTCTGCTTTTCGCATACTAAAGTTGATTGGCTACGTCGCCATGATGGCTTGCTTTTAGAGCCATCGAGGATTCCGTAATTTGAAAAAGCTCACTTCTGCAATTGGAACAGCGTTAAACTATGACGATTCAGGTGAACATTTTGTGTCGTGGCATCGCGTAATAGGATCACATTACTGATCCAACAGTAACCAGATTCTATAAGGTATTGGTGGTGTCATGTAATTTAAGAAATCCAACATTCACGACTTACACCATTCAGAGGCTACGGATACATGGTATAAGGAATGGAAACCATGATAATAAACAGTTCTACTTAATTGTAAGCACTATAGTGAGATCTTGAATTTTTTCGTAAATGGTTCACTTTTTAAAGTAATTGATTTGTATGACGATATAAATAGTTCAGAATATCAGAGCTCATGTCAGCACAATTGCGGAGAAGCGCCTAGGAGGTGCCAGATTAACATTTATGAGCCTAAGAGCTGACAGTTTCATAACACTCCGTTTCTGTGGGTAAAATACAGGGTGACAATAATTGAACTGTATGAAATAAAAACGTCATAACTTCTGAACGGTTTCTGTAGGACGCTCAAACTGCACGGTTGGCCGCGGGCCATGATGGGAATTTGTATGCACTGTATGCCTGGGTTTAGCGACGAAACCCACTTTCGTTTGGATGGGCTCGCCAAGTAAGCAAAATTGCATTTGGGAGACGGAGAATCCGCATTTCGCGATCGAGAAGGCTCTTCAACCTCAACAGGTGGCTGTGTGGTGTCCAATGTCCAGCCACGGAATAATCGGCACGATATTCCTTGATGGCACGGTGATTACCGACCGATACGTCAAGATTTTGGAAATGATTTCATCCCCATTATCCAAAGTGATCACAATATATGATTCATGCAAGACGGAGCTGGACCACATGTTTGATGTCCTGGAGGAGCACTTTGGAGACAGCATTCTGATTCTGGGGTACCCACAAGCCACTGGCACGGGCCTCGATTGGCCGCCGTATTCTCCATATGTGAACACACGCGACTCTTTTTTGTGGGTGTATATTAAGGAGGAGGTGTACGGCAATAACCTCAAAACCATTCAGGCCATCGACAGATGCGATGTTCCGGCACTTCAGCGGGTGATGCAGAATTTCGCTATTCGTCAGCACCACATCGTCGCCAATGATGGCAGGCATGTGGAACATGTCATAACCTAAATCCAAATACCTGTAGTGAGGTTTACATGTTGAATGTAGTTTGTAACTAATTTACGGTTTTTTTCGTATAGTTCAATAATTGTCACCCTGTAGACAATGTTGACTGGAATACTCTCTTTCAAATTCTGAAGGTGGCAGGGGTAAAATACAGGGAGCGAAAGGCTATTTACAATTCGTACAGAAACCAGATGGCAGTTACGAAGAGTCGAGGGACACGAAAGGGAAGCAGTGGTTGGGAAGGGAGTGAGACGGGGTTGTAGCCTCTCCCCGGTGTTATTCAATCTGTATATTGAGCAAGCAGTGAAGGAAACAAAAGAAAAATTCGGAGTAGGAGTTAAATTCCATGGAGAAGAAATAAAAACTTTGAGGTTCGCCGATGACATTGTAATTCTGTCAGAGACAGCAAAAGACTTGGAAGAGCAGTTGAACGGAATGGATAGTGTCTTCAAGGGAGGATATAAGATGAACATCAACAAAAGCAAAACGAGGATAATTTAATGTAGTCGAATTAAGTCGGGTGATGCTGAGGGAATTAGATTAGGAAATGAGACGCTTAAAGTAGTAAAGGAGTTTTGCTATTTGGGGAGCAAAATAACTGATGATGGTCGAAGTAGAGAGGATATAAAATGTAGACTGGCAATGGCAAGGAAAGCGTTTCTGAAGAAGAGAAATTTGTTAACATCGAGTATAGATTTAAGTGTCAGGATGTGGTTTCTGAAAGTATTTGTATGGAGTGTAGCCATGTATGGAAGTGAAACATGGACGATAAATAGTTTAAGCAAGAAGAGAATAGAAGCTTTTGAAATGTGGTGCTACAGAAGAATGCTGAAGATCAGATGGGTAGATCACATAACTGTTGTTGTTGTTGTTGTCTTCAGTCCTGAGGCTGGTTTCATGCAGCTCTCCATGCTACTCTATCCTGTGCAAGCTTCTTCATCTCCCAGTACTTACTGCAACCTACATCCTTCTGAATCTGCTTAGTGTATTCATCTCTTGGTCTCCCTCTACGATTTTTACCCTCCACGCTGCCCTCCAATGCTAAATTTGTGATCCCTTGATGCCTCAGAACATGTCTTACCAACCGGTCCCTTCTCCTTTCAAGTTGTGCCACAAACTCCTCTTCTCCCCAATTCTATTCGATACCTCCTCATTAGTTATGTGATCTACCCATCTAATTTTCAGCATTCTTCTGTAGCACCACATTTCGAAAGCTTCTATTCTCTTCTTGTCCAAACTATTTATCGTCCATGTTTCACTTCCATACATGGCTACACTCCATACAAATACTTTCAGAAACGACTCCCTGACAATTAAATCCATACTCGATGTTAACAAATTTCTCTTCTTCAGAAACGCTTTCCTTGCCATTGCCAGTCTACATTTTATATCCTCTCTACTTCGACCCTCACCAGTTATTTTGCTCCCCAAATAGCAAAACTCATTTAATACTTTAAGCGTCTCATTTCCTAATCTAATTCCATCAGCATCACCCGACTTAATTCGACTACATTCCATTATCCTTGTTTTGCTTTTGTTGATGTTCATCTTATATCCTCCTTTCAAGACACTGTCCATTCCGTTCAACTGCTCTTCCAAGTCCTTTGCTGTCTCTGACAGAATTACAATGTCATCGGCGAACCTCAACGTTTTTATTTCTTCTCCATGGACTTTAATACCTACTCCGAATTTTTCTTTTGTTTCCGTTACTGCTTGCTCAGTATACAGATTGAATAACATAGGGATCACATAACTAATGAGGAGGTATTGAATAGGATTGGGGAGAAGAGAAGTTTGTTTGTGGCACAACTTGACTAGAAGAAGGGATCGGTTGGTAGGACACGTTCTGAGTCATCAAGGGATCACCAGTTTAGCATTGGAGGGCAGCGTGGAGGGTAAAAATTGTAGAGGGAGACCAAGATATGAATACACCAAGCAGATTCAGAAGGATGTAGGTTGCAGTAGGTACTGGGAGATCAAGAAGCTTGCACAGGATAGAGTAGCATGGAGAGCTGCATCAAATCAGTCTCGGGACTGAAGACCACAACAACAACAACAACAACAAGAAGTAATCTGTTAGAAGGTTTCACTCCATAAACACCTAAAATCATTTAATTTACGCTCAATATTGCCATTGTCCATTGTTGAAGTTGCAAGCAACTGGAAACAATGAAGTCTTACCATTGCGTAATGGAACAACTCCTCAGTGCAATTCCGGCCCTGGCAGTGCCGCCTACATTGCTTCGGCTCTGTTCTTTAATGTTGTGTGTTCTGGACGCGTCTGTTTACAAAAAGAATATCAACGGCTTTGCGTTGCTAAAGCCTCTTGTCGCTGTCATCAACTTCTTCGAATTAAAAGGAAAATACGTCACCAACCAGAAGGTTGGTTTACTGGGCGTGGTCCTATTTGACTTGGTGTGCCCTGGGCTTTCTCAGACTTTTCAACTAATTTACCCATTTAGGGCGCCAACAGTTTACCGTGAACTTACAATCACGGTGCGGCTTGATATGAATTACTAAACACGCAAACATTAAAATTATTTTCCTTGAGTATCACTGGTTTATCCGTGTTAACTAGTATAGATTTTGAAAATCCCATCCATAAGACAAGGTTACTTAATCATCACACATGATACCATAAGATGTGAATCTGTGTGATCGATCAATCCTCTGCTCCAGACACACCTCGAAGTCACTATTAGTATGTGAGCCAGTTGCACAAATGAAGAGGAAATTAAAATTATAAAGGCGGGGGGGGGGGGGGGGTAGTATTCTATTGTGGGTAAGATAACATCAATCAGAATCAGAAAAATAATCGAAATGGTTCCGCATGAGTGCCTAATCTCATTCGGTTTATGGCTTCTACTAATTATGTTGCAGAAATCAATGGGAAGCTTGATGGCCGTCAGTTTAATAAGTCATGATTGCTAAATACTGACACTAATTATTTGCAGAAGAATCGAAAACTGGTAGAAGCCAACCTCGGAAAAAGGCAGTTTGGGTTCTAGAGAAATGTGGAAACACGCGAGGTAGTACTGACACTACGACTTAACTGGCGCGAGAGCTCGGCGAGGGATTTAAGTTAACTAACATTAATAGCAAAGTGGTAGGCTGGTGAAAGCGTTTGCTGATAATCTTCAGATCTCATCTTAGATGATGCGCGAACTCTAAATAATGAGATTCGTTCATTAGGTTAGCGTAAATGTGGCTTGTAAAGTTTATTGAACAGAACGTATCAGCACTTAAACATAAATGAATGAAAAAGCATTAAAATCTACCGCGAAGGAAATTCAGTCTCACGATCATCAATTTTTCTGCTATGATAGAAGGCCATTTGCCTGTCTCTTCCTGGCAGTCAATCGCTTCCTTCTTAATTCTGCTTTATGTGCTGCCGTCTGCGATTTGAAACCTTTTCCGTTTCGCCTCTCCTTCCTCGTACCTTACCAAGTAAGGGACGTTAATAGACTGGTCTTTTTGATTTTGTTAATACTTTACAGGATTTGAAGATTGTAGTCGGACAAAGCCACTGATATGAATTTGTTAGTGGCACAATTTCATTCAATTTTAATTAAATCTCGCATATGTTAACAAATATAAATTTAATAATTTTAATAAAAGTAGCATCCTTTTAGTTATTGGTAGTATGAAAATAAATTAAAATTTCACACCAACGTTTTGGATGACTTTTTGTTAAAAAATTTCATTCATCGGTAATACTGTTCAGTCTCTAGAAACAAAGAAATACTTTATTTCCCTTTGAAATTTTGCATTTTTCTACCAAATTTTAATTTATTGTGATTACTCCCATTTTATTCCAATTCTAATTAAATTGAAAAGATGTTACTGACATTACAATTATGATTCAATATTTGTTAAGTAATGTTTTCATTTTTAATAAATATGGTATTTTAATGTTGCTGTTGTGCTCTTCAGTCAGAAGACGGGTTTGATGCAGCTCCCCACACTATCTTGTCAAGCAGCTTCATTTCCAAATAACTGCTACTACCCTTTACCATTTCTCGCCCCCACATTTTCCTCCAGTATTGAATTTGTTCTGTGTGTCCCATCAGCCAATACCTTCTTTTAACCAGCTTAAGCCACAAATTTCTTTTCTCTCTAGTTATGTTCAGTACTTCCTCAATAGTTGTATGATCTTCCCAGCATTCCTTTGTAGTACCATATTTTGAAAGCTTCTATTATCTGCTTGCCTGTAGTGCTTATCATCCACTTTAACTTCTGTACAAGACTACACTCAAGACAAATACCTAGAGAATGGATTTCCTAACAGTTAAATTTATATTCGACTTTAACTAATTTCTTTTCTTTAGAATGCCGATCTTGACTCTGCTAGTCTACATTCTATATCTTCTGTACTCTGTTGGTTATTTTGCTGCCCAAATAGCGGAACTCGTCTACAACTTTTAGTGTCTCATTCCTTGATCAGATTCCCTCAGGATCGTCTGATTTAATCCAACTCCATTTACATCTACGTCGGTACTCTACAAAAAACTGTGGGTGCATGGCAGAAGGTACATCCCACTGTATCATTTATTAGGGTTTCTTCATGTTCCATTTACACATGGAGTGGTGGAAAAAAAATGATTGTTTGGAATACCTCTGTGTATGCAGTAATCTTTACAATCCCCATGTGAGTGATACATAGGGGGTTCCATTCCATTACACTTGTTTGTTTTGCTGTTATTGTTCTCAGCTATATCCTACTTTCACAACGCTATTCATTCTGTTGAACTGTTCTTCCAAGTCCTTTGCTGTCTCTGACAGAAGTACAGTGTCATCGGCAAAACTGAAAATTTTTATTTCTTCTTCCTGAACTAAGTTTACAAATGCTATAAATGTAAATTTGCCTTCCTTTAACCTATCTTCCAAGATAATTGCCTAACACGTTCCTGCCTGTCTGCGGAACCTGAGCTGATATTTTCGGAGGTCAGCTTTCGTGGGCTCTCCTGTTCTGTTGTAAATAGTTCGTGTCAGTATTTTGCAATCGTGATTTATTAAACTGATGGTTCAGTAATATTCACACATGTCAGCACTTGCTTTCTTTGGGATTGGAAATATTACATTCTTCTTGAAGTTTGTGCATATTTCACCTGAAGTTTGTGCATATTTCACTGTCTCGTACATCTTGTGCGACAGGTGGAATAATTTTATCATGTCAGCTCTCCCTAGGGTAACAGTAGTTCTGAGGAAATATTACCTGTTTCAGGTATATGTCTTTCAGTGCTCTGTCAAATTCTTCTCTGTGTCGTATCTCCCGTCTCCTCTTCATCTGCATTCTCTTACCATTGTATGATATTGTCTTCAAGTTTATTTTCCCACAGCCCCTCTATGTATTCCTTCATCTTTCCCTTCTCTGCTTAGTACCTGAACTCTTAATGCACATCCATTTGCTTTACTTTTTTCAAAGGTCTCTTTGAGTTTCCTACAGGCAGTATCTATCTTTCCCATGTTTATACAAGTAAGAAGCAGTATATCCCACTAGTGAGATTTGAACCAGCGACTTCACTTTACAATCATATTCTGCTATGCTTTCACTTAGTGACGAATATGTTAAGATTTAAAATTTTGTAAATGAGTCTCTGCAATTTTTAACTAGCTGATCGTTGGTAGCTGAGGACATACAGCACGAAAAATATCAAGAGTTTTAGAAACCCTCCCCTGGATACTTCTCAAAGGTATAATAAATGTGGCAAAACGTGCTGAACTAGTCTACTGTGAGATTAATTAAACTGATAGATTATACACAGATAGCAAGTTGAGTAACGTTCTCAGTAACTCTGATAACAATCATTTTTCCTTGTGGTTTTCAAGCAGCACGGCTTCCAGAATATAGCACTATAGTTCTCGTTTAGTGCTTGAGACGTGGTTCAACGTTCTGAAGTAATTCTGTGCAAATGCTTTACGTAGTGTTAGAACAACTCCCTTCACTCATTGCTGACATGTTGTCATTTAACCCCAGTTCTGAGATGTATTTAGTACGTCACAAGACAACGTAAAACTTGGAAATGTGTCAATCACAGAAGCCTGCGTGGCCGGACCATTAGAGCCCAGTACGCCCGGCTTCATTCCTTATCTGTTAGGAAAACAAACGCCCTGTTACATCTATGAAGGAATGGTGAGTGATATTTGTTGCTAGGGTTGAAAAGCGACCAGTTAAGTGGTAGCAATAGGTATTATTGGTGCAGATCGACGTGCACAGGTGCAAAGGCGCTCTGAAATAGTGGGACCAAAGTGTTCCTACTTCTGATCGTCGATAAGTCCGTCCAAACTACCCAGTACAAACTCTCGTCGCAAAGAGCCATTTCGCTCCCATAGGTAAGCGTTCATTGGGGCGTGCCACAGGACTTTTTCCTGGACACCACAGTTCTTTACTAGGCATGGTACAATGCATGGGGCCATCTATTGCCTTCCTCCGACTTCAGAAGTGACGTACGCAGCCAACTATAGGAGGAGTTGCAGTTGAAGGTGAATTCCGAGACACGATGCAACTCGATATTTTTCAGATGAATAAATATTGCCAGAGGTGAAAGAAGTGGTATAAGGAGCCTCAAACTAACCAGGGTCGAAACCCAGATCTTTGGCTTCGTAGTCTGGCACGTAGCCACCGAGCGCGTGTTGCTTGTTGAAGATGGGAAAAGGAGGAGGAAATACTTCTTAATACACAATATCTACAACAGAAGATGTGACCCTGTAGAATTCCGTACTCGTAATTTTAGATGTGACGGACGAAGATGTGGACAATTTTCAATATTATAAAATGGCTCGGGAGAAATTTAGCTCTCCGCGATATAATTTTGAGTGGTATGTTGGACCCAAGATATGACTGTCACTCAGTCACCCGTACTAGCCGAATGTGGCCGCGTTTTCCGCTAGTCAACTCGTGCGGCACGGCCAAGTACATACACTCAAATTGTAAACAATGCAGGGAATGTGACTATGCTGTTACGTGCTGCGCTCCTTTAAGTGCCATGAGCTGAATATGAACTACTTCGAGAGTACTGCCAATTGTCAGAAAAATTCACACTTGAAACGTAACACGGGTAATGGCGGCGTAAAACTAATATCGTGGAACAAAGACGTTAAGTTTGATGGCGTATGCTCTACGAAAGGGAATTAACAAATGCATAAAAGAAACGACATTGAGTGGAACCAAAGGTACCCAAATCATAGCCACAATTCTACAGCAACACTAAAGAAATGGACCTGCTCGCATTACTCGAGAATTATTTCTCCGGTGTCCTGGAAAAGAAAATAACCTGAGTATGGCTAAGTGCACCATTGCCTGCAAAATCAACTGGCTTCACATGAGTAAAGAAAGAGAGAACGATATATTGTATCTTCACTCCAAATGTGACAGTTCAGTTGCGTAAAGAATACACATTTTAGTGTTGCAGGTGAAGTTTGGGTGAAGAATTTTACGTAACGTATACCCATAAGTGACGTCCGTTTTCCCTCGCACTGCAGATATGTTTTATGCATTGCGCAACTTTTACCCTTGACGCTATCGTTACTGACAAGTTTTATCAAAATCGATCCACATAGTAGCAATGGGTGATCAATTTAATACAGAAATACAAGCACGCAACATCCTAAGAGAGAAATATATGGGTAACTTCTTATTTTGTAGCTTAATGAAATTATTTCCATCACACCAGAGAAATGCGTTCCATTCCTCGTGATTGAGTGTTCCTGATGACCGTGTTTGGTCATAGTCGTTTCTCAAGCGGCGAGGGGTATAGTACAATAATCTTACCGCACCTTGTCCCTCCCACGCGTTATCAGTTTTTGTTATTCGCAGTGAAAGGGAATTAATTTCGCTGTTTGGTATCGGAAAGGAAAATTGTTTCAGTAGCAATCATGTCTTGTTCAGATTTTACGTGATTTTTACGTATTGCTTCGGTGAAAGCCGTCCCAATGAATTTGTGGCTGGTTTCTTCCCTCAGCCTTGCTTGGGCAGAAACGAGTTCTCCGTATGTAATGGTCTTTGTGGTTTTAATTTTTATCAACTTATTAATGCTGACATAACCTTGCTGTTGAACTTCTTGCATTACATATCGATGAATCAGCGCAGCAGCCACGTTTTATTTGTCTTCCTGAATGTCCCCCCCCCCTTTCTTTTCAGGCTGTTTTCACATGTCTGGCAAACAATCGAAGTTATTGTTGTAGCTGACAATGTTAATCAGAACAGCGTAGGTACTGTAACGCTCTGATTGTTGTGTAGACAGAAAAGTGCCAAAAATATTACCTTCGTCGATTCTACTATCACATCTAGGTTTGGCCAGGAAAATTACCAAAAGCGTCGCAAGGGTAAAATTATATACCCTTTATTGTAGGAAATTTAAAGAAAACTACGTCTCACTGTTTCCACGGGCTTTCCATTGCAGCTGGCCTTGTGGCTGAGCGGTTCTAGGCGCTTCAGTCTGGAACCGCGCGGCCGCTACCGTCGCAGGTTCGAATCCTGCCTCGGGCATGGATATGTGTGTTGTCCTTAGGCTAGTTAGGTTTAAGTAGTTCCAAGCTCTAGGGGACCGATGACCTCAGATGTTAAGTTCCATAGTGCTCAGAGCCATTTGAACCATTTTTTTTCCATTGCAATAAATCACAAAAACTCACATCGCATAGGATCACAAACAAAAGGGCGTAGATTTTCGCCCGCCGGGAACGCTGTGGTGTAAGTAGGCCTATAGAGAAGAACATTGCATTAACTCTTACACGATAATTTGAATGATCATGTGCCAGGTGTATTGAGTAAATACAATAGTTACATAAACAGAAGAATGCAATCTGAGAAAAATAACTGAAAAAAATTTAGAATGTCACGCGTATATCTATTGGAAACAGTCGGTCCTTGACGAATATGGACTATGTTCATTGCTGATGGCTTACCAGTGGTTCCACGCTGACTTTTATTTTACAGGACATTCCTGTCTGACATTAGCTCGGTTTTAGATGGCACCAAGATGCACTGGAAGTTGTCTCCAGGGGACAACATTGTTGCTGACAATGGAAGCTGCTGAGGAACTCGTCTTCTTTGAATCGTTGTCGTTACTTTTGTTATGCTCATTTTTCAGTCCAATAGTTTCGGGGCGAATGTTGACTCACATCGCATAGGATCACAAACAAAAGGGCGTAGATTTTCGCGCGCCGGGAACGCTGTGGAGTAAGTAGGCCTACAGAGAAGAACATTGCATTAACTCTTACACGATAATTTGAATGCCCCTTCTTTGTTTTTCCCAACAGCTGCTTCCTTCTTAATTTGCGCCACCGTTGCGTTAAGTGTTTCTTCGTACTAATATGATGCACAGTCGATAGTGTAATCGGAAACGTTATCGTCTTCTTTGACGTTGTTTTCTTCGTCAGAATGTCAAGATCGGATTCCGTTGAATCCATAGCTCAAGGTTTTCGGTAATTCGCCAGAACCTGAAAAGAAAAGAAAAGAAAAGTCATGGAATAGGTACCACAACCCACTTAAAACCAAAACGTTCTTTTCAACAAACATCCAATAAAATATTAATAGCAAATTAGTCGATGATTACTATACGTTCGAATCGGCGAGTCCATTTTGTTCGTGAATACTACACGTTAGTCGTTTAAACGGATCAATATTTACATGCACAACTATACCTTCATTGGTTCGACGCTGTTAACTTCGGGACGAAATATGGTTCACTTGATCGAAGAGCGATGTAGGTCACTTCCGCCGGCGGTATCACAGAGCCAACTTGATCCTCCAGGCACTGCTGCGAGGGCGGCGCGCCCCTCCCGTTAAACAACAGTAGGGGGGGGGGGGGGGTATTGAAGGAGAATGTGTTCGTCGAATTGACTAACAGTAGTATTCTCCGGTTAATAAACTTCTAATTGGGAAGCAACATAGCGTGTCTCGATGAACTTTATTTAGATCATTTGATTTCCTTACTGGGGTACATAACTGTAGACTGAAATATCACCTCAGTTCTCATATAAAAGCGTAATCTGAAGAAAGTTTGTCTTTGTAATGATTTCCAGCTCTTGCCATGTCTTAAATGCTCAAAAAGCTTGGGCGCTGTTACTGTTTTTCGAGAGAATCGTTGTTTTCCAGCGTAAATGTGTCTGCAAACTAAAACGAGCCTCTTCTAAGATTTCTAGCTTAAACTAGTATAATAGTACAAACAGTTGTGGCTGTCCGCTGTACTAATTTAGGGGAAGCGAAGAGAGTAAAACAGAAGACTGGTCTGTCCCTCCGCCAGCGCGAAGGTAACTCACAATGTTTGGCCGCATGCATCGTCTGATGATGATACACTGCACTATAATATTTTGTACCTTTGTTGTGTAAGTCCGCAGCGCGTTGTTTTGTGGTAGCGTTCTCGCTTCCCGCGCACGGGGTCCCGGGTTCGATTCCCGGCGGGGTCAGGGATTTTTCCTGCCGCGAGATGACTGGGCGTTGTTGTGACGTCTTCATCATCTTCATTCATCCGCATTATGGTCGGAGGAAGGCAATGGCAAACCACCTCCCCTAGGACCTTGCTAGTTCGGCGGTGCGGGTCTCCCGCGTCGTCCCCTACGCTCCTCGGAGTATGCGACCTCATCATCATCGTTGTTGTGGAAGGGCATAGCAAAAATTTCCATTTTTACAGAAAATCTAAACTCACTGCGACTAGACAATTTACCCGTTTTGTGTGACATTTCTGTCAAAAGAGAGGAAAAGAAAGACAAATAAATACGCCAGCACAAAGTGGACTTGTTCCTTTGCTGCCTGTGACTAAAAATTCATAGACATCCTTCGTTAACTCAGCGTAAGAGTGCAGATGATTCATACATTGCAGTCTGTTACGTGCTGTTATGTAATCTTCATTTTTCAAACCAATATTTCGTTATTTTGCTCGAAATATTGCATTGGTTAATGTACTAGACAGCTGAGTTCAAATACCCAACCGGTCATTGATTTAGTTACTCCAGGGTGTTTCTAAATCGTGTTAGGCGAATTCCAGTATGATTTCTTTGAGGACACGCGATACGACGTTAAACTCAAATTTTACATTTGTAATATAAAATTGTAAAAAACGTCACTTTCTATTTCATAACAACTGCTCCGCAACTGAGTACATACACAAGTGTTCCTCGTGAAAATTAAACTTACAGCAGGGCACGCCGTATGAAACACTGAAGACAATTACAGACGCTACCGAAGGTTTTACATCGCCACTTTATTTCAAAATTGATGTGGCACAGAAAACAAAAATTGGCCCTGATACATGCGCATATATTCATTTGCAATATGTCCAGAGCATAAAAAAGGAGAGTGTTTTAAGTGTCACCCTCTTTGCCATATCCATCAACAGTATCACGTCTAGGGCAAGGAGTCCTGTACAGTGCTCCTTATTTGTCGAATTTTGCTGTTTTCTCTTCCTCCTCCAATGTTGCAACAACGACCTGCAGCGTACAGTGTGGAAGTTAGAGGAGTGGGATGCAAAGACGGGTTTTCACTTTTCTCCAGGTGTGTGTGTGTGTGTGTGTGTGTGTGTGTGTGTGTGTTCATTTTAATCGTTTTCGTCCATTTTTAATTTACCTGGCGTGCTTGTGAGGTACACCATTCTACACTTTAGAGACTCTGTGAGTTTCCTGAGCCTTATTTTTTACTCCAAATTGTCGTGGTTGCCACACCTGAGGGACCTGAAAGCCAGAACCCTGGGTGCATGAGTATCATAAAGTGCCTTAGCCACAGGTCTTTGGGGAGTGGACAGGACGCAGCTATTCCAGTTTTATAGGTCTTTTGTGCATTCGCGCTTGGTCTACGGGTCCACAGTATATGGATTGGCGATGCCTTCGTATTTGAAGATCACTGACGCTGTCCACCACGAGGGGGATTAGGCTGACCATTGGTGCTCATAGGACCAGCCCCATACCCATTCTCCGTGCTGAAGCTGGAGTAGCGCCACTTACAGTTCGGTGGCAACTCCTCTGGTGTGTGAGGCATGTAAGTAAGTTCCTCTCATCTCCGAATTCATTGCATACCATACTGTTGCTCCTACCCTCTGAAACGCATTCTCCCATTGTCCACGAGCAGCAAGGGCATTTGGGATCCGCATGCGGCAAGTGCTGGACTCACTTGGAGTGGAGCAAGTATAACCGCAAATCCAGGGCGTTAACCGTCTGCCAGCCTGGTTACCGCAGAGGCCCAGCGTCATTTTAGATTTAGTGCAATGCAGAAGAGATTGCACTTCTCTTTCTGGTTTTAATGCTATATTTTCTGACATTTTATATGAGCACCGCAACTATATAGCTCCCTTGACGGACTGGTGTAAAAAACGACCTCGGTTCGTTGCTTTGTCGTTTTCCCTGATCTTGTCCTCAAAGTCCGACTGCTTGAAGAATTTACTGTCTTCGACGCAGAATTATATGCGATCTTACGGGCACAGGAGCAGATGAGAAGTTCTTCCAGTGCTAAATTTCTTGTCTGCTCCAATTCCCTTGACCTTCACTCTCTACATCGTTTATACACACCAGATAAAGTGGTCCAGGGCCCCCTCCTCCAACTACAACGATTGGGAAAAAGGTGTCGTTCTGGTGGGTACCAGAACACAAGGGTATTGCGTGGAACGAAAGCAGGGATCTAGCAACCGAGGAGGCGTGTAGTGATCATCGGTTATTTCCGTGTGCCATCCCCCTGCGTGCCGTGCGTGCTATCACCGCGCTGTTGTGGTACAAGTCATGCGTCGATAAGAAGATGAGTGGATGGAAGTGACAGACAACAAGATCCGTCTAGTGAAGCCAACAACGCGGCCGTGGTGTACCACCTTCCAGCCACGTCGACGGGACGAGGTCCTTCCTACTCGTCTTCGTATAGGCTACAGCGCTATGACGCATGGCTTCTTGCCCGGTGAGAGGACCCTCCAGTGTGTGGCGATTGTGACCTACATATCACTGGGCGCTACATTTTATTGGACTGTGTTTTATTTTCAGACCAGCGGGCCGTGTCGAATGTGCCGCCGGATCTGCCCTCTATTTTAACTAACGTTCAGACGAATGTTGTTTGAGTTTTAAAGTTTTGTGAATTGTCCAACATTTTTCGCAAGATTTGAGGGAGATACTTTTAATGTGTTAACAGGATGACTGGCATGCGTAATTGGTCAGCCAGTGACATTTCCTTGTGCTTTTCTTTTAGCTCCTTTATCGTTTTACTAGAGTTTTAATTTCGTTTATAGCTATCTCCACATTCGTTGTTTTAATAAATGTAAGGGCGTTCGCCGTTCAGCGCCCGTTAAAATCCCCCCCCCCCCCCCACTCCGCGCGCGCGCGCGCGCGCGCGCGCGCGCGCGCACACACACACACACACACACACACACACACACACACACAAAAAAGCGCGCACGCGACCATTTCGCATGACTTTTTGCCCACCTGTAACTGAGTTTATGGTGTGGTGTACGATGGAGATTCGCACTATACAATCGTCCCCTAATAATTTGATGCGATACGCAACGTCCTCTAGCCTGTTGGAACGCGAAATTGAGTTTTGAACCACTCAGCCCACGGTTCCTTCTACTCAGAAGTCGTAGATATCGATCGTCCTTTGCACCTGTCGGACGTGGACGGCCTGTGCGGTGTAGGTCCTTAATACTACCAATTCCGTGTCCGCACCACAAAAAACTTTGACCCCGGTGCATACGTCGAGCAGCTGCCCAGGTTGACAAGCCTTCTTCGCGTGATGGGATGATGCGGACCGATCATTGCTTGCGTTTGCCCTTAGTGCCATATGTTCACCGTACTGTTCAACAGATGTTTCTAACGCGTCCCTACTGGTGCTTTACTTTCGACTGAAATGCTGTTTCGATGTGAGTGCGTCATTCTACCCGTAGGTAGTGCTCGTGACAACTATGTGTGTGTTTACAAAACGTCAGGGTTTACCTCCCAGTCGGTACAGGAACAGGCACCATAGCAACCATCTACACGACGTATCAGGGTGACGCAACACTTTTGTTGATGTGTGCATTTAGTCAATCGCAGACCGTACATCGCTGCCGTTAGAAGACGTACGAACCCAACCCAAACTTAGACAACACCGGAGAATTACAGCATTCAAGTTGTTTCGGCTGCAAGCTAAACCTTTGCTAACATCTCTTTCTTTCATTGGCAAAGACAATTGGCATTAGGGTCCATGGAAGCAAATCCATACATCATCATGCCACAACCACATCACCAGACGCAAGCACAAACAATGGATTTTTTTTAAATTTTTTTTTCTTGTCAAGCAAGAAACAAATTATGGATATTTGTGAATCTCACATTGAAATATTTGTGAATATATCGCTGGATCTATAAGACAATCCTGGTCATGGGACTCGGAATTAAGATACCCATTAGTTATTCGACAAGCGATTGGTAGTGTTTTATCTTGCCAGTGAAAGAAAAGTACGAACTCCTCTAAGAACATTTGCACTGCAGAGCCCGCTTTGTACTCCAAAATAAGCAATCTGTAGAACATGAAAATATAATCTTTGCGATCGTAGCATATTTTAAAACGTCGTTCCACCAGTCAACTTTTGAACATAAAAGGTACCGTGTATTCAGCCAACATACATAACCTCTCTCGGAGGGGGTATATCACCGGAAGTTATATCTATTGTCTCAATTTACTGGCTGTCAATCTAAAACAATGACAGAATGGTACACATTGTTTCGCCATTTTAATATGTAGAGACTTTAATGCACATAATTATTCACGGGTCTATGAAATAAATTACGTGGAAATTGACACTGGCGAAAATCGGCCGTCGGTCTATTCATACGTTCACCACCACCTCACACATCGAGTGTGAAATTAAAACATATCAGTTGGGATCCGATCACTTCCCACTTGAAATACTAGTATGTATGCGTCCAATTAATGTTACAAACCAAAACAGAAATGGAGCGTTAAGTAAAGCAAACTGGACTAGTTATGAAAGGCTCAGAGACTTGGAGTGTAACACATTCGACCTGTCAAACGGTTGCAGTAGTAAGCAGAATACAGTAAGTTTAGAAGTTTGATAAATGTAGCCGCGTCACCTTCCGTCGCTCAGAATGTGGCGCAAATAGACCCCAAAATGTGGATCCCTGCTGTGGTCATGAGCGTTTACGGCTATTAGCCCAACATAAAGTAGCATTTTCGCTGTGCACGCACGGTAGCGCGAAGAAATATTTCTCAACTACAAAAGAATTCACATTGAAAAAACTGCTGTGAAAGGATTGCAAGACAACCCCTCTCTAACAAGTGCGACCGACGATGCGAAGGAGTAATAACAGTGAACATCCAACGCCAAAATCCGTTGACCGGTGGAAGACTTGCGGACGCAATTTTACCCTCCTCCTCAGAAATGCAATGCAACACTTTAAAAATGATAATCACGGACTATACCAAATTTACGAAACCTCTTACAATCCAAGAACTAGCATTTTCCAGTTACACGGCACCCGAACTTGATCAAATAAATTTTCCTAAGATATTCATTTAACTGATGTAGTCAAAACATGTTGCAGCTTCTTTGGCCCAATTTGGGCACAGCCATCAGCGCCCGTACAAAGTCCCAATTTTTTCGCAGTCCAATCTAGCCACTGTCACGAATGATGAGGATGATGATGAAATGTGATGAGGGCAACACAAACATCCAGTCCCCAGGCAGAGAAATTCCCCAACCCAGCCGGGAATCGAACCCGGGACCCCGTGATCCAGAGATACCAACGCTAGCCACTAGACCACGAGCTGCGGATGACGATGAAGGCGACGATGATGATGATGCTTCCAGTTGAATTCCCCACCCCATGCGACTGTAACAGCGCGTAAAACATTTATCGCTTTCCCTGATTCCGTTTCAGTGGAATTAACTTGTCTGCCAGATGTCCAGATGAAGCTCCGATATCTTTGCCGACATCTAAACGATAATACCAAACGGTGGCAGTCATGTGCTGCGGCATCTACAATTTCCATGTGAAGTTATCAAATTCCGTTAGTATTTGAAAATATTAAAATGCGTTGCTAGTCTCTTTTCGTCAAGCTATAAGTATTTATGTAGATATTCGGTAAATTATTCCAATGTAATTGATGTAAGTGACAATAAAGTGCTGGTGCTGAGAACTGACTGTGAGCTGATGCCTTCCCACATCTCTACTGTGGCAAGTGCTGCCTCAAAACACGGTGCCCCCCTTCACTAAAAGTGTATCGAGTTTACAAGCAACCATTCTTATTCTTTTTCATTACGAAATACACAGTCATAAACTACTCGAATACATTTTTTGTTCACAATTTTTCTCCATGTATTGGTCAAAATAATAAAATATTGGACGCTGTCAGATCACATTTTTATTTTTGGAAAGTTTCAATAGTTACGATGGAAAAATTTTGGAAAGGACTTGGAAGTGTCGTACTTCTTATTGGATAAACGCAGATGTGCTAGATGAGAATGAACAAATTATCGCCGGCCGAAGTGGCCGTGCGGTTAAAGGCGCTGCAGTCTGGAACCGCAAGACCGCTACGGTCGCAGGTTCGAATCCTGCCTCGGGCATGGATGTTTGTGATGTCCTTAGGTTAGTTAGGTTTAACTAGTTCTAAGTTCTAGGGGACTAATGACCTCAGCAGTTGAGTCCCATAGTGCTCAGAGCCATTTGAACCATTTGAACAAATTATCGTATTTTGTTGGTACTGGAACGCGCGCTTAGGGCTAGCAGCACAACGCACACAGCCAGAAGGGTGGTGGCCCCCATGTCAGCAGTAGATAATTCAGGAGTCAGACACACCTTATCAGAAGCGACATCCTGCCTTAGTTGGTGGCCTGCAAGTCCCAAGCCACAAGTCGAGAAATTCTATTAAAAATCTTCACAAGTACACAGCTTTTAGCTCGGAGAACCGAAATTGTCGAATTAAACACCAGTAACGGTCCTTTAAGCCATATTTTAAGCTAAAAGGGAAGAAATGACGTAT
Organism: Schistocerca americana; assembly: GCF_021461395.2. Taxonomy (NCBI): domain Eukaryota; kingdom Metazoa; phylum Arthropoda; class Insecta; order Orthoptera; family Acrididae; genus Schistocerca; species Schistocerca americana. The sequence goes on along the minus strand of NC_060125.1, from coordinate 599,992,735 downwards.
TGTGAATCGACGTTCGTTTCTGTGGAGCCCTATTGTTTCTTTCTTTTTTTCACACAGCATGATTTTGAAGCCATGCACGAGCTTAATTGTTCTTAACCAGAATTTGTGGAGGAGACTAATACGGTGTAATTATTGTTTTTAAAACGAATACTAAGTAGAAGATAGATGATAGCAACGAGAAATGTTGAATGAGAAATGCCGAGTCAAGCAAATCGATTGTGATTTTGATTTTACTCGGATCATTTCAGACGAATGTTTCTTCTCAGAAGTCGCCATAGATTCTGTCCTTTGCCTTTTACAAACTAACAAAGCTAGTTTTTCTGCTTCCACTTATGCCAACAAAGTCAGATTGAAAATACTATGTAAGTGTTGTGAATGATGTGGGTGTAAAAGACACATATACGTTAAACGACCACTATTTTTTAAAATAAAGCGCTTCTAATGGAGATGGCTGCACAGCCATGTCTACGCTGACCGTTACTTTCAGAAGCTCGGTTTCCGAACCCAATTACGTTATCTTCACTGGAGAATTAAGCTTAGGAGTTTGGGGTTGATGGAAAGAACATCTGCGTTTAGGGATCTTGAGACGTGTTGTGTGACGTAAGGGACATTGCGGAAGCGGCCTTTGGAGGAAGTGATCGAGCAGACGTTATCGTCAGAGGCGTCGCGAGTGTAACTTGGGCCCGGGTGGCAGGTCTGCTGCATCCCCACCACGGGCTCCTTGTTGTGGTCAGCTGACTGGCACAGCGCAAGATGCAAGGCGCATGCGCCACATTGTGGACCCTCCGTTGCATATTCGGGGCGGTTCAGGAAGTCACTGAGCGGAGCGGCGCTGCCGCGACCGCTGGACACGGAATCTGGGATTCTGTGGTTCACCAGGGAACGAGAATGCGCTGCCGTTAGCACTAAAATCGTTTTCTGGAGGTGCGGGGTTCTAACTTCTAATTGGCCGGTGAAAGAAGCGCACTTTCTATGTGCGGAGGGGCATTGTGGAACAGCAAGCGACCAGACATTTCGTGTAAAGGACGACTCATTCATATACGTCAGTGGAGTAGACGTGCTAACAGTATAAACCATGATAAGTAAGAACTTAAAGAAATAGTGTTTATCCTTCTTTCACGGTTTTCAATACAGTCGAGCAGTACCACTTCAGTAAGCGCATTACCATACATATATTAAAATGCATCAGCCGGCCGCGGTGGTCTAGCGGTTCAGGCGCTCAGTACGGAACCGCGCGACTGCTACGGTCGCAGGTTCGAATCCTGCCTCCGGCATGGATGTGTGTGATGTCCTTAGGTTAGTTAGGTTTAAGTAGTTCTAAGTTCAAGGGGCTGATGACCACAGATGTTGAGTCCCATAGTGCTCAGAGCCATTTGAACCATTATTAAAATGCATCGGTAACGGCCATCTGGGATGTCAGCCAAGACACGTTTATTTAATCTAACAAAACTATGTCTTTACACTACCATCAACTCTATCTAAAAGTTGTATTCATAAGAAGAAGATTTAACACAAGAAGTCCGGGGAATGGTGACATGATTGATTAGAAGAAGACTGATCTACGAAAAGTCGGGGGGGGGGCTTAATTAGGCGATATTTGTCGAAAGACAGGTATTCACATTCAGTTCCTGGACCTGCCTTTAATCTAACAGTTAACGAATAATGAGTGAAAGCTGCAGCACACCTCTGAAGACTGTAAAAGCTAAATTCTTATATCTGTAGAAGAAAATCTGCAGCGAATTTGCACCAAGGTATATTCGCTGAACAAAGACAGGCGGCACATCTATCTGTCGCTATCCAAGTTGATGACATGACTCTGCGAAAGTGTTTTTAAGCACTTTGAATTGCGGTAACGCATCAGTTCTGTAACAGAAATTAGTTTCCCTGCTTTCCATACGTAAATCTATCGAGTCAGAGGCCTCTTGGTTGGCCACCGGGGTATTTCATGTTGGATTAGTGCGTGAAGGAAGCATTGAAAATATACGCAAGTTAAAGTAAGTAAAGGAAATGGGAAGATTGCGTGAAGCTAGCTGACTGAGGCTGAGGGAAGCAGTTGCGACGTCAGCGGTGAAGTAGACGCAAAGTGACCTGAGCCAGAGACCAGCATGATGACGCTGTTGCCCGCACAGCAGAAGCCGAGGCGAGTTGGCGTCGTCGCTTATTGCGTCACCGTGACGTCACACACGTTGCAGTCGTGACGGTGGCGCCTCTTCAAGCGTGTACGTGACACGAAAATCCTTCCGCCAGCCTCGCAAGATTTTGCTTCCGCTGTGCACAAACAATTGCGCAGTTTCCAAGAAAATTGCCAACTCGATGGCGATAGAGACGTTCTCCAATAAATGCTTCCACAACCTCTGGGGCCATAAGTTCTGCACTCCCAACAGGTGTTAGGAGCTGTGGGGTTGCCAGCGGTGAAGTGAGATTGGTATTGAACTTTATGCCAGAACTTAGGTCAAAGTCACAAATCTTCACTGGAGTGAGTTTGTCAGGATACACACAGAGGATATTTTCTGGCTTCAGATCACGATGAGCAATTCCCTTCCTATGCAAGAACTCTAAAGCACTTGCAAGCTCTCGTACAATCTCACTGGCTTCACTCTCTGTGAAGTGATTCTGTTCTTGAATTCTTGTCAGTAGAGGCCCACCATTCACTTTCTCAAATACAAGACGTTTGAATTATCTCTCTCGTGTAGTTTTACAAGAACGTGATTTGTACTGAATATGATCTTTTATATCTATACAAAAAAAGTTGATAAACCGTTCCTTGCGACATAAAACTCACTTCGGTTGCCCGTTGCGAGAGTGATTTAGAACAACCTTCATATGCATTATAAGAAGTGCATATAAGAAGGATCATGGTTTTGCAGCAAACTTCGACACAGCTGCCTTCAGTAAGTCGTTCCGCGTCATTTGCTGTAAAACTGTGAGAAAATAAATTATTATTGCTTGAAATCGTCAAACTGCGTTCGGTCTATTTTTTTCTTCGCTCGAGCTTTAAGTAATAAGACGACTTCAAGAGTTAGATTTTCACCGCGTTGCGATAAGATACGATGCCAGCAGGTGTGAACAGCGAACATAAAAGATTAGAAAAGCTGCTAACCTATACTGAACGAGACTTTGCTTGATAATACTGAGCTGTATTTGGCAAGGTCATTCACGTACCACTAGCTTTCTATTCTGTGTAGGCGCTGACCATCCAGACTCGTCCGATCCCGATATGTACTTTTTTGAAATTTCCTGTTCAGTTGATCGAGCAGCAAGGGGTGTACGTTGAAAACGAAAATGTATTAGAGGCCCTATGAAAAAAGCCTTTTCGTTAGAGTAGTCAAAGTAGGATACATGGAAACTGTAATTCGGGTTGGAGATGATATGTCCTGGAATTGCACTACTGATGGTGAAAAGTCTCCATTCATTTGAGGCAGTGTACTATTATATAGCCGTTTTGCATCAGCGTATGGAGCTATTTTGCCATTGCTTGAAACACTGGTTGGGTGGCGTTCCTTTATTTGCAATAGAAATGCGCCAAGAAGAAGTTACGTTATATGTAGCTTCAAATATTTTATCGTTAATAACACGATAACCGTGCTGAGTTGTGATGGCAGCGTAATTCACCTTTAGTCGTGTGTGTGTGTGTGTGTGTGTGTGTGATTTTAAGGTTAAGCACTTGGGCTCCCAATAAGAACACTCTTTCCTTATGTGACAGTTTTCATAGCCACCATTGCTGAGCAATTTGGTCGCGAAAAGCGTCAGAATGTTGGTGTATGGTCAGGCTAGTCTCAGAGAGACAATTTAAGCAGCGAGCTTGCTATTTTTCACAGGTTATGTAGTCAGCTTCTCTCACACGGCAGTCGAACAGGAAACGGACTTTTAATTAAGATTTACCACCAAGTTAAGAATTGCCTAATCCTGTAAGTACCCTGTATTCACTTAACGAATATTTCAGTACCTCGTTTCATGTCGCGTATGATGGTGTGTTGAAATTTAATCGTGTAGGGGAAGAATTAAACCGATTTTAAGTTCTTTGCAGCCCGTTAGTATTACCCCATCACCACGTTCACTATTGTTTTGGCTTCTTCATTTTGCAAGCGTTTTGTAAATTGTAAAAAAATCTTCCTGGTGTTAAATTATGCATTTTGCAGTATGTGAAATAAGATAGACATTGTATTTTATGTAGATTTATAGTTAGCGTGAAAACTAATTACTCGCACTTAATGAGATTTGGTGCAACAGACTTGAGAGGGTGGTCTAATGTATCGAAGGAGTGTGACGCCATGCAGTCAACGTTGGAGTAGAACTTTAAGCCATTATAGAGCAGGAGAGTTTCCCGTTGGACGCAATCCTATCTCGGGTGTCATTGGGAAGTAGTTCTCGTTGCAAGGTGCGGTCAACGGGCGCCGTAGCAGTGAGTCGCCGGCGCCGCGTGACATCACTGGGGCTGCGGGGCCGGTATTTGGGTCAACGAACCCGCCGGCTCAGCAGACGCTCGTAGTGCCGTGCGCTCAGTCTGTTGCCGGCCGCCGAGCTGCGAGCACACGTTTGCGTGGCTATGGCGACGGCGCCCCGGCGGCAGCGGCCGAGGCGGCGTGTTCTGGCTGCGCAGCGCTGAGCCGAGCCCGCCTGCCGGCCGGGCCAGGGCCCGGGCCCTCGCTCGGTATGCGGCGTTGCCACGTGGCGCGCCTGCGCTGCCGAGCAGCTTGCAGCCCCGTCAAACGCCAGCCGCCTCGCCTCGGCTGCTGTTGAAATCACGCTTCCGGATGAAGGCCGCCTAGCGGTTGCCGATAAATGGCCTGAACTTGTCCGCGCGGCTCATGTGCATCCGCGACTATGCGAACTAATGGAGAGGAATAAGAGTTAAATATACGCGATTCCCAAGACAAAGGCGTTGTCCGGATGGGACGGATGGCTCTGAGCGTGCGATGATTGTCTCAGCTGCGGCAACGGCTGCACATGTAGAATAGATCTTTTGATACGTGATTAAGTTTTACCAATACTGCCTTAGATTGCCAAGACTTGTCAGATTACCGCCGAATCTCCTTTCATTTGAGAGTGCGCGGTGGTTCTGTGCTTGTCTATCAACAAGTAACATCCTATACAAGTCGACAAAACTGTAACGTTCACTCCGTTACTTTGTACTGAATGTTTCAACCGAATGAAAACACACAGAAAAAATAGATGTAGAACAATTACAAATGCATAATAAAATATTAAGAAACTGAATTTAAAAAATGGTTCAAATGGCTCTGAGCACTATGGGACTTAACTTCTGAGGTCATCAGTCCCCTAGAACTACTTAAACCTAACCAACCTAAGGACATCACACACATCCATGCCCGAGGCAGGATTCTAACCTGCGACCGTAGCGGTCGCTCGGTTCCCGACTGTAGCGCTTAGAACCGCTCGGCCACTCCTTCCGGCAAACTGAATAAGACAAAATATTTTTTACTATGTCTAACTTTAGACACATGTCTCGTGAACTTGCTTCAATAAGATCGTCCACTATACGTAAACGCATTAACAATGATTTGGAGTGTGCTGTTCGCTGGGTACAACCTGGGTAACATCTGGTTAAGGAGGTGGAATTTTTTAAAAAAGTATACATGTTCTCATCTTAGTTGCTACTGAAGAAATCGTCGCTGTGCGATAATAGATTACATCCAGATTCCAGTTCGTTTGTTGGTTGCTGGTGTACGTGCAGTGGATTTCGAGCATCATAACACTGTAGGTTCTGAGGACTTGTACGCTTTCGGTGCTGCTGCCCGCTCTTTTGGATAAAGTATGGCCGTCGTCTATAGGGGAAGGAAGGTCTTCAATGTTGTTCCTGACCGGCAGGGGATTGCGCTGCCGTGTTCTTCAGCTGAGAAACAAGTGCAAGGGCACTTGCGATGGAAGTCCCGGTATTTGCTCACCATTTAGAGCCGTCCAGTTGATGCAGAAGGTTGATGTTACTATCCGGTTTTGCGTGGTAGTTTTGAAAGCAAAAACTGGAAGCAGCCACCCCGAAGTATGCGGGCGAATCATTAAGACCACAGCAATCCCTTACGAGATTGAATAAAAATATGTAAAGCAGTTACATTAGTTTCATAGACCACCTATATTGATAAGCCATAGAACTACCAACAGGAATGGGCAACAGGTGGAAAATACTTTGCTGTCAAAAGATGCTGGAAGATTGTTCGCATTGTTCTGGTTTTCTCTACACGCACTATCTGTAGTTCTGCACGAGAAGTATCTTGAACGGTACTATCGCTGCTTTGAGTTAAAATTCGTTTCGCACAGGCAGTATCAAACTATTTGCCACTGTGTCTGGGGATAGCCGTGCTCGTCTGAAGTGAAATTTAGAGCAATCCAAAAAGAAATAAAAAGCTCTACTAAGGGAATTCGTCTACAGCATTTGTCACAACAATCACCGATTTTAACAGTCTTCGCGGCTGAGTGTTTATCGCTCCAACAGTTCGAATTGGCGTTCTGGCCACCTTGCTATGCTTTTCTTAACCACCACTTCTTAAAAGATCAACCAGTCATGCTTATCAGATGGTCCGCGTGTGCTAGTTCCAAAATCTATACCTGTATGTTGCGTTTAGTTGGACATGGGATGGTGCGTTGCGGTTGAATTGCTCGCCTTACGTTTCTGTTCTGTGATTTGTTTATGAAGTCGTTACAGGAGGGGGAAAAAAAAACTTAAACCGATGTCTTTCGAATAGGATCAGAGAAGAATGCGCTGGTCTACGTCCATGTGCTCTCCGCAACGGTTTAAGGCAATAGTTCCCAACCTCTCTGAGACCATTACCCCTAGTGTAATCAGATATTACCTAGAAACACCCACCTCTTCCCTCCTCCCTTCACCATCATCATCATTAACTAAAATTTAGAATGAAAAATAGTTTTGTTTGAACACTTTTATGTTCAAGGGCACACAGCAATCAGTCGCAAATCACATTAGTTTTTATTACTCTTGCATATCTACAATTCGGCTCTAAATAGCAATCTTCAGTGCATTTAAGTTACACTCCAACAAACTTTTGACAGTATATCACCATACGATCTTCGTACCATTCCTCTCCCTAGTGACACTTGATTCAGTAATACCCTGCACCCCCATGCAGAATCAACCAATTTAAAATGTATTCACTACACTTATTGTTTGTAAATCACTTGGTTGCAGGACTCCTCTGATCTGGACCAACTGTATTTGGAAGACGTCAAGCAAACAATGCTTTGTGTCTGACTACTGCCACCCAAATGATGATAATTTTGTTGTTGTGGTCTTCAGTCCAAAGACTGGTTTGATGCAGCTCTCCAAGCTACTCTATCCTGTGCAAGCTTCTTCATCTCCCAGAACCTACTGCAGCTTACATCCTTCTGAATCTGCTTACTGTATTCCTCTCTTGGTCTCCCTCTACGATTTTTACCCTCCACGCTTCCACCCAACATTAAGCTGGTGCCCCCTTGGCGCCTCAGAATGTGTCCCACCAACGGATCCTTCTTCTAGTTAGGTTGTACCACAAATTTCTCTTCTCCCTAATTCTATTCAATGCCTCCTCATGAGCTATGTGATCAAACCATCTAATCTTCGGCATTCTTGTGTAGTACCACATTTCAAAAGCTTGTTTCCTTCTTGTCTAAGCTTATCGCCCATGTTTCACTTCCGCACATGGCTACGCTCCATACAAATACTTTCACAAAGGACTCCCTGACACTTAAATCTATACTCGATGTTAACAAATTTCTCTTCTTCAGAAACGCTTTTCTTGCCGTTGGCAGTCGACATTTTATATCCTCTCTACTTGGACCATCATCAGTTATTTTGCTTCCCAAATAGCATTTACTACTCTAAACGTCGCATTTCCTAATCTAATTCCCTCGGCGTCACCTGATTTAATTCGACTACATTCCATTATCCTCGTTTAGCTTTTGTTGATGTTTATTTTGAATGTTCCTTTCAAGACTCTTCCAAGTGCTTTGCTGTCTCTGACAGATTTACAATGTAATCGGCAAACCTCAAAGTTTTATTCTTCTTCCTGGACTTAAATTCCTACTCCAAATTCTGCTTTTTTTTGCCTTACTGCCTGCTCAATATGCAGATTGAATAACATCGGGGATGGTGATAATAATTTAGCCCTACAGCGGTGTAAGTAGCCATTACATTCGTAATATTGTATTGTGATGTCAATTAGTTCGCTTATCTGTTCCGAAATCAAAAATGGAAGCAATTGCTGGTCCATTGTGTGAACTACCTAGAACTCAAAGAAAGCATTTTCGTAAATTTTTAAGCATGTTTGACGTGTATGTTTCAATTTTACTGTCATAGATGCTTGATACAAGTTACACGTGTATGTATGTGTATGTTTGGTGAATTATGTGGTGGTGGTGGATCCTATAGCCACATGTTAATGCTAGTATTTGAAAAAAATGTAACTATTGGTAATTAATGTAATCAGTATTAAGTCTTATGAAACAATGACAGTAGTAATAATCCTTCAAAAGTAATTTACTTTCGTGACTGAAACACAATCCAACCCTTTTGTTTTCACCCCTCAGAAAATTTCATTTTACCCTTCAGGAGGTAATTACCCCAAGGTTGGGAACCACTGGTTTAAGGGAACTTAACAATATTCTGATTAAATAAGCACTGCAAAATAGTTTTACGAAATGAAAAGTCTCCTGCATGAAAAAAGTTTCCCCATGCAGAGGGTTAAGTTTAAGAAACAAAAAGCGTAAAAAATATCTGACAGTGTCACAAAACAGAATTTACATTATTATTATTATTATTATTATTATTATTATTATTATTATTATTATCATTATTATTATGCGTCGGCAGGGTTGGTTCAAATGGTTCTGAGCACTATGGGCCTTAACTTCTGAGGTCATCAGTCCCCTAGAACTTAGAACTACTTAAACCTAACTAACCTAAGGACATCACACACATACATGCCCGTGGCACGATTCGAACCTGCTCCAGTAGTGGTCACGCGGTTCCAGACTGAAGTGCCTAGAACCGCTCGGCCACTCTGGCCGGCTCGGCAGGGGTGCATGAGGGGTTTTTAACTGTCTAATCAGGGAATATGCTGTGTATCTGATCCGATTGGTCATCTGCATTTATTCTCTGCTAATAACTGTGAAGTGTGTGGTGGTTGGTACGTTCCATTGTACCAGGTATTAGGGCTTCTTCCTGTTTCACACACGTATGGAGCACGGGAAAAATGATCGATTGAATGCATCTGTGCGTGCCGTAATTGTGCTAATCACGTCCTCACGATTCCTATGTGGATCCCAATGTGAACCATATGTACGGGGTTGTAGAGTATCCCTAGAGTAATCATTTAAAGCCGTTTCTTAATACTTCGTTACTAGACATTCTCGAATTAGTTTGCGTCTATCTTCAAGAGTCAGCCAGCTCAGTTTCTTCAGCATATGTATGACAATCTCCCAAGAGTCAAACAAACCTGTGAGCATTCGTGCTGCCCTTCTCTGTATACGTTCAATATGAACTATTAGTCCCATTTAGTATGGGTCCCATAACCTTAGCAGTATTCTAGAAAGGGCCGCACAATTGATTTGTATGCAATTTCCTTTGTAGACTGATTGCACTTCCCCAGTATTTTGCCAATAAACCAAATCTACCACCTACTTTATAAGCTTAGGTGATGATTCCATTTCATATCCATACAAAGTGTTATACTCAGGTATTTTTATGATTGACCGATTGCGACCATTGCTCTTCATAGGCTAGTACGTTTTTTCGTTTTGCGAATTGCACAGTTTTACGTTCCTGAACATTTACAGCAAGTTGCCAATCTTTGCACCACTTTGAAATCTTGCCAAGATCTGACTGAATATTTATGCGGCTTCTTTCAGACAGTACTTCATTATAGATAACTGCATCATCTGCGAAAAGTCTGAAAAAAAGCACTCCGTCTTCAGGCCACAAGTGGCCCATCGGGACCATCCGACCGCCGTGTCATCCTCAGATGAGAATGCGGATAGGAGGGGCGTGTGGTCAGCACACCGCTCTCCCGGTCGTTATGACGGTTTTCTTTGACCGGAGCCGCTACTATTCGGTCGAGTAGCTCCTCAATTGACATCACAAGGCTCAGTGCTACCCGAAAAATGGCAACAGCGCTTGGCTGCCCAGATGGTCACCCATCCAAATGCCGGCCACGCCCGGCAGCGCTTAACTTAGGTGATCTGACGGCAATGGGTGTATCCACTGCAGCAAGGCAGTTGCTGCAAAAAGTCTGAGGTTACTATTAATATTGACCACAAGATCATTAATATACAGCATGAACAGCGAGGGCCCCAACACACTTTCCTGGGGCACACCCAAACGTACTTCTGCATGTGATGATGACTCTCCGTCCAAAATGACATGCTTCGTTCTCCCTGCCAAAATTCTCCAATCCAGACACAAATTTCACTTTATACTCTACATGGTCGTACTTTCGACAACAAGCGTAGGTGTGGCACTGAATCAAATGCTTTTCGTAAATCGAGAAATGCTGCATCTACCAGGCTGCCTTGATCCGAAGCTTCCAGTATGTCATGTGAGACAAGTGAGTCGCGATTCAAATGATCGATGTTTTCTGAATCCATGCAGGTTTTCAAGGCGGAGATCATTCTGTTTGGCATACCTCATTATTATGAGTGCATATTATTGTGTTTAAGAGTCAAAGACATGCCAGCTGTTAATAGAGTTCTCTTTCAGGGGCATCTGTAATTTGGAAATTTGTGTTAAGTTCTATGGGACCAAACTGCCGATGTTATCGGTCCGTAGCCTTACACACTACTTAATTTAACTTAAACTAACTTACAGTAGCAATCCCCCCCCCCGACACACACACACACACACACACACACACACACACACACACACACACACACACACACACACAGGCGCGCGCCCAAGGGAGGACTCGAACCTCCGACGGGGGGAGCTGCGCGATCCGTGGCAAGGCGGCCGAGACCGCACGGCTACCCACCGCGGCCGGGCACCTGGAAGTGAGCCTTCAGGGGTAACAATAATCCGCTAAGTAGCCAGCCAACCACATATAGACTGACGTAAAATGTATAATTGGAAAGCCTGTCTCCAATAATCAGGTGGTTTTAGTTGCGCAATAACAGAATATTGATCATTAGTTCGCTATAAAACTTTTGTAAGTGAGGAGACGAACATACTTTGTGTGTGTGTGCGCGCGCGCGCGCTCGTTCTTTCTTTCTTTCTTGAGGGCCCACAGCGGGATATATGTCTTGCAGAGACGTCATAAGTAGAGAAATCTAGTTCGCTGCTACGTTTAATGTATTTTGTGCTGTATTGCTTGGTTTGTGGTAGGCATATTTCGGCCACTTTCTAACCGCGTGAGAATAATACGTTTTCACTAAGCTTTGTTTCTATTTTTCTGTATAACTGTTGACAATATTGGGTGATTATACAATAGTAGGTCCGTCTAGCTGCTTTTGGCATCCCCGAAACATCGATTGGTGCTGTCATTGTCTAATGATTTGGTTGTTATGCCTTATCGGGGCAGCTGTTCTGCCATATATCGATAGTTAAAGTTGTTGTAAACGAGATTATTTGTTGGCTGTGACCGTTTTGTTTTGTTTGTTTGTTTTACACTCTTGACACGTTTATTTGACAGGACACGAGCGATGTTATATGGCTACGGTTTGCTGTGAAAGGAAGATAGTAAAAGGAAATGAATTACACCCATTGCGTGGACGTACTTCACCAAGACCTATGTTGAAACATAGAACGAGCTTTTGATACTCAACATCTGCACTAAATACACCACCCAAGACATAGATTGAACCACATGATTACTGAACAGTGTACGAACGAGCCTTGGCAAATGTAAGGACAACCTAATGAAATGGGGATACTTAAAGGTCCAACACTGTGTGAATGTGGAGAACAGACAGCAAAGATTGTTTTTGAGATTCTATCAACTAGGAGTTGTTCACGTCACAAGAAAATTCTGTAGCAGTTGCTCGTTTCTGGGCAAAACTGTTTGATTTCAGTTTTTGTGTGTATATGCGTAAGTTGCTTCTATTTCATTACCTGAAACCTTAAATTTACTGACCCTCTGTATATGTTCCAGACTGAACTAAGTAAATTGTAACAGCCTTAAATGGAGACTTGTGCTTTTTACTGATAGTTGTGCTTGGGTATGTCCATCTGCTCATTTCATAGGTGCAGCAATGTTTCCTATCAGTCGTCGGATGCCACGTGAAATAAACTGTACACATCCCACCAAATCAAAAGAAGTCGACGTTTACTGCTGTCTACGGCCAACCGCCCTGGAGAAGTTAACGCCGTCATTCGACGGGAAGTAATTGTAGATAAGACAGAAGTTACAGCACTTGGAAATCATTCTCTTTTATTGTTACCATCTCGTTCACAATTGCAATCCAGGAACCGTTCCCCGTGTGACATTAGAGAAACTCTCAGCTTTATCACTACAAACGGGATTACAAAATTGTGGTTGCACTTCAACGTAGAATTTTGAATTACAGCTGACACTTGAAGAACTATGATCACACAGAAGAATGGACAGTCTGGCATCTGTCGTGGTGTAACTAATTTCCAGAAATCTCAGTTTGTGGCTTCAGTGTTTCATGTCCCGAAGCCCAGTTTCGTGTAACATGGAAGACTCAACAAAAGCTACCATCAGTATGTTTGAGCATGTCAAATTCTTGTCTATAGTTGTGTAAGATTAGTAGTCTTTATATTTTGGCCTCGCTTAAGATGTTTATATTTGTATTCTGACATGATAGAGGTATTTAGTTCCCAGCAGAAATTAATTCAAGGAGTCTTAGACACGTCACTACCACCAATTGCGTATGGTGCTTCTCTACTAGTTTTCGTGGTATGGAATATTTTGTGATAGCGTAGCACGTCAAGTTCAAGTTGGAAAGAAATTAACGTTTAACGTCTCTTGCAGCATTGTTACGTAGAGTTTTAACTGCACGTGCTCGAAGCATTGACGATTTCATTGCGGCGTTAATGTAACCCGTGAAAACGGACTTTTCGACATTGTCATTGCATGATTTGTTCCGACAGATGCGACAACCGTTACGTATGACGTTTTTGGCTCTCCATGATGGTGAGAGTATCCATATGTTCCTCAGTTAACTTCATGCGATTACTTCACCTTTCATTTTTATGCCTGAGCTCACAAAACTTATACGCAGTAAGTGGTAACAAGGAGGGGGCACCATTTTCTCCTGTTGTTTTGCAGTGCTTTGGTTTTTCCACTCCGTTGAAACTAGATGATGCAGAGCAAATCATTAGTTTTATATAAGTGGTTTAGATAATTTACGAAGTGCTTTTTGTGTGAAGAGAATCTCAGAAAGGAGGAATAGCGTAGTGAGACACCCCTGTGTTGCGCATCAAGTTTGTGCAAAGAAAATTAAGGAAGAAACCTTGAGCACAGTTTTGCCGTAATGGTTGTAGTTAGGATGACTTACAGTAGCGAAACAATCCAGTTGAGTCCCGGGAATAAACGCTAGTTGCTACACGAAGTATTCGTTCATCACACAAATAGTGTGGAATAAGGTGTTGCGCGGAATGATGATCTAATAAATTGGTACTTTGAACGCGCTGCGCAGGGGAGACGGAGCAGCAGTGTAAGCAAGCCAGGCTGGGCGGCTGGCGGTGCGGGCTGTGTGCTGTCCGCGGCGTTGCCACGTCGCCGCACCCAGCTTCGCGCCTCACCTGTTGGCCGCTGCATTTCCTCACGAATAAGACAGTGACGATCTCGCGCCGACTGTCGCAGTCTCGTATCGTTATGGTTCATTAACCAAAATTAATCCCTGCAGTTGGTGTTTTAAGAAGAATTATCCACACCGAAGAACTGTGTGTTGACCTAATTCAATATGAACAGCTTCACTTGGAGAGCTTTATTTGTAAATTGGAAACATGGGAGGGATACTTTGATGAGGTCGCGGCATACAAGTCATTGTTAGGACGAGGACAGTTGTAGTTCTAATACATACAATCGAATCATGACAAAATATCTTTCAAGTGAAAAGTTTTACAACCAGTTCTGAATGTAGAAAAATCAAAATAAATTAATAAATGTAGTAACCTTTGGCCATAAAATTGAGCAAAATACAGTAACAGTGCGCAGGAATGTGAATGGAAGATAAACGTTCACGAGACTCGGTTGTTGGTAAAGCAAGCGGCACGTTGATTTAATAGTGGGATATGGCGTATGGAAAAGACTGTCTACACAACATTTGTTTGCGCTTTGCTGTGATATTGCTAGAGTATGTGAGGTCCGTGCGAAGTTCGACGAATTGACGTAGACGAAGAAGGGAAGTAATTGATTACAACCTTGTATCCTTACCCAAGTGAGAGTAACATTTGATAAAATATGAACTAGAAAAGTATAATTTACATCCAGTGCAAACCTGATTATAAAGGATAAAGAACTGGTTTTTGTTAGTAATGTACAATCGGACGTCAGCCGCTACATGTGATGTGCTTGGAGACAGAAACCCCTATTCTTTCCAATCTCCCCTGAGAATTGTATTGGAGAAATGGTAGCCAAGCTTTCATAGCACAAAAGCAATAATTTAAAACTTTGGTAACATTGTGTTGGCGTGGCTTGCAACATCTTATCAGCGCCACGACAGCAAGCAAAGGGAGACCTAGTTGCCGTAGAATAGGCCTAGGAGCCCTGCGAGCCATTGTCACCTACCCTACCTACGCACATAACGCGTATAGCATACAGCTGGATAATCAAAATGGGTCTGTTCTGTGAAGGACGCATGCTTTTTATTTGTTCAGATGACTTCTTTTCACGGAACTTTGAATCTTAAGCGCGGAAAGCTTTTTGTTTTCCCAAAGTTTAGCGTATCAATGTTTTTCTAATTACTTCTGTAAAAGGGAAAGTTGATCGTTAGGGACAGAGTTATAACTTAACTAAATAGTTAAAGGATAAGGAGCGACCTGAGTGCGGATGAACCACTCTGGTATCTGCCTGAAGTGGTTTGGATAAACAACGGAAAACCTTAAGCTGTATGATTGGACGGGACTCCGAACAACATTACACTTGAAACAGTGTGCCATATCGCTCAGGCAAAGGGTTCTAAAGTGACTCTGCCGATCACACATTTGGGCCGCAAGGAAACGTTGATTGTCTACCGTTTTGTGTCGCACTGGAAATTATCCCTCGCTACCTTCACATACCAACTCACCACTATGAGAGTTTTTATTCCTGGCGCCATGATTGTACACCCCGAAAGGACTAAACAGCGTTCATGTCATCTTGTTTTTGGTGCTACACAGAGTAGTACAGAAAGAATCTTTGCTCTCTCTCTGTATCATGTCGAAAATGTGCTGGTTTTGGAAAACGTTTAGTGCTTTGTCTTCTAGATGATGCTTACAGCCAAATTTAAACGTGTAAGATTTACAGTGGTTTTATCGTGCTGTTTCTGTAGTTAAATGGTAGTATCACGTCTAAAGACGACAAAATACACTTACATCTTATTTGCTACCTAGAGACAAAAATAAATTTTGGTATAAGCATTAGAATATCAGCACTGTTGTTCATAACGACTTTTTGTTTTGCAGTTATTTTGCGGGGCCGGCCGGTCGCAGGTCCGAATCCTGCCTCGGGCATGGATGTGTGTGATGCCCTTTGGTTAGTTAGGCTTAAGTAGTTCTAAGTTCTAGGGGACTGATGACCTCAGATCTTAAGTCTCATAGTGCCCAGATCCATTTGGACCATTTTAGTTATTCTGCTGCTAACTACTGATTTGAAATTGAATGAATATATACGTGACCTCATGCAATTAATATCTGAACCACACTGCAGATTGACAGTTATTTTTCCTCCTCGATGCTCTCAGTAAAGAATAACTTGATTGAGTGTGCCGCTTAGAGTGTGAATGCTGTTATAAATTGCAGGGTTACTTACTAGGTAGCCCACAAATTGAAATGGCGACATGAACAAACAGTCACTGCAGTTTCAGGTGAAATCCAGTATATCTGTGAGCATATACATTCATTGCTCCACGAATCACCAACGAAAATCTTGTACTCCTAAAGTCCTCTGGCATGCTAGTCAAGACTTCTCATCGCCTTTAGTTATCCCCCTTCCTCATTGATGCGGGCAGTAATTATTGGCCATGAAAGTGACTTTACTTTTAGGAATAAAGGCAGAAATCGTGATGACCAGACTTTATCATACGATCTGTGTCCTGTACCCTCTGTCGAGATCTGTAAAAAAAATCATCTAGGCACTTGTTTGCTTTCAGGAAGGGGGCATTCGACAACGTGAGCATCAGCCATTTTTATTGCCGGATAAAAGACATTTTTTCTTCTTTCTTGCAATTGGGAATCGCGATTTCTGGTTAAGAACTGCTGTAGGATGTGCTTGCGTATAATTTGAAGTAACGGTAATCTGCAATACTAACTCTTTCAGTTGCAGAATAGGAGTCACTTTTTCACTTAGATTCTTCGTTATGTAATTATTTCAAGGCCAACAACAACAAGAAATTGGCTTAGGCTTATACATGTTTACCCTAATTCGACTCGTAACATTAAGACTGCTTAATGAAACAATGTTTATAGCATAGGAATTAACAACCTGCAATCAACGAAGATAATATTCACGAAGTGTTGCTTCATATTCATTAAATTAGGTAATGAATTTGGGTCTCAATTAACACTATAATTTAAAAATATAATGCTCAAACAGTGGAAAACCCAGTATTGAATGTAACAATATTATGAAAAGGATAGTTGCTACTCACCATACAGCGGAGATGCTGAGTCGCAGATAGACACAACAAAAAGACCGTCAGAAAGTGAGATGTCGGCCAACAAGGCCATTGTCGAAAATAAATGAAACTCATAAACTCGTGCACACAAGGGACCATAGCCTCTGGCAGCTGAAGCCAGACTGATAGCTGATGGGGAAAAATGCTGGTAAGTAGAACCACGGAGTTACGTGATTACCGTAATTGGACAATTTGGTGGGTCGGGATTGTTTCTCGATTAGTTTTTTAAGACATGCCGTCACTTCGGAAGTGAGGAGTATTGTTATCAGCGCGACTAGAGAACCACTTTTGAAATACATCGTCGTCAATCTGTATTCGAGACACAAAATTCCTGGGACTGATGTTCTTTCTCATGTATTTAGAACAGAAATAGACAAATTTTACATATTAGGATGGATTTTGTGCAAACAGCTTTTAGCAAACCGTTCTCTTATTTTAACATACGATCTTTTTTTCCATCCAGATAATTCAGAAATTACAGTTCTTCATTGCAACGAGACGGACTTTCGTGACAGAGATAGACAACGCACTAAACTATAGATAACATGAACCTCTTCGAATTACAGCAGAAGTATATTTATGGACTTCTTGACACACACACACACACACACACACACACACACACACACACACACACACACACACACGGCGTTAATCATAGCAAGGAAATTCTATATGGAATTTGAAGAGAGTTGGTGGTCGTTTGGATGTTTCTCTTTCTGGTACGTATCACGTAGTTATAGAGTTGGCATAGCACCTACCAATAGCCGGCCGTTGTGACCGAGGCCGGCACAATAGCTCAGCGTGTTCGGTCAGAGAGCCGGTTAGCCTCTGTAATTAAAAACTGAGTGGAAGGATCAACAAACGAACTCTAACGGATGTCATGCGACGTCCGCAACGACCAAACACAACGAACAAAATGAAAAAAAAAAAGAAGCGGTTCTAGGCGCTTCAGTCTGGAACTGCGCTACCGCTGCAGTCGCAGGTTCGAATCCTGCCTCGAGCATGGATGTGTATGATATCCTTATAAGTAGTTCTTAGTGTAGGGGACTGATGACCTCAGATGTTAAGTCCCATAGTGCTCAGAGCCATTTGAACCTACCAATAACAAACATTCATGTTCGATGCTCCTTCCGCTTTATTGCAGCACAAAGCGTCGAGGTCGATCACCTCAGTAGTAGCCTACGGCAACTCCTCGTTCCTTCTCTGTCTCTAGTGTGCGTGACATCACCTCAAGAATCGTGCCTTAGCGAAGACGAATAAACGGAGCATCTGTTGAGAACCTGCTTCACCGTTGGATTCATGACCGCCCCACCCACTTTTTCCCGACTCCTCGCGGTTGTCCGAGAACTCAAGTCTTCGATGATTCTCCACTTCTGTTAAAACTTGCAGGCTGTAGACATTAGATCCATCCTGACAGCGCATCAGAGCTTATGGCGCCTTATGAATAAAACAGAAGCGCAAGCTTGGAATGTCAAGGTAGAAGTCAGAGCATTTACTTGCAAACAAAAGGAAGAAGCGAATCTTTCGCTTCAGAGTGTATGAATAACCTACCTTTTCCAACTATCTTTTACTTGTAACACAAAAGCAAAAGCTTCTAGCTATCTGCTTCGTCTGCGTTGTCAGCAACCTTTGTTGAGTAAGCGCGGGCTTCTAATTTCGCTCTTTTGTTGGTTGTAAGACTTACTTTTGCTTATTTGCTCTAAGTGAGCAAAAATGGTTCAAATGGCTCTGAGCACTATGGGACTTAACATCTATGGTCATCAGTCCCCTAGAACTTAGAACTACTTAAACCTAACTAACCTAAGGACATCACAACACACCCAGTCATCACGAGACAGAGAAAATCCCTGACCCCACCGGGAATCGAACCCAGGAACCCGGGCGTGGGGAGCGAGAACGCTACCGCACAACCACGAGCTGCGGACTCTGAGTGAGCACACGTGACTTGTCGATTAAAGATGTCCTCATACGATTCAGATGAAAGCTAGGTATTTGCAGAAAGTACAATACTGTTTTTAACCAGGGCCTTAGAAACGTATCCTAAAGAGAAACCACAACTTCCGGAAGCAAAAAGAAGAAAACAGAAAGCAACCCATCTTCTACAACAGGTTCATATGACAGCCACCATCCTTGAAGAAAGCAAAATGTTTCCAGAGACGACTGAGACATAGCTGCTCAGTAGCTCGGAATTACACAGGCTGGTGCTACTGAACCAATTGACAAGCATGCAAACGACAAGCAGTTTTGTATGTTTGCAAAAAAATAACATAATCCAGAAACCTGCAATTTTGTATTAGAGATGCAATTTATCTTTTTTCATGTCTTCTCCCAAGAATTTCTCTCTGTTACAGCTCCTCTTCATTATCGCCATCGTCATGGAAATCCTGTGCATTATCCTCAAAATCTTCATCATGTTTTGTAACATTATGCAGTACAAAGTAGCACGCTATAATTATTGGAACATTTGATGTGGAAACTATACACACAAACTGTAAAATAGGAAAACGTCTGCTTAGCTGACCAAAACAACGATCTTTCATGACCCTCTTTCTTTTAAAAGCCTGTTGAATGATTTATGGTTCTCCTGTGTTGGATTGCGATGGGGGATCATCCACCAGGGCTCTTAGGCCATAGTCTCCATCAATCAGAAGGACGGAGTTCTTTAATTCAGTTCACACTTCGACACTTGAGTTTCTCCATATTCGATTGCCATGTCCCGACACGAGCTAGAGCTAGCCTCAACGCTAGTAAACTGTTTGTTTCTGTACATTACACGTAGCCTGTACATTTATACTAGCAAAACTTGCTGCTAGTTGAGCCATATCTGTATTTTGCAAGCATGAGTCCACTGTTGAGCAGCCTTCGCATTTTTAAGCCATTGCTTCCAGAATGAAGTCAAAGCTTCTCTTTATTCATACAGTGCATGTAATGCCGAACCCAGAGCTCAAGACGAAGGAAAAACTTTTTTTCTCTGTTTTGTCCCCGAGAGCTAAGGCTTTTTCTTCACATTTTGTTCATAAATTTCGAAGCATAAGCTTCAAAATTTGAAGGAAAAGCGTCTCCTGCACTTTGTTCATACCGCCCATGTCATGTTTTCCCTTATTCGTTTGCTGTATTTCCCACTAATCCAAATACTCGATGTGATACGTCTCAGTTCATCTAGTTTTTGTGTGAATTTGTAGACATTCCTGTGCGTGTTGTAAGCCGTTCTCCATTCCACTGTAGTATCTTTGATAATCTGGTCTGTTTTTTTTTTCTTTCTTTCTTTTTAACCGCTTTGTGTGTTCTGTGATACGCTTTGTATCATGTTTGGTTCATACTCATTTTGTCGTATTTGCTACGATTTCCTTAAATTGGTATTTTTGTGAGGTTCATGCAAACGCGCTGTACGATCAGAGAAGTTTCTACACTCCTCGTACACCGCTTAGGCAACCGTAGTCGGAGTTTCTGAAAAAGTTACTTAGTACACTATCGGCTTTGAACATGCAGTGGACGTGTATAGTGTTATATACACAGAACAGTATTCTGCGGCGTTGGGGCACAAGGCTAACGGCTTGTAAGTTTTTGTACGTTGGTAGCGCACTGTGAACTTTTCTGGGATGTAGACGTACAGACAGCGCATGTTCAGGTTGGTGATAATTGCTCGTCGGCCCCGAGGCGAGCGGAATAGTATGCGTCACGCATTCGGCGAATGGCGTGCGCATTGAGTCGTGAGCGTGTGGAATCTGTTACGGGAGGGGTCGACTGCTGAGCTGTATTGATTCTGTGTGGGTTGGTGACAGCGTCTACCGCGGCCGCCGCCCCATCGATCTCCGCGATGATGGCTGATGGGCCGCCGCGGCCCCTGTTGTCTGCTTTCTTTGCCCTCTGCCTGTCTGAGAAACGAGACGAGCCGACGCTGGACGTGTGTTACTGCTTTCGGTTGGGCCGTGGAAGCGGGGAGGGAGAGAGAGAGAGAGAGAGAGAGAGAGAGAGAGAGAGAGAGAGAGAGTCTTGTGCCCGCTCGTCTGTCAGCTCGTGTGGGATTCTCGTACTTCATACTGCATAAAGCGGTAGATCATAAACAATGCAACGTGTAGTTGAAGACAAGTGTCTGTTGAATAGCTGTGGTTTTCAGTCTTATGACTCCTGGATCGACGACATTGAGACCCATCGCCACTAGTTTTTCAATAGTGATAGCGAGTGCTACTAATTCTTGCTTGCAGGTACGGCTCAGCGCTTTGTTCTTAACGGAGCAACATTAGCAGCTGTAAAAGTAAATTCAGGGGTACCCCAAGGAAGTGTAATATGACTGTTACTGTTAAGTGTATTCGTATACAAATACGTAAGGGCCCAAAGCAAAGAAACAAAGCATTGAGAAACATACATGTCCGAGAAAATCAGATTTGTAGGCAAACTACCAGTCTCCTCCATTTAACTTATTTTTTAACCAAGTACTAACTTCCTATATTCGCTATGAAATCGTGTACCGTTTTATACTACGAAATTTAAGTTAATATTATTATTATTATTATTATTATTATTCTCTGTTGTGTAGTTTTACATTAATGCGAAACGAGACTCAGAAAATAAACAGATACTGAATGCACCACCCACACAATTACGACCTGTCACAACACATAATAGCCCACGTTATCATCTTTTTCATGAAGTAAATTCTCTGGCTTTAGGCTCAGCTAAACTGTCTGCTCATTTTAGGCATGAAATCCAGTACTTTCGTTAAGTCTATGTTTCAAGTTTGATATAGTCGTTTTGTTAAGTCTTTGTGTTCAAGGTTGGTGTTGTCTGCCGCATAGGTATTTGGGGACTAGAGTTTGCAAGGCATTTACAAATTGTCGGGAGATAACAAATTGTCTCCTTCGATGTGAACGGAAGTAAATCGTGGCCTCCCACGACTCCAATGAAGAATATGCTACTTTAAATAGTAGGTCATGGCTTTTTGTTGGAAACTTCGTCTTTGTAAAATTTCTGAAATGTACGTTGTTGTCACCAACATCAGCATTTGGTTTGATAGTGAGGCCGTTAACACTCTTGAAGGTCCTGAAATCCTGAGCAATCCATTTTACAGACTGGAATGTTGTATCCGTGGAATATGATGCTATGATGGGGCATTTCTTCTAGAGCATCTATCATTTATGAAGGAATAGGCGCCAGTGTAGCCAGTGGGTGTACTACGGAAATGAAAATTTGGGCGTTAGGCTCTTTCGGAAGTGATCATCGGAGAAATCGGCGATACAACTTTTTGCAAATGTTTATATGTAGAGTGCAGGGATACAGCACTCATAAACTGGGTTCACCGTAAGATCAATAAATGTCAGGAGCTTGCATACATGCTGCACTCAAAAAATCGACGACATCGTGCTTTAGGCTCTTATGATTCTCAGCGCCTCAAATGATGTACTGGATAACGTCGGGGCCGGCCGTTTTGGCCATGCGGTTCTAGGCGCTTCAGTCTGGAACCGCGTACCAAATGGTTCAAATGGCTCTGAGCACTATGCGACTTAACTGCTGAGGTCATCAGTCGCCTAGAACTTAGAACTAATTAAACCTAACTAACCTAAGGACATCACACACATCCATGCCTGAGCTGCAACCTTAGCGGTCGCTCGGTTCCCGACTGTAGCGCCCAGAACCGCACGGCCACTCCGGCCGGCACCGCGTGACCGCTCTGGTCGCAGGTTCGAATCCTGCCTCGGGCATGGATGTGTTGATGTCCTTAGGTTAGTTAGGTTTAAGTAGTTCTAAGTTCTAGGGGACTGATGACCACAGATGTTAAGTCACATAGTGCTCAGAACCATTTTGATAACGTCGGGAGCGCCGTGAGGCAGTTCACAGACGATATTTTTGTCCTGAGGAAGGTAGCAGCACTGCCAGAAGACTGCAGCACATTGTGGGAAGATCTGGTACAGGAATTGGCCGGTGATCATGAACATAGAGACTTATTGCGCATAGAAAGGTAAACTGTTACAACTCTGCGAGCGCATGTTCGGTAATAGTCGGTCACAAGTCGCTTTCGCCCACGTTCGTCTCACGAAGCGACATTTATGGGACAGAGCCTTTGAACGACGTTAAACGAACATATATAATTGCGTGTTTTCTCAGACGGCGTGTTCTCATTACAATACATGCGAAACCTTGTCCGGTTGTATACGTACTTAAATTGTGTTAGTGTGCAGTTGTGACTAAAAGGCATTAATTTTTCCGCCTGCTGTGTCAAATGTTTATGCTTCATGTATTAGTTCATATGTAAGAGGAAGCGGGTTAGTGTCTTTCTTAGGCGCGTTAATTTAAGCTTATTGTGCTTATACGAGCATTATGGAGTCGTGCAGTTTAACTAGCAGCTGCTCTTGGGGCAGCCGAGATACCTCTTTCAGTGCCTGCCAACATAGTCGTTTCGTAACCCACTGTTGTAAATTGGCCAAACGAATCCACATGCTACAGTTCCCTTGGCTGAATGTTTATCTTCAACCAGGATAGTGAAGGTGCTCAATCTGCAAACTGACAGTTCACAGTCGTCCAGTATTCTTTCACAGAAACAATACAAGCCATTATTTACTTACATGTATATCAAGGCATTATGTTAACGTTACAATAGATATACAGTTCAGAAACCATTTAAGAGTTTTAAATACCTGTAGCATTTAAAGACGCATAATGGTTAAAACTGCAATTGGTTAAACTCCATTTTCGTCGCATTTGTAGTGGCCAATTGTAGAACTTAAAAAGAAACTTATGTGATAATCTGTAGGACCATTGTCCAAGTTGCTTCACTGGAGTGAAAGCAACACTACGTACCGTATCACAGCACTGTCTTAATTCCGTTACGTGCTTGTGACTTAATAACTAAGATCATATACCAACTTAGGAGAGTCACAACGAGATACAAATCTAAACCTGTTGTACAGCTTTGTCTTGCATAACGACCTACCACCGCAGTCGCCAGTCAAAATTTTTAGTGCCCCCTTCGGCTAATAGAAATAATCCTGTATAGATAATGACTTCTGTTTACGGGCCATCTCCCAGCGTCGTAACCACAAATTGCTCCATAAAAATGGCCCCAAACTGTTTGGGAAACAGCGTTGATTGGCTGTTCAGTTGGTTCTTGTTAGAATATTGTATCCATTAAGAATGAAAAACACACTACACTGGGGTAATAATAC
Organism: Schistocerca americana; assembly: GCF_021461395.2. Lineage (NCBI taxonomy): Eukaryota > Metazoa > Arthropoda > Insecta > Orthoptera > Acrididae > Schistocerca > Schistocerca americana. The sequence goes on along the minus strand of NC_060125.1, from coordinate 599,968,787 downwards.
GCTATTGTAGGATGTTACACCAGTGTCGTGTTTTTCTCATTCGTAATGTGTGAAAAACTTAAGTAGTCTCGAAATGACTTCAACGTCGAAAATTGCGAACTGAGAGATGGTTGTGTGTAGGATGAGTTTTCGCAAAAAGAATTCTTTTTAGTGTGTACCACACTTTCAGTATCACTACGAAATGCATGCGTCTAGAGTTCATAGCCTGGTTAGCGGTTGTCGCGCTTCTGAAAACTGCCTATCACTAGTAGATATGTGCCGGTTCACGGCATGAATCGACTTGCCGCGCCATGTGAATGGCCAGAGTCACACTATTGTGTAGTTGTTTATTGCTATTACTGCTTCAATGTGGAAAACGTTGGATTTCCTCATTCTGGTCACACGAGCGGCTTCTAGGCCAGACAGAAAGTGACTCTTCCCTCACACATGAAAAAAGGTACGTCAGTCCATATCGGTATCATACAAAGACCGCTGAGTCAGGAACCAGGCAAAATTTAAGAGGTGCATGTTACAAACCTCTGCTTTAATGGGGCCAGTTGCGTAGTTTAAGAAGGTAAGATCTTCCTTTGGTGAAATAAACATGCCCTGTTGATGCAGCTTTAGCAATGTGCGGTTTCAGTGATGGCGCCGTCCTGGTTCTGTAAGTCTATTTTAGATTCACGAAACTAAAGAGCGAAAGCAAATTTTTGAACCACCCTCGTGAGTTGCATAGTATGTTTTGGTTTTTTTTTTTTAATCGAAAACGAAACGAAACCCTGTTGACCCCAGGAAATCTCTACGTACAGTCCATCTATGTAAACCTGCATTAAATCAGTAGAGCTGTCTGTGTCTACAAACATGAATGAAATAATGAAGGTTACATAACTTTTCAGTCTGCCAATATGCCTCAAAGGCTCATTTCACGCGCTTTGTCACTTTACTGCAGGAAGTACTCCATCAGCATGTGAAGTAGCCACCCAATTTGGCGTACAAGACAGCGACGTCAGCGAACATCGGTGATAAACAAAACATCGAAAATTTGTCTTGTGGATGCTCTTGTTCAACACCACTGGTTGGTGACGGCACCGACAAATTATGGTTCCCACGTAATGAACTGAGTGCTATCTGTTTGGAGGTAACTGGGAGGGCTGTGCTAACGAGTATACGATTTGTCTTACCCTATAACCGTCGTCAAAGAGTGTGGAGGTGGTCAGATACCAATGCACGTACGACTCATGCAGTTCCATGTGTTCAGCTGGGAGGTGGGTCATTCTTGTTTTCGTCCAATACAATGTAGATGTCTCAGAGACATTTCATAGAACAAGAGCGTCAGTATTGGGGCAGAATCGTTCAGTCCAATGTCTAGCTATACAGTCAACGTTTTGGCGATGGGTTGTCTTTCAAGGCGATACTGCACGAGCACACCCTGTACGTATATCATAGAACAAGGGCAACAGTATTGTGTCAGAACCGTCCTAACTAACATCCGGCTGTAGAGTCAACGTTTTAGCGGTAGGTTCGTCTTTCAAGACGGTAATACACGAGCACAGTGCACACGTCTTGAACACCTTTTTCCAGGAATCAACCAAGTGTAATGGTCTGCTTTATCATTTGACAGTGATCGAAGTGAACATATATGGAACCAGTTGTTAAACCTGCAATGTATCGTCGCATGGATCGTCTATTTTATTCTCTACAATTCGGTCTCATGGTAATGATATCTTTAATTCTTTTGGATTATCTTTCACCTCTCACTTGGAAGATCTCTTGAAGTCAGGCATCGAAAAGTGCGACTTGCTTAAGCAGCGACGTCTCGATCACATTGTTATCAGCATTCCAAGGGGATCCAATCAAATTTTAATGCACTAATAGAAGCAACAAACTGTTGAACGTTACGCAGGACCAGATTTTGATTGTGTCCATGGATGTGCGTGTCTAATAGACTTTGTATGGATTTTAAGTCATATTGTACAGGAGTTTCAGGAGGCTTACTCCTTCATTCCGTGCAAACTTTCGCAGATATGTAGGTGGTTCAAAATGTATTCAGAAGTTTTCATATGATCCCGAAGATGCTGCATTGTTTCAATTCAGACCCAAAGGATGGGGGGGGGGGGGGGGCACCGGTTGCGTGATGTTGTCCTGGAAAGAGATGTCATTGGTTGATAATGTTGACGTATGTGATTCCACCAGCTGGATTTGACGTGTATGATTCCACCAGCTGGATTTGACGTTCTAAGTCTATCCCCTGAATGAAGAGTAGACGACCACGACCATTGAGCGCCCTCCCAAAGAAACACTCCCACGCGTCGACGCAGCGGACAGTTCCGCGATCCTGGCGGTCGGTTCGTTATATTTCCGGTCTGAGTCCCAAATGTGGATCACGTGCCGCTTACGATATGTCACCTCGTCGAAACCGACGGTGGTCTTCGGGCGGCGGGCCGCTGCTGCCTCCGCAGCACGTGGTGCCCCCTCCGCTCCGCCCCCGGCAGGCCCCGCCCTCGCTCACCACGTGGTCCTCACTGACGCGGACGCAGACGCCAGCCGCCAGCCGATGCTGTGGCCAGACGCGGACGCAGACGCCGGTTGGTGCGGTGGCCTAGCCAGACGTGCCGCGGGCGGCCGCCGCGTCGCTGCGGGCCGGGGGCCGGAGCGCGGCCGGCGCCGGCAGGCCCGCCGGAGGGACAGCTGTGCGTCACCTGCCGCCACAGGTCGCCGGACATGGCTCACCGGACAAAATGTCATCCACCCTTCAGATGGTGTAGAATTCGTATCAGCGGCCACCGCCGACGTAAGGCGTGGCAGTGTAGTGGGATTTGGGGCGGGGGGCAGTCAGTTGTACGGAATCGGCGCAGTAAGACGAGGAGATGTGGCAGAATGACATAAGGGAGCTATCGTGTTTGGACTTGACCGTGACCATGCCGTGTTCGTTGGTGTATCAACGCGGACCGTCCATCGCGTCTGTAAGGAATAGTATTATCACTCGAAGCTATGTAATATGGCTAATAACTGGTCGTCAAAAATATCCCAACCGGAGAAGAGGGTCAGCCCTAGTCAGGGACAATCGGTTTAAAACCTTACAGGAATGGCTGCTGTCAGTGAATGCACGACAATCTCAAAGTATTTCCGAATGAACGTCGCAGGTGCACGTCTACAGTGGGCTAAGCAACACACACTGGACAGTAGCCTGACTGCAGACGTACCGCATGATTCGGGCCAGAGGTTGGTTTTGTGATGTTTGAGGTGTGGTTTTCCTACCGTCATTTGGGCCCAATTATTCAAGTTACCATGGTATGAAGCATGATGCTTATCTCATGATCGATGGTCAGGTATTTCCCCTTCTTTCACATCTTCATGATCAGTGTACGCTGCACACTCCTGTCTTTCAAGGTGATAACAGACACTGCTGCACGTATACGTTCCTGGTTCAGACGGAATACAGGCACCCTACCGCAGCTCGACAGGGTCGCTAGATCAGCCCATCGTAATCCCATAGAAAATGTCACAGACTATTTGGAACTGATTGTGGAACAGCAGTCAGCATCCCCGTAGTTTGGTAGATGTACGGGATCTTGTAATCAAAGATTGGCTTCAGTTGGATATGGCATATCTGAAGAACAGGTGCACTATTTTCCGCGCCGAGTAGAGGCCATTATCAAGGCTGTAATTGATGGGCTGGGCGCGGCAGCTACGCTCGCCCACCTCAACGAGGAGCGTAACGCGATTTTGGAAACGTCTGTATGGCAGTGCCTACACTCGGCTATAGGGCCCACGTTACGCGGTGTTGGCAGAATGTTACCTACGCATGAGCAATTTTTTGTTTGCGTATTTATTTATTTTGCTGTTCCATGTGCTTATGGACATGATCACGTAATCTCAAACATCGTGTTGCCTCTGAAGGTGGATGTTGTGTCGGGTCGTGCATTCTAGGACTGTCGTCCACCTTTTAGCTCGGCAAGAATATGTCACACTAAAATAACTCGCAAATAGTATTCACCGGTGGATCAGGGAGCGAGAAGGAATGTGGACACACATTTTGGGAGACTGCAGATTGGTGTGAACAGATATTTAAACTCCTGTCTCATATGACAGTCATGATGGAGAAAGCTACTGCCACCCTAAACGAGGTACAGTGCACTATTATAAAGGAACAGAACGTGCAGTGGTTGTGTCTGATTCAGTTCTGGCTTTCACACTATTTACAGCACGTACAAAGAGAACATAGAAATCATCGAATCGCGTACAACATAATGGAACCACTTTCCCTTTCCTATAACGAACAAAAGAAAGAGGGTATGGTTTAGACGAAGGCTTATTTTGGCATCGCAGTCAATGTAATGTGGCAGATACCGTGACGAAGGAGGTAGATAGTGGTGGAACAAGAGTTCACGGAGCAATGTCATCTACACTCTATCACAGAATTTTGCGATCCGAAGACACACACGCATTGCTCAAAGAATGATCAGTAACTTCATAGATCCGAGGACGAGAACGTGCAGCAATATACTCACAGCCTCCGCCTTGTAATTGGAATGGTGATAAGCAGTTTTTACGACTATTTATTTAAGCGAATATCGCAAGAATTAGCGAATTAGCTCAAACAAAGGGCACTTCAAGAAGAACCTCTATTATATTCGTCAAGCATACGTCTTCCGTGTATAAATGCCGAGAAAAGGTTATCAACCACTTGTTTCTTGGGTGCCCAAATCATTTCATCTTGATGAGTGCTTTGCGAAGAGTTTTCGTGGAGCTGAACTGTATTCGAGTGTTACTTATGTTCAAGATGCAGTGAGACTTTTTCGTGTGTAAGACAGAAATTAAGCTGCCCCTTAAACAAGTATAATCCACAGGTCACAGCTCTTGAGATAAGCGTAAAACAATGTCAATGACCCCCCCCCCCTCTCTCTCTCTCTCTCTCACTCTCTCTCTCTCTCTCTCTCTCCCTCCCTCCCTCCCTCCCTCCCTCCCTCCCTCTCCTCTCCTCTCTCCCCCCCCCCCTCCGTGTGTGTGTGTGTGTGTGTGTGTGTGTGTGTGTGTTATGCAACACCTGGCTTCCCCATCGCCTCTTCACCTTTCCCATCACACTGCGCCACAGGTCCTGATTAGAGCCATCTTCACGCGTCTGTGTTCAAAGTTATCTGACTGAAGCAAAGAACTCGTAAGTATTTTACAAGCACCTCTATGAGCTGAGGCTAAAAACTGGCGATAGTTCTGTGGTGTTCGACTTAGAGTTAGCTAGTTCCAATTCTAGTGAGCAAGAAATTTGCGCCACCAGTATTGGGTTGAGTAGGTGAGATGGCGTAGTAGTTGTAGTTACTAGCGCCCGTTACTGTTACTCCCGATAATAGTTTCTTTGTAGGGTAAAACCTGTGGGAGTACGTATGTTCTCATGTGTGTCGTCGTGTGAAGCTGTCATCAACCTGAAGGCAGGTTTGAATACCACAGTGCGCCACTAGGCTGTATCCTCCGAATTTCAACTAACTGCCCTTCCAGTTGTAGGGGGACCTATAGTTTAAAATGGACTCCGAACTCAGGCGGAATTTGGCATTTTTCAAGTTGAGAAATGACCGTCAGATGTGAAAGGGACAAAAAAAAAAAAAAAGCTAGGTGTCTACACGATTACTTGGAACGACATCGATCGATTTTTGATAAGGTCACTGAAATCTCGTTATCTGCAAATAAGGTTGAAATTCTTGCAAGGCCCATTTCCTGTGAAAATCTACATAAAATAATATCTTACAGCTTGAATCACTTTACTAACTTCAATTTTCTGTTGGCGGGATCTTTTCGTTTGCGACATTTGAGAAACATGTTCGCGGAAATATTCCAGGCCGCAGGCTGGACTGACATTCAAGTACCTCCAGCTTTCAATTCACAGGAAATCAAAGGCTGAGAGTATGGCCCGTGGCAGGCGAATTGAGGCCAGATACAAGCCTGCCGTCGGCACTACGGAGCCAGCCTGCACTGTTTGAATATTGAGTCGTTCTCCCCCTCGCCTCTCGTCCCCTCCGGGAGTGAGTAGATCATTTTGCCAATACGATTCATCATGTTGCCAAAGCATCCATCCAACAATGGTCAGGTCAACTTAGTGGGCGGCGTGCTCCCTGAAGGAGCAAAGTTCTGCAGAGAGGTACGCGCGGCATTTTGGAGATCCAGAGGCCAGCTGCAAAAATCCTCACAGAAAATCTTACAGCAAATGCGATTTACTATCCTATCCTAACCGCCACAAAGCTCCAACAGGCGGAATTATAACGTTCGAAGAGCAAAAACCAAGACCAGAACATAAGCCAGGACGTCAACCGCGCACGTAAGCAAGAGATGAAACCAGAAGAGGTTTCCCTGATCACGCAAATGTATAAGTGACTGAATTTCCGCACGTCAAGCTGCTGAGCTAGTAAGCACAAAACTGACTTCAGTGGCGGCCGCCTAACTTTGCGCCTCAGGAAACAGAGGCTCTCTCCAGTACACACGGCGTCCGCGCTCCTCTGTCGGTTGCCGAAGTAGCCAGTTCGCTGGCTGCCATTATCTTTGGTTCCGCGTCCTCTGTTGCCATGGCATACCGGTAGGCGCGGATGCCAAAGGAGATATGATGCCAAATTATTAAAACAGTGAGAAGCATCTGTTACTGAATATCATAGACCGTTCCATCATGGTAACATTTGTATGGCAGATCATTAGGAGAGGACGCGAGGTGCCTACTACGTATTGCCGGATAAAAGTCCTCTGATGAATACAAGACAGATGGACCAGTCGATGACTGAGCGGTCGTTCTGATGGGATGTTTTGACCACTACTTACAGGATCGATAACACTCACAGCTGCTTCCTTATTGGTGTGGGGGTATTTGCAAAAGAATGTCGTATAACTGAATTAATCTAACGCCACCTGGAAATCATGACAGCACGTTTTGTCAATACACGTATCTCTCAGTGTGGGTCAAAATCTATAAATCGGAAAAGAACTACTGTATGATTAACTATCTGTGAAATCGCCTCTCTTCCTTAATGAGGTACAGTGCATTTTTTGTATACGATTCGCTTTTGTTATATTCACTGAAAGTTCTCGTGCTAGAAGCCGGCCGATGTGGCCGAGCGGTTCCAGGCGCTTCAGTCCGGAATGGTGCGACTGCTACGGTCGGGGGTTCGAATCATGCCTCGGGCATGGATGCGTGTGATGTCCTTAGGTTAGTTAGGTTTAAGTAGTTCTAAGGTCTAGGGGACTGATGACCTCAGATGTTAGGCCCCATAGTGCTCAGAGCCATTTTTTTGCTCGTGCTGGCTTTATTGATCAGCTTTTGCTCTTCCCGAAATGTAGTGTACCGTGCAGTGAAGACGGCGGAAGATAATTTATTTCACTGAAAATTAGGTCGTTAAAAACTAAAGAATTTGCCTTGTTCCTGTGGCAGCGATGTCTCCCAATTACTGGCTCCCTCTCAAATGCTGCAGCTATCATTAGCAGTTAAGATTGACACAAGAAGACTTATTGTCTTAAGACTTACACGGCAATAGCAGTAGGACTCTGTACAAGAAGAAGAGTGAAGACCCATGGTGTGAACAATTTCGTGTTGCTGTGGCGTGCGTATACAGGGGCTGGACAAAACTATGGGAATGTGGCGAGAAATGCGCGGTTGAACGTAAATACAGATGCTCAAAAAGTGGCTCTAAGCACTATGGGACTTAACATCTGAGGTCATCAGTCCCCTACACTTAGAACTACTTAAACCTAATCAACCTAAGAATATCACACACATCCATGCCCGAGACAGGATTCGAACCTGCTACCGTAGCAACCGCGCTGTTCTGGACTGAAGAGCCTAGAACCGCTCGACCATAGCGGCCAGCTACAGATGCTCGATAGGTCCGCAGGATGCGCTGTTGTACTTGGCCATGAACGGCACCCGTGCAGTGTCCTCAATATGTTGCAAGTGTCAGTCACGGTCAGAACAGTGTTCGGTGTTGTTGAATACGTCATATCGGAGCTAAGTTAAGGTCAACGTGGCAAGTTGTTGGTTCTCGTACGGTGGGTGCTTCCGTACCCGAGGTAGCGGAAATATTTGGTGTTTCAAGGGGTACCGTATCGACGTTTTATATCGCATGCAGGGAAATCGGAAAAACATCATCCGCCAAATCACAGCACGGACGAAAGTGTGTATTGAGAGATCGTGACGGGCGGTCGTTGAAGAGAATTGTGACGGAAAACAGGAGATAGACAGCTGCAAAAGTCACTGCAGACGTGAATGTCGCACTCACTGTCTCTGTCAGCACCAGAACAACAGGACGGGAGCTCCATAAGCAGGGAACTGCAGGGCGAGCTGGGATTCCAGAACCCCTCATCAGTTTTGCGAATATCCGTAACAGGAAAACGCATTGTTGAAGCCATAAAACTTTGACTATGGAGCGACGGAAGAAAGTAATTTGGTCGGATGAGGCTTGTTTCACGCTGTTTCCAACCTCTGGCAGAGTTTACGACCCAAGACTGAAGACATGGCCGTGGTTCAGTGATGATTTTGGCAGCAATACCGTGGTATTCGATGAGCGCCATGGTGCAGTGTTTGTTCCCAACACGACACAGCTCGCATCGTTCAGGACTGGTTTTGTGGACACGGGCTACCGCAGCTCTCGTGGTCTATCCGCCATCCACTTCTGTCGCCAATAATTTGCATTAAGAATGGTATAAGATTCCTTCGAAAACCACACAGGGCGTGTATTGATCCATTCACGGGAAGCGTGCACGGGATAAGTCCCTGCAGTTACGCTATTCATCTGTGTCGTCGGTGGCTCAGATGGATAGAGCGTCTGCCATGTAAGCAGAAGATCCCGGGTTCGAGTCCCGGTCGGGGCACACAGTTTCAGCTGCCCACATCGAGGCATATCAATACCACCTGTCGGCAGCTGAGGTTTTCAGTTAGTCATCATTTATAGCTACAATAATTGTAGAACACACCTGTTGGCGTGCGCCTTTAGGAGGTAGTGATCAAATCTCGAATACGGATGCACCCGTAGGCAGATTCTCCTCGTGCAGCCAGCATGACAGAAATGGCCAGTCTCGTCTCGTGAGAGGTGATGCAGTTCTTGTCGTTCTTTACGCAAGATTGCTTGTGGTCAGTGTTTCTTTGTCACTAGGAACGTGTTAACCAGAGAGGTCTTTTCATTTCTGTGAAGTTGTAAATTTCGACGGCCTTCACATCGGCCAGATGGAGCATCGTCTGGATTGTGCGGAATGATTTGAAAGTGCACTTCTGTAGGAAGTGTAAGGCATCAGCGAGTCAAATGCCCATAATATGAGTTTGTCTAACGAAGTACGTATATTGGTGGCTTATGAATGTAAAATAGGCAACCAGTCGCTTTTTGGATTTGGTCAGATTTATTGTACTGTTAACTAGTTTTCGAGCCATTACAGGCTCATAATCTGATGGACATCCTGTCACCTTACACTGCCGGTATGAATGTCGCGGATATGACAAGGCAGTGGAACGTAAGTATCCCAAAACTCAATGATCTTTTAGATCCGTAAACATTTCAGTTAGCTAAATTTCTATTATTTTTGCCAGCACCATTTCCTTTCACAGCTTCATCCGATGATGAGTTTGCAGTGGCCTGAAAAGTAGTTAACGGTACAATAAATGGTATCAAATTCAGAAAGCCACTGGTTGCATATGTTACCTGGTAGACATAATGGAAGACAGTTTCAATTCACAATCCACTATGAATACATGGAAATATATTTAGAACGGAAAAAGTACATAGACTTTGATAGCGCCATTTGTATGTAGGACGGAGGCAGCCCAAAATCCGCCCCAGAGCCAAGATTATTTCATTGAGAATAACCGTACTGACGTATGGGTAATTAGCTAATGATGCTCTGTTGGGAAGGTGAAAAAGTCGTTTACGAACGGTATCTTAACGTAAATGTCATACTTTAGAGCGTTCATGCATTTGTGATTCTATCCGAGAAATCGCCTTTGCTAATCCACTCACTTCCAAAAATGAAAGGGGCAGTGCTATTTTTAATGCACAGAACGCGAAAGCTGCCTGTGGTATTCTACATAGGTGGGGGGGGATCTAAGTTCGCCAAATATCTTCCGATAGAACAGGGTCTGCAGTCGGTTAGTATCATATTGAAAGGCATGGTGAGACCGTGATAGAGTAATTGCTAAATCTTGGATTATAATTTGGGTCTCAGTATAAATAATTGCCCGCGTGCGCTTATCCACTGATTGTACTTACAATCGTGGAAGCGGTGGTTATCATGTAGAGGGGCCATCTGAACCGGGCGAGCGCTGCCGGCCGAAACCGGTTTGCGTTCCGCTCTCGCCCTTGAATCGTCCACCATCTTCGCTGCCGCTTCGCGTGTTGTTGTTTGCCATTTGCGGTCGCAGGCCTCTTCTATTTGAGTGCTGCGGGAGCTCGGGCAGTGGCTTCGGGAAAGCCACTTTTTTCTCCGAATTTCTTTTTCTAGAGCCGTTTTTGACCATTTACACCCAGTAGCCCCAAGCAGTACGAATAAACGAAACTCGACTATCCCAGTACGATCGAATGTTTGTTGCAACAGCAGTTTCAAGGATAACTCGAGTGCATTCTTATTTCACCTTAAATTTTTCATACTCATGAAAGTAAGAATGTTCTTGAAGTTCCAATACTTCTGAGGTTCTATGCGAATTAAAATGGCTGGAAACGTTCCAAAGTTATTTTCGACTAAAGTGCGAAATGATGTTTCAAAAAATGGTTCAAATGGCTCTGAGCACTATGGGACTTAACTGCTGTGGTCATCAGTCCCCTAGAACTTAGAACTACTTAAACCTAACTAACCTAAGGACATCACACACATCCATGCCCGAAGCAGGATTCGAACCTGCGACCGGAGCGGTCGCGCGGTTCCGGACTGTAGCGCCTATAACCGCTCGGCCACTCCGGCCGGCGAAATGATGTTTCATTAAATTTTAACTGAGCAGCGCAAATGTATTCCAGATGGGTCTAAGCAAAGGAAATCTCTTGGCTGCTCAGTGGTTCTCCCCGAGCGTGCCCTCAAGATATTTACCAAACGAAACTCATATATTTCACACAAACTGCATGCTTTCTTAAGGGTACTGAAACAGATTGCCCGTGGTCGTGCTAATGAATTCGCCGTCTGTACGGGCTCCTAGAGTCCTATAAATCTACGACGCTTGTACCCAGCAAAAAAGTATGCCCCTCTTGCACCTATAGAGCCTGGTGCAGGCGTCAATGTACTGGTTCCCAGGGCATGTAGAGATTAGGTAAATAATTTACCGGATTTGCCGCCAAGGAAACGTGTACACCAAATAATGTGGCACGACGTGCTGTCCACTACATGCTAAAATGAGTTTACATTTTATCCATTTTTAATTTCATTTGTATAACCACATTTGTCTGAAACAATTTTAGCAAGGGTGGTAATAATTACCTTGTTTTTGAGAACACACACACACACACACACCTGAAAGTCGTCAGGCGCATTTTCTCTGGTGTTTCGGCATATAGTTACAATTTAGTTTTCGCATTGTTTAGCTAGAACAAGCCCAAACAAATACAACTCAACAAGCCTTTCATGCTACATACAGTGCTGGCTGTCGGTTTGTTTGCCGTTGCGAACAAAATTATTTTTAAAGCGAGTGGTTGGTTCTAAATGAGTCTAGTACGATATTTGTTGTATCAGGGACAGTAAAAGAAGTCGTGTGACTAGGGCCTCCCGTCGGGTAGACCGTTCGCCGGGTGCAAGAATTTTGATTTGACGCCACTTCGGCGACTTACGCGTCGATGGGGATGAAGTGATGATGAATAGGACAACACAACACCCAGTCCCTGAGCGGAGAAAACCTCCGATGCAGCCGGGCATCGAACCCGGGCCCTTAGGATTGACATTCTGTCGCGCCGACCAGTTTTTTTTTCTCCCCTGAATCTCACTTTGTTCGCAGTCGTTCGTTGCATCTGCTCGCGGCGGACGTCGCAAGACACCCGTTGGAGTTCGTTGTTGCTCGGTGAACTCAGTTTTTTTATTACAGAGGGCAGCTAACTACCACTGAGCTATCCGGGGCGGACAGCAGGGAACAGTAAATAGCGAAGAATGACGCATATTCCAGCAGGGACCAAACAACGCTGCTGCACGGCAGTAGCAGCCAGAACGGGCCTGCGCGGTGCTGTCGCTTCTGCAGTCCTGGTTATTCTTCGTTTTTTACTCTTCCTGTTGATACGTATCGATAAAACGTTCATCTCACTGCACACATTTCGCACTGCTCAGTCGGATGGGCACCTAAGGTTCAGCTTTAAAAGTCATTTTGCTCGTAACGGCAAACAAACCGATGATATCCGCCAACAGGGGCGTCCCATGAAAGACGTGATGAACAGCACTCGTTGGGACTGACTACTTACACCCTGCAAAAATTAAACTGCAAATGTCTGCCGAAACCCAGAGAAAACGCGCGTGACGACCCACAGGAGAGTGGTGCACAAGGTCGTAGAGTTTTTCTATAAGTTTAATAAACACAACAGGTACACGTAACAGAGACTTCAGTAATCAATAATACAGGGTGACAGTTATTGAACTACACGGGGGAAAAAAATGTAAATTCGTTACAAACTACGGCGTTCACACACTGTATTCAGCATGTAAACGTCTCTTCAGATATTCGGATTTAGGTTATGACATGTTCTATATGCCTGCCGTCATTGGCGAATGATGTGGCGCAGACGAATAGCGAAATTCAGCATGACCCGCTGAAGTGTCGGAATATCGATGCTGTCGATGACTTGCCGAATGGCTGTTTTCAGTTCGGCAATGGTTTGGGGAGTTATTGCTGTACACCTTGTCTTTAATATAGCCCCACAAAAAGGAGTCACGTGTATTCAGATCCTGAGAAAGTACCGGTAGCCTCTGGGTACCCCAGAGCTAGATGGCGGGCCCGAAAGTGCTCCTCTAGGACATCAGACACTCCCGTGCTTCGATGAGGTCGAGCTCCGTCTTGCATGAACCACATCTTGACCAAATCAGGGTCACTTTGGATAACGGGAATGAAATCATCTTCCGAAAGCGTCGAAATGTACCGTTGGTAGTCACCGTGCCATCAAGAAATATCGCACCTCGACTAGACATTGCACATCCCACAGTCGCCCATTGAGGGTAAAGAGACTTCTCGATTGCGAAATGCGGGTTCTGAGTAGCCCAAATGCGCCAGTTTTGTTTATTGTAGAACCTACCCAAGTGAAAGTGGGCTTCGTCGCTAAACCAAACCATTCTAATTCCCATCATGCTCCGCGATCAACCATGCAGTTTGAACGTCCTAACGCAAACGGTTCAGAAGTTACGACGATTTTATTTCGTATAGTTCAGTAATTGTCGCCCTATATATTCCCTTCACTATTTACAACAGTCTGCCAACGCTGGGGTCTCTTTTCGATTCCGCGACTGTAGAAATCGCGTGGTTTTGAGACGTACAACTCTTCGCGCCGTGTTCGTTGCACATTTTCATCCATAAAGGTAGTTCCTTGAAGGTTATTCAATAAAGAGCGGAAAAATGGAAATCCGAGGTCGCAAGGTCAGGTGAATAAGGCGACTGTGCAATATCTTCACTGCACAACTGTTGCATAGTGTTTTTTGTGAGTCTAGCGGAATGCGGGTGGACATTATCGTGGAATAACATCATTTCATGCAATCTACCTAGTTGTTGCTCTTGGATTGCGTCTGCAAGGTGACTCAGTTGGAGCTGCGTGACCGCTACGGTCGCACGTTCGAATCCTGCCTCGGGCATGGAAGTGTGTGATGTCCTTAGGTTTAAGTAGTTCTAAGTCTAGGGGACTGATGACCTCAGATGCTAAGTCTCATAGTGCTCAGAGCTATTTGAACCCTGATTCAGTTGCTGACAATAAATATCAGCGATGATGATGTGTATATGTGGAGAAGCAATTCGAAGTACACAACAACATTGCTGTTTCACCAGATGCGTAAAATTATATATTGTGGATGCGCTCAGTTCTTTGTACGGGGAGTTGCTGGTTTGTGTGAACTCAACCACTACTTCCTTTTCTTTAGGTTACCATAAAGACACCGTTTCTCGTCACCAGGAGCGATACAGGCTTAGAATGGTGATAACGAGCAAGCAGAGATGCACATTTGGCCACCTGCTGCCTTTTGCAGTTGTGGCTTAGAGCATACATCCGATCTTTGAATCTTCCCTGTTGCACGTAAATGCCGCGCGATGGTGGAATGATTACAGTTCATCACATTTGCCAGTCGTTGGTTACACTGACGTGGATCATTGTGGATCAATCCGTTTAAACGCTCTTCATCAAATCTCGAAGGTCTTCCGGAACGTGGAGAGTCACTAATATCTTCCTTAAAACGAGAACAACTTTCTTGCCATGCTCTTCCCAGCTGCATTATCCCCATACACGGCGCAAATGTTTTGGCTGCGCTCGCTGCTGTCACCCCTCTATTGAACGCAAATAGAAGATTATTTCGGAAACGTTCCGATTGCTCCACTTCATACCAACATGCAAAACCAAACCGCTACTAACGTATGTACTGACCTAATATTTAACATTTTACCCATCCTCAACAACTGTAGTTGTTATATTTTGGATATTCTTGGACAAAGCTGCAGATGTCGTCGGTCCCTAGGCATACAAACGCGCGCGCCCAAGGGAGGACACGAACTGTGGCAAGGCCTCCTAGACCGCACAGCTACCCGCGCGGCCTGTAGTTGTATACATCGCAGTAATGAGCAACAATTTGCATCATGGAAATTTAATTTCTTAACCGGTTTCGGGCTGTTAAGTGCCCTTCTTCAGAGGGCTATACCTATCGCATTATTGGCGAGTGTCAACAATAAGACGCATCAACAAAATGCCCTACCGAGCGAGGTGGCGCGGTGGTTACCACACTGGACTCGCATTCGGGAGGCTGACGTTTCAAACCCGCGTCCAGCCATCCTGATTTAGGTTTTTCGTGATTTCCCTAAATCACTTCAGGCGTATACGGGGATAGTTCCTTTGAAAGGGCACGGCCAACTTCATTCCCCATCCTTCCGTAATCCGATGGGCCGATGGGACGAATGACCTCGCTGTTTGGTCCCCTCCCCCTAATCAACCATCCAACAAATTGCCATGGTCATGTGATTGATAGTGCCTCCTGGCACGTCTGCACTTGTTGTTTGGCTTGTTTATACAATTTTCGTACTGGCACTTTTAACCACATGACCACCGCATTTTGTTGTATACATCTGATTGTCGAGACTCGCAAGTAATAAGATGGGTATAACCTTCTTAAGGGTGGCACTAAATGCCCTAAATTGGTTAAGAAATTAAATTTCCTTTATGCAATTGGTTACTGAATATTTAGGTATACCACCGAATGTATATAATTTCACATGCACTGTTTAAGTTCTCGTTTACGTGTAGGCCGTACTATAACTGGTTGATTACATCGGTTCTAATTTCGGAAGAAGGAAACGACTTGCCAATTGCAGTAGTATCGTGACAAGTAAAGCAGCGACGTCTCTATATTGGTGGTAGCAGTATCTTTATTATTGAACACTCTTGAGGTGCGTTTTTAGAATCTTAGGGCAAAGTGGGACACTGTTTCGGACGTACGATGTGGAATGTGAATTTCTTGCAAGAGAGTCTGCGTCTAATGTTCTCTGTAAACTGCATTGCTTTTATGATACACAACATTTGGAGAGAGTTTTCGCCGCTGCTTCCAGGGTCTACTGGTCCATAATGTGTGTATACTGTCTTTTGTAGGTTTGTCAACTCGTGCTGTATAGCCCTTCGTAAAAATCATGTAAATGGACACAGGGCCGTAACTAGATAACTAACAATAGTTTGGCCTCCAAATGGGTTTATAGCGACGTTCTGTCGCTCTTCAGACGAATCCGCATGCTCGACGCTCTGGCCGAACGGACCGGTAAATTTCCGGTAATGGGTCTGTTTGTGCGGCGCTGGAAGGACATCGCCGGTGTTGTGATATAAGTGGATAATTGACGTCCGTGCGCCGTGGAACAAAGTGGGATTGAGTGATTGAAACGTGGCGGCGCTGTGGTGTGGAGAGAGGCCGTGGCGGCAGAAGCAGAAGCCAGAGGCGGCAAGAGGCGCGAGGTGTGGCCAGGCGGCGGCCGGCGGCGGCTATCGATTGCGCTGGCGCGGCGGCGGCGGCGGCGGCGGCGCTCCCAGCGGCGGGCGGCCCGTGCGCATGCGCGCCGCCCCGGGGACTGTCGCTTTCCAAAGGGAAAACACCGGGCTGGCCAGGCCGTCTAGGAAGGCAGGTGCTGCCGAGTCATATGGAAAAACTAGCAGAAACCGACGTAGGGGAACATCAGTTTGGATTCCACAGAAATGTAGAAGCACGCGAGGCAGTACAGACCATTTGACAGTGTTGACTGGAATCTACTATTCCGGAGATAGCGCGAATGAAACAGAGGAACCGAACGATCATCTACGACTTGTTCTGAAGCGAGACTGCAGTTATAAAGAATCGAAGGACATAAAGAAGCAGTAGCTCAGAAGCGAGTAAGACCATGTTATTCATTCTGTACATTGAGCAAGTGGTAAAGGATATCGAGGAGAAATTTGAAACGGGAATTACAATTCAGGGAAGAGAAATGAAAACTTTAATGACGGTAAACAAAACCTGAAATATCTATTGAGTGAGTAGTATCTCGAAAAAGAGATTATAAAATAAACATTAATAAGAGCGAAACACAAGGTGTTGGTGTGTAATCGAATGGAGTCAGGTGTTGCAGAGGGCTTTAGATTTGAGAATGAGACACTAAAAGTAGTAGTAGTAGAAGAGTTTTGCTAGTAGTGGGCAAAACGTAGAGGATAAACAACGGAGAGTAGCAGTAGCAAGAAAATGGTTCCTGAAGAAGAGAAATTCAACATTGAACATGTTAGGAAATCGTTCCTGGATGTATTTGCTTGGTGACACGTGGACGATAAACAGTTTAGAAAAGAAATGAATAGAATAGAAGCTTTTGGAATCAGTTGCCACAGAAGAATGCTGAGAATCAAATTGGTACATCGGATAACCATTGAAGATAAACTCAGCTGAATATTACGATAAAATAAATTTATTGCACAAATTGACTAAAGGTGCGGACTTTATACTAAAGCCACGCAGGCACGTCACGTATTTCACACAGAATAATCCAATGATAAAAATTCTCCAGTGTATACAAACTTGTCATTGTATGGACAGAATGACGAAGAGAGTGTGGGAAACAACAGGGAGGACAAGGGGAAAGACAGGAACCAAATGGATTGTTGAATTTCGGAAGGGCTGGTTGGAATTGGGGATCAAGGTCGAAGAAAAGGAAAATTGGAGGAACAAATATACACCGACAAATATGCCGGAGATCAATGACAGAGAAGAATACAGGAAAAGATTAGAATGTCACCAGTGGAGCCGCCAGGAGAAACGGAAACTGAAGATCTCGGAAGAAGAGCGGGAGAGGAGAAGAGAAAGAACGAAGAGGTTCTGGGAGAAGAGGAGGAAAATGCAGTCCACGAAGGGGCTACCCGTGGTCCTACAGAAGCCGTAACGCAAGAAGAAGAAGAAGAAGAAGAAAAAACTATCATTATCGCCTGGATCACATCACTCTGGATAATGAATCACTTAAATACATTTAAGTGTGACAATATAACTAGAAATGTCCACTCCGAACATATCCTAAATAGAAAGCAAGTCGCTTGTGAAAATGGCCACAGGCAGATAAGAGTGCGGCGCGGGGTACCCGTGCGGTCTTTGGAGCCTTTCATGGTTCGCGCGGCTGGTCCCGTCGGAGGTTCGAGACCTCCCTCGGGCATGAGTGTGTGATGGCAGGTGCTGGAGTTGTATGCAGGGAATTGGTGTTGAAAACAGAAGAGAGCAGTTAATCGCATTTTTTTTAACGGGCATCAGTCTGTGATACGATGATTTTGAGTTTGCTATTGCGTCAGATGTAAATGCACATTGACATTACAGAGGGTAAAGCTCCTTCAGTTAGTGTCCATTGTATAGGATTCTGAAAAACAATGTTATCTTATTAGACGAATCAGTGAATGACTCATATCCTGTTCAGAGCAAAGAGACATGAGTCGTGACTCATGCCCCTTTGAAAATAAAACTTAGATAACAACACTGATGATGCTGCATATCGTTTAATACTTTGTACTCGCACCCCTAGATGACATTACCAGTGCTGATGACAGGCAAATGTTTCGTTGCTATCGCTGACTGTCGTTCATTGTTGTTTTTTAATCCATCTTGTTAAGCGCGCATAGCATTATAGGTTGTCATAAGTTTTTACGGATTCTTTGTAATTCTGTCAGTACTTCAGTGTTAAAAAGGTATGTTGTAATTGAAAAAATAAATAAATAAACAACGGGAATGTTGTGACATGTTTCTTTATAAGCGAAAGAGCAGAAATTATATACAGCTCTTCAACGCGAGAATACAGAAGCTGAAAATTTAGACTTTTCTTTGTGTGTAGAATGCATGCAAAATGTCTTCCTAGTTGTGTTTTATCTAAGGCAACTTACTCTCAGATTGCTTACACTATATGAAGACATACAAGCACGGTATGTGTCTACCATGAGGATCGAAAGCAAAAAAATGGCTCTGAGCACTATGGGACTTAACTTCTCAGGTCATCAGTCCCCTAGAACTTAGAACTATTTAAACCTAACTAACCTAAGGACATCACACACATCCATGCCCGAGGCAGGATTCGAACCTGCGACCGTAGCGGTCGCGCGGTTCCAGACTGTAGCGCCTCGAACCGCTCGGCCACTCAGGCCGGCCGGATCGAAAGCAACAAAATTTTAAGTGAAATGGGCTTATTCATAAATGATTGTACAAAGAAGTACCACAAGAATGCACTGATCTTCGTCTATTATCAGACAACTGCCCAGCTCAGAATAAGAATCCCATTGTCAGCAAATTTCTGTTGTGCTTACCGGTTCTGGGAGATTCAACAAAATTCAACGTCGCTTTCTAGTGAGGATACAGTTTTTTTTACCCTGTGATAGAGCTTTCGACATTATAAAAAGGATACTAGGGAAACAGGGCAGATGGTTCACTATGCATGACGCCAAAAAAGTTATTCTTACAAAATTTTCTTGTTAGGGATGATGTTACTGCTCGAAGTCGTGGTGGAAGGCGTTGAACAGAAAGAAAAGAATTCATGGAGAAACTCAACATTTTGTCTTTGATGATACAGAAAGAGTTGTATGACGGCTTCAGCGGCGGTCAATGGACTGATTAGGCACACTTCTCTCGTGCACTTGCAACGAGATCCACTGGCTGCGCCAGAAGAGGTAGCCTTTTCTATCAGGACAGGTTCCAATTAAGACCAATACAATCAAGGACGTGGCAGAATTTCAAAACATTGTCAGTTTGGCGAACTCGTATCATTCTTTCTGCCAAGAAATTTTGAAGTGGGCTCTAAAGAACGACGGTCAAAACTACGAATGAATGGGCCATCAAACATTATTGTTTTAGAATGATGCATTAGTATTGTGAAATGTAGAACTGCGCGTGTTATATGCAAACAAGATAATGTTAATGTGAATTTAAAAAAAGTGTGCCATTTTAGTATCTTTCACATCGTTTTTTACAGCATGGGTTTCTAGCTTTTAATTATTAATTACTTTACCCGAACATAACATTAGAGATACCATCTCTGTTTGGAAAAACACATTTCCATCATATAACAGCGCCAATAAAGATGCCAGTATGAAGTTACTGTAAATTGAAAGTTTTCTCAGCGCTCTCTCTCTCTCTCTCTCTCTCTCTCTCTCTCTCTCTCTCTCTCTCTCTCGTGTGTGTGTGTCTGTGTGTGTTGTTTTTTGACTAAGTAATTGTTAGATCTATAAGAAAAGATATTTAAAGTATTTGGGCAGCAGAAAAGTTTTGAAACAGTTATTTGGAGACCACTGTACCGCATCTTTGTGGTGTTCGTTAGCAAGTGAGCGATAAGGTAGCGGATACGGAGCGGCGGGGGACAGATAACAAGCGTGGTTTGTTTGGAAGGGAGTTGCAGGGGAGAGACGGCAGCATATTGCCGGCGGAAGTACTCTTCCTTGGCATCGAGCCCGTGAGAGAGCATCTGAAATACTTAGGTCGCTTCACGCAAGGTCACGCTGGCCGCGGAGGCGGCGCCGTGACGTCATCCACAAAGGTTACGTAACTGTGCTGTCACAGCTTGGCCCCCGCGAGCGCGAGGCCGCTTCTAAGTTGAAGGCAACGTGCGCCTAGTTGCGACGGCCGGCGATGATGACAAAGTCTGTTGGTTCTGCATCTTTCATAGTTGTCTACGTGAATGGGAGGCAGTGATAGAAGTGATGATGAAATGCGAGCACAACAGCCATTTCGTTGTCATGCTCCAGTTGATACAGTGTTTTGCGAGCAACTAAAGAAGCGTATGCATGTTATTCAACTTCATGTTCTTGCTGATTGTATTCGCTGATTGTATACATCGGCAAGTGTATTGGAAAGCATTGTGCTTACTGCGGAGAGGGAGGGAGAGAGGAAACGAATAGGGGCGAAGAGAGTAATATTTGTCAGATTTTTGAGCGTGTTAAAAATTGTCTCATTTTATCAGTATTTCACCATGTAGCTGGTTAAGAAAGAAACCGAAAAGATAATCCTGCAAATGCTCTTGTCTGTTTCTGTTCGTTTGATAGAAAAAGATCCCAAATAAATATTGCCGTATGAAGGAACATAGGAGCAGGGTCAACAGTGAGGCATTAAGGGTTTTGAGTTTTAGTTGCGTCTATACAGTCACACTATGAACAGTAGTGCCGAACTGACGCAAATGTGAAACGCTACTGCGAATCTGTGATCAGAAACATTTTCTTTTTGTCGATTGGTGGTGTTAAAATGTTGCCGGAATTTGTGTGTCTGAGTAATAACTTTTACGTTTTTCATATGTATGTATAAATGGATTTACGACAGTGCTTTGAGCCCAGTACAGCAGGTCATTATACTCGTATGTTATGTGGACTGGAAGACTGAGAAATGTGGTGACGTCCTCCTGGAGAATTTGTCTTGTATAAACCCCGTAGCACTTATTTTTGTGTAATGTTTGCATTGTTACTGTTTGCATTGTTATTTATTTTGTTCCTGATTTATAGTATACTCAGATATTACTATAGTTACTTTTTATTTTCTTATCGAAAATTAATAATTATTCCAGTGTTTCACTATTTAAGTATTGTTTAAATAGACTAACCCATCAAAAGTATCCGTACACCAATTAGTGAACATTAATACGGGATGTGTACGCCCTTCACCTTTATGACGGCTTGAAATCTGCCAGACACACTTTCAGTGGGGTGTCTGAATGTCTTTGAAGAAATCGCAGCCTATTCTTCCTCGAGACCCGAAACCAGAGCGGTAGTGATGTTGGATGCTGGGCCTGGAGCGAAGTCGATGTTCCATCATGTTCCATCATGTCCCACAGGTGTTCCATTGGGTTCAGGCCTGTACTTTGGAGAGGCCACTCCACTTCAGGGATATTGTTGTCCACAAACTATTGCCTCACAGATGTTGCTTTATGACATGATGTATTGTCATGCTGATACAATTAATCATCGTCTCCAAACCGTTCATCTACTGTATGCAGTACACAGTACTATAAAATGTGTTTGTAATCTTCCTTATAAAGCGTTTGCTTAAGCGCAGTTCGGTACCACACCCAACAACGAAAACCATCCCCTTACCGTAACGCCACCTCTTCTGTACTTCGCTGTTGGCGTTACACGTGATGGCAGGTAACGTTCTCCAGGCGTGATTCATCACTCCAAATAACTCCTTTCCACTCATCCACTCTCCAGCAGCGTCGCTCTTTTTGCATCCCATTCCTTTTAACTCCCTACACACAATCGTTGTGCTATCTGGACTGATGTAACACTTTGGAACTCTTGAGTGATCCGCTGATTTCATGCAATTTATTATAACCACTCTTAATAATGCTCGATGGTTCCTGGCCGTCTTCAGTACATGATGTCTACCTGGTCTTCGTTCAGCTGAGATCGTTCCTTCGCGTTGCCACTTCACATTCACATCGCTCAACAGTCGACTCGGGCAGCTTTAGAAGGGCTGAAGAGTCCCTGGTTGATTTGTCACTCCCATGACATTCAATGACTAGTCTACGTTGGAAGTCACCGAGCTCGCCGGCATTCACTCTGTCACCGCTTCTTTACTGTAGGGAGAATCAATACAAAAACACCATAAACAAACTCACCACAAAATAAGAATGAAAGAAAACCCAAGAGGTTAACCCACAATCACAGAAAACAAAATGTTTGACAGAGTTTTTTTACACTCATTACAACACAATGCTCGACAGAGCACCATAATCACGTCTCAGTATTCAAAGTTAACGATTCATAGATTATAAATCGTGAAATAAATAAGATGCTGTAACGATAGAGCATGTCAGGGTACATAATTAAATGTGAATTTCCGTGAAACAGTGTGTACAGTAACGTTTAGAGGAAAGGAAACTCGACCAGCAGACCAGAGTAAACAAAACAAAATGATCACTTAGGTATGGGAATATTTGATCGTCATACTTCTAGTGATCCATTCACAGTGTTCTAGTAGCCATATTTTTAAGTGTGATTAAATTTTCAAAAGAGTCATCAAATAACTAACTTTAACGCCCTCTTCCGTCTCCGCGAAAGGGAAAGCTTGTAGTTTAGTAACATAAAAAGTTATCTCCAAAGCAATTTACTATAACAACAGGTGCTCGTGTTGAAAATGATATGTTCCACGTGGAAACAACGTTGAACAGCGATGTGATATTTAGGGGGAAAGAAATGTGAGTGGGTAATATCGTGGAACTCGTGCAGGTAGTGGAACCCCGGTGCTTTTAAAGTAAAAGCGAAATACCAATGGCTACATTATCAGCGAAACGATTTTAGGTTTAAAAAATGAAGTTTTGTCTAAACAGTCCCAGAAATTAGGTATTGTCGTTCAAACATGTACGCAATTTGATAAAAAGCAATGTGGGCTACCGTTTCTTTCTGTGCAGAAAATATTACTCAGAAATGACATTACTGACACCATTCATTGCAGTGAAAATGTATCGTGTATTGAAAACTTCTTTTCATAATGAAATGTAGAGACATTGCAATTAAACTGCAATATTATGGAAATTTAGGTCCGCCTATTATGCAAACAACTTGTTATTTGAAATTTTCAAACATGTTTTACCACCCCTTTGTGCTGTCATCAGTGATTACTCTAACACAATTCTGTAAAATGCAGACTATTTTTTTTATGAAACCAGACCTAAAAATCTTTTATGTTTCTGTGATTCCTCGCCGTATTTTATCGAATGTTTGGATCTGTAGGTTGTTCTTTTCCATTATTGTCTGGCTTGCTGTCTGCGCTGAACAAAAGTACGTTTACAGATTTGTGAACTCGGCAAACAAACTCAAAATAACGTCATTCCGTTATATCTACAACAATGTAAAGTATGTCCAATGAAACCCAGCATTCTAGAAAATGGGTAATAATCACTACTTGGAAGAGCAGTTGAACGGAATGGACGGTGTCTTGAAAGGAGGGTATAAGATGAACATCAACAAAACCAAAACGAGGATAATGGAATGTCGTCGAATTAAGTCGGGTGATGCTGAGGGAATTAGATTGGGAAATGAGACACTTAAAATAGTAAAGAAGTTTTGCTATTTGGGGAGCAAAATAACTGATGACGGACGAAGTAGAGAGGATATAAAATGTAGACTGGCAATGGCAAGGAAAGCGTTTCTGAAGAAGAGAAATTTGTTAACATCGAGTATAGATTTAAGTGTGAGGAACTCATTTCTGAAAGTATTCCTATGGAGTGTAGCCATGTATGGAAGTGAAACATGGACGATAAATAGTTTGGCCAAGAAGAGAATAGAAGATTTCGAAATGTGGTGCTACAAAAGAATGCTGAAGATTAGATGGGTAGACCAGATAACTAATGAGGAGGTATTGAATAGGATTGGGGAGGAGTTTGTGACTAGAAGAAGGGATCGGTTGGTAGGACACATTCTGAGGCATCAAAGGATCACCAATTTAGTATTGGAGGGCAGAGTGGAGGGTAAAAATCGTAAAGGGAGACCAAGAGATGAATACTCTAAACAGATTCAGAAGGATGTAGGTTGCAGTACGTACTGGGAGATGAAGAAGCTTACACAGGATAGAGTAGCATGGTGAGCTGCATCAAACCAGTCTCAGGACTGAAGACAACAACAACAACAACAACAACAACAATCACTACAGACATTTCATAACATTAGTTATTACTTCAAACTCGGTCAATTTACACTCTAATACGACAGAAAGACGCTGTGTTCAAAACAGCTTTCATAATAGGTGTACCTAAGTTCCCATAATTTTTTCGACAAACACGGCTGGCTGCTATTTGGGGCTACCAAAAGGGCCCAGAAATAGCAGTTGTAATGAGCATCACGGGCAGCGAACAGTTGCACTCGATGTCAGGTGCGCGGCGGGTTTCAAGTGTATTATACGGTAGCGCCGAGTGGCACGCGTCTGCCGCTTGATGTAGTGAGTGATGCAGGGTAGTGTTGGCTGCGCTGCGCTGAGTGAGCTGGGCGCTTTCCCGCCGCGCAGCCAGCCAGCCAGCCAGCCAGCAGCCGCCGCCGCCCAGACTTGGCAACAGTGACGGCCGAGTAACCTTACACCGCGCCCGCGCGCTGCGGAGCCGGCGCGCCGCGCTGGGGCGCTCCACATGGTGACACGGCTGCAGCGTCTGGGGGAACCAGTGTCGGAAGCCAATCTAGAAAGCATCCCGGTGACTGGAAGTATTGGTCACCAGCTAGCACGAGCTGGAACAGTGCCTTGTAAATTACTATTCTGAGCAGTAAGGCTAGATGACAGTACCGTCCTTCTCGTCATTGTTGGATTGGCGGCGCGCGAGTTGGCCGATCAGTTGGCGCTACCAACTTGCAACAGCTCGTCTGAGCTTACGTTTATGTTGCAGCTGCTATAAACGATTGTAGCGTCGAAGGTAATGGCGACTAAAAGTAAAGTGTGGCTCTTACCTTTTATGAGACGTTCATGACGGAACTTTGATAACAGCGTAGAGCTGATTACTGAACAGTGTGGCTATTTTGTACGATTTCAATTTACAATTGCTGAAAAAGAAAGCTACGTGCATTTGGCAATGCGTTAATCTTGGAAGCCACACTGCGTTACTATATACAGGGTGTTACAAAAAGGTACGGCCAAACTTTCAGGAAACATTCCTCACACACAACGAAAGAAAATATGTTATGTGGACATGTGTACGGAAACGCTTACTTTCCATGTTAGAGCTCATTTTATTACTTCTCTTCAAATCACATTAACCATGGAATGAAACACACAACAACAGAACGTACTAGCGTGACTTCAAACACTTTGTTACAGGAAATGTTCAAAATGTCCTTCGTTAGCGAGGATACATGCATCCACCCTCCGTCCAATGGAATCCCTGATGCGCTGATGCAGCCCTGGAGAATGGCGTATTGTATCACAGCCGTCCACAATACGAGCACGAAGAGTCTCTACATTTGGTACCGGTGTTGCGCAGACAAGAGCTTTCAAATGCCCCCATACATGAAAGTCAAGGCGGTTGAGGTCAGGAGAGCGTGGAGGCCATGGAATTCGTCCGCCTCTACCAATCCATCGGTCACCGAATCTGTTGTTGAGAAGCGTACGAACACTTCGACTGATACGTGCAGGAGCTCCTTCGTAAATGAACCACATGTTGTGTCGTACTTGTAAAGGCACTGTTCTAGCAGCACAGGTAGTGTATCACGTATGAAATCGTGATAAGTGCTCCATTGTGCGTAGGTGGACGAAACTAAAATGAGCTCTAACATGGAAATTAAGCGTTTCCGGACACATGTCCACATAACATCTTTTCCATATTTGTGTGTGAGGAATGTTTCCTGAAAGTTTGGCCGTACCTTTTTGTAACACCCTGTATATTCTATGAATTAAAGAGAAAAAGATGCCCGCATCTCGTGGTCGTGCGGTAGCGTTCTCGCTTCCCACGCCCGGGTTCCCGGGTTCGATTCCCGGCGGGGTCAGGGATTTTCTCTACCTCGTGATGGCTGGGTGTTGTGTGATGTCCTTAGGTTAGTTCGGTTTAATTAGTTCTAAGTTCTAGGGGACTGATGACCATAGCTGTTAAGTCCCATGGTGCTCAGAGCCATTTGAACCATTTTGAGAAAAAGATGCATGTTCTTTACATAATTCCAGTTCCTTTTCAGACGCTTGTCTACCAGTCACTTAGAAGGTTATAGTTTTCTTTTCGTCATAGAGTTACAACTGTAGCGAAAATAGTAAGAAAATAACTATAGATAAAAGAGAATATTTTCAATCGGCCTACGTAGTTAGCAAACTCAGTGAAACTGATATTTATCGGTTCCAATATAAATTCGTGTTACTTATTACAATTATTACTTTACTTGTTACTTATTGCAATTTACTTTAACAATTGTTATTGTGAAAATAAACCATTTTAGTTATGTGCTGTTTCCACATTTGCCGGCCGTTGTGGCCGAGGGGTTCTAGGCGCTACAGTCTGGAACTGAGCGACCGCTACGGTCGCAGGTTCGAATTCCGCCTTGGGCATGGAAGCGTGTGGTGTCCTTAATGGCTTTAAGCACTATGGGACTTAACTTCTTATGTCATCAGTCCCCTAGAACTTAGAACTACTTAAACCTAACTAACCTAAGGACATCACACACATCCATGCCCGAGGCAGGATTCGAACCTGCGACCGTAGCGGTCGCGCAGCTTGAGACTGTAGCGCCTAGAACCGCTCGGCCAATCTAGTCGGCAACTGTCACTTCCTTCACTACTTTGGCCAAAACGGTGATAGATTTTGTATTTCTGGTTCTACAATGCGAACCTCCTAAGTGTTTCACCATTCAAAGTTTCGACACTTACACTCGATACTAGCGAAGAAAACTCGAGCAGGGATTATCAACACTCCTGTTAATTCCAGCTCCAACATTTTTAGTTTCGAGCATTGGGCTGTGGGGGACCCTATGAGCAAATAAGCTCGTATATTGTTTAATGACTACCAAATTATTTTTCTATCATAATCTCGGGTATCGACTCATCCAATTTAATAGATCAGCAGTAGCATTACCCAGAGTTTTACATTAATTCTGTATAAAAGGTTTCTCCGGGACTTTAAATATGCGTGTTGCTCCTGCATGTTTTCTGATTCATCTGTCCGCCTATCATCAGATCGTCGTCTCCGACATTTCTTATTTCTTGGAATCCAGCAAAGAATTTCCACTGACGAGGTACCATTGAATCGCTTGCTTTCATGTCTTACCAAAAACAGTTTCATTATTGGAAATCTTCCACTTACACAATTTCTTG
The DNA here is from genome assembly GCF_021461395.2 of Schistocerca americana. Lineage (NCBI taxonomy): Eukaryota > Metazoa > Arthropoda > Insecta > Orthoptera > Acrididae > Schistocerca > Schistocerca americana. The sequence goes on along the minus strand of NC_060125.1, from coordinate 599,941,421 downwards.
ATTTCTTTTTCTTTTTTTACTGACTTTGTAATTCGCTTCTGAATTGTTTATTGAGAAAGCCTAAAATTTCGAATGGTTTTCTTGTTACATATCCAGATTCGTAATATACTTTGATTGTCACATTTCAGACGAATTGAAGGCTTATTTAATTTAAGGAGGACACTGCGGGCCATTTTTATTCCTTTGTTTATTTTGCTACCCATCCAGTGGCAGAAATCAATGCGTGTCATCAGTAATAAATTTTAATACCAAATAAACAGTTTGATTTCAGTGAACAAAGGAAGTTTTTTGTATAGTGAAGGTCGAAACAAAGACCAATTTCTTGGCTCCGGTGAAGATACCACATTAAAAACAAATTTTGATAAATAAAACTGCCACTATTTTAGCGAAATTTCGGCGGCCAGTAACCATGACTATGGTAAGGACTATCATTAGAATGCAGACTCCATTCATACAACTCACTGATGGGGAAGTAAGGCTTCAGACTGGGGTAGCAGTGGAAACAAAAGCAAGGAACCAAATTAATTTAAGAGCATGACTTACGATGTCTATTGACCAAAACAAATATGTAATTGCTTGCCGCACATCTTGCTAGACGTGGCATAAATAAAATATGTAAACACACATGCAGACGAAGAATTTAGTTTTTAACGACAAATAGATTTTAAATATTCAAAATTTAGAAATAGTATCTTTGTGACAGAATATATCATTTCGGCTACCCTGACATGTGATGGCGTCAGAGGGGGGAAAACCACTATCCTTTGAAACTGTTCTCGCCACAAGTCTAGGGTGAATCGCGATCTGCAAAACGTCGACCAAGGACTAGTTAACATGAAGACGGTGCTATCCACTCCATGCACTGATAATATTCTAACACGAGACAACCCATATTTGGCCAAGCACTTTGTTGATCTGTATGACGAACACGCCATTTATTGTGTTACAACCAAGGTTTTTTTTTTTTTCTTTTTTTTTTTTTTGGAGATTCACGGTCGTTTTTAAAGTAAATGTTAGAGATATACGAGAGGAAGCCAAAAAGTAAAGGGACTTTTGATAAAAAGAATATTTATTCTGATAGGAGAAAACTGAAATATACGTTATTTTTCTACATAACGTCCCTGCACTTTGAATGAACTTTGTCCAGCGTTTCACAAATTTTTTTGATTCCATCGGAAAAAAGTTTTTTGGTTGCACCTGTTACCAATTTTGCACCGCATCAGTGACTTCTGCATCGGTTGCAAATCTGAGCGCTTCCTTCATTGGTCAAACATATGGAAATCGCTCGGAGCCAGGTCTGAACTGCATGGCGGATGTTCCAGCAATTCGAATCCCACCTCCTTTATTGTTTCGGCCGTCCGTTTGGCAAAATATGGCAGAGTGTTATCTGCTGCAGGGTGATACCTTTTCGCAGCTTCCTGCGACGTTTGGCACTAATTGCAGGTTTCAGCTTAGCTCCCAACACATCTCAATAGTTCTCACTGTCCACAATTTCGCCTTTTGGGGTAAAATGAGCGGCTACCACACCTCCCAAGAGCCAGAACAGTGTTAGCATAATCTTATCAGCTGATGGCTGAGGTTTAAATTTAACTTCTGGTCGTGATTGGTGTTTTTCAAACCATGCTCGCAGCCATACGGATTCATGAAGATGTACCCACTTTTCTTCTACAGTAACGATTTGCTGTAAAAATCCATCTCCCTCGCGGTGGTAAACGGGCCAAATGTTTACGAGAGATATCCATCCTTCGCGTCTTATGCTCCGCTGACAATTCTGTCAGTACCCATTTTCCGAATATTTAACCTGTCGTCTAAGATGTAATACGCTGAATCGTGACTAATAGTAAATTATTAGCAAATTCTTCCACTGTGATTCGTCTGTTTTCCATCACCATACCCTCAACGACTTCCAAATTGTCGTCAGTTGTTGACGTCGATGCCCTGCACGAGCTTTCCTCGTCACAGAGAGAAGTTCTTCCCTGTTTGAAGTGCCCTATCCGTTCGTAGATCATACTTCGCGATAAACAGTTGTTATCATACTGCGCTTGCATTCGATAATGCAGGCTTAACACCTTTCACGAACAAATAGCAAATCACAGCCCTAATTTACTCCTTAGTGCAGATCGACAATGGAGTTGCCATGTTTCGCGGTCTGCTACAATACAACGACTAACGTGGGAATAAGAGTGACACGTTGTATAGAACTGTTGCAGAAGACAGTAACTTAGCCCTGGATGTTACGAAGCCCAACGGCGAGAAATTGCAGAATTCCCTTACTTTTTGACTCTTCGTTCCAACTATTCCTATAAACTGGCGTAGTTCTAAAGTAACATTCCTTCCCGCTCTGTAGTAGAGAAGTGAATGCAAAAGACGAGTCATCCGTTCACAAATGCAGAGTAACAAATTCAGACTTCAGCGACCACCTAACTTACTATCCTGCATGCTCTGGCGCAATCGTTCCAAAAGTTGGACAGATAGAAGATGAGTACGTCTGGTAAAATCTTAGACACATTTGTTATACCTTGTGGTGCAGAACTCGTCGTTAAAGAGAAGAGTCGTACTAATTTGCAGTGGTACACTTCAGCTGCATACTAACCCTTCTCGTTCGGCGATCGTTGACCAGGTGCCGCACAGCACTGGTCTCGCATTTGTGAGGACCGAGATTAAACTTCCTGCCCGACCATCGAGATCAGGTTTCCCTCAATAGCATAAAGCAAATGCCTTGATACTTCCATTGAAAAGTCCAGGGCCGATTTCTTTCTGCGTAGTTGCCCAATACGAGATTGTGCTCACTCTCTGACAACCCGATTCAGTTGAGAACTTGATAGTTACTGACTGCTGACGCTCCATAACATCGCATTTTTTTTATTTTCATGTGACACCATTTTCTTATGTTCACAGGTGAACAGCCGTTCAGAATGGGAGACTCTGCTGGAACAGTTTGCACTTCCGAAACAGTGTGTGAACAGTGGCGTTGCTCTCAAGCAGATCTACCTGAGGTAAGGAAAGCGGCCCGGTTAGACTGTACATTAGTGAGTGTAAAACTCTGAAGCAAAAGAACGTAATTTATTGGCTCAAAACGTATCGGAATTTATCACTCGAGGCAGCAGAAGAGGGAGGATAATATTGAACAACTGTGGGTAGAGGGTGTCTTCGAAATTTCGCGTCACGGCGTGTGTGTTTAAAGAGAAAATACATTACTCTTTTAATGGAGGTTACACTGTTTATTTGTTGCTTTTTCACCTCCCTCGGTGGTAGGGGGGGGGGGGGGTGATGAGTAAAGGTTTCTTGAAGGAAAAGTGTGCTCTGTCTCAGAAATAAAGGTGGGACGTTTCTTCGGTGCACAGAGCAGTGTAAGTTGTAGCGTTTTGTAAAACAGGATATGAGAGTGAGTTAACAAGTTTGGAACATACAGGCCGGCAATGGTTTCGCGCCACTCGCATTGTCTTGATGCGTTACTTGAGATTAATTCAGTGTCTCTGGTAAACTCAGAGCTCCGTACACTAATCCCGATTTTGGTGGCAAATAATTCGGATCAAATATCTTGCTTAGCTCGTAGTACTCATATTTTTATAAAATGTATGAGGTATTAGGTATGGTGTATTAGAATATTATAATCAGTAGTAGCTAACAGCAACCGCCTTGCTGGATGAAGGTTATTAAGACGGTAAAAGCAACATAGATAACAGAATATCTGTTCTTTCAGGCTGGAAAGATTTTTTGTGAGCAGGTGGTGCAGTTGTGGTTAGAAGCGACGCTTCGGGGCTTTCATATTAACACATCGTCGTGAAAATTCTCAGTAGCTCACAGTGGAAGGAACGGTTCACCCGTAGCACACGAGGATAAAGCAAAAGAATCTCGTGTTGGTTTCCAGACCACCTTCATTTGTCAATTGCCAGTAGGACTAGTACGGGTGTTACTCAAGAGTGTACTTTATTATCTGCCACGCGCAGCTTCTGTTATCCTATGACTTAGTAGATTCGTGTAAGTCTCCATGGCTCAACTCCCAAGAGATAAGAACTGAGAAAATAAACAGTGGTGATACTTACCTCCCGTTGAAGATAATTCTTTCTCGATAGAGCTATCAGCAGCGTAAAAAGCACAGACAACGTCGTGAGAGTTCAACATCTCCTGAAGTAGAGACTGATCGGTCTTGGACTGTAACGGTCTTGGACTGTAATCGTAAGAACGAAATGTTTCCCGGGAAGCGAATAATTTTCTTGATATAAAATACTTCCCGTGTACATTGTTAATATCACAGCTGCTAGGATAATACCACGTGACATGTAAATGTAGCAAAGCTCTGAACGAAGAGTAAGAAGACAGACGTCAAAGTAGATTGCCTAGAAAAAAGGTAATTCATTTTCTCCTAGATATTTAACATTATCATCTTTTACATAAATTGTATCAAGCCGCTACACAAGTTCATTGGGTTAATGGCGACTGAGGCTGTTAGCGAGAACAACATGCTAAAGGTAATAAGGCGACCATGATGTCCCTTAAAATTTTTTACGTGTCCTTGAATCCCAGCCATGCTAAGTTATCGATATGGGAGGGACGCGTGACGAGCTTCCAGGTGTGGGTGAATGGAACAGAAATAGCAGGCGAAGGGTCATCCATGTAGATTAGATTGAGCAGCGAAAAGACGAAGATATTGAAGCTTCTAACAGCGGCACCACTATATGTGAAAAATTGAGGGCGGCACCGAAAAGACTGCTCGGGAAAAGACGCGATAAGTAGCCGTTGTTTCCAAAGGTCTTTGATAGTAGTGTGTTGCCCTCGTGTCGTGATAACGTAATCGGCACCGATAAATCGTGTTGCATAACGACCGTTAACCGACAAGCACTAGCGCAAGCGCCGTGCTTCAGTAAACCAGTGCAGCGTCATCTTCGGCGTTCCCGAGTAGACTGTGACACCGATTCCTGCTGCTGTTCTGCAAGTTCAGTGTTCACACCCAAAGCGTCAGTGTAGTATTCATATATCCGTCATTCGAATACCTTCCTGCGAGTTTCGGTTTACTGGTGGTCATCATCGATCAGATTTTACGGGCAGTGCACAGGCATCTGTGAGACTGTGAAAGGTCTCAAGCAGTATGCACGATGAAGGACGCTCAGCTGTCTGAGCAGCGGAAATTTATACGAGAAGCTTATCTGTGCCAGAATTATGGGCGTCTTTTATAGCACTATTACCCATCGGGATTAATGTTCGTTCTGTGTATTGTAGATTTGTCTTTTGAGACGTGTTGTTTACATAGTAGTTAAACCACCGTCCAGATCTGCATTACCAAAGGAACAAGACCAATACACCGTAATGTTATTTATTAGTTTCGTAAGTGATCTGATATGTGGAGTGAAACATTGAAAAAACGTAAAACTTGCTAATTTCGTTGAACAAGGAACGAGTGAATTTTCATTTAGCTTTAAGCCAGCCCATTACTGAGAAATGTACACTAATTACATTTTACCCTACGTCAACATCTGCTTAGAATTGCACGTTGACATTACAACGAAGTTATTTCATCAAAGTTAACGACATGTGTTGAAGATTAGATACCAACAGTCTTTTTAGCAGACGACGAAGTCTGCCATTTACAGCTGACATGGAAACAGTGACATTAGGGTTTTAAGACTATGGAAAAACGTTAACACCACGTGGAGTGTCTAATGAGAAATATCTAGAAAGAAGAAGATCCGCTCCTCGTGATTGATTTGGACATGGCAGATTAATTTGCAGAGCAGTTGTAGGAGGAATGTAAGAATGGTTCAAATGGCTCTGAGCACTATGGGACTTAACTTCTGAGGTCATCAGCCCCCTAGAACTTGTTGTTGTTGTTGTGGTCTTCAGTCCTGAGACTGGTTTGATGCAGCTCTCCATGCTACTCTATTCTGTGCAAGCTTCTTCATCTCCCAGTACTTACTGCAACCTACATCCTTCTGAATCTGCTTAGTGTATTCATCTCTTGGTCTCCCTCTACGATTTTTACCCTCCACGCTGCCCTCCAATGATAAATTTGTGATCCCTTGATGCCTCAGACCATGTTCTACCAACCGGTCCCCTCTTCTAGTCAAGTTGTGCCACAAACTCCTCTTCTCCCCAATCCTATTCAATACCTCCTCATTAGTTATGTGATCTACCCATCTAATCTTCAGCATTCTTCTGTAGCACCACATTTCGAAAGCTTCTATTCTCTTCTTGTCCAAACTATTTATCGTCCATGTTTCAGTTCCATACATGGCTACACTCCATACAAATACTTTCAAAAACGACTTCCTGACACTTAAATTTATACTCGATGTTAACAAATTTCCCTTCTTCAGAAACGCTTTCCTTGCCATTGCCAGTCTACATTTTATATCCTCTCTGCTTCGACCATCATCATTTATTTTGCTCCCCAAATAGCAAAACTCCTTTACTACTTAAACCTAACTAACCTAAGAACATGAAACACATCCTTGCCCGAGGCAGGATTCGAACCTGCGACCGTAGCTGTCGCGCGGTTCCAGACTGTAGCGCCTAGAACCACTCGGCCACCCGGGCTGGTGAATGTAAGAAATCTGCATAATATTTATCATAGAGACGACGAATAATTATTATATGCACAAGGTGTACAATATGCCCATTAATGTCGGAAATCGCCGTATCGTTTAGCGCAGAATTGAAACTTCAGACAATATCATTCCTCCTCCTATCCTCCTCCTCCTTATTCAGTGCAACGAGTCATTGAGATGGGACTGGTGCAGATAAGATAGACACTACTTACTTGTGCCATTGAATAGCTTCGATATTTGGCGTTACCAGCAGGCTGTGTCGTTTAAAAGAGCTACGAGAAGAAACCATAAAACTGTCACCAAAATTGCCGTTTCGGCTAAACTTGGGTAAAACTGAATATCCCCGTCATGGTTCATTGTACTTCTTATTAACCTGATTAGGTTCTGCCGCTCATAAACGAGGGCTTTAAGTAGCGTCACTGAAGAATTAAATATTAACTGCATAAGAATAGTGATGCGTCGTGTTTCCTGGTTTATAAAAGACGAAAACAAACAAACCAGATGAAAATTCAATGTCTGCTTTCGCGTCTAGGGAAGAAGTTGAACGCGTGTGTGAGGCGCACAATAGGACATACACTATACCTAAAGGCAACCACAGACCACGTGGGGCGCACAATAGGAAATACAATATACCTAAAAGCAATCATAGATCTGACCTCTTTGGGGATGACCACATTGAAATTAGTATCAGTAACCACGAGGCAGTTGTAGCAACAATGTTTACCAAAGAACAAAGGGCAATTACAATAATTAGAAAGATTTATCTGTTCAGCAAAATAGAAAAGGGAGGAGTAGTGTCGTATAAGGGACTTGAAACTTTAGCTCTGGACAGGACCATCTAGAGGAACTAGGGCTCAAGTTCTAAAGAATTGTGAACCAAAACATTGGATAGATATGCACCCAATAGATCAGTTTTTGTTGCGGAGGTATCCTCTGTGGTATACAGTCGCTGTAAAGAAACTGTTAAAAGAAACAGAGACTACTGCATAATAGGCGTAAAACAAAGCATAGGGCTATAGACAGGTAAGTGCTGAATTAAACGCGTTTGGCTGTCAAGAGGGCAATGCGTGAAGCCTCCAGCTACTGTGATATCAGAATATTGTCGCAAGATCTCTCGCAAAACCCAAATAAATTATTGGCGTATGTAAAGGGTGTTAGTGGCATGAAAGGTAGCGTCCACTGACTAGTGAATGAGGCAGGAGCTGAAATTTAGGGCAGCATAATAAAATCAGAAGTGCGTAATTCCATTTTCAAATGTTCTTTTGGCAAGGAAAGTCCAGGAGTGATGCCACAGTTTAATTGTACTACCACTCCAAAGATGAGTGATGTAGGTATTAGTGTCAGTTTCGTTGAGAAACAACTGAAATCATTAAAACTGTATAAACCTCCTTTGCACCACCATCTACTGAAGATTACTCGAACAAAAAACTCCCCCCTACGGGTCCGGGGGTTAGAATAGGCCCGCGGTAATCCTGTCTGTCGTAAGAGGCAACTAAAAGGAGTCTCAAACGTTTCGGCCCTTATGTGATAGTCCCCTCTCGGGTTTGACCATCGTATTTCAAAATTATTCCGAAGAGCGAGGCGATTGGGGAAGGGCGCCTTACTTGGTGTATTGTGTCCATTGTGCATTGAGACCTTTAGCCAGCTTATTCGTCGCTGCATTGCAGTCCTGCCCGCTCTCCATCTCTTGGGCACAGACACATTCCTGGGTGCAATTTTCACCATTCACTGTGCAGTGTCGCTTTCTGCACTGACGACGACCATGGACAACTTGTCACCTAATATCCAGCACGGTAGCCAGTCCGTTGTGGTGGTGCCGCCATGTACCCTGTTGGTTGTAGCCCCCTGACAACACAGGGATCGCTCTGCTGATGCCTGCGCCGTTAACTCCCCACGTATGCCTATCCCACTGGGGCATCGGGACTCCCGGCAATGGCCATCCTGCCAGGTGGTTCTTGCTGTGGCTGGATGGCGCCCGTGGAGAGGGCCCTTGGTCGGAGTGGGTGGCATCAGGGCGGATGACCCGCAATGAAGCGGAGTCTGTCATCTGTCGCTGCCAGGAAATATGATCCGAACTCGTTCCCCTCCCTGGCTACACCGTGGGAGGAACGTCAGGCTAAAGAACGGCATGAGCCATATTCGCCCCGAATCTTAGTTTGTACGCATTCTGGTGGGTAATCTTTCGCCGCCATGAAGCCTCAGTTCTTTGTCGAACATTTAGAAGACAAGTAAGGGGAGGTGGACGGTTTGTCCAAGATGCGTTCTGGGTCTGTCCTAATTTAGACAGCATCATCTGCTCAGTCGAGGGCGCTCCTCGCCTGCGACCGCCCGGGTGATGTTCCTGTCTCCATAACGCCCCATAAGAGTCTCAACATGGTCCAGTCTTATCTTTCACAAAGACCTCCTTACGCAGTTCGGTGACGAGTTGCGCGCCAACATCTAGCGACGAGGTGTTCACTTCGTCCGGCGCGTATACAGGGACCCAAAGGACAATAGGGTTGCCATCAGTGCCTTCATCTTGGCTTTCGAGGGAGACACCTTACCCAAAAAGGTCAAGGTGATGGTGTACCGGTGCGATGTCCAGCCATACATCCCTCCCCCTATGCGGTGTTTCAAGTGCTGGAAGTTTGGACATGTGTCTTCCAACTGTAATTCCAGTCTTATATGCCAAGATTGTGGACGTCCTTCTCATCCTGACGCTCTACTCTCTTGGGGCTCTACCCTCCAAGACCCCACACAGTGTACAAGTGGAAGTTATCCAGTGGCTCTTTGTCCTTACATGATGCCGCTTAAGGGAAGCCCTCCCAGCAAGTTCTGAAAGGGCAGCGGGAACACAAACCGAAAACGAAGAAAAAGAAGCAACTCGCTCCACTGAAAGAGGTTCCAGTGGTCCCCACACCACCACCACCCACCCACCAGTTCCGCCTCTGAGGACGAGGTGGAGCTTCTAGTGTCCCCTGACGACCTAGCTCTCGCCAATGCCTCTAATAAAATGTTCGTAGCCGTTAGCCCTCCACTAATGGCAGCAGCTGACCCTAGGGAGTAACCTGCATTCTCCATCTCTTCATGCCTTTACAGAACAAAGAAAACGTTATCCTCCAGTGGAATTGCGGCGGTTTTTTCCACCACTTGGCTGAACTAAGACAGATTTTGAGCTCAACATCTACTCTCTGTATTGCCCTCCAAGGAACCTGGTTCCCAGCAACGCGGATGCCTGCCCTTTGTGGCTATCGGGGGTTTTATAAAAAGCGGACTGACTGTAGCAGGGCGTCAGGTGGCTTATATCTGTATGTCCTTACCTCTGTTTACTCTGAATCAGTGCCTCTTCACACAGCTTTAGAGGCTGTTCCTGTGAGGATAAGGACAATCTTGGATATTACCGTCTGTAATGTCTATCTTCCTCCAGATGGTAAAGTACCTTTTAATGAATTGGCTGCTCTGATTTCCCAACTCCCTCCACCATTCCTACTGCTGGGGGACTTCAACGCCCATAACCCCTTGTGGGGTGGCGCCATGATTACTGGCTGGGGTAGAGTTGTCAAGAATCTTCTCACTTCAGTGTGGTTCATGGAACTTATTCGGCCATTGACCTCGTGCTTTGCAGCCCAGGACTTTCACCATCCGTCCAGAGGGATCCTCCGCCATTGGTGTTGCGGAACACCGACTATAGGGAGCCATTCGGAATGCTCAGTCATGGGCTCTCGCCCACGGGTTTCACTTCTCTGCCGGCAAGACCTGCGTTTTGCACTTCTGTCGGCGACGGACAGTCCATCCTGACCCTGCACTTTTTCTTGATGGCCATCCAGTACGCCGGCCGCGGTGGCCGAGTGGTTGTAGGCGCTTCAGTCCGGAACCGTGCGACTGCTACGGTCGCAGGTTCGAATGCTGCCTCGGACATGGATGTGTGTGATGACCTTAGTCTTGTTAGGTTCAAGTAGTTCTAAGTTCTTTGGGACTGATGATCTCAGACGTTAAGTCTCATAGTGCTCAGAGCCATTTTGAACCATCCACTATGGGTAGTCGAAACGTATCGCTTTTTAGGACTGTTTTTTGACGCCCAGCTAACATGATTCCCCAACATTCGTCAGCTTAAGCGAAAGTGCTGGCGGCATCTTAACGCCCTCAGCTGCCTAAGCAACACCAATTGGGGGAGGGGGGGGGGGGCGGCAGATCCCTCTACGTTGCTGGGCTCTACAAAGTCATAATTCAGTCACGACTTGACGATGGGAGTGTAGCGTATGGTTCATCAGCGCCCTCAGCATTGAAGTTGCTTGATCCTGTGTACCACTGCGGGGTCCGTCTAGCAACGGGCGCTTTTCTAACGAGTCCAGTGGCCAGTCCACTAGTGGAGGCTGGAGTCGCTCCATTGCACACCAGGCGCCGCCAACTGCTCGCCCACTATGCAACTCGCATCCATAGCTCGCCTCAGCATCCGTTCCCGAACACAGTGGTTCTTCTCCTGGAACGGCGACCTCAGTCAGGGATAACGATCGCTGTACGTATCCGTTCCCTGTTGTTTGAACTCGAGTCATTTCATTTACAGCATTTCGTCCGTGGCCATACACATACGTCTCCGTGGTGTATGCCTCGGCCGAAACTACGGCTCGGCCTTTCGCAGTTCCATAGGGACTCCGGTCCTCCTGAGGCACTCCGCAGTCACTTTTTATCGATCTTTGACGCGTCCCATGGTTCTGAAGTCATCTATACCGACGGCTCGCTGGTTAATGGTTGCGTAGGCTTTGCCTATGCGCACTCGGCGCATATCGAACAGCGCTCCTTGCCGGCTGGCTACGGTGTATTCACTGCCGAGCTGGCGGCCATCTCTCGTGACCTTGAGCATATTCGTTCTCGCCCCAGTGTGTCCTGCCTGTTCTGCAGTGATTCGGTGAGTGGTTGACAGGCCATTGATCAGTGCTACCCACGCCATCTTCTGGTAGCAACTATCCAGGAGTCGGTTTATGCCCTCGAATGATCTGGTCGATCAGTAGTCTTTGTATTGACCCCAGGGCATGTTGGAATCCTGGGAAATGAGCTCGTTGACAGACTGGCCAAACAGGTCACTCGTAAGCCGCTACTGGAGTTTGGTGTACCCGAACCTGACCTCCGATCGGTGTTTCGCCGCAAAGTTCTCTGGATTTGGGATGCTGAAGGCGCAGCTTAGTTACGCCCAATAAACTCCGCGCTATCAAGGAGCACACAACTGAGTGGAAGTCTTCTCTGCGGGCTTCTCGCAGGGACTCTGTGGTCCTCTGCCGCCTTCGCATCGGCCACACTTGGCTGACTCATGGCATCTTCTCCGGCTTGAGGCCCCACCACGTTGTCGGTGCGGTTCCCGTTTGACAGTGGTCCACCTTTTGGTGGACTGCCCACATCTAGCCGCTCTAAGACGGAATTTTAATTTCCTTGACTCCCTTCCTTCGATTTTAGGAGACGATGCCTCCACGGCTGACTTGGTTTTACATTTTCTACGTGACGCTGGTTTTTATTCTTCGGTTTAAGTTTTTGTTCCTGCACTTGGTCTCCCTCTGCTGTCTACCCTAGTAGTTTTAGGTTAGAGATTTTAATGTGTGTTTAGAGTGGCTGGCTCATCCTCCTTTATCCTCGTGATCAGTCAGCCCAGGACATTTGCTCTACTGTTTTAAGCTCTTCTGCCTTTTTCATGTATGTCTGTGCTTTTCTTTTCTGCTGTTGTACCTAGTGTGTTCAGCTTTGTTTTTTGTTAGTTTTTTTTGTCTTTTTTCCACCTTGAACTTCTGTGGTGTGTCCTGTTTGTTTTCCGTTTTATCTCGTGGATTTAGTTCAATGGAACAAGGGAGCGATGACACGTGGTTTGGTCCCCTTAAACATCAAACCAACCAACCAACAAAAAACTATGCCCATTCGTTAAAAGAAAGCTTGGGTCATACCCGACTGCAAGAAGGGTAGCAAAGTGATACACAAAATTAGCTTCCAATATCCTTGGCGTCTATTTTTCGTAGAATCTTAGAACATATTCTGAGCTCAGATATAATGCCAACCAGCACAGATTCCGAAAAAATCGATCGTGTAATACCCAAACTCGCGCTTTTCTCACAAGACATCTTGGAAGCAGTAGATCAAGGCAGTCAGCCAGATGCAGTGTAGACTTCTGAAAGGCGTTTCACTCACTACCGTACGTAGGCTAGTTATCGAAAGTACAATCATATGGAGCCTCAAGCGAGATTTGTAACTGGATTAATGGTTTCTCGGTGGGGACGACGCAGTATCTTATGTTGTATGTAGAGTCATCTACAGATGTAAAAGTAACTTCGGGTGTACCTGTGGGAAGTGTGTTGGGTCCCTTGCTGTTCATGTGGTGTATGAATGAGCTTGCTCAACAAACTCACATTTTTCGTAGATGATGCAGTTATCTATAGTGAATTACTGTTTGAAACAAACTACATAAATATTCAGTCAGATCGTGATAACAATTGAAAGTGGTACAGAGATGGGCAACTTGCTTTAAATGTTCAGAAATATCTAGCTGGACTTCCCTCAAAACGTAAAAAAAATGCGTAATATCCTAAGGTCGTAATACCAATGAGTCGCATTTGGGGTCGGTCAACTAGTACTGTTACGTGGGTGTAACAATTTGTAGGGGAATGAAGTGCAGCGATCACTTAGGCTCAGTCGTGGGTGAAGCGGGTGGCAGACTGCAGTTTGCTTGTGAAATCCGCCCTAGAATATTGCTCAAGTGTGTTGGATTCGTACCAAATGGGACTAACAGGTGCCATTAAACGGATACAAAGAAAAGCAGTACGAATGGTCACAGGTTTTTCATCTCATGGTATAGTGTCACGAGGATGCTGAAAGAACCGCGCTGGCGGACGCTTGAAGATAGACGCGAGCTATCCCGGGAAAACCAAATTGAAAAGTGATGAATCTAGGAATACACTGCAACCTCCTACGTTTCGCTCCCATAGTGACCACGAAGACAAGATTAATTACAGCACGCAGAGAGGCATTGAAGCAATTATTCTCCACGTGTTCCATACGCGAATGGAACAGGAAAAAGCTCTAATAAACGGTACAATTTTACAATTAAGAGACGAAGTATACGATTAGGGTTGCAAGAATTACCGAGGACTGCGCCCTCAGATGCCATGGATTGAATATCACTTCAAATTGCCACACTACAATGGCTGAACGAGCTGGGAAGAGACAACGTGTATTAAATTTTAAGGCGGAGGCGTTTTATTACGGCAGCTCGTGGTCTTCAGTTTTTGTGAATGTTAAATTAGTTCATTCATTGGTTTTGCTATGCTGGAGAGGCCAAGTGGGAACAGTAGAGAATTCTGTCACCATGTGGTAATATTTTGAGTTGGAACTACATCCCACTTCCATGGCTGCTAAAGATTCATTTACTAAGTGAGAGAACCAAAATTAATGAGTGAGAGGCAAAACGTACATAGATTGCGTAGTGATTTTCTGTGTTACCTATCAACGTCAGACGATAGACTCGCGTTCTAGAGGGTTGTGGTTCAGATCTTTATCCGGCCATCCAGGGTTAGGTTTTCCGTGGTTTCCCAGAATCACTTAAAGCAAATGCCGGAATGTTGTTTCTTTTTTTAATTTTATTGTTTTCAAAAAGAACGGCTGAGTTCCTTCTCTATAACTCCCTAGTCCTAGCTCTTGCTTCATCTCCAATATCCTAGTAGTCGGTAGGACGTTAAAACCCCGATCTTCCTTCGTTCCTTTTTGATGTTCACAATAGTCGAAGATTCTGCTAAACGTAACCCTGATATCATCTTTACTTCCTGGATATACTCACTTACAAATTCAGGCCAGTTTCCTTACGGATTAGAGTTCTGTGTTATGCTTAAGTGAATTAGCGAGTGGTGTTTAACTCAGGCTGTTTGCACCACGTCAGAGGATCGATGAGAGGTTTATCCCTAGAGCCGGCCGCGGTGGTCTCGCGGTTCTAGGCGCTCAGTCCGAAACCGCGCGACTGCTACGGTCGCAGGTTCGAATCCTGCCTCCGGCATGGATGTGTGTGATGTCCTTAGGTTAGTTAGGTTTAAGTAGTTCTAAGTTCTAGGGGACTGATGACCACAGATGTTAAGTCCCATAGTGCTCAGAGCCATTTGAACCATTTTTTTTACCCCTAGACTTACTACTGCTTTGTTGAAGTCCCTGAAATAAATACTCAGTCAGAAGTGGACGCAGTATTATGGCTTACTAGTACAAGTCGTTATCAGGAGAAAGAAAACTGGCGTTCAACGGATCGGAGCGTGGAATGTCAGATCCCTTAATCGGGCAGGTAGGTTAGAAAATTTAAAAAGGGAAATGGATAGGTTAAAGTTAGATGTAGTGGGAATTAGTGAAGTTCGGTGGCAGGAGGAACAAGATTTCTGGTCAGGTGACTACAGGGTTATAAACACAAAATCAAATAGGGGTAATGCAGGAGTAGGTTTAATAATGAATAAAAAAAATAGGAGTACGGGTAAGCTACTACAAACAGCATAGTGAACGCATTATTGTGGCCAAGATAGATACGAAGCCCACGCCTACTACAGTAGTACAAGTTTATATGCCAACTAGCTCTGCAGATGACGAAGAAATTGAAGAAATGTATGATGAAATAAAAGAAATTATTCAGATAGTGAAAGGTGACGAAAATTTAATAGTCATGGGTGACTGGAATTCGGTAGTAGGAAAAGGGAGAGAAGGAAACGTAGTAGGTGAATATGGATTGGGGGTAAGAAATGAAAGAGGAAGCCGCCTGGTAGAATTTTGCCCGGAGCAAAACTTAATCACAGCTAACACTTGGTTCAAGAACCATAAAAGAAGGCTGTATACATGGAAGAAGCCTGGAGATACTGACAGGTTTCAGATAGATTATCTAATGGTACGACAGAGATTTAGGAACCAGGTTTTAAATTGTAAGACATTTCCAGGGGCAGATGTGGACTCTGACCTCAATCTATTGGCTATGACCTGTAGATTAAAACTGAAGAAACTGCAAAAAGGTGGGAATTTAAGGAGATGGGACTTGGATAAACTGACTAAACCAGAGGTTGTACAGAGTTTCAGGGAGAGCATAAGGGAACAATTGACAGGAATGGGGGAAAGAAATATAGTAGAAGAAGAATGGGTAGCTTTGAGGGATGAAGTAGTGAAGGCAGCAGAGGATCAAGTAGGTAAAAAGGCGAGGGGTAGTAGAAATCCTTGGGTAACAGAAGATATATTGAATTTAATTGATGAAAGGAGAAAATATAAAAATGCAGTAAATGAAGCAGGCAAAAAGGAATACAAACGTCTCAAAAATGAGATCGACAGGAAGTGCATAATGGCTAAACCGGGATGGCTAGAGGAGAAATGTAAGGATGTAGAGGCTTATCTCACTAGGGGTAAGGTAGATACTGCCTACAGGAAATTTAGAGAGACCTATGAAGAAAAGAGAACCACTTGCATGAACATCAAGAGCTCAGATGGAAACCCAGTTCTAAGCAAAGTAGGGAAAGCAGAAAGGTGGAAGGAGTATATAGAAGGTCTATACAAGGGCGAAGTACTTGAGGACAATATTATGGAAATGGAAGAGGATGTAGATGAAGATGAAATGGAAGATACGATATTGCGTGAAGAGTTTGACAGCGCACTGAAAGACCTGAGTCGAAACAAGGGCCCCGGAGTAGACAACATTCCATTGGAACTACTGACGGCCTTGGGAGAGCCAGTCCTGACAAAACTCTACCATCTGGTGAGCAAGATGTATGAGACAGGCGAAATACCTATAGACTTCAAGAAGAATTTAATTCCAATCCCAAAGAAAGCAGGTGTTGACAGATGTGAAAATTACCGAACTATCAGTTTAATAAGTCACAGCTGCAAAATACTAACGCGAATTCTTTACAGAAGAATGGAAAAACTAGTAGAAGCCGACCTCGGGGAAGATCAGCTTGGATTCCGTACAAATGTTGGAACACGTGAGGCAATACTAACCCTACGACTCATCTTAGAAGCTAGATTAAGGAAGGGCAAACCTACGTTTCTAGCATTTGTAGACGTGGAAAAAGCTTTTGACTATGTTGACTGGAATACTCTCTTTCAAATTCTGAAGGTGGCAGGGGAAAAATACAGGAAGGGAAAGGCTATTTACAATTTGTACAGAAACCAGATAGTAGTTATAAGAAACGAAGGGTATGAAAGGGAAGCAGTGGTTGGGAAGGGAGTGAGACAGGGTTGTAGCCTATCCCCGATGTTATTCAATCTGTATATTGAGCAGGCAGTGAAGGAAACAAAAGAAAATTTCGGAGTAGGTGTTAAAATCCATGGAGAAGAAATAAAAACTGTGAGGTTCGCCGATGACATTGTAATTCTGTCAGAGACAGCAAAGGACTTGGAAGAGCAGTTGAACGGAGTGGATAGTGTCTTGAAAGGAGGATATAAGATGAACATCAACAAAAGCAAAACGAGAATAATGGAATGTAGCCGAATTAAATTGGGTGATGCTGAGGGAATTAGATTAGGAAATGAGACACTTAAAGTAGTAAAGGAGTTTTGCTATTTGGGGAGCAAAATAACTGATGATGGTCGAAGTAGAGAGGATATAAAATGTAGACTGACAATGGTAAGGAAAGCGTGTCTGAAGAAGAGAAATTTGTTAACATCGAGAATAGATTAAAGTGTCAGGAAGTCATTTCTGAAAGTATTTGTATGGAGTGTAGCCATGTATGGAAGTGAAACGTGGACGATAAATACTTTGGACAATAAGAGAATAGAAGCTTTTGAAATGTGGTGCTACAGAAGAATGCTGAAGATTAGATGGGTAGATCACATAACTAATGAGGAAGTATTGTATAGGATTGGGGGGAAGAGAAGTTTGTGGCACAACTTGACTAGAAAAAGGGATCGGTTGGTAGGACATGTTCTGAGGCATCAAGGGATCACCAATTTAGTGTTGGGAGGGCAGCGCGGAGGGTAAAAATCGTAAAGGGAGACCAAGAGCAGATTCAGAAAGATGTAGGTCGCGGTAGGTACTGGGAGATGAAGAGGCTTCTACAGGATAAAGTAACATGGAGAGCTGCATCAAACCAGTCTCAGGACTCAAGACCACAACACAACAACAACAACAGTACAAGCTCTCAGTTTGTTCGCTTTCTTCCTGTGGGACGACGACAGGAGCGCACCGTAGCCGGCCTGGACGCGTAGCTGGTGTGCTAGGACCAGACTGCATTGAAAGTGCGGCGGACGCGTGCGAGACCGGGTGAAAGTGTGGCCGCGGCGGCGCTTTCTCCGTTGTCCGCTCGTACGTAGCCTGCGGTCTTCCCACTGCTGCTCTGCGTGTCGTGGTCTCTTCCTCAGCCTTCGTTTTAGTGTACTGTCACAGCGTAGGCACAATCGATTGGAGGACACCGGCAGCTGCAGGACTTCTGTCCGATATACAGTGTTGCACGGTGTCTGCAGAGACGATATTCTCTCTGAACTACCAGATGAATTAGTTGGATGTGTGCTACAGGCGCAACTGCTACTCATTGCCAACTATTTCTCAACCGCTGTCAAAAACGCGGTGGAGAGTTGGACCTCACCGCGCCTGTTACGAGGAAGCCAGTGGTTGCAGCACCTCCAGTGCAGATGCACTTGTGGGTGATAGGTGTTGTCGCTGTATCTATGATTTAGTGTAGACGAGAACCATCGAAGGGCTGATTGATTTCCTTCTTTTGACGCATACCCCACACACCGTTGGGTGACTTGCGGAGTATAAATGCAGATGTGGTGGATAGAAAGGGAGCAGGGGGGGTGGGGTGGGGGGTGACAGGGAATGCTTATAAGAAAATGGCAAGTTCCATAATGAAATTTTCACTCTGCAGTGGTGTGTGCTCTGATATGACACCTCCTGGCCGATTAAAACTGTGTGCCGGACCGAGACTCGAACTCGGGAGAGCTACTGTGAAGTTTGGAGGATAGGAGACGTGGTACTGGCGGAAGTAGAGCTGCGAGGACGTACTTGGGTAGCTCAGTTGATAGAGCACTTGCCCGCGAAAGGCAAAGGTCCCGAGTTCGAGTCGCGGTCCGGCACACAGTTCAAATTGCAGGTTGCCTTCTCCATATGCAGACAGAGTTGTGTTAAGATGAGCGAACTTGTATTATACAATATAATTACTCATTAGTGCCTATCTCTGGTGTACAAACTCGCATTGGAATTATTTTCAAGCGGTATTGTGCTCAAGGTATGGTAGTGAATGTATAGGTATATTCACAAGTACCTGCAAGGTTTCGGAAAATGACTGCGAGGACTATGAGACGTACAGAAAAACACACACGTCAGCGAATAGATTATCTCTACAAGTTGGGCACCGTTTGCGAATGAAGTGGCAAATGCCAATACGATAATCATACACGTCCCAACACGTCACCGTCGAAATCAGTGAATGCATTAATTTATCATCATTCATTGCAACTCTTCTAAATTCCGTAGCAGTGGAGGCAGGAATACACGATATTGGTCATAACACTATGAGAAGAAATCAATTGGCGTTCAGTCATCTGTCTGCAGGAACAGTGAAAGAAGTGAGAATCACGATGGGAAGCACGTCCAGTACAAGACTGACGTAGTTCGGCTTTGATGTGATGGTTAACGTCTGAAAGAAAGTGTCTTGGCGCACTTTCTAGTAGCACATTGAAGTCTGCGCTGTATTACTGTAATTGTGGCATAAGCTATTATTGCGACATCCCCCGGTATATGAAACCAAAATTTTCTGCGCAAAGAAAAATGCACCGTAAACTTATGAACAGGACGTGGCACAAAAGACGTTAATGTTTGGTGAATCACGGGTATGTCCACAGTTTCGTGTGGATTTCTGCGCCCCGAACACGCACGTTATATCGATTCACCTTTCCAGACACATGAGACGTGGCTTCTTCACTGAAAGCCAGTTTCTATGAGGAACCATCTTTCTCCAGTACAGATCATTGCAAAAATCGGAACGGAGCTCGTTGTCTCGCATGTAACAACTGCAGCCATTACGGCTTCACACGCCGATGTTTGCGTAGAATGCGCCAGACAGTTGGCTGCGCTATTTGTAGTTCTCTGCTCCCACGTACGGTCGATTTCGTTGGGATCCTGACGGATGGTTCCCGCATGTGGTCCACATCTCTGCTGACGGCCCCTGGGGGTATTTTCGTCGCATCACCTAAGCGGCCAGCCTCTTGGAATTTCTTCTGCCAACCATTGATTGTTAATTTACGGATACCATTGTATCCATAGTTATGTGTCATTTTTGTGTGTGTCTTGCACGCTGTATGTCGTGTAGTTTTCGCGCAGTAGCCGTCTGAAACCCCAGTGGTACGAGTAGCCTTGTGTATTTCATCGTTCATTTGTATGTCAGCTACACTGTTAATAACTCTCTGGCGTTTGTTTTAATAAATACAGCCGTTATTGATCGAACTGGCTCGTATATCCGTACTGAAGAAGGCAGAAATATATTGAGGGTTCGTTATGATAACGAGTAAGAGACGCAATGGTAGTTTTAGAGTGTCGCACGAAGCGTACAGCGACCCTCACACGTTCAATAATATTGTCAAACTGTCAATACATTGACCGTCTGAGGGCGCGTTTTGGCGTATGGTCAGCCCTAGAAATATTGATGAGCACTATCGATAGACCTCAAAATATTCTCAATATTGTCAGTACACATTCAAGTGTGAGGTCTAATATTGACTGTTTGCCAATATCGTCCATTCAGATGTTGCCAGAGCTTCACGAGCCAGCCAGGTGGCGTTAGTGTGCACTATTTATTTTTTCAATTCGCCGTTGTGTATATCATACCTTAGATTCAGTTTTTAAGGAGTCTTTTAACACAAAAGAATTTTAATACGTGTATGCAAGAATAATCATTGTGTATGCCACTTTAGGACGGTTCATGGAAGATTCTCTATAACATTGCCCAATTCATTTGAAAATGTAGTATAGATTGTTGAGTTACATAGCAGTTTTGAAAAACACTCCCATTTCGAAAAATACACCATGTATCTCCAGTGACTAGTACGATGTCTGTAAAATGCGTGTTAGTTTCTCCAAATTATCACAAACCGCAAAAAGTTTGACGTTAATTTCCTGAACAGGTTCTTGTCAGGCGTATGTAATTGCTTCATAGGTTTCCATAGAATTTGTGTTTGCTGATATTACAGAACTAAACTTCGAGCATTAGAATGACATTTCAGTCGCCAGATCTCTCTAAGTTACTCCTAAACTCTTGTCGAATGCGATTGCCTGTCTCATTAACGTAGTTTGCTTTTTTATTTTATCGCGTATTAACACTAATAACTTATCATACGATGCAGAACCCAACGGAAAATTATATATATATAATCTTTTGGGTCAGTGATATCGATTTCCGTCAGTAAATTACCATGTGACCAGTGGCTCCTTTTTTCAATCAATCTCGGGCTCATTTCTTCATTTTCGTTGTTCTCTGTTGCTTGCAAGCTACAGATAAAATAATTACAGCGCACGCTTTCTTCTGGGCATTCGACATCTTACCCTCGTGAAATCGCGTTGCCTACTGACAGTGTTTGTAAATATTATTGGTAGTGTGATGTCGCTTCAATATATTGATGGTTTGACAAACTACAGTACATATTGAACGTGTGCAAGCCCCATAATACTTTACGTTTCACAGACTTGCTGCACGTCGACTACCTGCAATGCATGTAACTGCAAGAGAGTTGCCTTATTTGTCTTTTCGTTGTTGTTCAAATAAGGCGCACTTTGTGACCGTCAACTGTCGCATAATACGTGTAAAATTTCCATTTTATGTGTTATCCTGGATTTTTTTCGCTAAACCGTGAGAGACTGGTTTAATTCGACCCCTTATTAATATTTCATTCTACCTTTCATACGACACAGCCGAAGCGTTGATGCTTTCATTTTTGTCACAAAACCTTAGCTCTGCAACAGTGAAACAGTGAGTGGGCTGTCTTATTAGCGTCATATGTAACGAATTAATTTTGTTCACTTATTGTTGTATTGCATCAGCAAGTAACAAACATTCTGATGTTTGGAAAACACTCTTGAATGATTCGTCTTCATTTGCGCAACACATTGGCGTAATCGGAGCGACTTGATACAGTGGTTACGACTCTCAATTAGTATTCGGGTGGAGCGTGGTTGAAATCTTCTCGAGGCCACACAGATACAGGCGTTCCGTGGTCTGTGAGAATTACATCCGTTAATTACAGTTTGGTTAGTCTTTAACTAGGCCATGGCCATTTTCCTGCACCATTAGTAATTTTTTGACTTGCCTGTCTCCAACCTTTTCTGCTGTAGGTCTACAGTAACCTCGCTGTTCAAAATAGGAGACAACATCCCCCATTACTAAAACTAATATTACCACATATTTTCAGGTTATAGCAGAATATGCTGGAAAATGAACTGTAGATCCATTCTCTGTGGCTCAGGACGTAAAGCAACCAGTTTTTACACGAATGAAAGAACTTGGACGCAGACGAGCCCTTGGTGTGATGCTTCTTCATCAGTAACATCCACCAATGTCTCACTTTTGGAGTAGCACTGGTTCAATGAAATAATCAGTGAATACACTGAGAACAGGTAGTTATCACTGTCTCTGGTAGTTTCTCCACATAGAAGTCCTGGCCCTCCCTCTGTCTTGAAATTAAGCCGTAAAACACGTTAATGGTATCCGCTACCCACGCTGTGTCTGATCGTCTTCCATCCTAGCATTGGCTCTCGGTATTACAGATTTTGCTAATTCACGTTGCTGAAACATTACAAGCCACCGTATGGTGCAAGGCAGGGGATTTCTTGTATCACTTCTAATCATTTCCTTTCGTGCTCCACTCGCAAATGGAGCGAGGGAAAAACTGTCTATATACCTCCGTACGAGCCATAATTTATCTTGACTTCGCGGCCCCTCCGCGAATTGTACGCTGGCAGTAGTAGAATTGTTTCGCTGTCAGCTGCGAAAGCCGGTTCACCCAGAAGCGACATTCCCGTACTTTCATGACACCTTGAGTCATCGCTTAATATTTTTGACTATTATGTTAAAAGGTGCTGCAGCAACTCTTGTGAAATGAAATGATCGTATGGCATTTATTGGCCGGGATAGCCCCTTCGGGGTTCGGCCGCCGTATTGCAAGTCTTTTTGGTTGACGCCTGTCCTTGCCACGTGCCGTTGCCATTACTGCATTAGTCACAAAATCCTAACTTCATTATTTCACACTAATTTATTGTTATTTAGGTGGTGGGTAGTACAGTGCTCATAGCGATGATTGCAATATCTGATTTACGTGTCTAATCTTTGAACATGAAATATTACTTGAAAGGTGGAAAAAGATTTAAAGAAACTTGTCAGCCCGTTAAGCAGTCCTACGGAGTTGATATTCTAGGTCGAAAGTATGTTTTGAATGGTTCTTCTGATTCAGTGGTGGTCTCAATCTACTGAAGATAAGTTTCGTCCAAAAAGTCCTTCGACATCAACTAGTGGCGCTCAGTACAGAAAGCCAAGGCCCTAGTGTGCGCTAACGGGTGACGACCTGTGAAAGAACTGACAGAAAAGTTTGATATTGTTATTTGTTGTTCATATGGTATTTCAATCTAAAAATTGAATGTGCATAGAGTTGCAGCAAAGTTTTTTGGTCGTTTGATGGCCAAAGATCAGAAGGAACATCGAATTAAAGTTTGTAAGGAACTACATTTCTAATTGTAGCTTCCATATTAAACAATCACAACTGCTGTCCGCCACCGGGGTGGCCGAGGGGTTCTAGGCGCTACAGTCTGGAACCGCGCGACCACTACGGTCAGATGTGCGAATCCTGCCTCGGGCATGGATGTGTGTGATTTCCTTAGGTTACTTAGGTTTAAGTAGTTCTAAGTTCTCTGGGACTGATGACCACAGCAGTTAAGTCCCATAGTGCTCAGAGCCATAACTGCTATACAAATATTTTGAAGAGATGCACGAGAGAATTCATAGGAAGAGACCACAGTTGCAGTCGTACAACTTATCGGTTCCTTCAACATGATAACGGGCCAACGGCTCCTTCAACTTGACACTCTTATCAGTTTCCGTATTTTGTGTAAAAATTTAAATTTAAACCATTCCTCGGCCATCTACAACAATCCCAGCATTTGACTTTTGTTGTTTTCAAACTCAAAATCGGCACAGACGGGGCGCCCTTAATACACCATTAAGAAGATGCAGGATATTTCGTGACGGTCACCAAATGACATACCAAAAACTTGCCAGGATTGCATCACTAAGTGGAAACACAACTGAGTGTAGTGTTTGAATAGAAGAGGAGCTGCCTTGAAGGAGACAAGGGTTAAAAATCTGTACAATGAATAAAACATTTTAAAAGTTTAGTTGTAAAATCGTAGAGATGTATGACGCGCGTATAACACGAAAGGAATATATGCTGTGCTACGGTAGGTGCTATTTGTACTGGCAGCTCCCTTGCGGCGTGTGGTGCGGACTTGCAGTGAATCCCTGCAACTGCCGTTGAAGGAAGCCCTGCGCTTGCGACAACGACCCTACTTGGAGCCTCCCCACAAAGATTTTTGTTGTTGTTTGGAGTAAGACCGTGATCAATAGTATGTATAATGGCGGGAGGCTAAAAATTTATCTGAACTGTGTATCATTGGTAAGATATTAAAATTAAAGAATTATCTATTTCTTCGATATCCGTCGCTGTTCTAACTTGTTAGAGTTCGATTGCATTTTGAACAAGGTTTTGGCCCTTTGAATTTCCAATATGATATAGTTTACTTCAGAACAGATTGTTGGTGGCTTCCATTGTATTTACATGGACAGCGCATCCCCTCTTTGCTGTGCGCGCCTTGCAGTTTTCATCTTTAGTGGCAACCATACGGTAATAAAATAGAGTTATATAGGTTAAATACCGTTTTTGCGACCTATATAACTTGTATAACTACGACTTCGGAAAAAAATGGACCGGAAAACAAAGAAGAAGACAAGTAATAAAGTCAGCGTACTTTGCTTCGGTAGATGGCGTATCTCTCTCCGACGTTTCTTGTAATAGCTTTGGCACTACTGTACTAGATACGCTAGGTAGTTGTTGAACGGATTTAATTGTTGGCCGATAAACAGCGTTGTTATCAAGATCGTAGCGCTGGTGTACGAGCAGTTTACTCTTGTTAAAGCGAAAAGAGAATGCCATACAGCTACAGCCACAGTCATAAAAAATTTCGCATACAACCTCCAGTGTGTCCGTTCATACCATTGGCATAAGTTAATAGTATTAATAAAACAAAAGATGGTATTAAGATGGCTGGTTGAGTGCGGAAGCAATAGGATGAGCCAGCCACCCAAAAGCACGTTAAAACTGTCGTCCTGGCGCAATACAGTTTCAACTGCTTCCATGCTGTTAGTGAGTCATCGCCTACAATTGAGGGGTAAATCCCTCGGTAGACAAAAACATTCCCTCCTCTCAGCATACAAAACACATGACGTTAAAACGTGACGCCTGAGTACGACAGTGCAGACGCTGTATTCTGGTGGATCCTCATGCCCCAAGAGATAAGTATGTGTCATTGGGCAGTGCGCCATAATAGAGTATTTGGATTGATCGAACGCAGTTTCCACGTGGCCACCGCCAGCCACTGCCTTTCCCAATCATCCAAAACCGCTACGCAAGACACGATAGCATGTAGTGGGACGTTTAGGTGAATTGTGGTTTTTCTTGGGAGACTTGCTTTCGCTGCTCTGTCAGCTTTCTCGTTACCCTCGATTCCTATGTGCCTTGGGATCCAATGGAAGGCCACCACTTTCTTCTACATTTGCAAGAGGTGTGTAGTATCCTGGACTATGTGAACTAATCTTCGTGGAACATTGCTGAATAGTCTGCTGAGCACTCAGTGTGTCCACGCAGATAAGAGACTTCCCGCCACCTAATATGCGCCAGAGTCTCATTGACCGCCCAAAGCTTTGCTTAGTACTCACAGAAGTGATGTGGTAGTGGCATTTAATGATAGAGTGAAGGAAGATAACATTCGACATTATGCCCTTGCGTTTATCCGTCGGTAAAAATCACCATGTGCTCGCGATACTCCGGTAAAATTATGTTGAAATCCCTTTTTAAAACTTTAGCGGGAGTCCTAATCTTGCTACACTTCACGTCCAGGTCAGTGTGGACCTGTCAATCATCCAGGGACGATACTTGCTTCATCCCTGTTTAAGAATTGAAGTTGCTCGAAGTAGACTTTCTCATGGACAGAAAAAGCGTTACTTGCAAGGTGACCATTAAACTGTCGTTGGAGGGACTGTTCAGCCCAGTGCCGACAAAACATTCGGTGATGGACGTCTCTTCTATGAATGCCACACCTTGGGGAATATTCGTCGGACGGTAAGACGCGGCCACGCACTCTCTGCGCAGAAGCTTGGAATGGGGACTGGTTGGGTAGGCTCCAATGGCCAATCTCGACTCGAGAATTCGTATCAGAATCGTATCCTGCCGTGGACCTGGATAGTAACCTTCAGCCTATATTTTGTTGAAGAGGGGTAGGAGAACTTCTTTCGCCTCCAAGCTTCAATGCCGTAGCGTCCTGTATTGAATCCTATCGGGTCCTGGAGCCGTATCACGCGCAGCAGTTAGCACAGTCTATAGTTTCCGCAGTAATACGGTTCCGAGTAGTTAGACGAAAGGTGTGGTCCGTGGTTTTCCATGGTTTCTCTACGGTGGTGGAATTATGATTTATGACGTGAGGCGGAGGTCAAATGAGGAAAGTGTTTCGCCATCGTCTGTGCTATTTCCCTAGGCGCTATTTGGAGTAGACAGTTTTTTTTTTTAATATGGCAGATTTCATACCTGGGTTTTTGCTCCCTGACATTTTCAGATTTTATTCCCGTACCTGAGCGAGGTAGTCTCAAAGATATAAATTATTAATGTTATCCGGCGTCCTGCGTTCATGTCTGAATACGGAATACATTTATAATGAGTGTGTTCTGATTGGTATTCTTCTCCACCATCGAGATAATTCATTTCTGTTCCTTTTATTTCGTAATAGTAATTTCCACTGGAATCACAGAGCGTCACCTAGCCAGCTTAAGGGAATCTCATGTAAACCTAGTCTCCATTTCTCAACATTATCCCGTCTCGATCGGCCCGTTTGCTTACCTACACAGCTTCTGCCCTAGCATTACACGATTAAGAGAGATCTCATGGAGAGAAAGGCATGGTAGAAACTCCAATTAACGAATCTTCACGAACATAAAGGGATTGATGACAACTAATTCGGGTTGCTTAGAACCAGCAATAATTTATAGTAGTCGTCGTTTGGGTAGAGAATGCAGATTCACCAGAGAATGCAGATATGATTTCTCAGTTATTTCTTTACCTGCAGCCCTTACTTCTATATGGACTCCGGTTTATGTAATAGTGTTCATGTACTAGATAGCCGACTTCTTAATTTGTTGACCCACTGGTCATATTTCAAGAGTCGTCAGAAATGCCCCCACTGTTAGCATCACACAGTGACAGTTGCTACTGTCTTAAGAATGCTGGCCATTCTTGTTACTTAGTCCACCTTTTTTTCACGGCATCACATGTCGAGGAAATCTGAGCACCTTGACACCATTAGTATACCTCTTTTAACAGCTGTAACCAGCAAGCGTTCATATTAGTTAAATGATCTTTTATGAAGGATCCTATCTTGACGACACTGTTTTATCATCCATTCAGTGTTTACTTAGCGATACGGTGCGGTTGTTAAGACGGAGGACTCGTTTTACTGATCTCGATCCAACCATCCGAATTTACGCCCTCTGTGGTTTCTCGAACTCACTGCAGCTGGTCATTAAACAGATTCGTGGCTTATTTCCTTCCCCATCCTTGTCAAAGCAGAGCTTGTCCTTGGTCTCATAATGACATCGACAGACTAAAATTTACTTTTCATCCATGAAGGGCCGTGTACTTGCTTACTTGACTATTGTGATACTTTGACCACAGGGACATTCAATCTATTGACATCCATGGATAGGAGCTTAAGGGCGAGGTAAAATCGCGTCTTTACCTGATATCATAATCCAAAATAATTCGATACAGAGACAGTACACCTGCCTTAAGACCTGTTTTCACTCGTCGTGACGTGTACAGTATAAGCAAGCCAATATTTATCAGCGTATTGACAATTGAGAGGAGCAGGTGGTATAAACCATGACCATTTTTCTGCAATAAAAAAGTATGCGATCTATAAAAAAATAATACTTTTATGACTACTGTCAGCGACTCTCTAAGACTGACATATTTATTTCATTTTGAGTACTCCTCGGGCAGAAACTGGTAGTTTTCTGAGAAAGATTAAGATGTCATGGACCGTAATATTGATATTTAAAGCTCCATAATAGGTCAAGATGCGTATGGCAGGACCCGCATAAAACTTGAATTTCTCGAACAAACAGATTTACTGCAGGAACCATAAAACAAAAGGAGAATACAGGTCACGATTACATACTGAAAGATATTGAATATTGCAGCCGAAAAAGTTCGCAGAAAAGTGTGAGGAGTGCTGTTTATGAGTGTGTCTATCTTGAGCGATGTATCAAATATATATAATGTTGTATCTTATTAACGTGTAAAGTTAGTAAAATGCAGAAACAGTTTTTCTGCTAGATTACAACGAAGATCAGACGGTTGGCTAGAATCAGGATGATGAACTAGATAAGTACAACCAAAAATAGCTTAGAGAAGAGAGAATACGGAGGGAAAGCAGATGTCGACGTCAGTTCCTTTTTTCCCTCTTTTTTTTCTTGTTTCTCAGACGTGTGCTTTATAACATGAGGAATCACTGAGATAGCTGCTGACAGTTCGAAAGGAGAGGGGCAAACAGATGGAAAAGAGAGCTTTACGTCATAAAACAGCGTAGTAATTGATGATTTAATGACGCCACTTTATCGCCAGAATAAGCCGTCAGGAAGTTTTGTGTACAAGTTGGAAGAGAGGCATTTGGACGTTTCGTACCGCGTACTCAACTACAAAAGTAAGGGAAGAAGGAAGATAAGAGTTCATTGTTGCCGGCCGGATTGGCCGTGCGTTTCTAGGCGCTACAGTCTGGGGCCGAGCGACCGCTACGGTCGCAGGTTCGAATGCTGCCTCGGGCATGGATGTGTGTGATGGCCTTAGGTTAGTTAGGTTTAATTAGTTCTAAGTTCCAGGCGACTGATGACCTAAGAAGTTAAGTCGCATAGTGCTCAGAGCCATTTGAACCATTTTTTAGTTCATTGTTGCGTTGTCGGCGAGGCCATTAGAGACGACGCACGAGGTTCGATAGATGATGGAGAAGGAAATCGGCCGTGCCCTGAAAAGGAACTATACCGACATTTGCCTTAAGTGAGTCAAGGAAAGCACAGAAAATCTAAGTCTGGATGGACGGACGGGGGTTTGAACGGCCTACCTCCCGAATCCATTGTCTTAACTGCTGCGCCATTGCGCTTGGTACTGCAAAAGTAGTTCGTGCAGGAATGGAAATGGCTTCTATTCTGATTATGGACTGACTTTTCGGTACAATGCAGGATTGTGACTGTTTAAGTTGGTCTTGAAATTTATGGGTTTCAGTTCGTGATATGCATTGGAGAATGTCTTCTGCCAATGTTCTGCACTTCATATTCCTTTCAGGGGCAGATTTCTTTGTGAGTACTTCCATTCCGCACATTATCCCGTCATGTATGGGCCAGTTTCCTGTAAAGTTGGTGATGCCTTTCTCGGGCGAATGTACTGCAGCCGGCAGCTATGGCACTTCGGTGGATTTGTGACGCATACATCGGCCACTCGGGACGCACGTGGGCCCGAGGTGCATCGTATCAGGTTCCTCTCGGAAGAGGCGAGATTGTGTGGAGGAAGAAGAGACGGTCGGCCACCTGTTGACGTGCACACGCGGGCACAACTGGAGGGTCCCTTGCGGCGCCTAGCATTGACCCAGTTCGGGAGGAACGAGTGAATGAGCTGGTGGGCCGGGATGTGTCTCTCCCCCCTACCAGTAGCCGGCCGCGTCCGCCCCTCTCCCGCCGGTACTGACCCAGGGCAACGCCGCCGCCGCGCATAGACGCGCGCCCGCAGCCGCCTCCGTCGCGTCTCGGCCTGGGGACCCGCCGTCACACCGGCCTACCTGCGCTCACGCCCACTCGTACGTTCCGGGCTCTCTCTGCGGCCCGGCGCGTTGCGAACATCCCTCTGACATAAAGCATTCTGTCAATCACAGAGATCGGTATTTCTCTGGGTGAAACCAACACGTGAACTTCCCACTCCAACCAAATCGTTGTGAGCGCTCTTACTATGAAATGCCTCTTGTCTTTGGGGAGTTGCATCATCCCCCATCTCCTCATCTCTCTTAGTGTTCACCTCAGCATTTTACTTGCTCCCATTCCCTGATACAGTGTCATATTTCCATCGTGCTTGGAAGAAGCGGAAAGGGTATCACACCCGGCGAACAACATCACGAGCTCCCCTAGAGCAGCATAATTCTCACTTTCAGTGCCAAACACGTGTGTTGGTTCTCGTCTGACATTAACCGTGCGATTGTGAAGGTTCACGGGAAGAGAAGTGTGTTTCGTGTTGAGGTGTGTAGCAGTCTAGTAAGAAGGCAACATTGAACTGTATCGAGTGTCGTTTGCCAAATCATTCCGCCCAGAGGGCAGCGGACTGGAGAGACCGTTTCGACGAAGTCTCTGTCGCGTGCGCCGCCGCCTGGCCGGCTGGCAGTGCGGCTGCCGGCTCCTCGCAGCCCGCCGGGCAAGGCGACCCTACCGGGCCGGGACGGTGTGTCCGACTGTGCCGTCGGCCAGCCGCCACGCCGCGCCGCGACGCCCCTGTGCTTGTCGGCGCTTCGCGCATGCGCACAGCTTCGCGTGCACGTGCGCTCACAGCTTCGGACCGGTAGCGGCAGTCCCCTCGCTCCTTAGGCTCAGCCTGTCTCGGGACAGCTCAGCACGCTTGAAGATATAATGCAGTAAATCAGGATTTTGTTAGACCAACGTCAAATTGCTTTTTTCAGTTTTCTAAATCATCTTATGTCAAAGTGTATTTTGGATAGGATTCGGCCGTTAGCCGAAGATGTTATGGTTGAATACCAGGGAGAATTTTGGACCGGACCATCCACTGTAGCCCATATTGTGTAATATAAGTTAGCAGCTTACTGAGAAGATGTGGCAACTTACCGAAGATTTGCATGTACAGTTCGTAGATTACTACTGTGTGTCCAAGAAGACGCCTTACCGCTGGGTCAGAATAGTATATTGCTTACCGGAGAAATTCATAATTATAGAAACTGTGTATCCAGAGGATCTGTACGTGTACCACCGTGCCTTGCATAGATATGTATGTGTCTCCATGTCGTTCTGGCGATGCACCTCAGGCGTTATGCTTCGAAAGAGTTCCTCATCACTTTCGCGGAATTCTTCATTAGTATTGTACCGATTTTGAGCCACATAGAACTAGGTTATGACCCCTATAACTTGTCTATCGTGATATAGTGTATTCTTCTTGGTGACTATTTCAAAAGTGCTGGTGAACCATTCCCAGTCCAGCGCCTTCGGAATTATTCATCGAGAAATTCTGTAACACCAGAGTAGCGATGTGCATTGGAAATCCGTCCTGTTGTAACCACACGTTACACACTGATGAGCCAAAACATGGTGGTCACCAGCTTAGTAACTTGTGTGTCCATCTTTGGAACGAAATAAATCACTGATTCTCCGTCTCAAGGATCCGATGGTTTGTGGAGGTATCTGGCATTAGATATCTATCCACAGGTTATGCAGTTCGTGTAAATAAAGCGCTGCTGATACGCGCACGCGGTGATTGCGCCGGATACCCAACCAACGGGTTCCATAGGATTTTCGTAACGCGAAGATGGTCGTCCAGACATCAACGTGACATCACGATAATGCTCCTCACACCGCTTTAGTACGGTTCTGGTACGGTTCTGGCTTCAAGACACGGAAAGTTATACTGCCGAAAGAAGACGTCGTCGGGGAAGATATAAAGCATGAGGGGATAACAGTTGCTTCTCAGCTGTCAGGGTGTCTTCCACTACTACCACACGTCCCATGCAAGCGCAGGAGAATGTCTCCCGCATTATAATACTGCTCCCACCAGCCTGCCTTCGTGGTGCGCTGCACGTTTTGAGTCGCCGTTCACCTCGATGATGACATTTGTGGAGGAAATTCTCGACCTAGTGTAGCAGAAATGTGATTCACGCGAGGAGCTGACACGTTTCCTTTGATTGACGGTCGAATCCCGATAGTCCCGTGCCCACTGCAATCGTAATTGACGATGTCGTTGGGTCAACATGCGAACACGTAGGGGTGGTCTGCTGCGGAGCCCCACGTGTACGATGAACAGTGTCCTCCGAAACACTTGGCGTGTCCACCGGCATTGTGTACTTTGGGCAGAGATGCTACAGATCACCATCTGTCTTACTTTACAGAAGAGACAAGCCTCCGAACTCCACGTTCTGTGAAGAGTCGTGGACGTCCAACCATTTAGCGCCTAGTGGTAGTTTCGCTGTTCTTTAGCCTCTTTTCTTAGATGATCACGACAGTAGCACTTGAGCATTCGACCAGCTTTGCCGTTTTCGAGATACTCGTTCACAGGCTCTGCGTAATAATAATCTGCCCTTTGTCGAAGTCGCGTATCTCAGTGGATTTCCCAATTTGCACACCATATATCTTCGCTAGGGCGATACCCCATCCCTGTCTACTCCGCTTCGTTATCGTTTCATTTGCGCACAAAAAAAAAAAAAAAAGGAAGAGATGGTTCAAATGGCTCTGAGCACTATGGGACCTAACTTCTAAGGTCATCAGTCCCCTAGAACTTAGAACTACTTAAACCTAACTAACCTAAGGACGTCACAAACATCCATGCCCGAGGCAGGATTCGAACCTGCGACCGTAGCGGTCGCGCGGTTCCAGACTGTAGCGCCTAGAACCGCTCGGCCACCAAGGCTTTGCCCGCAACGCCACCGGTCGGCATCCAACGTCGCTGAGGGCATTGGTCATAATGTTTTGGCTTATCAATCCACATAACTCCCTTGTGTTTGAGCTGCAACATGCCCCGTTAAAAATTTACATTCACGTACCCTTTCACAAAATGTGGTCCAAACGGGGTACCGTGATGCCACCCTGGCCCACATAACAAGAAGAGATCTGTTCCTTTCCAAACTTGCACGTAACGAGCATTCTCGTTAGACCAGAAGACGACATACGTGCCATGTGATACATCTCAAAATTATCATAAAATAACACTCTTGAGCCAGAGAAGGTGTTACAAAATTATGTCGACGAAACACGACGGTTTGCAAATCGCTACTCCTTGTAGTTGTCAGAGGATTCATTCACGAACATAGATCTGAAACCTTTCATTTTAAATTTCTGTATGTGGTCGTGCATTGTTAACCACAGTATTTGAAGTTCAGGTGTTCTTTTGCGAATAGATACCAATAAAAATCTATTCCCCAGATTGCATAAAATCAAGTAGGGAACGGGAACTTCTCAGATACCCTGCAGAAAACATTTAACTGTAATTATCGGTAAAACCTTTTGAGTTGTCCAATAGAGTTTTTGGTGCCCATCCAGTGGGTCAGTATGGTGTGATTGGTCCCTGAAGTACACAGGGTAAAGTGAAACACTGTAATGCATTAAATAGTGCAGTGGTATGATTACGGTGTCAAGGCAAGGAGATTGTTGTCACCAGTTTTTCTCTCCTGACAGTGGAAAAATTATGCGAGACTGAATTCCTAATTAAACAGGCACAGACAAGACAATGGGACGACTGTAGATGTTGGCTGCCCTTCACATACAAACGTTCATGGACTTAAATAGTTCGGCACGAGTTTCAGGGGTGAAGCATCATGTGCAGCAATAATCAAAGCGATGTTCCAAGACGGAAAATGTAGTTACTAGTGTCTCAAAAAACTTCTAAAGCATACACAGTGTCAAAACATTCCAAATTCCAGTTGTGTGAGACACTAAATCAACCCACAACGTTACGTGAAATACCACAATATTACTAATTTTTGGACGGTAAGTTTTACGGGAAATGTTACAGGACTCAATTTTGCAATTACAGATCAACTTTCAGCTACGAGAACTACTTTCTGTGCGTCTTCTCGTATACATTTCGTCACTAGATGGTGGAGGGCACTGACATAACGACCTGTTCTAGTGGCCCACTTGACAGAGAAGTGAGAGCTCACTAGGAACAGGCTGTCTGTAATTTACGATCCCGAAAGATCGTCGTAGGTGGAAACAATTGCTGCAGTTCGAAATATTTGGCGTGATGAAAGGTTTCAGAGCATCATTGAGGGAATATAATCGTAGAGGGGCAGTTGCTTGGCATGAAATCGGTTCAAATTTACCGAATAGAATCGGAATGCAATAGGAAAACGTGATTTGGCGACAGAACGCTGTTGCAATCGAAAGACCAGTACATATGTCGATTTGCGGAAAAAATAATTCCTATTTCTCCTCCTATAATGAGTTGAGACCTCCCTAACGCTTCAAACATCCATGTTTCTTGCAGAAATGAGGGAAATTGCTGTTTGTGATCCTGCATGCTGGCAAGCCAGTTTGACACGTTGCATGACTTGGCGACCACAGCCTTACGAGATATAACGATATTAGGACCAGCGGCACTGAGCCTGGAGGATAGTCTCAGATTATCCTCATTTAGTGAAACAGATGTGTTACAGTATAACGTCCCACTGTCGGCAAAGTCATTTATATCAGCGACCTAGCTCATGACCTGATGTGTAGGAGACGACATACACAGAAATGACTTGGGACCCTTAGTGAGGACATCGCATGAAGTGGGTGGTCTGCATATTTAACTAATGCGAATTATATGGACTGTATGCCATAAAGCACGCGTGGAGCGCCACCGGAGACCTTTTGCGCCGATCGTGCGACCACATTTGGGCCATTTGGATCGTACAAGTAGTGACACCTTAAAGAACTTCCGACCAGACCTACTGAGAACGTTCCAAACTGATCCAGATCGTACACTGCCGGTCACGGTAGACAAGCTCCATACTAAATACTTGGACAGTGGGAGGGCGCTGCTGGCATTACTGTCGAGTTCATGGCCTTGGATTGTTAAATCGTCAGAGCGTTGCCCATCGAAACGAGTGGTCAGGATTAGTGTGTGGTACGAAGTTTAATCTTTCAGAATGTTTCGCATAGCGGGCACTCATTTACAGATTGAAAGATTCGTTCCCTCTGGTCTTTATGTTAGCTTTTATTTGATTCTTACACTTAACGCAGATATCTTTGACGGGTCTGACTGTAAAAGTGATGCATAGGTACCCAAGACTTTTGATTGATATTACGATTGAGTACTTGCGATTAGGACATTACAAAAAGCTATCAGTCTGATAGTAATAAACATCGTAGTTTGATACGCTGTGGAAAAATGGAAATAAATTGCTGTAGCAAAATAGAAAAGTAATACTATTTAACTAAGGTACTGACTGAGCCACTGACTAAACGCGAGTGTGCATGAATAGATATTGAAATGCGTATTTTCGCTCATCACCAGACGTGTTTCCCCACTTATTACACGATCGGAGTTACATTAATGTACATGAACTATCACTTTGCGCACGCTCAATGACATTCGGTCTAAATCGGGAATCTGTCACCTTGGGAACGCTGCATTAGATTTAGTTTTCTTTTTTTTTTTTTCATATTATAAATCGCTCGTTATGACAGTATCCCATTGCAAGAAAATAGCGCATTGAAGATTTATCATAAACCCGTCTCCCTTGATACCACTTGTTGTAAATAAATGTCAGTTAATGACTCATGGGCGGTAAAATATTTCAGAAGAACGTAAGGTGAAGGTCACTTTTGTTGAAAGTTGTGTTCACCGTGATCTAGCGTTAGAGACGTGGAGTTAACGCTGTCGAAGGAAGCTAGTTCGCGTTTGTAATAGAATTATGTTCTACAATTTTCGGTGTTATTTACATACATGAGCGCTCTCACTCTCAGGAGTGAGTTTGTTCGATTTTATTCCAGTCTAATGTTTAAAAAAAAACTTAAAAAACGAGAGATTAAGTTGAAGCGACATTGCACATTGGGCATTAGAATATGACGTTGGTATGACTTTTTCCGAACATGTCGCGATTTCTTCAGGCAGTGGTTCCCAACCTTTCTTGTTCGTAAATAATTTGATTGCTGCACTCCTTACTTCTGACCTGGTAGAAATTGGAAGACTTCAGGCTGTTAATGCTTTGCGTCTGACCATAGCCACTAGTAGTAGTAGTAATAGTAGTAGTAGTAGTAGTAGTAGTAGTAGGAAACTGAAACTTCCTGGCAGATTAAAACTGTGTGCCCGACCGAGACTCGAACTCGGGACCTTTGCCTTTCGCGGGCAAGTGCTCTACCAACTGGCAGAAGTAAAGCTGTGGGTACCGGGCGTGAGTCGTGCTTCGGTAGCTCAGTTGGTAGAGCACTTGCCCGCGAAAGGCAAAGGTCCCGATTTCGAGTCTCGGTCGGGCACACAGTTTTAATCTGCCAGGAAGTTTCATATCAGCGCACACTCCGCTGCAGAGTGCAAACCTCATTCTGGAAACATCCCCCAGGCTGTGGCTAAGCCATGTCTCCGCTATATCCTTTCTTTCAGGAGTGCTAGTTCTGCAAGGTTCGCAGGAGAGCTTCTGTAAAGTTTGGAAGGTAGGAGACGAGATACTGGCAGAAGTAAAGCTGTGGGTACCGGGCGTGAGTAGTGCTTCGGTAGCTCAGTTGGTAAACCACTTGCCCGCGAAAGGCAAAGGTCCCGAGTTCTAGTCTCGGTCGGGCACACAGTAGGAAACTGTTTACAGCACTATAGTAAGCTCTTATGTAGTTACTGCCGTGTCTTTCTGTCACTTCATTTATCTGTTTAGAAACGAGTAATGAAGCAGTTCTAGACTATCTACAGCACGGAGAAGACATTTTCTTTAGATATTTAGCATTTGTTGCGTTCATGTCTCACTTTTATCATCAGCGATGTACGGGACAAAGCACAACTATGTAGTGAGTGGACTAATGCATTAATGCTAACTAGTGCTCCCTCAAATTTTAAAGGTGGCAGGGGTAAAATACAGGGAGCGAAAGGCTATTTACAATTTGTACAGAAACCAGATGGCAGTTATAAGAGTCGAGGGGCACGGAAGGGAAGCAGTGGTTGGTAAGGGAGTGAGACAGGGTTGTAGCCTGTCCCCGGTGTTTTTCAATCTGTATATTGAGCAAGCAGGAAAGGAACCAAAAGAAAAATTCGGAGTCGGTATTGAAGTCCATGGGAAGAAATAAAAACTG
This sequence comes from Schistocerca americana, assembly GCF_021461395.2. Taxonomy (NCBI): domain Eukaryota; kingdom Metazoa; phylum Arthropoda; class Insecta; order Orthoptera; family Acrididae; genus Schistocerca; species Schistocerca americana. The sequence continues at coordinate 599,904,595 of NC_060125.1, read as the reverse complement.
TGAGGATCGCCGATGACATTGTAATTCTGTCAGAGATAGCAAAGGACTTGGAAGAGTTGTTGAACGGAATGAACAGTGTCTTGAAAGGAGGATATAAGATGAATATCAACAAAAGCAAAACGAGGATAATGGAATGTAGTCGAATTAAGTCGGGTGATGCTGAGGGAATTAGATTAGGAAATGAGACACTTAAAGTAGTAAGTGAGTTTTGCTATTTGGGGAGCAAAATAACTGATGATGGTTGAAGTAGAGAGGATATAAAATGTAGACTGGCAATGGCAATGAAAGCGTTTCTGAAGAAGGGAAATTTGTTAACATCGAGTATAGATTAAAGTGTCAGGAAGTCGTTTCTGAAAGTATTTGTATGGAGTGTAGCCATGTATGGAAGTGAAACATGGACAATAAATAGATTGGACAAGAAGAGAATAGAAGCTTTCGAAATGTGGTGCTACAGAAGAATGCTGAAGATTAGATGGGTAGATCACATAATTAATGAGGAGGTATTGAATAGAATTGGGGAGAAGAGGAGTTTGCGGCACAACTTGACAAGAAGAAGGGACCGGTTGGTAGGACATATTCTGAGGCATCAAGGGATCACAAATTTAGCATTGGAGGGCAGCGTGGAGGGTAGAAATCGTAGAGCGAGACCAAGAGATGAATGCACTAAGCAGATTCAGAAGGATGTAGGTTGCAGTAAGTACTGGGAGATGATGAAGCTTGCACAGGATCGAGTAGCATGGAGAGCCGCATCAAACCAGTCTCAGGGCTGAAGACAACAACAACAACAACAACAGTCCAGGAAAAGTAATTTATTGATAACTTACATAACCAGTACTAGAGACTTACAAAATTGTGATAATAGTAATGATCATTTGAAAATAATTTAGTTTTGTGACTGAAACAGAATCGAATTGTTTAGTTTTTATCCCTCAGAAATTTTCGTTTCACACCTCAGGGGGTGTACCCTAGGGTAGTATTAGGCAGGAACCTACAAGCACAGTTTAATCTGCTGCGAGTGAAATGAGCAACAGTGACATTTCTTTCCTTGCTTAGCTGCGATCGAGTCCTCGACTACGCTTCCGTAAATCCGGCAGTCAAGTCAAAGATCGCGCCACACAGCGAGCGGGGAACGTCACGTGACTAATTTTCGAACCCGGTCGAGGGCCTTTGTAGAATGCTTATTTTAGTTGCTCGTGTCTCTTCAAACATTTTCAACCATTGATGATGCCCCAGATACATAGATTTCGTATAGTGATAGTAAGAATTAATGGGTAACGAGGGGACACGGAAACAAGCTGTTGCGGTGGTTATTTCTCGTGTAACGTTAGCTGTAGCCTGGCCCACAAGATAGGCTGAGGGGATTTATTTATTTATTTTCCAAAGAGTGAATCAAAGGGTTCTCAATTCAGTACAGGTGCCACTTTTCAGTTTCGTTTCATTTGTCGACCAGGTCGCACGGGTTCATTAAAGTCATTGTTATTGATGCCGCGACGCACGATGCAACGACGGATCCATGGAATTTCGCTTACTCAGAATTTTCATTTTTTCTTTGTTGTTATGTTTCTCTCGCTCCTGATTTCACCATAGAAACTGACTACATTCTGGAAGTTACTAAGTTGCTGTTTCATTATAATATCGGCCAACGATACCACTGGTTGCTCTATTGTTTGAAGCTTTTAGTACTCCGTCAACCTCCCTCCACATTGTCAGTGTGTATTGTTCATTTTTTTTATTTTCGCACGTATGCCTTTAATGAATTTAATGTTGAAGTCTCGCGTGTTTAGTTAGTTCTTATTCTCAAATACTGTTTATTTCCAATATTTTTACTGGTTTCTATGGTCGACGCAATTGTTGATTTCGTTTGGAAATATTGGAGTAGAGGAGAAGATCCAATTATGGTCTAAACATGTGCTACAATGCCTGGGGGCCAGTAGGTTCTACTACCTGCTCGGGGAATGTGTGAATCAACTCCTCGCTACATCTGAGGATGGCTACAAACATTTGATTATTTGAACTTCTATTGTTTGAGTGCAGAAATTTTCGAGCGCGGAAAAACCATTTTACGGACTCCAATCTATCGAGAGGTATGTACTTGACCGTTACTTCTGTATGCAGTTCGTTCGTAGAACTAATTTACTGACGTGTTAAACAAGCTGTTCCTTAGTTTCCATACTTTTATCTGCAGTTCGTAACGACTGTTATGGCCATTTTGTGGGAATCACAGTGTGGTCCAAATATGGGCTACAATAAGAGTTTTAATTAAGGACTAGCCCTTACGTAGACCAGTTTGTATTCCTATCATTGTAATTGAAAGGTGCACTAGTTTTGTTGTCTCGGGGTGCCACGTAACAAGCCACAATACCAGTCCAAGGGCAAAAGGCAGCGTGGGACCCCTAGAAGATGGCTGAAGCCATGAAGAAAACGGGATCTCTAAACTCTGCACAAATGTATTATGTACCTTGCTCTATACTGCAACTTGAAGCATAAAAACAGAGCGTACTGCTGCTGCTGCTGCCGCTGCCGCTGCCGCTGCCGCTGCCGCCAGCGCTAAGCTAGGTAGACCTTGTGTTTTAGGACTACGTCTGGGAAGGTTGATCATGGAACGAAAGTTTTTTTTTTTTTTTTTTTTTTTTTTTACTTTATCCGATTGGAAACGGGTGGCTTGTGTTTTAGTTCAGAGGAATGGTATTAACGCACCTTTCTACACTAACGAAGCTGATAAAAGTGTTTGGCAGATTTTTTTTCTGAAGCCTCATTCACCTCGGCCATCAACTCGTAAGCCGCGTGGCACTTCTTTTTCAACAGCATTGGATTTCAACAAAGAAAGCGTCACGGCTTTTTACGGGCTGTAAACACCACTACTCTCCACGTCGCATTTATAACTGTGATAAGACACGTTTGAGTATTGTGCAGAATTAACTACCCCAAGCAGTTGCAAAATATGGAAAGCACCGGGTTGCAGCCCTTACGTCTGCAGAAACCGGTTCAGCTGTCACAGTCATAACTTTTATGAGTGCATCGGCACATTTTATACCTCCATATATTTTTCCCTGTCTAAAATGTCAGACCAGTTGATGAATGGAGCCCCTCCAGGATGTATCGTCCGAGTCCATCCATTTGGTTGGTTTCAAAATGACTTGTTTGCAGAGTGGTTCGACCACTTCATCGAAAAGGTCAATCCAGTCAGGAGATTCATCTGTTCTCCTCGTTGTAGACGGGCATTACGCCCGTATTCGCAACCCTGAAGTGATTGATAAGGCCAGGATGAACCGCGCTTAGATAATTTCATGACCACCTCAGCTAACACACAAACTCCAACCCCTAGGTAAAACTCGCAGTGGACCTTTTATGGCCTACTGCAGTGATGAAGCAAGACACTGTATGGTGCATCCCTCGAAACATCTTACAGCATATGAGGTAATGAAACTGTTCGGGAGAGCTTATGTGAAAGCTCAAAACTTGTCGAATTGCAGTAAAGTGGCTTTAAAGCGACAGGGATTTATGCGCAGAACAAGTACCTCCTCACTGATGCCGATTCTCTAGCTGCTCGGCAGGAAGTCCAAAAATCTTGCAACAACCTATCACCGCCTTTATCACAGGACCTCCAGCAGCACCGCTGTATTAACGGTTATACTCTCCTCAGCCCGGAAAGTCGTCAGAAGTTCCTCTGCTCAACGTAACTTAGTTTACGTTGGATTTAGCAGTGTGTAAGCGTAGGGACAGAAAACCTCAGCAGTTTGGTCCATTGGAAAGTTGTGGTAAGTTCCTATTTCCTCCCACGTCAAAGGCCCACCCATGAGTTTCTGTCAGACCTTTTGACATTTCCCCACCACCAACAGTCGGAAAGAAGACATCCAACAGAGGTCGGAAAGCTAGAGAAGCTTGCTTGATTACATTATTACCGTACAATCAATAGCTCGCATGTTCATTGGAATGTTCAGTGAAGAGGAAGAAAGAGCCGACTTTTTGTCATGAAACAATGAAACGAAATGAAAAATTAAAGAAAAAAGAAAAAAGGTAAAAGAAACAGCAAAATCTACGGAAAAAGAAGAAAGTGCCTTCGTCTGACAAATCTTGTAATCTCCTAGAGGACGAGGAAAGCAATTTTGAGTTTTCTGAATACCGCACGCCTTCTGGTAAAGATGGGTTGTGCATGTTCTGTGACAGGCTATTTTCAGGGGACGGCAACGGAATAACTTGGCTTCAGTATATTCAGTGCAGTATGTGGGCGCATACTGAGTGTGCTAACGACGTTTACATTTGTGGTTATTGCAAATAAACTGCAACTTTAAACAGGTTTTTTAAATTTTTTGTACTTGATTTTGGTAGCACATATTCTGATCTAAGAAGAAGTTTGGCTTTTTTGTAATAATTTTCAGAATAAACTACTTTAAGTAAAAGGATCGCTTTTACGTTATTTAATCCTCCATTACTTTGAAGTGTACATGCTACAGCGCAATTTCACCGTTTTCTCAAGAATTTAATCATTACCAGAAAAATTTTATTGCTTAAAAGCGAACGGTATCCCATATTTGGACTTTCTCCTGTATTTATGAAGTTTTTACGTGTTAAGATCTCTGTCATGCATTAACAATTATTTTGGTGACATCTTGGATTGTCGGGTGTTCTGCCGGATATCAGCGTCGTACTTGCACGATATTTCTGTCACGTAGCTCGTGACCTTCATCAGGTAGGACCTGAGACTGCTCCTCGAGTGGACCTGGTCCAGTATTTATGCCTATGGCCTTCCCCCTCCACCAACGGCTGCAGGCGCTTCCTCTGTGGTCCGCGCCCATTCCCTGCGACCTGCTGGAGCGTAGCTGCTCCGTTTTCCGTCCGCTGCGGTTTTAGGTGTTACCTCTGCGATCCGCGCCCACCAAACCCGCTCCTGGGGGTTTCATCTACGGTCTGGGGTACCAAGCGTTCCCCCTGCTGTCCGCACCCGCTCGCCACGACCTGTTGGAGCGTTGCCGTCGGCACGCACGCACGCTTCTACCTTACGGGCCTGCCCTGACCCGTGCAGGAGCAGGCTAAGCAGTCTTCTGCTATTCCAGCGTAAACCTTACATATTGGAACTGCTGCCTCTCTTCATGGATTGGCCTCTAGGTTTTCCTGGATGCGGATGTCCTGTCTCTGTTGCGGAAGTTTTCACTCCCGCAGCAGGTCAGGCCAACGTGTTGTTGGCCTGTGGTGTGTAGGGTGGCCCAGATCCCTGATGAGCCGGTTTTCGGACCGTTCGGTCCGCTCGTAGAACGTCCGCGCCGATTGCTTGAAACGGTCGCGGAGGAGGGGGATTCCAGTCTGCTCGTGTAGCCGAGCGGTCGAATATAACCTCGGCAGGCGCAGAGCGAGCTTGAGCGCTCTGTTCTGCACCCTCTGCAGCTTGCTGATGTGTGTTTCGGCCGCGTTGCCCCACACCACAGCCGCGTATTCCATCACTGGACGTACCAGCGCCAGGTACAGCGTGATGCCGTGGTGAGGCGGCAGCGCAGACGAGGGATTGAGCAGAGGGTACAGGACGCGTAGGCGCCCTATTGCTCTGCCCCTGACTTCCTCGATGTGCGGCTTCCACGTCAGCTTATGGTCCAATGTGACCCCCAGGTAGCGGCCAGTCTTGCTCCATGGGACGGGGCTGCCCATGATGGTGACTGGCGGAAGATCAGGCGGCAGTGGTCTTCTCGTGAAGACCACCGCCTGGCTCTTCGCCGCGTTTTGCTTGAGGCGCCACTTGGTCGACCAGGCGCCAAGGGCCTCGCAACCGCTTTGGAGAAGACGGCGCATCTCGACCGCCTTCATGCTCCGCACGAACAGCGCAGTGTCGTCGGCATATAGTGCCAACTTCACCGGCGTCACGCGCGGAGCGTCGGCGGTGTATAGGGAGTACAATAGGGGCCCAAGGACGGACCCCTGCGGCACTCCAGCACGGATGTGTCGATGGGTGGATGTCCCATCGTCCAGTCTGACGTGGAAGGACCGCTCGGCTAGGTATGAGCGGAGGAGGACTCCGTGCGACGTCGGTACCCCGTGCACGGAAAGTTTGTACACGAGGCCGTCGTGCCACACGGAGTCAAATGCCCTGGAGACGTCCAGGAACACCGCCCCAAGGTATTCCCGAGTCTCCAGGGCGCGCATGGCTTCTTCTACCAGCCGCATCAGCTGGTGGACGGTGGAATGGCCCCTCCTAAAGCCGAACTGCTCGTCGGGTATTTTGCCTTCCGCTGACACGTGGCGGAGCAGTCGTCTGGCGTACAGGCGCTCGAGCACCTTCGAGAGCGCCGGCAGCAGGCTGATGGGCCTGTAGTTGGCGGTTGCCGCTCCGTTTTTCGTCCGCTGTGGCTCAGGATGTTCCCTCTGCGGTCCGCGCCCACCAGTCCCACTTCTGGGTGTTCCATCTTCGGTCTGGTGCGCCTGGCAGTCCGTCAGGGGCTCGTTTTCCATCTCCGGGCAGAACACCCGACAACCCAAGATGTCATTAGATCGCCGGGAAAGCCTGAAGAGTTACAGTTGTTTTGGTATTGATATAGCCACTTGCACAACCGTAAATGCAACGTGTATTTCCACCAGACGTGCTTAGGTTTGGATTCCTAAAAGCACCATCAGAGGCCCGACATTAGTTTGCACATATAAACATCTTTATGTGGTTGTATTAAATAGTCTAACGCATATACTTGTTAATTTTTCAACTAGCGGTGCGCCATGTGCGATAAAAGTGAAAAAAGAACGAATATCGCCTTACAGTTAGTGCCTGGCAAATTTTTCATCACTCTGCATAAAAAGTGTACCAGAGCGTAAATATTATGGCGCTATATCGTTGTCATGTTAGTGGCAGTCGCTGGCCATCGGGACTCGCCAAGCGGGACTCATCACTGAAGACAGTTCTACTCCACTTAATGAGATCCCAGACCCGGAGTCGCCCCGGACAGCGGTGGGATACTAGCCTGACTCGCCGGCCATATGGCCCTACAACCAGGCTTGGTGGTCTGGGGTGCCATTTCATTTCATACTTGAGCGTAGCGGTGCGCCAACGATATTCTGCGCCCCGTATTGTTGCTCTAATGGCAAGCCATGCTGAGCTTACGTTTCAGCGCGGCGAGAGTTTCTACTGTTTGTCTTCGTGCTTGCCAAGCCCTACCTTGGCCAGTAAAATAGCCGGATCTCTCCCCAGCCGTGAACGTTTGGAGCATTATGAGTAGAGCACTCCAACCAGCTCTGGATTTTGACTATCTAACTCGCCATTTGGACAGAATTTGGCACGACATTCCTCAGGACTTCCAACTATTCTGTCAATCACTGCCAAGCCGAATAACTGCTTACATAAAGCTCAGTGGTGGGGCAAGGCGTTACGGGGGTTGCCACAAGTTCTGGGAATCAGGGAATTTAAAGTGAGTCAGGGAAATATCAGGGATATTTTTTTTTTAAAATAAGGGAAAATCTCGTTTTTGCCTCAGTAGGTGAAATGGTTTGTTACCTAGATGTCATGCGTCGTCGCAGGCTGGTGGGCGCAGCTGAGTACATGCACTGCTTCGCTGCTCCCTCGCTCTTATTGCCTCTCCCCTTCCTACCACTCCCCTCAGCTTGCAGTCAGTGCTGCCACCACTTCTTGCCGCTAGACTAGCAGCTGCCACTGAGGAGCAGGGAGGCGTGAGGACTGGTTTGTTTGCATCTGATTCTCAGAAATTGTTGAGTTTTCTGAGAAAGGCTGTGGCTGAAAATTTAGTTTGTGAGAGTGTGATTGTCTTTCCAACGTGCCTATCTGCGGCTCGCTACGTTGAGTTGTTACCTGTCCTCATAGTATTGATTCTCCGAGTATTCGCACAAGTTATCTATTGCACGGATTGATCACTGCGGTCTCATTTCATCAACTTGGTGTCTGTGACACGTGAATAGCTGACCACACAAGTAGACCTCCACGGTGGGCCAAAACCGCAGGTCATTTCTGCGGGTGTCTCTAATGGATCGGGCCTGCCGATCTGGAACCCATCGTTTCCCACTGATGTGCTGGCCCTGACCGTCGGATCTAGTCTTGATCTGCCCGCAGGCCGGGTCTGTTTGAGTGTGGCGTAATGTAGCAGATTTTCATGGTTTATCGATGGATCCGAGACTGCGGTGCTTTTCGGCAGGCCAGAGGTCATGGGCGGTGGATTTCAAGAATTGCGACTGTCTGAACGCAAGTACATTGTACAATGCGGCGTTTTATTTTATTTGTTCTAGTACATTTTGGCACTTTGAAAGTAGTTCATACATTAGAAAGTATGGGCGATAAGAAGAAGAAAATTGTGGAAATCACTGGAGGTTTGTACGCTATTTACTCGTACATTTCTCGAAAGAAAAATCACATTATGCCTGTAAAATGAAACGACCGTTTGGCATTGGTGGCCGGCAGGCCCCATCCGGGGAAGTTCGGCCGCCGGGTTGCAAGTCTTCGGTCAGGTGACACCACAGTGGGCAACTTGTGTGTCGGTGATCATGAAATGATAATGAGGACAACACCCAGTCCACCAGCGGAGAAAATCTCCAACCCGGCCGGGAATCGTACCCGGGCCCACTGCATGGTAGACAAATACATTACCACTCAGGTAAGCAGGCGAACACACACTTCCTCTAAAATAGTAGACATAGCACAGTGGGTAATAACTGGCAATAACGAACATAGTAGAACTAACATTTTATTGGTGCTCATCTATAGTGTTGGTTTACACAACTCATCCCCGTCTTATACAGTTCTTTCAAGAGGCCTACTTTTTTCTGACGTTATTTCTGAAATTAGTGAAGGTCTTTTAAATCTGTCTTGCAACGCCAAGGAAATGCATATTTGCGTCACCAAATATCTTTCGTTTTATTGAAATGAAATAACATCAGTGATCTTAATGAAACACATATTCCATCCGGCTTGCTTTCTTCACCTAAAAGCAGTTCATTACTAAAGATGTTGATGTTAGTACGCGATTTTTGCTCACAAGTTTGGAAATACAGAAGGCGTTACATTTTTTGTCAACCTATGTGTTTACTCTACCTTGACATCTCAAAATTTTTCTGGGAAAAATGCTAAAACTTGTCTGGAAATCAGGGAAATATAAAGGAATTTCACTTTGGGAAACTTGTGGCAACCCTAGTTATTGACTTACTCAGTTTTTGAAGCTCTTTATCTTGAATAAATAATACAGTTTTTCTGAAATTAGAATCATTTGTTACTCTGTAAATGGTCCCACGGCTACCATTTTCCATCCCATTCGAATGATTCCTTTCTGGTGCGTCGTTTTTTTCTTGTCTTAAAGTGTATGTGCAGACGTACGGGGTTTGGTATATCGAGCATTTGTAGGTTTCTGTATGGACAAAGCGTAAGATATCCTCCAGGAGATATTGTAATTAGGGAATAAATCTGTAATTTTTACGTTACCATCGGTCAACAAATAAGAGTTGAAGATGGGAAGCATAATCGCCACGCTTGCCATCTAATTTCCCCGGCCGCCACTAACATGAGCTGCCTTTGGCTGGCCACTCCACAAGAATACAGACCCCGCTCGCGTTGCTAATTTTGGTTCGTCCTGGGTATTTAATTTCCGCGGTGGCACATATATCCGGGAGGCTTTCACCGATCCTCCACCTGGGGAGTAGCCCCGTGGGGGACTAGCTTAAAATTTGTGTATCGGTAGTGGTGTGTAAACTGGAAATCAAAAGCTGTCGGTTTCGTGTTCTTGTCAGTACTAAGATTTTTTTTCTGCCAGTAATGACCTCTGGCAGTGCTCTTTAGCGTGACAAATACCGAATTGTATTTTACTGTAAGTCCCCCATTAACTAGTTGGGTATGTCAATTCAAAGGTCAGAGGAAGACAAGGACATAGTAACTCCAATAGGACCATGCTTAGTAAAGTACTGCGGTGTTTAAATCAGCCTATATCTCGCGGTTCAGTCGCCATAGATACTTTTGTGATATTATCGGGATGTTACCAAAATTTTAGATTTTGACACAAAATAGCATATCGAATGTGGTATTACAGGGTGTTTCAAAAAGAATGGCCCGATTTCAAAAGTCCATTTTTATTGATAAAAGTGTAAAACAAAAATGGGATTAATTGCAATATACTCACAGAATCTTAAAGTTTCAGCTATGCTATTACAAGTGGTCTATGTGTCCACCAGCAGCAGCACGATCAACATTTTTTTACTTACCACGGTTAATTTTCAGTGATGAAACAACGCTTCATGTTAGCGGTAACGTGCACATGTGAGGACTCCAGAACCTTCATGACATTATTAAGCATGAAAGAGTGTCACCTATAGTGAACGTTTTTGTTAATTTCTCATGAAAAACTGTATGGTCTTGTATTTTTTTAGGTAAATCACAGTGATTGGAATGAGCTATCTTCAAATGCTGGCGAATTGGCTTTTTCCATAACTTCAGGAGGACTCGGATGACTTAATTTTCTAACAGCGTGGAGCTTCACCACACTGGCACAACAACGTCCGCCAGTTTCTCATCACACCCTGCCTCATCGCTGGATAGGGCGCACCGAAGCCCGAGACACTGCCCCGCATTCTTGGAGTCCAAGACCGCCAGGCATGACCTCATGCGATTTATTTCTTGCGGTGATATGTTAAGGAAATCGTGTTCCTCTCCCCTTTATCTCGTGACATAGGCAGAATCATTCTGTAAAGTTTATGACGAATTTAGCTATCGGCTAGATGACATACGTGCTGCTGGTGGTGGACGCCTAAAGCATTTGTGACAGTATAGCTGAAACTTAAAAAAATTGTGAGTGTTTTGCAGTGTAACTCATGTATGTAGTATTTGTATGTCCATTCTTTTGACTGGAGGTCTTGGGAACCACGGCTGTTAGTTATTTTAAGAAAATGAAACGCCTACGGCCGTCCTTATTTATTGTGTAGGTACCAGTTTCGGCGCTTCAGTGCGGCATCTTGAGGACTGTATGCATAAAACTGAGCCTCTGATTCAGACCCTCCACTCGGCTCTGTACCTGAGGTCCGCAAACGGTCCTGTCGACTATGCCGCAAATGGTCAGCTCTGCTTTCATCTTGCAAGCAAGACTGGCAGCCTTTACCACTTCTGTTAGCCGCTCGAAATCTCTTCTGATCCAAAGCGACACACATCATTGTTACCGACGTGAGCAACCGCCTGCAGTTGGCTGCACCCTGTGCTCTTCATGGCATCCGGGAGGACCCTTTCCACATCTGGAATGACTCCACCCGGTATGCACACGAAGTGCACATTGGTTTTCTTACCCTCCTTGTCAGCCAAGTCCCTAAGGAGCCCCATAACGCGCCTAACGTCGGAGCTCCCAACTACCAATAGTCCCACACTCTTCGACTGCCCGGGTCTTGCAGGTTGAGTGGTTTCCTCTGAAACAGGACAGGCGATAGTGTCCGCCTACTACATAAAATGCCGGGTTATAAACAGTTGAGAGGTGTATGTTTGGTCCTCTGACACGTCTTGGATATTCATTTTATGTATATGAAATAAGTACCCCCTCAGATGCTTAAAACTCAGCGTTTTACAATTTGAGTCGACACATAGATCATGTTTCTTCGCTTCACTTGTTTCTGAGGTTGTTGCCTCCTTCATACATTTATCATCTTTTAAAATTATTTTCTCTTTCAGTAGGTTATTTCAGGGTTATGCAGATAATGTATGTCCGACTGGCCAATAAAAATCATGGAATAGTTATTTAATGAAGTTATTAATAAATAATATGATTGTACAATGTATAGAGTGGAAATTCGTTAAAGTATACTTGATGGTATGGTTGATAAGTTGACATTGCTTTCATTACTATTTATGCATACAGGCCTGAAGATGGTGCACTGAAGCGCCGAAAGTGGTATCTACACAATCAGCAAGTTCCTAAGGACCGTTTTAGGCGTATCATTTTTTTAATAAACATGATTGTAGTATGTCTTTATCAATAAATTTGGAGTTCTGAAATTAGGTCATTGTTTTTGTAACACCCTGTGTGGGCTACACCGACGTCTCTTTTGCTGATCCATTAGCATGTCTCGTTCGCTGTCCGGAGAGTTCGAGACGACTTGAACAGAGGGGGCCGGCACCGCGCTGTGAGCGTGGCGGCGTGGCCAGGGCAGGCGGATCGCCGCTCCTTCGCGGCAGCCTCCCTGCGCCCAACTGAGCGCCGGCGCCGCGCTATCCCGGCGCTGCCTCCCTCTCTCCTCCCTCCCCCCTCGGCGCTCACCTCTGGCGCTGCCGGCGCACACGTCTCTGTGATACCGGAGCTGTCTTCGCGATGTCGCCACCGCCACCGCCCTCCCCCAGGCCAACCGGGCTCGCGCGCGCGTCTCGTTCAACAATTGACCCAGCGCGTGTCCACAGATTTCAACTGAAAGCCTCGTTCTCGGTTGTTAAGGCCGATGGCCGGTACGTTAGTCCTACTAACGACAAAACAGATCTGAGAGATTGCTCAATAGCAACCTCGAAGAGTCTCCGCTACTACAACCGTAACCGAACCCTGGAAATTTGTTCAGAGAATAAGAAAGCGTATAGTGGGGGTGTAATTCAAAATTTTCCAGCTTGGGAGGTTGCGTCTTCGGAGAAATTATTATCTGAGTCGTATCTTGAAGGGGCTGCGATTGTGTGTTGAGGGGGGGGGGGGGTTCGGAAAAAACACGGCTGCATGCACTGATCACCCAGAACATTACGAGCGGGGGGCGATGAGCTCTGACGCCACGTTCGATCGGCTACCAGATCTGGCGGGTTGTGGGGCCACAACATCAATTGGAACTCGCCACTGTGTTCCTTGAACCAGTCCATCACACTCCTGATCTTGTGATATGACGCATTATCTTGTTGAAAAATGCCACTGCCGTCGGGAACCGTGGTCGTCATGAAGGGATGTACGTGGTTTGCAACCAGTGTACGATACTCCTTTTCCGTCATAGTGATTCTTGGAGCTCAACTAGAGTCATGGATGCCCACGTGAATGTTCCCCAGAGCATAATGGATCCGCCGCCAGCTCATCTCCGTCCCGCAGTACAGGTTTTAAGGACCTGTTCCGCTAGAATAAGACGGATTCCCATCCTCCAATCGGCATCGCGGTGAAGGTATCGGGATTCATTAGGCCATAAAACGCTCTGCGACTGCGCCAATGTCGAGTATCGATGATCACGTGCCCGTTTCGTCGTATTTGCCGATGTTGTGGTGTTGACATCCATGGGTCATACTGTTCTGGCTGATCGGTGTACAAGCTAACGTAACTTTTACTGTTGGATAGATAATTGAACAAAATTTTGCTGCCGGCCGCGGTGGCCGAGCGGTTCTAGGCGCTTCAGTCTGGAACCGCGCGACCGCTATAGTCGCAGGTTCGAATCCTGCCTCGGGCATGGATGTGTGTGATGTCCTTAGGTTAGTTAGGTTTAAGTAGTTCTAAGTTCTAGGGGGCTGATGACCTCAGTCTCATAGTGCTCAGAGACATTTAAACCAAATTTTGTACATGTTGCCATTATATGAATGCCTATAATCTGAACTTTTCAGTTTTTTGCCAAATAATTTGATCAGGACGTTGCTGGATACGGTCAGAACACATTACATCACGAGAGGAACATTTTCTCAGTGGTCACTTTACTTATCACTTTCGAAATGTAGTAGGTTATTCTTGCTATTAGATAAACATATCTGCACACCAGATTCTTGATATCAAATTTAGAACTCTCGCAACTTTTTTTTTAATTTACCTGTTTGAGACGTAGCAATTTTTATTAAAAAACTTAAATTTGACAGTAACACAGTCTGAAAAACTTTGTACCACAGAAAGATTTATTACAGTATGTACAAAGTCTTAAGCTAATTTCGCCCTCTGACCTACAATGATTCAACAGAAAATTTTCCTTATACACAGAAAAATGAAACTTGTGGGAAATACAGGAAAAAGGATGAGTATTTATGCCAGAAACAAGACCCTTAATATTCACCATGACTGTACATTTGTGCTTTGGCTCATCAATAGCTCTTTTCTTCTAGTTGATCATTTTTGCGTACCCTTTTGGCGATATCCTTCATTGACATTTCAGAATTAGAATTACGCAGATCATCAGTCTTCTTCAATAGGTTTTCAGTGAAGCAAACTGAATCAAATCTTATTCTCTTAAGGGTTCTGAATCTTGCCGTGTTACCATCATTGAACACCAGACAAGCATTATATGAGAAAATTTTAACAACAAATAATACGGATCCGACGATTAAAGTTTCAAAATGGCTCTGAGTACTATGGGACTTAACATCTGAGTTCATCAGTCCCCTAGAACTTAGAACTACTTAAACCTAACTAACCTAAGGACATCACAAACATCCATGCCCGAGGCAGGATTCGAACCTGCGACTATAGCGGTCGCGCGGTTCCAGACTATAGCACCTAGAACCGCTAGGCCACTCCATCCGGCGATTAAAGTTTGCTTGCTACTGATAGTGTGCTAGCGATTGCGGAAAGTGCAGCTTACCTGATAGATCTGCACAGTCTTAATTATAGTTTTGATTGAGAAGTCATTCATGACGACTTTATCAGCACCCAGGACAAAAAGAGACGCTCATCACTTCCTCGCCGCAGTGGGTCGGCGGAAAGCCTCATACTTGTAACGGAAAAGACTCATTTATATTATAGCCCGTTCGTCTCGAAGTAGGATTCGTGTTTTACGTCTAGCACTGGGGCGTCTACATTGACATTTATCATCCCTACTCCAGTGAGAAACGTTTTTAGACCGACGTTCTAGGTATCAGAAGAAACTGTTCGTTCGTCAGGTGAAGAATATCTAATAATATAAAATAATGCTGTTAACCTGCTGCAGAACAAACTGTTATGTTTCTTACAAGACAACTTCTAATCACTATGAGGAATCTGTACGTGCATCGATATCCACAACATGACAATTGTGTATATAAGAGTATGTTATGTATATCTGTGTCGATGCTATGTGTGACAGTTAAAAGTTCTTTGTGATGTTCATCTAGAAAGAAAACAACCTTGTGGATTTCTAGAACCCAATTACAACTGTGTCTATGTTAATATGTTAGGATATTAAATGTATCCTACCTTACAGCACATAGTTTTTCGTGCGTGTTATTGCTGTCAATTCATAGTGACATTTCTTGGTCATATTTGACATAAACATAAAATGTAAACATGAAATGACTGACAGGCCAAAGAGTCTATATTACAAGTCTCTTGTTATTTCTGAGATCATATTTGTATGCACCAGTGACATAACTTCATATGTGTAAAATACCATATTTGGACAGTTAGAATGTAAGAGTAGAGTAGACAAAAAATAGTAAAATAAATACAAAAATAGAACTGATGTTAACTGTCACGAACTACACATTAAACATCTTGGCCTTAACATAAAATCTGTGTCCATCCGGTAATGAGGTTGTCAGTTCTAACTTGGATTTATTGATGATACGACATTTCATGTCAAAACAGACAGTTTTTATGGAGGGAATGCAGAGACTCCAAACCGAAGTTACTCCTTAAATCACTGTTAAAGTTTTGTGTACACATATTACTTCGTAACTCTGTTTGATCATTAGTTATGTTGTCATATGAATTTATATCTCAGTTTCTTTTAGAATATTTAAAAATCGACCTTTTACTGCTGTATGAAGAATGCCGGCCATTGTGGCCGAGCGGTTCTAGGCGCTTCAGTCCGGAACCGCGCTGTTGCTACGGTCGCAGGTTCGAATCCTGCCTCGGGCATGGATGTGTGTGATGTTCTTAAGTTAGTTAGGTTTAAGTAGTTCTTAGGGGACTGATGACCTCGGATGTTAAGTCCCATAGTGCTCAGAGCCATTTGAACCTTTTTTTTTTTGTATGAAGTTTGGTGATGTCTTTATTACATTACCTGAATGCTTGTATTACCTTAAATGAGCACTGAATGCTGAAGGATTGGCTTCACTAACGTTGATACGTTCTCTAAATTTAGTTTTGAAGTTTCTCCCTCTTTGTGCAACATAAAATTTATCACTACAGTGTTCTGTCCCAGCCAGTTTGCAACTTAGTTTTTCGAAACAAACGACTTACTTTGTCAGTAATGTATATCATTGATGTAGAGATACATAACGTGAGCACATATATTTTTCTACCTTCAGTATACGATTTTCATTTTGTAGATATTGATGTACATATAATTGTCTGCTGTCCACTGCGTCAGTGCCACTGACGGTTAGGAATACCGGTGTCGCTGTTAAAGTAATTGCAGCCCTTGGTCCTTAGAAGTTGTCCTTTAGCAAATATTTACACGCTGCGGAGCAGAAAGCATTCAAGATTTTTAAACTGTTACAGTCTTTAGATCCTGATCTCGTAAATATTTTTCTTTAAAATGAAAAAAGAGCATCTTGTCCGCCGAATATAAAAGTTGCTTTGAAATTGGAAGAAGAAGAAAAAGTTGGAAATCTTGATGCTGTTCATCTGTTTATGTACTTTGGATAAGTGCTTGTGTGAGTGATATTTGAACATCTTCCGACGCTAAACGCAGGTATTGCGGTATTGATAGCAATACTGTTATAATGAAGATTTAGTTAATAGCATAATGTTAATAGCATAGGAGTCAAGCAGTCCTTAGCAGAAGAATAATATAGGATAGTACGTTCTTAAAGAGTTATAAGGTAATGCTAGTTAGTAACTTTACGAGTATTTTCGCACGTAATCAGTGAATATCATATTTACATTTATTTGACGTTTGAAACTAACGGCTATATTGAAAAGATTCCTTTGAACAGCGCCAGAAAAAGTCGAAACTAATTTGGCGTGAGGCAGAATACCTATGACATCTCGCCACGTTGTGGAGCGACGGCAGCAGTTCAGTTGAATGGTAAAAAATTTAGTCACAGAGGGTGACTTCACACGGCTTAAAACTGTTACTGTTGTGACTTGGCAAGACAGCCAAGCCACTAGGAGGAAGCCGAAAGGCACGCGTTTAAGCTCACGCAGGCTGGCGTGAGGTCTGGAACAGTTATAGGAGTTGTCTAGTAAAAAAGGTACGTAGCTTCTGGAATACTTAACTTTAATCCATAATTGGTGAACATCGGTCTGACGGTACATGCATCACAAGATAAATAGCAAATGATAATGGCGCCTTGCTAGGTCGTAGCAAATGACGTAGCTGAAGGCTATGCTAACTATCGTCTCGGCAAATGAGAGCGTAATTTGTCAGTGAACCATCGCTAGCAAAGTCGGCTGTACAACTGGGGCGAGTGCTAGGAAGTCTCTCTAGACCTGCCGTGTGGCGGCGCTCGGTCTGCAATCACTGATAGTGGCGACACGAGGGTCCGACGTATACTAACGGACCGCGCCCGATTTAAAGGCTACCACCTAGCAAGTGTGGTGTCTGGCGGTGACACCACAGTTACAGAGCTTGGAACCGCTAGACGGATAGTAATCTTTATAAACCGATTGTAAAAAATTGTAGAACTGGTAAGAAAATATGACTTTGCGATGAATTCTCAGACCGTGAAACAGAATGGCTAAGCTAGTATATTAAACATTAAGAGATTGGACAAAGTCATTATAAGGAAAAATAGTGAAGTAATGACGATGTTCCTGCCCACCAAATGAAAGAATCTCAGCTATGGGGAGAAAAGTGTCGTCTCATTACCCATCTGTCAGCTGTTGTTCTATACACAGTGACTCTCGGCTGGTAAGTGACAAAAAGCTTGCCACAAGTCATTGCCTCTCCTGGACTACAGTGGAATGACCTGTCGTATCTCACCCGCCGAATTTACCTGTCGTTGCACCCTGTAACACTGCTTTCCCAATGAGGGGAAAAAAAATGGGAGAAGGGAAGGAGTGGGTGAGATCCTAAAAGATTGTCTTCTCCTCTTAATTTCTCTTTGGAGGTAGCTCTATACAGGGTGTCCCGGTAGAAATGGTCAGTATTGTGGGATATGACAAGAACTATATCTGAAGCAAAAAAATCTAGTGAACATCGGCTCTAAAACGGGTATCATAACGGCTATGAGTAACTTGCACAGTAGATGAGATGTATTTCAGATTAGCGAAGATGTTCTCATAGCTCATTAGGTATGCACTTCGTTTTGCTGGCCAGTTTCTTTTGCTGTTTTGGTACATACTACGTCCTCAAAATAGAGTTTTTTTGCTTGGAATGATAATTTGTCGTATCCCTGAATATTGACCATTCCTCCGGGGACACCCTTTCTAACGCAGGGAAGTTCATAAATGATTAAGATAGTTAATGACCAAGTGTTCGATAGATTAATTTAAATGATACATCTTAAACCTATTAGAGGCCGCGCGGAGTGGCCGCGTAGTTTGAGGCGCCTTGTCACGGATTGCGCGGCTCCTCCCGCCGGAGGTTCGAGTCCTCGCTCGGGCATGAGTGTGTGTGTGTGTGTGTGTGTGTGTGTGTGTTGTTCTTAGCATAAGCAGTGTGTAAATCTACTGGCCGATGACCTCAGCTGTTTGTTCCCTTAGGAATTCACACACCTATCAGCGTGATCACCACATGCTAGAAGTACTAGCGAAAAGCCAGTTAGAATTCCGAACTCCGAGTAATAAAACGACTCGTGCATCAAAAAATATGCGCCTGCGTTATCAGTTGCTGACCAGTAAATCATAGCACAGCGTCAGAGCATCTCCTTGTCACTGGAAAACTGCTATCCGACGCTGTAATTTTACGTGACAGGTTATGTACTTGCAAGAAATTTACTTTTGTTCTTCTGTGGGAACAGCGATTAATACTTTTGACTGTGGGCCAGTATGAGACTGGTGTGCGAGACTGATATGTAAATAGACGGCCATAGACCTTGTACATACATCAAACGTCCCTAACCACCGGGAGTGGAACTAAAAGTCCTCCTTTACAAGAACTGCAAGATTTTTTTTTTTATTGTCGCTTTCGAATACAGTGTTTTTCTGTTCTTTTTCTTTTGAGAGAATTCATAAATCGTTCGCCGAATAATATGGAAGAATGGTACGGCAATATTTTCTTATTGGGATTTTGATCATCAGTGCCAAGATTGGTTTTGAAGCATTTCTGTTTTGTTTGCCAGCTGTACACTACATACTAGCATAACTGCTGTACCCCAAATCAGGAATCATCTGCCGTACACACATCTATCCCTGCCCCTGCGATTCTTTCGCCCCGCCATCACGACGATTACAGTTTTCAGCTGTGTCTGTTGTAATATCTGCTCGACCATTCGTAACATTTCATTTGCAGGCTGACCAGGGCATATGTCCAATCTGGAGGTGATGGGTCGGCTTTTTCTGTAATCCTAAGGGGATTGTGGTTAGGACCTTGCTGACTTGTGACTTCTCCCTGACAGCTGGTACTCTCAAGTACATATAGGAAAAAGAAAACTTTATAAAATCCTTGCAAAAAGCAGGATTTTGCAGAGTAGTGCTAAAGGTGAGAGCAGGAAATGACCCATTGATAGGCCTTCATTCGGCTCCTGAAGCAGAAATGCCTGAATCTTAAAACAGTTTCTTGGAGTGATTTTGGAGCTAACGAAATCGGGTATCGACTGACACCGTCGTGGAGAGTAGGAGAGAAATCGTGTGTCCTCTGGAGGTGTGTATTGAGTTTTAAAGTGTTTATCATTTCGGAAGTCGGGATTTAGGAAAGCGTAGGCTTACTGTAAAGCGCGTTCCTGTGTGCAGGTGTGAAATTCTACTGGGAAATTCTACGTCTTCTAGACGAGTGTTGCAGTTAATATTGTATCACAACCACCTACTTCCGGTTGAGACCATATCGTAGGCATTCTAGAAGGAACAGTTACCGCAAACAGGCGGGGAGGTCCCCTATTAGATCGCGCGCGCTTGGGCAGACGGGAGAAGCAGTTTAGATGTGAAGGCGCAGGCATTTGATGATGGACGGGCTGTGCGGCCCCAGTGTCTGAGAAAGTTTAAGTTATTAAAGTATTTGCATTATTAAGATTTCGAGTTGTACAAAGTGTGGTGGAAGCGTTGCTCTAGGTTTAGAAGTTTTGACCGTATATTTGCAAAGCATCGAAAGCTATAAGTGGGAGAGAAAGAGGCGCAGTAGTACGCGAATGGTCGCCATTAATTCCACGTGGAAGTCTGAATTATATTAAGATGACCTTCGATATTATCGGATACTGGAAGAAATTGTATTGTGAAATATATATCCCTATAACCATAGAAAACTGCGTAAGTCGGTTCAGACATAAGGTAGGATCAAATACCAGTTCACGTATCTGGATGTAATCGCCACCCCTTTTCTCTCATTAGTCCGGTATCCAAGAGAATTATTAAATAGTCTATAAAGGGCGATTGGAAGTTGGTGACGTCTTATTGATACCGACAAAATTAAATTTGTTTCTGTGGATAAAAGGCTCCTTCCACATTCTCTTTCTTCGACTCACTCTGTTGTCTTTAGGAATTATTTTCTCGTTGACTCCATCAACCACATCTTCAAGATACGGTGTAACATCACATTTCGAAGGTTTCTTATAGCTCAATTTACGTTTAACACATTTTCCATGTTTCGCTCCTGAACAGAACTTTGTTTCACGTGAAATGTGTAGGGATGAAACGTAAACAGCCTGATAAAAGTGGAGCGCCCAGAAGACATGGTCTCTCACAAGGGAGAACCGCCTTATTATGCACTGAGCACATCGTAACGGTTTCATATGTGTCATCCGAGAAGTAGTAATGAATGCCTTGCGACATTCTGTGTCATCTCGCACCATTGGTCGGAGACTAACAGTCACACGAGGCAAATACTGTCCCATACGTAGGCTACTTAACATTAACACCCCAACTCAGACGTCTGTGCTTGCAGTGGTGCTGTAATCGGAAAGCATGGAATGCTGATGAATGGGCGTCGTATTATGTTAACGACGAATCGCGGTTCTGCACTACCTCGGATTATCATAGTCGACGAGTATGTCGGTAGCGTGGGGGAAATCGTAATGTTCCAATGTTCTGCAGAGGAACAGTGGTGTAACTCGTGGCGTCATGGAATGGGGAACCATCGGGTATGACTTTTCAAGTCACGGTTGGCATTACCTCTCGCGTAACATTTTTAAACAGAACAATACTTCTCCATGCGTGAGATGTGTACCTTCCAGCCGGCAGGTGTGTGGCCGAGCGGTTCTAGGCGCTTCAGTCTGGAATCGCGCGACCGCTACGGTCGCAGGTTCGAATCCTGCCTCGGGTATGGATGTTTGTGATGTCCTTAGGTTAGTTAGGTTTAAGTAGTTCTAAGTTCTAGGGGACTGATGACCTCAGATGTTAAGACCCATAGTGCTCAGAGCCATTTGAACCATTTCTTTGTGCCTTTCGACAGAATGTGATGTCGAGGTACCCCTGTGGCCAGCAAGCACCACAGATCTGCCTTCGATAGAACATTGTAGGATCAGGTCAGAAGAGGCGTCCTAGCGCCAGTATCTAGGATCTCCAGGAATAGTTACAGCAGTTATGGGCCAGTTTGTCTGTGAATTTGACACCTTTATATAATCCTTGAAACAAGATGGCTTCTCATCTCAACCCGTGAAGTTTCGTTTCATTTCGTCTTCCGCTTCTAGATGTTTGACTTCTTTTTGTCGGGCAGGGTATTTTTGGAAGTTAGTTGGCGTTCATTTTCACTGATAACATTTTTGCCTCGCACGTTCCTTGCTACCACGCATTTCTGTATCTTCGTTCTTTATCTAATCAACTTCCTAGATAGCAGAATTCGTTCACCTGTTCGAGAGTCTATGGTCCAAGATATTTTTTAGCCGTCGTAGGGGCTGGTGTATCGAAATGTTGATAATAGAGGTCACTTGAAGTTTGTAGTGATCATTGTAATGTTCGAGGAGAAAGCCCCCTAGGCTAACGTGCTGTTCAGAACGACGAATACGGCACGCTGTGCGTCAGCTAACAGGAATCTAAAAGTACTGGTGGCAGCTAACGGATCTGCCGACGCTCGGCGGCAAACTCAGCCACGGGAGTGCAGCACTAGTCTGCGCTTTGCGACTGTCGCGTGCCCCAGTAAACGGAGGAGCGCAGTGCCGGGACGCCGGTTGATCCGCGGCGGGGAACCGGCGCGGCGCAGCGCGGCCCTCCCCGACGGCCGACGGTACGCCACGGGGCAGAAGGCGGACGCTGCGTCGTCGCCCCCACAGTCGCTGCTGGGCGGCAGAGCAGCGAGCATCGGCCGCCGGCAGCTGCGTAGGGACGGGCGGGCGGGCGACAGCGGCCGGTGACTCAGCGCCGCCTGGCGGTCCCGTTCTCCGGGGGGGTCCCAGGCTGTGGAAATATACACGGTTCGCCCTGTGTCGCAAGCATAACAACTTCAGAGGAAGCAATGGACACTAAACCACACCGTGATGTACCACGCCTCTCTTGTAGCGTCTGCCGCTGAGTTGGATGAGCATCTCTTCGACGCTTTCGCACTTACCAAACCAACCTGTAATGAAATCAGCCCTACTTGAATTTTTCTGCTTCTTCCGTCAGTCCTACCTCGTAAACCTCCCAGACGGAGGAGCATTGTCGAAGGAAGGTATTGAGAGATGCACCAATCGTCGGTGGACCACATTTTCTGAGGCTTCTTCCAATATATCTCAGTGTCGCAGCTGTTTTTTCCTACGATGAATGTTCCGTAATCGCCGCACTTGAAATCGCTCTGCACGCGTTCTTCCAGATGTTTGAAGGAACTGACTGTTTACTTCGATTATTTATTATGCAGTCGCGTAACGAAACATCGGTGGCTCTTTCCTTGTATTTGTGCTCAAAACTTTGCATTTGTTTATCTTCTGGGTCAACTGCTAAAACCTACACCAATTGTGGATGCTATATAGGCCTTCCTGAATTCCGCTACAGTTTTCTTCCAGTGCGACGTCACCCGCGAACTTCCTTTTGGAGCTCCCTATGGTATCCACTATGTCATTTGTGTATAGTTATGACGCTATTAACACTCAGTTGCGGTAAGCCCGAAGCTGATTATACATCTGAAGATTTGTGGTTGTTAAGAACGACATGCTGTGTTCTAGAACTCTTCAATAAAGTCACATTACTGAAGCTCCGGAGGAAACTTTCACTCTGCATAAAGGTCATATTATCCGAGAGAAAACGAGTTCCAAACTTGTACGTATAACTGATGTCACAGATACTGCCCTCAAGTTTCGCGCCTCTGTTCGATGAACTACCTTGAAAACTGGGATGACCACCGCATTTTTCTAACCACTTGAGACGTTTCGTTCCACGAACGACCTGCAGTAGACTGTTGTTAGAAGAGGAACAAGTTTTTTCTCATACTGTTACCTCAGAAATATATTTCACGCGAATCGTGGTGTGCGTAGATCAGCACCTTGCTCTGGAAAAGAAGATACTAATGTATCGAACATTGCAGGACGCTGTTCCAGAAATACCGGGAATCAGGTGGCACGAATTGCTAAGATAGAGGATCATGCCAAACGCAGCAAATTTCAACAAGCATTGCGTTATCTTCAGAGAGAAAATTTATGAACCAGTAACCGAGTTCGGGAAGGACGGAAGAAACGCCGGGTCATAAAAAAAGCTTCAATGTTTGACTATGCCACTGCGAAGGCATTCGTCGTACTTTAGTTGCCTGTAGGCCAGATGTATGTTTAATGACATTGGCTTGCTGTAGAGTTAATAACATTTATTAACTACAGCTTATTCAACATGACGAAAGGAACTAGAAAGTTGAGTTGTTATACAAGATCTTTTGTGGAAGCACTAGAACTATGCTCAGTTTCAGATGCGGTGGGCCGGCCGCGGTGGTCTAGCGGTTCTGGCGCTGCAGTCCGGAACCGCGGGACTGCTACGGTCGCAGGTTCGAATCCTGCCTCGGGCATGGGTGTGTGTGATGTCCTTAGGTTAGTTAGGTTTAAGTAGTTCTAAGTTCTAGGGGACTTATGACCTAAGATGTTGAGTCCCATAGTGCTCAGAGCCATTTTTTTTTAGATGCGGTGGAATTGCACGTCGTGCGTTATGACTTCCTTATAGAATCTCAGTCACCTCCGTCAATATCAGTTATTGGTGCATTTAACAGAGGACGTCAAATATGAAGTTTGGATTTGTTTGCTGCGGAGTAGAGTCTCCATTTGAATGTGATAGTTACTCTTCCAAAACATTTGGAAAAAGTCTATCCACAAGCCATTGGCTAAATTAGGACGCTTGGCTTTTTCGTAAAGAAAACGGGCCCTGTAAATTAAGTGAAAAGTGGACGAGGGAAGGAAAGGAAAATATTTCTGTTACTTGATTTGTGCTGATGAACGTTTCATCCGTCTGCTTACACTCTTATATGCGTCACAGCGCTCAGTAAAATGAAGATGTGAAGTTGCCCGCTTGCGTTATCGTGAGCGATTTCGTAGCACGACTGATAGCCTCTGACTGGCATTGTTGACGCAGCAGCAGCAGCAAACGGCCGGACCGCCGGGAGCAATCGCAAAGCACGGCGCGCTGGAAGCGGGATCTTGTGTGCGTCGCTGTAACTAGGATACGAGCGCACCTGACGCCGACAGGCTTCGTTTGCGGCGGCACGCACCAAAGCACCGGACAAGGCTAAAACGCGTGCTGAGTGCTTTGATGTGAAAGACGCTGCCTCAGATGCCTGTACATTATCACGGTATTCAAAAAGGTCTATACCAAATATTTTATAAATCACGCCCGTTGGACTTATAAAAAACTGAAATTTAATTCACACGTCTATGGTGATAAAAAACGTAAAATTTACAAAGCAATCTAACAACATTTATTGTCGAAAGCCCTTCTACGCTCAAGTTCCCATGCACTGAATTGCCATCCCTTGTACTCGACGGTGCCGAACCGTACAGGTTCTGTTGAACTGTACAGGCCAGCTGGCTTCCAGCAGCTTCCACCGATAATTTGCACGACATCTAAACAGGAAAACGATTCAAAGCCAATAGTTAAAAGCTCCATAAAAAACCACACATAAAGTTTTCCAAACGGATGTAAACAAATTGAATTAATTGGCATTAAATAAACCTCGTCACATCTGCTTCGTTCGTCGAACACCACATACAGCTTGTCACTGGCGTAAAGCCTTTACCTACCGAACACATTAACAACACAAAACTAGGGGCACTCACGTGCTTCTACGCGCTGCGAGGGCTACCGGCCGATTTCTCGATTTCGCGAATTCCCAGCGGCTCCGCTGAAGTAACCCTTTCGACCTCAGTAACGGAAATGTGTTTGTGAAATCTTATGGGACTTAACTGCTAAGGTCATCAGTCCCGAAGCGTACACATTACTTAACCTAAATTATCCTAAGGACAAACACACACCCCCATGCCCGAGGGAGGACTCGAACCTCCGCCGGGATCAGCCGCACGGTCCATGACTGCAGCGCCTCAGACCGCTCGGCTAATCCCGCGCGGCCAGTAACGGAAATCAGTCACAAGACATTTATAGGATTCTGTAAAAATCAGGCCATTATCAGTCTGGACAGAGCCCCTGTCTTCCAGATACCGCCTCCCCGGCTCAAACGACCACAATTGCGAACAGGACGAGCATGATCAGCAAGTATTATGTTACATCCTGTGGGCGAATGTTGCACCCTAGTCGCTGATTGACTAAATCCGGTCACGGCTAGCGGGTGAGGCGTTACGTGAATCGGCGGGCCAGGGAATAAGCTAGCCACTGATTAGCCAAAACATTATGGCTTCTGCCGTCTGCGTGTGGTAACGCGCTAAGGAAAGTATATATACTGGGCAGAGCCCAGTGGGGAGTCATTCTAGCGACAGTGCGAGGCGCAAATGGGGAAATTTACCTATAAGAGCGACTTTGACAAATGGCAGATTGCTGTGGCCCTGCGCCTACCAACGAGCACCTTGGAAACTACTAAGCTGGTCTGCTGTTATAGTACGGTCATGAGCCACTATGGAGAGTGGCTGAATAGATGGTGAAACCACGACTAGGCGACAATGCGATGGAGTCCACGCCTCATTGTAGAACATGGGGGTCTGAGGCTTGCCCGCTCTGTAAACTAGGATTAGGTGAGAATGCTGGTGCAGACACAAGTGTTTCGGAGCACACCATTCAGCGCACACTGTTGAACATGGGGCTTCGCAGCAGACGACTCGTACATTTTCCCTTGTTGACCCACCAGCATCGTCAATTAGAACTACAATGGACACGTAATCATTGAGACTGGACTGTAGATCAATGTAAACGTAGAATGCGTCTTATGGCCAGGATATCGCAAGATTGTCTGACCGCCAGGATTTGGTAATCCATTTAGCGGTTCCCAGGGTACACGTGTTCCAAATAGTCATGTGATCCAATATCAACTCCGCAAGAAAATTAAAAGGCTTGTACATTGCAGGCATGCCGATCACAAAATCGAGGAAGCTTGGTTACGTCGGCAGCTAGGTATTTGCAAAAAGAGGTACGTCAATTGAACAGCCAGAGGAAATCCTAACGGAGGACCCAGACGTAGTGGGAGAGTAATTCTCAAACGGAAACTCCAACCAAACGCCACGATACCGATGGTTCTCTGTTACACCTAAATAATAAACTTGGCGAAATAAAACTCAAAATACAGTTTTGAAACACTGCACTTGTAATGACACATCAAAGAACGTGGGGGTAAATTTTGATAGAACTCTTTCAGAAGGGATTCGACGCAGACAGCCGAGAAATTGAAAACGAGGAACATCATTCAAAAGCTATGTTGTACAACCTGGGAAACATCAGCACCCACCCTAAATTCTTCTTGTGCCCCAGTACGACTAATCAGCTTAGATGCTCAAAAAATAATGACCAACTAAATAACGTCGTGAGAATGATCGCTGATTTTATCAGCTCAACACCTTCGGACCGGTTGCTAATATTAAGCCATATTCCACCCCTCAACTACGACGCATAAGTGCTCTCACGAACGAATACAAAAAGATCATAGATGGTAAAAATCTACCAATGCGTCAAGATATCGATGATACGAACCATAACTGACTCCGCTCTAGACGACTGCCAACGACAACAAAGGACGTTGTGGAAGATGAGTTCAACCTTGCTAATGTGTAGACTCCAGAATGGACTGGACAACAAAATAATTATATACCGTGTATTACTCAGAAATCACCAAGATTTTGACTTGCTACGCAAAAGAAGGTCAGTGCTAAGCAATTTAAAGACTCAAAATGGAAGATGCCCATGTTTTTTACATAAAGGGGAGAGCAACCATCCCGGTTGCGAAGGATCGTAGATCATCAACACGTCACTGAGGAATGTCCCCCAAGATCACACGAAGGTATACCATAAGACTTCCTCCTGACGACTCGAAAGTCGAAAAAATAAAGAAAATAAAATAAAGAAAGAAAGCTTCACATGTTTATTACAAGACTTTATATTGTAAATATTGTGCTCTACGCTGTGTAATTTTTGTCAATATCTCAAAAAGCCATAAGATAAATAAATAATAATAAATTGTAAACGTGTTATCTGTTCGGGCGAATCACATTCCTTGTTATACCAGGTCGTATAGACTAACGGCTGCTCGAAAGATGCACCACGACACGGATGCAGACGGCTGGGGGCGGTATTACGCTGTGGGTGACATTCACCTGCGCTTCCACGGGACCTGGGGTAATAGTCGAAGGCTCCGTGATAGCTGTAGAAAACGTGAAACATTGTGGGCCTCCTGTATTTCTTCATGGTTGATGTTTTCCCCGAGGGCGATGACAACTTCCAGCAGGCTAATTGTCAGTGTCACAAGGCTAAAATCGAGCCACAGTGATTTGAGGAGCACGATAGTGAACTCAAGTTAAAGTCGGGCCCACCAAATTAGTGTGGTCGGAACACGATGGAATACATTTGGAAGATTACCGGACGCAAGCTCGGCCTAAACAAACCACAGCCACTAATGTACGAGAATTGCCTCACCTGCGTGTAGACATTTGGTGCTACATAACTCTGGAAACTTACCAAGGACTTGTCGAATCCATACCGCGCTGCACTGCTGCTGTATTGCGTTCCATAGGTGCACAAGTACGCCGTTAAGCAGTTTGTAATAATGTTTTGGTTTATCAGTGTATGTATCACACAGAGAATATTCTTTACGTTGCTTGCAACGTTTGGACTAATGTTACCCTATTCTTGTGCAGCATTTTAAGGACGCACTGAAGACGGTGCACCGCTGAGGGCGCTTAAAGCTTTCCTTTCTATGGTGTTGTGCTCAGTGTAGAGGTTAACTGCAATCTGCATACTCGCCAGCCGCCCTGACCACGGCTCCAGTTTCCCCGCTAACTTTAGGGTATGTGCTGTTAGCTGTTACACGCAGCGCTCGCCGTAGTCCATAGCAACGCGATACTCGTTTGAAGAGTCGACGCGCAGCTGTGTTTTCACGAACACAAGAAACCCGAGGCATCCTTGATTTGGCGCCGAAGGTTGCATACACAGTAGACGCCACCACAGAAATTGACACGTCTGTAGCCGCACTCCAATATTGTAACAACGTTAGGCTTGCAACTGTGTGAAAATATGAGCGTACAATCTCATACTGATGACATACTTCATATTGCGCTGCTGAGTTCACGACTCGATCGATTATTCACGACCTACGAAATTGTACGCAGACGTTAGGTAAACGAAGGCTGTAGTGAGAACATACAACTTGCAGAAAAAATTGCTAGTCCTACGCTGATATCACCTAGCGGAGTAATGATTTTGATTTTTCTTGATTATTGATCATTTTCTTTATTTGCTGCTTATTTATTTTTGGTCGTCAGGAGAAAGGTCCTTGGGCCAACTGGTAATCTAACATCTGGCATATGTATTTTCGGTGTGCGATTAATCAGCACACGCACGAAGCCAGTTGAATGGGAATGATGTATTATTCAGAAATGAAGTTTTATATCCGAGTGCACTCGTGTATCCTGTAGACATGCTAAAATCCACGGACACTAATTTTGTTGCACAGTTCTGGCTATGTTTAGTTTATGTACACGCAAGTGAGATATTTCTAAGCTGAAAATTATCAGTTCCTCCCTCATGCTGTTGGGACCAAAGCGCATCAAATACTTCTGCGAAAGAGTAGTCCACATTTGAATTGAAGCTTATAAAATTTCTTTGCGGTTAATAAAAATGTAATATGTAATTCATAGATAAAAATGTATGGAGTGTCGTTATCAATATAAAGTGAAATCGATTGCGGTATTTACTAAAGCAAGCTACAGAAGGGCGGACTCTCGAATCCTCCTCTTGACATGAGAATTAATTTCGATCAGTCTCTCCGCTGTCTACGTTATGTTCTCTGTTGCTTCAACCGGTTGTCATACGTAATGCTTAAGCTACGTGCTAGTTAGAAATAATACGAGTTGTCACGCCTTCAATAGCATCGTGCGTTTTGATTCTCTCCAGTTTTGCCAGACCAGGACAAAAGTTATTTCTCCATCAGCTATCAATAGCTGTAATGTTCGCAGCTAGTGAATTATTAATTAGTTATTTCATATCTTGGGACAATAAAGTGTGGCAATAGGCTTAAGTTCCTTTAACTAAGACATCGAAACGCGGTATTCAGTAAAAGGCAATCTTTTTCACTATGTAGGATATCTTGTCTTAATTTATTCGTTACCATGGTTCCATCATCCAAATCCACTGCTTCATTTAGTGTGTGTGATTTTATACCAGTTTCAGTTAACGGGCACGTCACAGAATTACCAGTCTTCCTAGCATTGCACGCAGTGTTTTAGGAATATGATTTACACATGTTTCTACATTATGTGATCAAAAGTATCCGGACACTCCTGAAAACATAGGTTTTTCGTATTAGGCGCATTGTGCTGCCACCTACTCCATATCAGCAACCTCAGCAGTCATTAGACATCATGGGAGAGCAGAATGGGGCACTCCGCGGAACTCACGGACTTCGAACGTGGTTAGTTGATAGGGTGTCACTTGTGTCATAATCTGTACGCGAGATTTCCAAACTCCTAAATATCCCTAGGTGCACTGTTTCCGATGTGATAGTGAAGTGGAAACGTGAAGGGACGAGTACAGCACAAAAGCGTGCAGGCCAACCTTGTCTGTTGACTGACAGAGACCGCCGACAGTTGAAGAGGTTCGTAATGTCTAATAGGCAGACATCTATCCAGACCATCACTGGCCGGCCGCGGTAGCCAAGCGGTTCTAGGCCCTTCAGTCCGGAACCACGCTGCTGCTACGGTCGCAGGTTCGAATCCTGCCTCGGGCATGGATGTGTGTGTGATGTCCTTAGGTTAGTTAGGTTTAACTAGTTCTAAGTTCTAGGGGACTGATGACCTCAGATGTTGAGTCCCATAGTGCTCAGAGCCATTTGAGCCAGACCATCACACAGTAATTCCAAACTGCACGAGGCTCCACTACAAGTATTGTGACAATTAGGTGGGAGGTGAGAAAACTGTGATTTCTTGGTCGACTGGCTGCTCATAAGCCACACATCACGCCGGTAAATGTCAAAACGACGCCTCGATTGGGGTAAGGAGCGTAAACATTGGACGATTGAGCAGTGGAAAAACATGGTGTGGAGTGACTAATCACGGTACACAATGTGGCGATCGGATGGCAGGGTGTGTGTATGGCGAATGCCCGGTGAACGTCATCTGCCCGCGTGTGTAGTGCCAACAGCAAAATTCGGAGGCGGTGGTGTTAAGGTGTGGTCATGTTTTTCATGAAGGGGGCTAGCACCCCTTGTTGTTCTGTGTAGCACTATCACACCGCAGGCTTCATGATGTTTTAAGCACCTTCTTGCTTCCCACTGTTGAAGGGCAATTCGAGGATGGCGATTGCAACTTTCAACACGCTCGAGCACCTGTCCATAATGCGCGGCCTGTGGTGGAGTGGTTACACGACAGTAACATCACTGTAATGGACTTGCCTGCACAGAGTCCTGACATGAATCCTATAAAACACCTTTGGGATGTTTTGGAACGCCGTCTTAATGCCGACAACCTACTAGTTACGGAAAGGACAGTGTGTGCGTTCTTGAAGTGGCGTAGCAAGTTATTGATAAGTCTCTTGAAGTTACTGGACTTTTGTTGTGTGTGTGTGTGTGGTTTTTTTTTATTTTTTTTTTTTTATTTTTATTTTTTTTTTTTTTTTCAAAATTATAGTAACACCAGAGGGAATTCTGCTGTTGATTAGATATTACCCGTTTATGGGAAAATAAAACATAAAAGAAGGTGTCATGAAACGTTTGTGACTTAATAACTGTGTCTTTGAAAATATCAAAAGCTGCATCTTACGGCGTATTGCCCTCCATCTCTTGTGGTTTTGACATGTTAGGATTCCAAGACTGCTTTGACCCAGGAAACCCTAACGTCCGATAAATGCTGAAGGTATTTCGCTACAATTACACATCAAAGCAAGTATATACAATTTGTTGTCTATTTGTCTGTGTAAACCGTAACATACAGTGCTTGAACACTAACCGAGCAGGAATAGTTGCTGCAAAGTTCATGCTCGATACAGTTCTGTGACAGTGACGTAGCATAGGCTAGGGAGCCTAGACCGAGAAGCTACAGTAGTCCCAAACATCTACATGTACATATATAATCCGCAAGTCACCTTACGGCGTCGACTAACCGATTCCGTTACGAAACGTACCGCTCGTCGTTGATTTTTTTTCTATATTTTCCACTAAACCAACCTCATAAGGATCCCAGACTGATGTACAGTGCTCAGGAATCGGTGCAACTGTTTTGTAAGCCACTTCTTTCGTGGATGAATTAAATATCCTTAAGGCTCTTTTTGAGAATCTCTGTGTGAGACATGCTTTTCCTACTAATTGTTTTATGTGCTCATTTCACTCCCGATCGCACCGGATAGGTACTCCTAGGTATTTTACTATAGTCACTGTTTCCACCGACTTCCTTATATATATATATATATATATGTGTGTGTGTGTGTGTGTGTGTGTGTGTGTGTCAAAAGCCTCTTCTTTAGATAACACTCCTGGCGTGATTTTTTTTTTTTTTTTTTTTTTTTTTAGTTTATTTTTGCTTGAACCGGGAGGAAAGAAGAAAATATAGAAGCTGTCTCTAGTGCGAAATTGGTGTGATTTTTTTTTTTAGTTTATTTTTGCTTGATCCGGGAGGAAAGAAGAAAATATAGAAGCTGTCTCTAGTGCGAAATTGGTGTGATTTTTTTTTTAGTTTATTTTTGCTTGATCCGGGAGGAAAGAAGAAAATATAGAAGCTGTCTCTAGTGCGAAATTGGTGTGATTTTTTTTTAGTTTATTTTTGCTTGATCCGGGAGGAAAGAAGAAAATATAGAAGCTGTCTCTAGTGCGAAATGTTTAGTGCTGCTGTACTAACGTGGCACAGCGTTCCTGTTTGTTGACGCAACTACGAGGGCAGTTCAATAAGTAATGCAACACATTTTTTTTCTAAAACAGGGGTTGTTTTATTCAGCATTGAAATACACCAGGTTATTCCCCAATCTTTTAGCTACACAACACTATTTTTCAACGTAATCTCCATTCAATGCTACGGCCTTACGCCACCTTGAAATGAGGGCCTGTATGCCTGCACGGTACCATTCCACTGGTCGATGTCGGAGCCAACGTCGTACTGCATCAATAACTTCTTCATCATCCGCGTAGTGCCTCCCACGGATTGCGTCCTTCATTGGGCCAAACATATGGAAATCTGACGGTGCGAGATCGGGGCTGTAGGGTGCATGAGGAAGAACAGTCCACTGAAGTTTTGTGAGCTCCTCTCGGGTGCGAAGACTTGTGTGAGGTCTTGCGTTGTATGAAGAAGGAGAAGTTCGTTCAGATTTTTGTGCCTACGAACACGCTGAAGTCGTTTCTTCAATTTCTGAAGAGTAGCACAATACACTTCAGAGTTGATCGTTTGACCATGGGGAAGGGCATCGAACAGAATAACCCCTTCAGCGTCCCAGAAGACTGTAACAATGACTTTACTGGCTGAGGGTATGGCTTTCAACTTTCTCTTGGTAGGGGAGTGGGTGTGGCGCCACTCCATTGATTGCCGTTTTGTTTCAGGTTCGAAGTGATGAACCCATGTTTCATCGTCTGTAACAATCTTTGACAAGAAATTGTCACCCTCAGCCACATGACGAGCAAGCAATTCCGCACAGATGGTTGTCCTTTGCTCTTTATGGTGTTAGGTTAGACAACGAGGGACCCAGCGGGAACAAACCTTTGAATATCACAACTGGTGAACAATTGTGACAGCACTACCAACAGAGATGTCAAGTTGAGCACTGAGTTGTTTGATGGTGATCCGTCGATCATCTCGAACGAGTGTGTTCGCACGCTCCGCCATTGCAGGAGTCACAGCTGTGCACGGCCGGCCCGCACGCGGGAGGTCAGACAGTCTTGCTTGACCTTGCGGCGATGATGACACATGCTTTGCCCAACGACTCACCGTGCTTTTGTCCACTGCCAGACCACCGTAGACATTCAGCAAGCGCCTTTGAATATCTGAGATGCCCTGGTTTTCCGCCAAAAGAAACTCGATCACTGCCCGTTGTTTGCAACGCACATCCGTTACAGACGCCATTTTAACAGCTCCATTCAGCGCTGCCACCTGTCAGAAGTCAATGAAACTATACGAGACGAAGCGGGAATGTTTGAAAATATTCCACAAGAAATTTCCGGTTTTTTCAACCAAAATTGGCCGAGAAAAAAAATGTGTTGCATTACTTATTGAACTGCCCTCGTAGTTACCACGCTCGCATTGATGCTGCTGAAATCATGAGAAATCTTCGAAAGTTGCCGTTCGGGATGACATGTTCAGGTGATTAAGAGACAAATATCTTTGATGTGGTAAAAGTATGACACACGCTCACTCTCGTATCGGAAGCATTCACTCCTTACTTACCGTCTTTATATGATCTCGAATACAAATGGTTAAAAATACTTGCTCCTACTTATTGCCTCGTTAAGAACATGATAAGTTGGATAAATAAAATCTCGTGTTGATTCACCTCAATGCAGGGTGGTTCTTTGTACGTTACTGAGAGGGAGGATAAAGGAACAAAACAAGGCCTGACGAGTGTGTGCTCGAGAATTCAACACTTCTAAACTACGGCACCTTCCATAATAGTGATAAATTGTGCTTTATTTTGAAGCTCAATCATAGCATTTATGTTGAGAACAAAGTCTCGTTCGAATGTCCACCACAGCTGCGAACACAATGACGCACACTATGGCTGCAGTTGTTAATCACTATGCCCAACATTAATGGCGTTGTGTCTGCGATAATTCGACGAGCGTTTGCCTCCAAATGTGCCAAAGTTTGTGGTTTATCAGTGTAAACCCGGGCTTTGATGTTGCCTCAAAGAAAAAAAATCCATGAGTGTTTAATGACACGACGGTGGCGGCTGATTAACAAATCCATTTTTTGAGCCGATTCGGTCGCCAAACTTCTGCCTCAGCAAATCCAGCATAAAATCAATCAGCTGTGTGACATGTATCGCAATCGTGCCGGAACCACATGTTTTCAGTATCTGTGGCAAGTTCTGGCCACAGAAATTCGCATAACATATATCTCCAGCGGTTGCCGTTGAAGATAACGGTTCTTCTCTCGTCATCTCGAAAGGATTAATGTCTAATAACGACGCCACTCGATGAACCGCAGCACACTGAGTTTTTCTTAATGCAATGGCACCTTGTGCTATAGTTGTGGGTTCTCGTTCCAATAAGGACAGTTTTACGTATCGACGAAGCCACGAAGACAGAAAGTAGCCTCGTATGAGGTGATTTTTCCACAGAAATCAGGATCAGTTTCCAACTGCTGTACGGTCCAATCAGCAAACTCGCTACGCAATGTGTGATCGTTTGGCTTCAACTCTTGAGTCAGTAGAACTGTGTATGGATGCAGGCCCAAATCATTTCGCAAGATTCGCCAAGTTGATGTCTCAGACAGCCGTAACTGTTAAGATGGTCTTGAAACTGACATATTCTGCTCTTCGCTAATATTGGCCGCAACTACTGCGATATTGTCCTCAATCCTCACTTTGCAATGTCTTCTTTGTGGCTTCTGGTCGTATATAGCGAAATCCCGTTCAAACTTGGCAACAGTGCGGCGTATAGCCTGAATGGAGAAACGATGATGACCCAATTCTCTGCCGAACAAACCATGAGCCACCATAATTGAGCTGCCACATTGTTAAATTTTTTAACGATTTTTTAAAGATTTAGGAAGTGTAAGTCGCCGCATGATGAAACTGCGAATTGTAGTGGATAGTCTTACACCTGGTAGCGTACAAAAAATAAATTAGGAACCGAAATTTACAATTGTACAAAGTATCACTCTTAATGAAAAAGCCTTTATATGCTATTTTATTCGTACAATATTGGGCGCTGGATTGTTCGTTAGATCTTACACGTTCCTTATTCTGTCTGGTATCGTCGCCCTAGTAGTCACCCTTGGTGGAAAAAAGATCTGCTTTTGGCAGTAAAAATGCTGCTAATTGCGGTGCCACGTCACAGTTCGCCCGCTATTAACGAGGAAGGGATGAATAGTTTCTCAGCGTGACTTGATTAAGCATAGCACTACGAAAGAAATATTGTAGACATTTAATACGGACGCTCCATGTTGGCGGAATAAATATCAAGGATATTTATTAGTTGAGCTGCACGTCTTGCATAGTGTTTCGAGGATACATTTTCGTGTGAAAACTTGTGGGATTCA
Organism: Schistocerca americana; assembly: GCF_021461395.2. Classification (NCBI taxonomy): domain Eukaryota; kingdom Metazoa; phylum Arthropoda; class Insecta; order Orthoptera; family Acrididae; genus Schistocerca; species Schistocerca americana. The sequence continues at coordinate 599,868,990 of NC_060125.1, read as the reverse complement.
GTTTTGTCTACACACGATCTTCTGTATCCGCTTACATCCTATGTGCACGAACGTATCAGCTGTGTTCCGTATGTTCATCCCCATATTATGTTCGTTCACCGGGTGCCTAATCAATGAAAATGAAATCAGGAAACGACGTTACAGTCTTCAGGAACTGAATTTAACAAAAAAGAAAAAAAAAGATGAATTAACGTTATTAGTCCCACTACTGTATTCCTGAATGTGCGACAAAATGTTTCCCATTGCCCCGCGGCACAGATAGTTAGGATATTCCGTAAAGACTTGCTTTGCGAATTGCCGTAAAGACTTGCTTTTTTTAGTCTCGACGGCAGTGTTGTTGAATAGACGCTTTGTGCCTTTCAAAAATCTTCTGAATGGGCCTGATATTAGTATCCATGTAGCAATAGAATTGTGAAGCTTGTCTTGCGTCTCCTGTGTTGTTGCCAAAGCCGTCAAATGATCCTGCTTCTTTTCTTTCTTAAAGGGTTTGGAATGTTTGCTGTTACGTCCTCTTCACCGGCGTCTCTGTGATTAGTTGCTAATTGATCTCTCCACCTCCTTCTTAGTCTTCTTGTTGATCTTTTCCCTATTGGTCGATAATTTATTACCTTCTTGGGCGTTCTACTACCATTTATTCTTGTGATTTCTGCTTAAAGTGGCCTCCTTTTTTTTTAGTCACGGTAGCTGCTCACCTTTGACAAGTTGGTGATGCTCATGTCTGTGGAACTCCCCAAAAAAGTCTGAATATGGCACAAGGTATAATTTTTCAGAGATCTCCTTTCACAGGCTGATGACGAGTAGCGTGCTAATTTGGATTGATGAGGTGTGCATTTACTTCATCGTGCCCAGAGCATTCATCTTGGTCTTTGAAGGTGACTCGATGCATGAGAAGGTCAAGGTGATCTTGTATCACTGTGCTGTCAAGCCGTATATCTCCTTCTCGTGTTTTATACATATGCATGTGATTTGGACACACTTATTGCGTTACAACTCCAGTCCCATCTTTAGGGATAGTGGCAGTGTGCCCCTCCCCCATCTGTGTCAGCTGTGTGGAGCACCATTCCCCATGTTGACTAGACTGCATTGTTTTCAAACATAAAAAGAAATTCCAGGAACACAAGACCCATGACGCCTCACATATCAAGAGGCTAAGAAGAAAAAAGATTGCCTACACCCCACACATATAAAACTATGTATGCTACTGCTATGACGATGTGTCCTCTTTAGTGATATTGACATCACCCTCAGCGTCTTCTACATCTCGTCTTTGTTGCGCCCAACTACACCCGCTCCCCTGGTGGTTGGGGATCCTCCTCCTCCTCCTTCCCCCACAACCCCTTTGGGAACGTGGACTCCGTATTCGCCAGGGACGTCAGCCCCCAGCCAGAGAGGCAACACCGTACTCCGACACCCCTTACTATGTATAGGTCCCTCAGGATGTTCCCTTCCCAGGAATCTGCAGACCTGCAACCGGATGCCAGCCGGTTGCTCAAGGAGCTACAGGTTGCAGGTCTTCGAATTCCTCCTCTTTCCCACAATCTAGGGCAGACAAGCCCTCACAGAATATCGTCTAAGGGCAAGAAGGCCAAGAAATTGTCTTTTAAAAAGAGGAAGGATCTGACAGGCAGCGTTCTGCTGTGTTCTATGGCCCCCATGCACGAAGGCCAAGAAATTGTCTTTTAAAAAGAGGAAGGATCTGATAGGCAGCGTTCTGCTGTGTTCTATGGCCCCCATGCACTCTTATACAGAACAGATGTGTGTTGTTGGTGTCTCTTCACAACCAATGACAGCACGTGAAACTGAGGCGTGACTTGCCTTCTTGGTCTCTTAATACCCCTGCAGGATCCTGATAGCGTGATCTTCCACACAGCTGTGTTGTTACCTTGAGTCTTGAGATCTTTTGGCTCTGTCCCAGGGCAGTTTTCGCCAAGGCTGACAATTTGCTCTGCCAGGAGTCTGCTATTCCGTCAGCTTTTGCCCAGTGTCAACATCTTATCACCATTTTCTTCGACTTGGATAGGTCTTACGACACTACATGGCGTCATCACATACTTGTTACTCTCCATGAGTAAGGTCTCAGTCGCCAACTCCAGACTTGTGTCTGGAATTTCCTGTCTTGCCGTACTTTCCGGGTTCAAATTGGTGTTTCCCACAGTACTCCCCATGTACAAGAGAATGGGGTCCTCTGGTGCTCTGTATTGGATTTCTACTGTGGGGCCTGCAGTGTTACCCTCCCTGTATGCTCTATTGCTCCTCAACTGTGGGTGGTTTTCAATGCCTACTGCAGGGTGCCATACGAAAGGTGCAGTCCTGGCCTCTCACTCATGGCTTCTGGTTTTCCACCGCCAAGACATGTCATTCACTTATGTTGGTATTGTACTGTCCAGAACGCGTACCACGATGACCAAATGCTCAATATGATGGAGTCTTATCATTTTGTGGTATTGGTCTTCAATGCCCAATCCACATGAGGTCCCCATCTTTGCCAACTTAAATAAACGTACTGGTCACATCTAAGTACTCTTCGTTCTCTTAGTAACACAAGCTGGGGGCAGACTGCTGTATACACTTTACGGCTCTACAAAACTCTAATCCCATCACGCCTTCTGGTATTGTGGATGCTGGACCCAGTATATTTTTGTGGGGCCTATGACGCCTGCGTTTTGGACCAGCTCTTTGAACTGCCTACTGACGGAGGCTGGTGTCCCTCCCTTACAGATCAGGTTCCAACAACTTCTGCTCAAGTATGCAATACACATTAGATGCGCCCTGAGCGTCCGAACAGCTGTGTTCTTTCTCATGGTAGGGAGATAAACCTCCCGTAACAGGGGCCGAGGTCTGGAGTCACGATCGCTGTTTGCATTCAGTCTCCCCAACTGTCGCCCCTTGTCTGAGAGAAATCCCATGTTCCCCTATGGTGTGTACTCCGTCCTCAGATCTGTCTCGTCCTCTCGTTTGGACCGAAAGACTCTATAGAATTCTGTGGTTTTTCCCCATAGAACCTGTGGTTTTTCGCCACTTGTTCCTGAACGTTTTTGATGCATTTCTGGGCTCAGACATGGTATACACTGATGTCTCAATGGTCGATGGACGAACCGACTTTGCCTTCACAATGCAAGATACAGTGAACTACGGTCCGTGCCCAACGAATGCAGTGTATTCACTGCAGAATTGGTGGCCATTACTTGAGCCCTCAGCCAACTTGATTCTTGCACTGACGAGTCTTTCTTAATCTTAAATGACCCCTTGAATAGTTTTCAGGCTGTCGACCAGTGCTACCACTGTTTGTGACTATCCAGGGTCTCCTGTATGACCTCTACGGTGCTGGACGGTTGGTCGTCTTTGTATCGAGCCCAGGTCAAGCTGAGAACCCAGTGAATAAACATGCAGGCCAGTTGACCAAGTTGGCTGCAGGATGCCTACTTTGGAGATGGGGGTACCGGAACCGGACAGATGTGAGAGGCCTGGAATGCGGATTGGTGTGCTGTGGTTTCACTGAATAAATTGCGAACGACTGTCCTGTGTTGGCTTCGCATTGGCCACACTTGGGTGATCCATGACCACTTTCCCCTATGTGAGGATCCACCTCACTGTCGGTGTGTGGTGCCTGCCTCTCGGTGGCCACATCGTACTGGACTGCCCAAATTTGCCCGCCTTGCAGCGAAACCTTAAACGTGCTGACATGCTACCTCACGTGCTAGCGGACGACACCAAACTCACTGACTTGGTTTTGTGTTTCTCCCGTGAAAGTGGTTTTTACTCCTCTCTACGATGTAGACTAAATTAGTCTCGTCGGCCAGTTGAGGGATTGGAAGGGTGACCCGTCACCTGCTCTGACCCCAGGGACTGCCCTTGCACGATGGTTCGGCATGCCTCCTGCCCTTCCCATCTTTTTAAATCTTCTTATTCTTATACAGCTGTCGTTGGTTGACAGACTCGTTCTCATTGTCCTCTTTCATGAGATTTTATCTTGTCCGCGTAGCAAGTTTTCCTGTGGTAATGGAGGGTGTTGTAGCACCGGTCGGATGCAGTGTGTGTGTGTCTCTGGTCGTATAACGTGCTCTGGGGGTTTCTAGTTGCTTTCTGGGCGGGTCATCTTTCTCATCTTCAACCTTTTACTCCTCTCACATTTCTACCTGCTTCTGTGCCTTGGCTTTCTTGATTCTCGGATACGATCGAATCCATTGGGATTTGTCTTTGTGCCTTTTTTCTCTGGTAACAATTTCCGGTCTTAGACATAAAAGATTAAGGAACCGATGGCCTCGCAGTTGGTCCCTTTAACCCCATCAATCCGTCTATATATTCTTGTGATATAAATATCTCCATTAATTTTTGTATGCTTTGATCTGTTTGTTCATTTATGATTTTAGCTTCTAGTTCTTGTGCGATTATTGTAATCCTGATCATGTCCGATAGTTTATAGCCAGCTGCATTGTCTAAAATAGGTTCAAACAGATCTTGCAATAATTATTTTTTACGTAGTTGGTAAGCTCTGTTCGTAAACAGCCGGATCCACGTGGCAGAGAATTGAAATTCATATTCCTACCTTTCACTATCGTAAAACTATTTCATGTCAGTTATTATGAATAATATAACGAAGTTTGCTCGGGATGTTGTCGAAATAATATACAAAAAGTATATCCGTAAACGGGCGTGGTAATCGGGCACGTTTCCCACAGGGCCCCAGAAATGCGTGTCCTCGCCTCGGAGAGATTGTAAAGGAAGGCAGCTTGGACTGACATCGAAATGACCGAAAACGATACCGAGCGAGGTGGCGCAGTGGGTAGCACACTGGACTCGCATTCGGGAGGACGACGGTTCAATCCCGCGTTTGGGCATCCTGATTTAGGTTTTCCGTGATTTCCCTAAATCGCTCCAGGCAAATGGCGGGATGGTTCCTTTGGAAGGGCACGGCCGACTTCCTTCCCCGCCCTTCCCTAATCCGATGAGACCTGTGACCTCGCAGTTTGGTCTCTTTCCCCCAAACAACCCCAACAACCGAAAACGACTACACGATTACTGGAAATCGGCAGTGCGTGCGAAACATTGACTGCAGTAAACGGCGTGTTCCTAGCAGCGGCGCGCACTGACAGTAGACGTTTTCGGTTTAAGAAAATAAGTTTTTCTTAAAGGAGTATCGTGGTTTTTGGGCATGCTGTAGAGAGTGGTTTTTGGTAACTCGTGGTGCTGTGCGCAGGTACCTGGACCGGTACGAGAAGCGGCACTACCTGGGGGAGGACGTGGACCGGGACGGCACGGATGACGAGGAGACCCGCCACCGGCGCTGGTCCGCGCGTGCCCTGCACTCCGTGCCGCTCTCCTACAACCACAACCAACACAACGTGTCTGGTAAGTCAGCAGCCGCAGGAAGCCATGGCGCCTCACAGTGTCAAAATAATTATCAGCTACACCAAGTGCCAGAAGACTACTTTTCAAAAAGTTTGTTTAATACGCTGTTTTAAGACAGTATCAAGATTTTAGTGTTAGATAACGGACAGTCAAATGAAAATGATATAGATGGAACAAAAGTTGGTAAACTGTTTGGTATTTCAAAAGTAATCACCATAACCGTTAATACATTTACTAGGATACAAGACGGTCACTGCCTTCGTGGAAAAATATTTGCTGTTACTTGTGAAACCAAGATTGTACCTAACCGTGCATCTCTTCGCCCGAAGCAAATTGACAGCCACAAATGTCTTTCCTGAGGGTTGTTCCAAAAATATGAAAATCCTATGGGGAGAGATCGGGACTGAGTGGAGGATGTGTAAGAGCTTCCCAGCGAAACATCTGCAGCGTACTCGAGTCTCACAGTGGGATGAACGTATTAACAGTTATGGTGATTATTGTTTCAAAAGTAAACACTTTACTCACTTTTTCCATCTGTTTACTTTCCATTTGACTGCTTTTTTTAATATACTGATTGATTGAATCGGGAGAATATACTTGGTTCTTCAGCTGTCTTCTCTGATCCCGTCTTCGGATTTCGCCTCCGGGAGCAACAAATAAATTAGGGTGTCGAATTATACGGCAGCTAAAGGCTCTGGAACAGATGAGCTCCTATCGCAGTAGAATGTTATCATCCCCGTTGACTATCTGTGCCAAAAATGTGTAGAGTAGAAAAACGATGCCGACTGTCCAAGATATCTCACAGCAGATCCCAAAAAATACCAAATCTGTAGCATACTGGATAAGTTGGGATACAGGAAAATTGCACAGCCAACATAAGCAGCCCAAGAAATCATGAAGGAGGAGGTATTGTGCTTCAGCCGTTCGCCCGCCCGCACGCTCTCTTATCATCGTAGGAAATTTGTTTATGTATTGCTGTTAAAAACTAAGTGGCGTTGGTGGTTTGACGGGTAGAGCGCTAGTCTCCGGGTCTGGAAGTCCAGAGTTCAATCCGGGACAGGAACGGGGATTTTTTTCTCATTCTAGCCTCTCTAAGACGACCCTAGGTCCACTCACTAAGGCCGCAGTTAAATCTTTCCCAGTGGTAAAGGCGGCCGAGGCGATGGGCCCGCCACCCTCCTGCTCCTCCTCTTCCTCCTCCTCCTCCTGCTGCTGCGAAGGAAGACTACACTCGCTTACGCCACAGACTTCACCTCTGACAAACTAAACCTACAATCTTATCACCTAATGCATGTTGCTTGACACCAAACGTAATTGTACAAATATTAAGACAAGTTGACATCATAATTCGATGTTGAATAAATTTGCTACAGGTAGAATAGTCCATCCTAAGAGCCGACCGATCAATCCCGTAAAACTAAATGTCGCTATTATGTTACTTCGACTGCGTGTGTGGTTTGAGGTTTTCGGGCGCTAAAAGTTACTTCGAGTAGATGTGCTATTTTACATATGAATTACGTATGACTTGGTATTCTTGGTGCAACTGGTGTCGTGGTATTTAGAATAGATGTTTAAACATTCAAGAAGACAAAGTGTAACTGCTCACTTGTAACACCCCACTGTATTACTGAAATAAAAATAGTCAAGAATTGCGTTATCAAGTTCACTGTAGTTCTTCTGACACTAACTTGTTTCCTTTTTTTGAGTTCGAGATGACCACCATGTCATCAGTCAAGTTTTTCTGGTATCGTATCAGTGACTCTGCACCATTTACAGTGCGCCTCCCAGTATCCGACACCACATCCCCACTTGACTCGTAAGTAGCCACTTCTTCTGGAATTCTCTGTGGGAGAACACGGTGTCGAATCCTCTCCCACAGTTACACTCACAAAAACACTTTTTTTATCGGTTCTTTTGTCACTGATCTGCCGCAGGCTCTTGACTACTCGCATCGTTGCAAAAGCCACGCCTTGGTCTTGTCATAAGTCGCAGTGGTGCTTCTTCTTCTTCTTCTGCAGCGGTCGTTAGAACTTTCTGGTCTGTAATTCCTGAAGAATTGTTTTGATTGCTACTGACTCCACTTTCTGCCTCCAGCCTTATGGTATTTCATATTAATCTTGCTTAACTTTGGATATATTACCAAACAGCTGTCGGTTTTCTTCGTTACAGACTATCTGATTTCTGCACTATCTGACCTTATGTCCACTCTAGAACTGTTGATATTTTTAAAAATAACGGGAGTCCGATGTGTCGATATTATTGTCGTTATCTCTATGTATCGAAAGATAGCATCCTTGTATCGACGGAAAAAATATCAACGTATCAGCCTATAAAATATCACTGCCCATTGTAAATATACTGCCTGTTTTAGAGCTGCATATTTAAGTTCAAATGGCTAAAATGGCTCTGAGCACTATGGGACTTAACATCTGACGTCATCAGTCCCCTACACTAACAACTACTTAAACCTAACTAACCTAAGGACATCACACACATCCAAGCCCTAGGCAGGATTCGAACGTGCGACCGTAGCAGCAGCGCGGTTCCGGACAGAAGAGCCTAGAACCGCTCGGGCACAGCGGCCGACTGTATTTAAGTATTGGTTTATTATTAGATATTATGTACATCAATACGCTTATCCCCCGCAGAAAACGAATTGAAAGGAAAACGATACACGTTCACGCATGGCGATAACCGTTTTGCTAACAATGGTTACTGCATGTAAGTGGCACAATGAAAGGTGTACGATGGGTCTGTCGTTCGATTTCGTCACATATCGGATTTGTTCGGAACATTTCATGTCGACTTGACTGGTTTTTTCATTTGTGCAAATTTCAGGCACACAGCAGTTGTAGTGTCAAAATTACGTTGCAGTTTCTGTGATTACGTCCATTATAATTATCCGGGCTGTTATGCCGTGGTCGGTTGAAGAATTCTGAGGAGAGTCCCTACGTTTACATTTTAGTTTCTGTGATTACGTCAGTATTTCCCATCATACGTCTCCGCCCACCGCGAAGACCAGTCATTTAGATTTTTGTTCATCATTTTCAGCGACTGTTTTTGAAGAAATAGCGCACTGGTTGCATTAAAAATGGTTTTTAACGTATCTGGTGTGCTATTTCTTCACATCGGAAATCTTGTTATACCATTCTCGCCGCCACCCCCCAATGCACTCCGACTCATTCTTTGTGCCACCAATTCTATGCTTAATTTACACATTCAAAGAGAAAGACTGGGCGTGATGGAAGCTCAAAAAGTAGTAGGAAAGACTCTTTCACATCACGCTCTACTGCAATTTCAAAAGAATTTCAAATATTTTCTGAACATTGCGAAAAAAATATAGTATAAAATAATAATATCGCGCTCGATATTCCCACTTCAGTAACGACATATCGTATGAAAAACCAGCATCGATATATATTAGTATAGTTTGAATAAAATATCGATGTTTTTCGGTAAGCATCTGTTCTTTTAATGATTTCTTCACAGTGATATTCCTGCCAGTATAGTCACGCATTTTTGGTGGATGACCTCTGTGGAACCGAGAAAATCGCCATTATGTCATCAGCATATTATATGACACTATTACTGAACCAAGTATCTTTCCCTGCAGTTCCACTATATCACTGCAAATCCATTCATCTTATTGATACCTATTTAAGGAGTTAATGACATTTATTATTTTACATTGAAGTTATCTTTAGCACAAAACAGGTGCACATTGCTGCAACCAAAATTTTAATCACTCATCCAGTGATATAAAATGTCTGACAAACAGCAAAATAAAATCTGAAAACAGACTGAAAAAGTTTCTCCTTGACATCTGCCATGCCACACAAGAAATGCTATTGTTGTTATGTGGTGTAGGATAGGGATTACTAAGTTACAATTGTATAATGTAAAATGACTCTTTCCACATCATTACGATACATCGCATAGATGATCCATGGGGCATGGAACTAACAGCCACACCTATGAAGACAAGTGATGTTAACCAAATTACACAGTGTCCTCCTAAACGAAATGGGTAGTGTTTTGAAAAGAGCTTGTAAGATGAATATTAATAAAAATGACAGAAAAGTACTGGAATGTAATCCAATTAAATCAGACGATGGTGAAGGAATTAGATTAGGAAAAAAAGAGATCCTAAAAGTAGTAGACGCATTTTACTATTCGGAGAGCAAAATAACTAACAATCGTAGAAGTACAGAGGATATAAAACGTAGACTGAGAAACTTACTAACGTCAAATATAAATTTTAGTCATAGAAAGGGTTCCTTGAAGGTCTTTGTCTTGAGTGCAGCCAGCGTTGAATGGAAGTGAAAAATGGACAATAAAAGACTTAAGAAATGAGTAGAAGAGAATCTCTTTAAAGGTAGTGGTACAGAGGGATACTGAAGATTAGATCGGTTAACTAATGAGGTGTTACTGCACCGAATTGATAAGAAAATAATTTCTTCGACCGCTAAAAAAAAAGGACTAGCTGATAGGACACATCTTTAGGCATCAAGGAGTCGTCAGTTTGATATTGGAACTGTTTATTCCCGTGTGTGTGTGTGTGTGTGTGTGTGTGTGTGTGTGTGTGTGTGTGTGTGTAGTGGGCGGGGGGGGAGGGGGGGGGGGGGCGAGGTGAGGCTGTAGGAGACTCAGGCCAATCGCAGTAAGCAGGTTTAAATAGACGTAGATAGAAGTTGTTAACATATGTTAAGAGGCTTGCATAGAATAGATTAGCGTTGAGAGCTACTTCAGACCAGCCGACAGTGCGAAGACCGCAACAGCAGCCTTATGAAATTGTTTAGTCAAGACTAATCACCCTGAACCACTCTTTGGACGTTCTACTCACTACGAAACGTCATGGCTCTATGATTTAGTGATTGGATTGCAGTAATGGAGAGACGTCGCGGCGCTGAGTGTTATCATGTTTTTGAGGCGGATCCGTGATGTGTTTATACTAACCATTCACTTTATGCTCAACAACGTGGCATTTTCTAGCAATATCATCTTGCATGATGTTTCCTCCGGATTCTCTTGATGTGTCCCAAGGAACTAAAACTAGTTTCTCCTTGCACGGCGACCATATAATTATAATCTGAAGAGATAATTGTAAATTTGCCAGGACTAAGACAGTCTGGCTTTCACACCTGTGCGTAAAGATGGAGATAATCAAAGATATGAAGTCAGGTTTGCTTCTTTTTTATAGTGTTGTTTTCAAGACAGATACGGTATTGTTATTCCGTAATTCTTCCATCCTGTTTCACGAATTATGAGAAATGAAGCGAAGAATACCGCATTAATTTCAACCAACAACAGTTCCGTGTGTAGACGAGTGAGTAGTATTTGATTTTCTATAACGATCAACATTCGTTACAGTCTTCCTCGTGTTAAAGTTTAATCTATTGAACAAACTAACCGTCTTTACTCTTTCGCATGAGTCTTGCCATTTCGTCGTCAAAGCAAGCTAGTAGAATTGTATCATCAGCAAGGAGCACATTGCTTATTTTCACTTATGTCAATCGAAATACCGCCACTCCAGCTATCGAGTGCTGACCTTATTGGGTGAACCAGATAGAAGTTGTAAGAGTTGCTAGCTCAGTTTGCGACCACAGGGTGTGGTAACGAAACTTGCTGATTTAAATGGGACGGCGTGAAGGTAGGCGTGGTAGACTAAGGGTGGGGATGGTCTGATTCCAACCTGTCAGTAGGAAGTTTGTTTACCATCTGCGTCAGTAGAGACAATGCATTGGCAGAATGAGCCATGTTCGTGTTTAGTAGAGACCTACTTTTCTAACGGCTGGTCGGTTGTCATCACGCAACGTGCAACTCGTGCACACTTTAGTATTCCCACCAAAATTCTGCTCCGCAATCTATTGATTCGTGCGTGTACATCTTCAAGACAACTGGAAATGTGCGTAGAAGAAGACTGGGGCGCCATATCTCCTGAGATCACCACAAAACATCGGAAACAGTAAGGCTGACTTTTTTGGCGATTTTCTCGGCGCTGCATGTAGGCATGCAGGCGTCCTTCGACTTCCTGAACGTTCTGTTAGGCGAATTCTCCATGACGAATTCCACTTCCAGCCAGTCTGGTAGTGGTGCAAAAACACAGCCAACGCGATTTTTTTGCTGGGAAGAATGCATGTGAAGAATTGCTTGCAATGTTGATCATGAACGCGCAGGAGTTCTGTAGTGACGAGACGCGCTTTCATCTGTTTGAGCGTGTGACTAAGTAAAACATGTTCAACATGAGCTCTGACAATCCCATACAGAATTTAATGAGAGGTCCGTTCATTCAGAACGTGTTAAGGTGTGATGTGTATTGTTGAGAGTAGGGGTCATTAATCCTTACTTTCTTGAACACACATTAGTATGCAAGAATTTGGAATCTCAAACGTTCCTCAACAGGATTTAAATTTTTTTGACCAGTCCTGATCAAAATTATGTTGGCGATGTGTGGCTTCAGCAATGCTCCCTTTACATCGGAGCGAATGGAAGCGAATACCCATTCGCGAACAATTCGCCAGTGTTCACTACATGAGATAAGGAACATAATCCATGAACGCTGCGTTATTGTTTTGTGTGCCGATAATAGTCACACTGGATACAACGCTGTGTAGTTAGAGCAGCGCTATAAAACTGTGATATTCTCAGGAGATTGTTTGCATGAAGAGCTTGCTGTTTTTGCGGGAGTAAGCAAAATAGTATAGGAAGGGAAGTAGTTAATGCTTGTCAGTTTGTACGCAAACGTGAAATGCTGGGATTTAGTGCACTCAGCACTGAATTGCAGCTCCAGCTTTCATTAACATTAGTGCACAACCTTGCCCGTATGCAGATTAATGCTTTTCGCTGCTCTTCATTACAATGCAGAAGGGAATTTAAAAACAGAACACTAATTACTGACAACAAACATAAGCTGAAGAAAAACTAGCATTAACACCATGGTTATTAGCAACCAGAGACATATCGCCAATAGTAATTTCGCATTTCAGCATCTGCTGTGTGGACCGATGGCCTTTGTAGTCTGGTCCCTTCAACCCCTTACAAACCATCTGCTGTGTATCAGATAGTTTCTGATGTATGCCGTGACATGTGTGAAACATTTCAAGGATTTTGTTAAATACTTATAAGAAAGGTAATGTCAATAAAATATGATTAAAAAAACGTAAAATGTACATACGACCTGTCACATTGGATACTTGGTATAATCTGTTACATAGTATGTTAGAGGGCAGATAACGTGATCCCGAGTGAACCATTTTATCTTTTCTAATCTCTAAAATAACAGTGATACATCAGTCATGTCATTAGCAATTTTCTACCATTTATATATTTTTTCTTTCTGCATTTGTGCTGTGGATCTCTTGGATCCCAGAAGCTCGTATGACATACATTCTTCTCTCAGCAACATTATACTCTCTCCGGACATCTCCATCGTTCGAGGAACTCATGTCAACCACAACAATAACAAAAGAAGACAAAATAGCAGACGAAAGTTTTCGGTGTTGCTAACGCCGAAACGAAGAGCACGCGAACTTCCTTTGATGTTTCGCTAAAAGACGGACAACCAATAGGACACGAGCGAACGCAAACTAATGCGAACCAAACACGACCGAATGCCTTTTTCTCACGCGCGCCGAACGTTTACACGAGAGAGAATTCTCATTCGTTGGTATTCATTCGCTTCGGTGGGATCACGGCGCACACAGTGCGGACTGCAGTGTGTGGTTTGCGAGAAAAGTTGACTGGGCTCCGGATCTCGAGGAGCGATCACCAGCGCCTGCCTGATTTAGCCTCTCGAGACATTTTTTTTAATTATTGTTTTGTACGGGTATATGGAAAATCCTTAGTGTACACCGATCATGCAAAGACCCTTGTACACTTGAAGGCCAAACAATAGTCTCATACCCATTGCTATGCACGAAATATTCGACTTGATCTGAAGAATTCTAATAAATCTGTAGTGATAGTACACGGCGTAATTCGCCGGATATCATTTTAAAAATGTGGAATTTTAATTCTCCAGTTACTTAAGAACACTAAAGAGTGGAATTAAAACAATAAATATGCAGTATTTTATTCCAATCAACAGGTTTCGTTGCCGTACGCTGTAAGTATTGACACGTCGCCGGCAAATAAAAGGAGACGAATCTTCGGCGATCGTTTACAATAGTAGCTTTATTCTCTTTTTACCTTTTAACAATGACATCAAAGATATTGATGCTTCAAATTGACTGAACATTTCCTGTAGCTCGTTCCACATAACGCAATCTAAATTATGTAATTCGCGTATAATTCAAAAGTTCTGCGAGTAAGCAATTGTTGTGGACAAAATAATTAAAAATATAGTAGTAGTAACCTATGCGATAAGCTTGGCCAAGAGAATGTTGTGGATATTTCAGTTCTTGTTGCCTATTCATAACGTTGCGTGACAAATTATTCCTTAAAAAACAATAAGACCTATCAGATTGGATCGAACTAAGGCAGAGTAGAAGATAATGGCAGACGAAATAGCCAAAACGTAATGAGATTCTCAGAGCCTTCCGGAGTATGTGAGGTGCTATACATGATTTGTAAAGTAGATCCATTGAGCAGAGATATGTGTTCAGAGATTTGAAAAAAAAAGCACAGGTTACCCCATCAACAAAAAACATCAAAACTGGTCCACTCATCTATCGTGTTATATTACTTACCAGTATTTCTACCAGTTGACAATTTCGAAACCAGTATGGACTGCGGAAACAGAGATTGTGCGAAAGTCAATTCGTGCTGTTCACATACGATATCTCAAGTACCATATATAGAGGTAACCAAGTTGATTAGGTTTTTATGGACTTTGGATGAGCTGCAGATTCGGTCAAACACCGACTTACCATTCTCCTAGTGAATATGTGTATATCCGTTTCATCATAAGTTCTGAGAAAATCTAGTAGCTACAGATAGCATACAGCTTTGCAGAAAGTGTTGTTTTACAAAATTTCCATATTTGTTGCGGACTTTGTAATCTGCCTTGGGCCAATGATATTTGTGAATTGTGCTCGAATGTGAGCGAAAGCCTGAAAATCTGCGTTAACGCGAAAAACTGGCTGTCATGACTGGTAGCAAATTGCCGCCCCTTTTTTTCATTAATCTTTAGTATTTTCCTGCCATCTCGTCGCTTTGAGATAGTAGAGATAGAATTATACAAATAACAGCTTACACAAAGACGTACAAGCAATCATTCTTGTCGCGCTCAATCCATGAATGGAAGGGAAGAAGTCTTAATACGTGATGCATTAAAAAGTACCCCTGACACATGCTTCATAGTGATTTGCAGAATGTAGATGCAGAAGTTTCCATGCATGCTTAGTAGTGTTCCTACGGATATTTAGTCGAGTTGTTGTTTCCATATTGTGTGCATTGTTAGGCGATCGACCGAGTTTTCTTCTTCAGATGCTGCGTGTTGTGTTTTGTGGTTGGAGCCCAGCCAACGAGTACACACAACAGTACAACTAGAAACACTTGAATGTGATGGGTGGGTCGGTCGTAGAAGTATTGTGTATAAAATGGAAACAATAACCCAGCTGAACACCAGGAAGCACACCGTTGATCAATCACGCCGAAGAAACCAGGGAGATCACGTGTTTATCCACTTCATTGCGCTGGTGTGTACTGCTTTCTCGGCCTGTGCTGTTAGCCGTGCTTTTAAGATGAGCTGCCGTTTATCAGAGTGATGGATTCTATTCCCGTCGTTGACATTATTGTAAATTGTACTCCGTGTTCCATCCCCGAGGCGGCGTGAAATGCTGAATGCGTGGGGAAAAATTAGAATAATAGTGTGTCTCCTGTCAAATTAGATTATTGTAGAAACGTACGACGACGGCTGTTTCGTCTCTTAGAAGGAACTCTTTGAGTGCGAGGTCAATACGGCCGATGATATTTACAGCATTCGACTCCTCACATGTTGTCTACCATTCAACATCAATATTGGGTTTTGATGGTTAAAGGGGGTGGAACTGGAGGTATCTGATTATGAGCGCAGACTAGGTTACGGTGCATAGTTGAACTACTTAGTCGGCGAGCAACTCACAACGGTGCCACAGTGCTAGTGGCATTGATGCAAAGCAGAAAAGTGGCGACTATAAACAAAGCAAACACTGCATTACATCTACAAGTTTCAAAAGTTGACATTTCGTCAGAAAGGAACCCAAGGAATATAGCAGAGTGAGAAAGAATCGGCGGATAAAATATTAGCTTTTCTGCAAGATGAGTCAGTGGAATGCGGCAAAGTAAAGAGTGGCACACTGAATCATCTCCTCGACCGCAAAAAAGCTCGAATTAGCAAATCAAAGCTACACTAAAGAGTCAAAGAAACTGGTACACTTCCCTAATATCGTGTGGGGCTCTCACGAGTATCCAAAATGCAACACGATGTGGCACGGACTCGAATAAAGTCTGAAGTAATGCTGGAGGGAATTGACACCACGAATCCTGCAGTGCTGTTCATAAATCCGTAAGAGTGCGAGGAAGTGGAGATCCCTTATGAATAGCACATTGCAAGGCATCCCAGATATGGCCAATAATGTTCATGCCTGGGAGTTTGATGGCCAGCGGAAGTCTTCCTGGAGCCACTATTTAGCAATTTTTAGGCGTGTGTGTGTGTGGGGGGGGGGGGGGGGGGGCATTTTCCTGTTAGAAATGCCAAAGTCCGTCAGAATGCACCGTGGACATGAATGGATGTAGGTGATCAGACAGGATGCTTACGTACGTGTCAGGTGTCAAGAGTCGTATCTAGACCTATCACGGGTCCCATATCACTGCAACTGCACACGCCCGACATCTTTACAGAGTCTCCACCAGCTTGAACAGTCCACTGCCTGAAATTCAGGGTCCATGGATTCATGAGGTTGTCTTCATACCCGTACAAGTTCATCCGCTCTATTCAATTTGAAACGAGGCTCGTCCGACCAGGCAACGTGGTTCCGGTCATCAACAGCCCAATGCCGGTGTTGGCGGGCTCAAGCGAGGCGTAAAGCTTTGTGTCGTGCAATCATCTAGGGTACACGAGTGAGCCTTCAGCTCCAAAAGCCCACATCGATGATATTTTGTTGAATGCTTTCGCACGCTGACACTTGTTGGTGGCCCAGCGTTGAAATCTGCAGCAGTTTGCGGAAGGGTTGCAGTTATGTCACTTTGAACAATCCACTTCAGTCGTCTTTGGTCCCGTTCGTGCGGGATGTACACTGGTGAAATGGTCGTACGCGAAAATCAAGCTGGAGGAGGCTCTGTAATGGCGTGGGGCGTGTGCATTTGGAGTGATATGGGTCCCCTGATACGTCTAGATACGACTCAGACAGGTGACACGTATGTAATCATCCTGTCTGATCACCTGCATCCTTTCGTGTCCATTTTGCATTCTGACGGACTTGGGCAATTCCAGCAGGACAATGAGACACCTCATACGTCCAGAATTACTACAGAGTGGTTCCAGAAAAACTCTTTTGAATTTAAACACTTTCGCTAGCCTCCAAACTTCCCAAACATAAACATTATTGAGCAAATCTGGGATGCCTTGCAACGTACTTTTCAGAAGAGATTTCCACCGCCTAGTACTCTTTGCGGATTTATGGACAGCCCTGCAGGATTCATGGAGTCAGTTTCCACCAGCACTACTTCCGACATTGGTCGAGTCCATGCCATGTCGTGTTGCGGCACTTCTGTGTGCTCGCTGGGCCCTACACGATATTGGGCAGATGTACCAGTTTCTTTGGCTCTTCAGTGTATATAGGCGTTGCCGACCGCAGCGCCGTATTCTGCCTGTTTACATATATTTGTATTTGAATACGCATACCTATACCAGTTGCGCTTCAGTGTAAAAGCAATGCTGATTTGCGTTTTTGACAGTAGAGGTATCGTGCATAAAGAATTTGTACCTCCAGGACAAACTGTCAACCAAGTGTTTTACAAAGCCGTCCTTGAGAGGCTAGGAAAAGGGTGAATAGAGTGAGACCGGCCATTCAGGCAAATGGATGCTGTATCATAATGCCGTATGTCACACGGCTACTTTCATCGCTGAATTTTGACGTCCAAAGGCATACCTGTTGTTCCATAGCCCACTATTCACACGATCTGTTTTCTTGTCACTTTTTTCGATTGCCGATATTGAAAAATGGCTTAAAGTAATTTGAACAGCATGTTAAAAAGTCCCCACCAGTTAAAGCCTTTCAGCGGTGGTACCAAGATTAGGTACGACGACTCCGCTGGTGAATAGATGCCGAAGGGAACTACTTTGAAGGGGCGATATTGTTGTTTGAAGAAAAAAAAAATACTATGGTAGATAAAAAAACCAGTCGTATTACTTTTCTCACACATCTCGTGAATCACTTTCAGTTTATATGGCACGACTAAGAAAATTCCGTAAATTTAATTTCCTCGCTTTTACATTTCCGATCTGTTTCTTTTTTTTAATGGGCTAACGGAAGTACCAGAATATAATAAAGAATGTACCGTTTGTTGTTCTACTTGTATTAGGTTTTGGTTCGGGGAAAACTAACTAGTAGGAAGCGCCTAAGAGCAGTTTTGTACGTTCTGTTTCCCGCGCGCGAAATTTACTAGCGTCAGTAGCTGTGTGGACACGATTCGGTGTACAAACAGAGGCAACGGGCGCGACCCTCGCGGCGGAGGCAAGGCGTCCGGGCGGCAGCCGGCGCCGGCGCCACTGCCCCTCAATCAATACGGCGGCTCTGCTCGGCGCGGCGTGGCGTGGCGGCGGCGGGCCGGCGCTAGCACGGCGGACGCGGGTATTGACTCGCCCGGGCGGGCGCCCGGGACGCCGGCGGGGCCGCTCGGCCGCGGTCGGCTCCGGCCGCCGCACGAGGCACGCGCGCGCCTGCGCCGCCAACCCCCGGAGCGCGGCCGCGCGTCACCGCAACCCGCCGTACCTCAAGTGCAGCGCTGAGCGGCGCACGACTGCTTTAGAGGAGGCGTGTCTTAAAAGGCTCAGCCGCTAAAACTGACCGAGCCTCTTCCGCCATGCCATTCCACCGCTGTCCTTGTGCTATCCTGCTTTCTACCCGAATTGTTTAGCTTGCTTCGTTAGTAGACACACTTCGTCAGTTTGGTGCACATGACTTTGCTGTTAACGATTTTTCAATAACTGAGAGTCAAGTGGCGGCATTTTTCCACTTTAGACTTCTTATTCATTCCACAATTAGTTTCGGATGTTTAAGGCATTATCGTAAGCTTAGCTTATAAAAGGCACGCTAAATTCCCGCCACGAAACTGGAATACAATGGTGTGAACTTATCTGAACGGATAGTTATAAAAAGTTTCTATATGGATAAAAATGGCAGCGCATCCACAAACAAAGACAAAACGCTACCCAAATAATAAAACTAGGGACGGACGAGCAGTCTTAGTTGTACCAAAAAGAGAGAATGACCAAGTTTCAGGCATTACCTCTCACCACGGACAACGCAGTGACCGACGGCCTTCACTTAACGACGGAGAGCAGCGCCGTTTGCGTGCAGTTGTCAGTGCTAAACGAGAAGCAACCCCGCGTGAAATAACTGCAGAAGTCAATGTGGGACGTACGACGAACGTATCTGTTAGGACAGTGCTAAGCACTATTGTAAATATGTATGCTGTAAGGGAGAGTGATATAATTAAACCCTTCCAAGTAAGATACATGGCTACAATGGTTGTGACATTTTGTAATGTCGGAAAATAACAAGGCAGTGTCTCGGTTGGCAAACTCAGTGGGCTGGTTTCACTTCTCGGACACTCGGCCAACCGCTCGATTGTCGTTGTCGGATTGGCATCGAAAAGAGTCCAGTCCACGAAGGAAAATTAAGGCAAAATTCACGTAGTCGCAACTTCGTGTACGGCGGTAGAAGTGAGTGTCATAGTACGATAATAATCATGACGGGCTGGGTATGAGCTATGAGCGTCAGGATGTGGAGGCTGGCTCTTTTTTTTTTTTTTTTTTTTAAGGAATATCTCAAAAAGGACTGTTGCTTAGCGAAGAAGTTTCCCAGTACAAAACTAAACTGCGTTAAATTCCCCACAGCAAAGTTTCTGTTTACACTTTTTGTAGAACTAGTCGTATTGCGCGTTGCAGGAATTTAAAAATCGCAGATTGTTAAAAAATAGGATTTTAATGGTATAAAATTTTTTATTGCTAAATGAAGTAGGCTTAAGAGCATATAAAAAGTATGTGTGTCACATCTAAGTGCGGGAGTACCGTATTAAGGAATAAATTGTGTTCTGGGGGTGTAACAGGATCGAAACTAGGAGGGAGAAAGGAGGGGGCGTAACAGCGTGAGGAAAAGGAGGTCGCCGGATAGTGGTCATGCATTCCCTCCTTTGTAGGTCTGAAAACTGAAGAGCGAGCAGGCGATTCCCCATTTTACTCTACACACTACGTCACAAAGAGCAACAAGAGGGTGTTTCAGAAAGTTAGCCGTTCGTTCTACAGATCGTCTTATGAATCACAGCTGACTTGCCTGGTTCAAATGGCTCTGAGCACTATGGGACTTAACTTCTAAGGTCATCAGTCCCCTAGAACTTAGAACTAATTAAACGTAACTAACCTAAGGACGTCACACACATCCATGCCCGAGGCAGGATTCGAATCTGCGACCGGAGCGGTCGCGCGGTTCCAGACTGTAGCGCCTAGAACCGCTCGGCCACCCTGGCCGGCGACTTGCCTGGGCGCGTGTATATTCCACAAAGTACGTTAACAGTACATGAAATACAGATACGATTTACTGTTAATACTAACGCCAGAAACGCATAATGGCAGTTTCTACGTAAATATCTGCACACCGACACTGCTAGAGGGGAAATTGATCCTTAGTCATCCTGCGCTGCAGCTGTAGCGTTCAAATGGGAAAGGTAACTTCCCCAGACAATACCTCCACAGCATTTCCTGTCCTGTTCTCTCATCTGATTAGATAAAATAACTTCACCGAGCTCGTGTTTATATAGCAGAGTTATTTAAGTGAGTATTTATTTTCTGCTGTCAAGACAGATCGTTTTAGGTATTTGTACGTGCTGTCTTCCAACAGCGATGTCACTTTGTTGTGATATTCTTTGGTATTAAAAAATGCCTGAAATGGGACCCAACTGTCACACGACTGACAAATGATGGATGTCCTGAGGAATTTTGGTCTACTAGAAGATATCATCAAAAATGTTGGAGCACGAGCTCCTAGACCTCCCATGCTGTACGGATTACTTAAAGTCCACAAGGAAAGTATTCCGCCAGAAGGCTGGCCAAATATTTAACTAAGTTGATGACTTCAATAGCTGGCCACTACGAACATCACATCAGAAACTCTCAGTTGTTCATTGAGAAAGTTACACGGATTGGAGTTGGCTCAAACAGTATTTTAGTCAGCCTGTATATGGTATCACTGTTTACATAATTTCCTGTGGAGGACACATGGAAGCTGTTGGCGGATCATTTTCCTCCTAAAACTGTAAAGTTGTTCCGATGTGTTATGATGCTCACCTACTTCCTGTAAGGCGGTAAATTTTATGAAATGATGGACGGAATGGCTATGGGTTCTCCGTTGTCTCTTGCAGTGGCTAGCTTTTATGAGGAACGTGCATTTCGTTTGGCTCCCCTTCGTCTGTTTCCATTTTATCGTTATGTTGACGACACGTTTATGGTCAGGCCACACGGCGTAGGAGCTTTTGAGCCCTTCCTTGAACGTATGAACACTGTCGAGACAGAGAAAGAGGGAAGGCTGCCAGTTTTAGATGTTTTGGTACACCGAAAATCAGATGGACGTCTTGGCCACTGAGTGTACCGCGAGCGGACGCACACTGATTTGTATCCTAACACCCAGAGTTTTCATTATCCAGTTCAGGAGAGAGCAGTTTTAAATACATTGGAACACAGAGTAAAAACTGTAGCGTTGAGGACCACGTAGATTGCGAACTTAATTACCTGAAGTACGTTTTCCGAAAGAACGGGTATGCTTCACTTGAGTGAAGTCAGCGTTCTCCAAGAAAAGGAAACTTGAAAATGTTGAACATTCGTTTGATGAACCTCTGATTGCTTTCCTTCCTTTCTGCGTAGCTACATCTAGAAAAATAGGTCGTGTCCTGAGAAGACTACTTATCAGATCTGTTTTCCGACCTGCTAGGAAGATAAAGGCGATGATGCACCCTGTTCAGGCAGTATCGGCCTCAGAAACCCTGGGATTTATAACATCATTTGTGAGTGCCGAAGCAGCTACATCGGTCAGTGCATCCGCACCGTTTCCGACCGCTGTGCGGAACGTCAACGGCATATTAAAAAATCGAGAACTGGATAAATCCGCAGTTGTTGAGCACAGCCTCATGTTTGACGAAACAAAAGTTTTGTCCCACGCTCTTACATGCCAGGTTTTTGTAATTAATTCATGATGTGCGGTTTTACAGTGTGCATGGAAGCGAACTCTCGATACAGAGAACAGGCAGAGATATTCGTCGCAATGTTTACGCGACAACGGGAGCGATGGCGCCATCAGCGCAGCCATTGCCACCACCTGTGACGACAGCATTACGTAATTACTGACCAATCAGCAGCTACCACAGCAGCAGTTTCGATTATCAGCTGCTCCTGACGAAGACCATGGAGGTATTCGTCGAAAGCTCGAGGTTTTACCCTGAACTGACCCATCAAGAAGTCTGAGAAAGCTTTGAACAACAGTGCCGTCGCGAAAGACTTCGTCCCTAATTTATCGCTTTTGTATTCGTGAGAATGAAAGGTCTTTGAAACATTGAAAATGTTACTGCTCCTGTGCCAGTTCATAATGTGCGCATTTACAGTGTCGGTCGTTGGCCTGAATATGGACCAAGGGGCAGATGTTTTTTTTTGCCCAGCAGGGTTGTTCAGTCGTAAAACATATAGAATGTATTCTTATTTTATGCTTTGTGTCTAGACGATATTGCTTTAAAGCATTTCACATAAAAATCTGAAAATAAGAATATTTCTCGGATGGGAAGAGATTTTCCCATGGTTTAATGCAGGTAAAGTCATGTGACATAGATAAATAATGCTGCTTACTAGCATAATAATCCAGAATGAGATTTTCACTCTGCAGCGGAGTGTGCGCTGATATGAAACTTCCTGGCAGATTAAAACTGTGTGCCCGACCGAGACTCGAACTCGGGACCTTTGCCTTTCGCGGGCAAGTGCTCTACCACTGAGCTACCGAAGCACGACTCACGGCCAGTACTCACAGCTTTACTTCTGCCAGTACCTCGTCTCCTACCTTCCAAACTTTACAGAAGCTCTCCTGCGAACCTTCCCGAGTTGGAGTCTCGGTCGGGCACACAGTTTTAATCTGCCAGGAAGTTTTAAGCATAATAATATTTCTTTCTAAAAATAAATGATAAAAGATTCAAATGTCACGTTACATCCGTATAATTCCAGTGTACCTGAAAAAGTTTTTGATTATTTCTGTTTTTGTAACTTTATGAATTCTCCAGCTAAATGTTCGAAACTCAATATTTTTTCGACGAATGTGCCAGAAATTTAAATTTTATCGACAGGAAAGCAAGAGTTTGAAAGTATTCTTCAGTTCCTTATTACAAGTGCCTTTCTACCACAGATTTGATAAAATGGCAGTAGGTACGCTCATGTCGTAGAAAATATATTTAAGAACACACTTAACACGTTTACGTAGATAGCGTTTCATATAGCACGAAACTAGAGTGTTTGTGTTACTTCGCCTCAAGCATTTCTCCACAGCTATATCCATTACGTGCATTTGTGTGCCTCGATTGAAGTGTTATGTCCAGAGCTACTATGTACTGCTGCCATCCTTGTTGCTGCTGCCCAGGACTCGCACTTTTGTGGGCGCCTGTGCCGATTGATGGCGCGAGCCGACGCCGCTGCCAATCGATGGCGCGTGAGCGATTGCGCCGCTTCCCGCTTCGTCTGCGCTCGGGCCATGGGCTCCACGAAAGTGTTTATCAGTGCTGGCGGAGCTTTCGTTTGATTTGTTAATCTTATCTCTCCCCAACCTCTACCCCTCTTCCAAGAGATAGACAACCACTCGTGGTATTCGCTATTCCACAAGCAGTATATCATTATTCAGTTGTGTTTCTGTTCGCCATGTTTCTAATATTGCGTTATTATTTTGTGACAGACGTGTACCAGTGTACCAAACATCGGTGTGAAAGACGCAGTGGCCTAAGGTTCCTCAGTTCTCTAGTAAAAGGCCATAAGCTGTAAAAATGTTCTGCCTGTGTACCACTGAGCTGTTTCACTTAGGATATCTGTTGCTTCTTATTCGTATCTGTCACAGTTGACAGTTGCTGTTGCACCACGAGTCTGAGTGCAGCTTTCGTACTTCTGACTCTTCCCAGTTGGCAGGATCTCAGAACCGCAGCAGGCTTCCGTGGTCTCGGTGTAGCTTCTCGGGCTCGAAAAGCTGAGGTAGTGAGTTTAGGTCCCGCTTTGTAGTATGAGTATAGGTTTTTAAACTGCCGTCGCTACATAGACACACAAAGCTAAAATTGATCCATTAGTTGCATAACTGCGTACACGTACAGACTGGCGGTGCCGGGAAGCAGAAAATAACCCTCAAGATACTACAAATATAATAAAAAACCTTTGCTGTAAAATAAAAACGAAACAATACCCAAAATAAATACAGTCTGTGCGTAAACGCACATAAGTGAAATCAAAGTCTGCTACTGGTTAACATTCAGTACCCTGTTACTCCACTCTCTTGATCCAGGATGGCGATTCTTCTGGTAAACCTGGAATTCTCTGGGAATTACGTTTTACCTGGAAAAATCAGGGAAATCTCACGAATTTTTGTAATTTCATGAGCTCAAAAGGGATTCTGTGTTTTTAACCTGGCATTGAAATTGAATTCTATTGAATTTTTTTTATAAATCGCAAATTTTAAAATACTTAATATTCAAAACTTGTTATTTATATGAATATTATTCCGTACTAATTATCGATGTTTAAAAACTGCTGTTATTCTAATGCTTATGGCCGCGGGGGAAGAAGTCATTTTGTAGTATGTTGCCTTCACACTCCCGCCAACTACACTCATTAGATGTCAGATAAATCTTTTTCTTGTCCTTGAAGAGAATTCGATGCTACTGACCCAAGAGCCCATTTTAAATGTTCCCTTACCAATAATCACCGCACGCCAAGATGCTGGAGGATTCACACTGTTTGTAAGGGACGTCCAGAAGCCATATTGCCTCGTCTTGCGTACTGTTTCGATCTGCACAGCTCTCCCAATTGCCTCCAGATAGGCAGCGTGCACTTCTGTTCTATTGTCCATGGGGGTACCTGAGAGAGACAAATTTAATTGTAGGTGGCGGTTATCAACTAAGTGTTGTTGCCGTGGGTGACTACTATGAGGGAGATTTTCAGTGTTATGTGGAACACGCTAAAGTTAGTGTGTTCGAACTGCGTCGCTGCGGTGCACATCCATCTTGTTGTGAAGAACCACCTCCGCTAGGACCTTGCCTAATACGGCGGTGCGGGTTTCCCACACCGTCTCCTACGCTCCTCAGAGTATGGGCCTCATCATCATCGTTGCTGTAAAGAGACTCTGGTCGCATACGTGAAATTCGTCCTTCGAGGCATGTTAGGCTGAACAGCAGCATTGTCCCGCTCACAGTTAGACACACAAAGCGCCCAAGTGAAATGCACTGGCTGTGGGAATCTGGGGCGCCCGGTGGTTTTCATGTCAGTAGGGGCAACAAAACATTCCCCCCCCCCCCCCCCCCCCCTCATACACGTGATTTAGAAATATTGACATTTTAAAATCTGGGAATGTGAAAACGGGTTTTACCGTACATATACTATTAGCTTGTTTATGTTCATAACATTGACCAGGTACTGAAAGAGCACCGTAGAAACTAATAGGAGAAAATTAAGACCAAGCAACAATTATCATCATCTTAACGTAAAGCGTTGTACCTTTCGCTTCTTCGGTCTTCGTTGCCTTCTTTTCCCAACTGGCTTAAATATTCTGCCCTGAGAGGTAATCTTTTCCACTCATTCTTCAGAGATGTTCATTCCAATTTCTCCTATTTGCTTGTATTTTATTAAGGACCTCAATGAAATGCAATAAAATAGCAGAAACTGGAATGAACAATTCGCGCCAAAGTCATATCCCCCCCTCTGTTCCACTCGCGGATTGCGCGAGGGAAAAACGACTGCCTGAACGCCTCAGTACGAGCTCTTCCTTATCTTCCCTTATCTTCGAATGGTGATCATTGTGCGATTTGAAAGTTGGTTGTAATAATATATGCTCTACATTCTCGGTGAAGATTGGATTTCGAAATTTAGTGAGCGGCCCCTTCTGTTTAGCGCGCCGTCTATCTGCAAGTGTGTCCCACTTCAAACTTTCTATGAGATTTGTAACGCTCTCGCGATGGCTAAATGTACCAGTCACGAATCTTGCCGCTCTTTTTTGGATCTTCTCAATCTCTGGAATCAGACCCAACTGGTAAGGGCCCCATACAAACGATCGATATTCCAAGACTGGACGAACTAACGTACTGTAAGCTATTTCCGTTGTTGAAGGACTGCAGCGCTTCAGGATTCTACCAATAAACCGCAATCTAGAGGTCGCCTTACCCGTTACTTGTGTAATCTGATCATTCCAATTGAGATCATTTCGAATAGTCACACCCAGATACTTGACGGACGTTACCGCTTCCAAAGACTGGGCATTTATTTTGTACTCATACATTAATGGGGATTTTCGCCTTGTTATACGCAGTAGGTTACACTTGCTAATATTGAGAGGTAACTGCCAGTCATTACACCACGCATTTATTTTCTGCAAATCCTCATTGATTTATTCACAACTTTCCTGTGATATTACCTTCCTGTAGACTACAGCATCATCGGCAAACAGTCTTAAGGCCGCAGTCAATAACATCAACCAGATCGTTTATGTAAATCGTAAAAAGCAGAGGACCTATTACGCTGCCCTGTGGCACACCAGAAGTTACGCTTGTTTCTGTTGATGTCACCCCGTTCAGGACGACATACTGCTCCCTGTCTGTTAAAACATTATATCCAACCGCGTATGTTACCGGTAAGCGCGCACTTTTTGTAGCAAGCGACAGCGCGGAACTGAGTCGAACGCCTTTCGAAAGTCGAGAAATAAGGCATCAACCGGGAAGCCTGTATCTAGAGCCTGTTGTGCATCTTGCACAAAGAGGGCCAGCTGTGTCTCGCATGACCGCTGTTTCCTAAAACCGTGCTAGTTTCTGCAGATGAGCTTCTCACAGTCTAGAAAGGTCATTATGTCTGAACGCAAAATATGTTCCATGATTCTACAACAAATCTATGTCAGTGAAATTGGCCGGTAATTATGTGCATCTTATTTTCTACCCATTTTATAGATTGCTATGACCTTGGCCTTCTGCCAGTCCCGTGGAACTTTCCTCTGTTCCAGTGATCTCTGATAGATAAGAATGGTGCTATATTTGTAGCATAGTCAACTTAAAATCTTATGGGGATACCGTCTGGGCCAGATACCTTCCTGGCGTCTAAGGACCTTAACTGTTCTACAATCCCAGATACACTAAACACTATGTCAGCCATCCTTTCGTTTGTTCGATAATTGAAAGGGGGAATGGTGCTGCAGTACTCTACGTAAATGAGTTTTTGAAAGCTGGGTTTAGAATTTCAGCCTTCTGTTTATCATCATCAGTTACATTAGTCGTACTGTCAGCAAGAGAAGGTATTGAATTATTTGTAGTGTTCATAGATTTTACGTACGACCAAACTTTTTCCTGGCATAAATCCAAACTGTTCTTCACATACTTCAGTTTGTAGACGCAGCGTCTTCTTAATTATCCTTTCCCAGATCTTCCTTGTGTGGGACATCAGTTTTATCCCTCTATAATTGCCACACTTTTGGATATCCCACTTTCCCCTTATATGTGGGAACCAGTATACTGCTTCTCCACGCATGCGGCATTCATTCTCCTTTCCAGATCTTCTGCATTAGATCCCAGAGAATATCAGTTCCCTGTTCTCCCAGACTTTTCCATGCCCTTAGGGCCTTCCCATTATTCATTTTCTTCATCGCGTGTTCGACGTATTCCCTACTTACGAGGGGCGTTTGAAAAGTCCGTGAAGCCCGAGAGATGGCACCACCGGCGCGTATCGAGGTCATGTTTAGTTAGTAGCATCTTTGGAAAGAACGCACACCAAGTTTCAGCCATATTGGTCTATTACTTTGTGTTTGGCATTCTTGTGAATCAAGGAAGTCGAGTGATTGTCAAAAAAATGGACGAAAAAGAATTTCCTGTGATGATTAAACATTACTTCATGAAAGGCCAAACGCCTCAGGAGACTAAAGAGAAGCTTGATAAACATTATGGTGACTCTGCACTTTCGATCAGAACAGTTTAAGGGTGGTTTCAAAATTCGGAGTGGTCGTATGGGCACGAGTGATGCTGAACATTCTGGACGCCCTGTGGAGGTTACGACCCCAGAAATCATTGATAAAATGGTATGGTGATGGATGACAGAAGAGTTAAGGTGCTTGAGATTGCTAGTGCTGTGGCCATCTCGAATGAACGGGTACGTAATATTTTGCATAAACATTTGGACATGAGAAAGCTATCCGCAAGATGGGTTCCGCGATTGCTCACGCTTGACCAAAACGGAATCGTGTGAAGTGTTGCAAGGATGGAAGAATCCGCAGGACTGTAAGCGTTGTTTCATCACTGTGGATGAAACATGGATACAATACTATACTCCTGAGACCAAACAACAATCTGACCAATGGGTTACCAAGGGAGAATCTGCACCAAAAAAGGCGAAGATCATTCCTTTGGCCGGAAAGGTTATGGCGACTGTCTTTTGGGATTCACAAGGGATAATCCTCATCGACTATCTGGAAAAGGGGAAAACTATTACAGGCGAATATTATTCATCGTTATTGGACCATTTGAAAACCGAGCTGCAAGAAAAACGCTGGCGATTGGCACACACCTCAGCAGTTGCGGTCGCAAAATTAATGGAAATAGGATTCCAACTTGTTTCACATCCCCCCTATTCTCCAGACTTGGCTCCCTCGAACTACTGTTTGTTCCCCAATTTGAAGCAATGGCTGCCAGGACAAAGATTTTATTCAAACGAGGAAGTGATTGCAGTAATTAATAGCTATTTTGCAGACTTGGACAATTCCTATTATTCGGAAGGGATCAACAAATTAGAGCAACGTTGGACGAAGTGTATAAGTCTAAAAGGAGACTTATGTCTAAAAATAAAAAAAGATTCACCCCAAACACGTAAGTAATTTTTATTTTTGTACGCACTTTTCAAACGCCCCTCGTATACTTTGGGCCATTTCTTCATTTACATCTCCATCCTCATACTTCTCTCGTACATTTTCTTCATTCAATAGCCTTTCAAAGTACTCCCACCACGTATTCGATTTTCTCAAGGTCGTGTAATACTACACCTGATTCATCCTTTACCTGCCTCATTGATGTTATGTCCTTGGTCGCTTTATCTCTTGCGTTAGCAATCCGTAGGAGTTAACCTGCTGTCCTGTCTTCATTCCACCTCTTCATACGCCTCTTCCGTTTGCCTCAGCCTGCTCTTTTTCCTAATACAAGATATGAGTACTAAAATAAAAATATCTATATTGTACAAAACGTAATGTCAATTTGTGAAATACCGGAGCTGGAGTGTCGATTTCTCACAAGGGAACCTCCCCATCGCACCCCCCTCAGATTTAGTTATAAGTTGGCACAGTGGATAGGCCTTGAAAAACTGACCACGGATCAATCAAGAAAACAGGAAGAAGTTGTGTGGAACTATGAAAAAATAAGCAAAATATACAAACTGAGTAGTCCATGTTGAAGATAGGCAACATCGATGAGAGTGAAATCACAGGAGCGCCGTGGTCCCGTGGTTAGCGGGAGCAGCTGCTGAACAAGAGGTCCTAGGTTCAAGTCTGCCCTCGAGTGAAAAATTTAATTTTTTATTTTCAGCACATGTTCAGATTTGCTTCGACATATGCAGGATTTGACGGTCTACACACGGAAAAATTTGAAAACGTTAAAAACATATGTTTTGACAGAGCACAGGGAAAACTATGCTACTGTGAAACTTGCATTCATTTGTTGTAGTTTATGTGACAAACTCTTATGTTTTCATCACTTTTTTGTGAGTGATTATCACATCCACAAGAAAACCTAAGTCAGGCAATGTAGAAGAATCTTTTTACCCATTCGCCAAGTGTACAAGTTAGGTGGGTCGACAACATATTCCTGAAATGTGACGCACATGCCGTCACCAGTGTCGTATAGAATATAACAGACGTTTCTGTTTTTTTATAACAGACATGTTTTCCTGTGGAGGAATCGGTTGACATATGACCTTGCGATCAAATGTTTTCGGTTCCCATTGGAGAGGCACGTCCTTTCGTCTACTTATCGCACCGTTTTGTGGTGCGGTCGCAAAACACAGACACTAAACGTGTTAGAGTGAACAGAGACGTCAATGGACGAACGGACAGATCATAACTTTGCGAAAATAAAGAAAGTAAACTTTTCGCTCGAGGGAAGACTTGAACCACCTCACGTTCCGCAGCTGCTCACGCTAACCACGGGACCACGGCGCTCCTGAGTTCACACAATCCTTGATGTGACATATCTTCCGCATGGACTACTCAGTTCGTATATTTTGCTTATTTTTTTCATAGTTCCACACAACTTCTTCCTGTTTTCTCGATTGATCTGTGTTCAGTTTTTCAAGGGCTATCCACTGTGCCAACTTATAACTAAATCTGAGGGGGGTGCGATGGGGAGGTTCCCTTGTTAGATTCGTATTTGGAAGTAAAGGAACATATTAAAGTGCAACCTTCAGTATTACAACAAACGAAGAAAGGTTTTATAACTGCAAGCACGCATTGTCGGCCTACAAATGTTCCCTCAGATTCGAGAACCCCTGCAAGCTGGCTGTCATGCAATACAAAAGCTCTAAGACGATTATAAAATAATTTTTGTACATCTTCAAAGAATGAGATTTATTAAAGGAAAACATGGCAGTCTTAAATCGATTATATTCATTGTAATTTAAGTTCCAACCTTGCATGAACAGGTCCTGCTGTTACTGGCCCTTTTGAATATTACTAAACTAAATGACTAGTGGCAGCAGTCACCCGCGTGATCTGCAGTGACTTTCAAAATACTAATATCCCTTCGAAAATGTCACACGTTTGTTACGTCATTTATAGGACTTGTAGATGTGGCGAAAGCCTCGGAGAGTGTTAAACCTAGTTTATATAATATGGTACGTATGTTGGGAAATTTGAACAGGGGGAGAGGTTAGCGTAGTAGGATTCAGCGCCCCTACTACCGGGAAGATTACACTTTGAGGAGTCGTGTGGCAAGTACATCGTCACACATTGGATGCCACAATACTTGAAATCATTATGCGGTGTTCCTTTTCAGAACGAAAATAGCTGGTGCTAATCAAAGCTGCGATGCCGGTTGTTGGCCAGTAGTTCATTGCGCGAAAAATAAAGAGGACATGCGACGCTTGTTGCTAGATACTTCGTTCTAGCATTCTATGGTAGTAATGCATTAAGTTGGGGCACACGAATTTCACTTATCAGCGAATTTGAATGAGACCACATAGGAAATTTTCTACCATCAATTTACGACGGTTCTAGCTAGAATACCATGTTTCTCAATTCCTTAAAATTCTCACAGGAGTGAGAATTTCGTGTTATAATTGGTACATTTATTTTATGTGCATGTAAATCCACTCTCCATTGTATTTTAAGGATACTATAAGCGTGCACAAAAACAGCGTTTCGCTATTATGAAACAGGCTTGTTTCTAGTTTTCTAATGATGGTACGCCATAAAGTTGTTTTCTTTTTCGTATTTCTGGTCTTTATGTGTGGAACATCGTCATCAGTCATTCGTGTGTCCGAACGGCCAGTTATTTTTAAAAGAAATGACAATTATTTTAAAAAAAAAAATCTTCCTTCGGTACTGAGATTCATTAATGTTTTCTGTTCTTGATTTCTTTCGGAAAGACCAACACATTGGAGGGTTTTGCATTAGAAGTTTTCGGACATTATTTTTTCATCCGAATAAAGGGCTTAGATTGGCTGCAGCAATATTTCGCTTTTGAGAGTCAAAGGGACTTATTATTGTAAGTTTACTAGGTTTTGGAAAGTATATACGAGCGTTATTATGTTCGTTTATCGCGCTATCTTAGAACTGCCACTCGGCTGGAAACCCCTAGAGCTTTTAATCGTGCATCGTAAATTACGAAGTTCGAGAGTAGTCCAGTCAATATCATGAAAGATACCGATGTATTTTCAAAAGAGCGTAAATGATCATGACTAGTAGGACGACGACTGGTTGTAGCTAGCGTTTTCGATCTGCGAGGTCCTTTACTAAACAAAGACATTCTGAGGCTTTCTGTATTTAATTTGTGTAACCGCGATCCATTTAATGAGTGCCAACGACAGTAAACAAATAAGCGCAACGCGCGCCGAGTGACTGGGTACAGCAGTGTGCTCCGCTGCAGTCTTCGCTGAATGAATCACAGGCAGGTGTCCCCCACCACTTCGGCGGCCTACTTCGCGAGACACAGGTCACATTCTACGGCGATCTCATTGGCGACATAGCTACAGCTCCAGGGCTCAGCCGCCGCCGTCATATTTCTGCGAGAGCAGCACCGCCCGCTCTCACTTTCACGCGGTGCAGAGAGGCGGATGAGGCGGCCGCCGTTATTTCTGTCCTCGGACCTCAGCGCGCGCGCTCCGCCAAAAATAAAGCCAACTGCTGCGGCCGGCAATAGCCAACTGCCAAGCGCCGGAGGGGCAAGTGCTGGCGAGCGGATCTCGGGCTGCTTCCGTCGGCGCACAAGTGCACCGTTCCGAATGTGCCTGTCTGTGCAGAAACGTTTTATTAATGTAGGGGGTTCCGCACTACAGCACATTCAGCGTTTCAGGGGATGAGTTCCTTAGCAGAAGAGGAACACGACATAAGCAGCACTCTTTCCTGTTTCACGCAAGCAGTCACTGACTGTTCAACTACGAGACGGCACCAGTCACCAGTCGTCGTGAATAGAAGGATTTGTGCTCGGATTTGACAACATTAGATGAAGCTTTTAGATACCATCTTAATATCTACAGCATTTGAGTGCAGGTACATATGCTAACGGAAAAAAACGCAACACAAAAATATTATTAGTGTAGAGTAATGAAATTTAGGGAATACATTTGTCTAGGTAACATATTTAAGTGATTAACATTATAAGATCACATATTAACGTAAGCGCAAGATATGCCATTGCAAATGTGAGATGCTTGTACATAAGTAACAGATGTAAGCGCCAGAATGTTGAATGCAACCGTGCATGCATTGTGTTGTACAGTTGCCGGGTGTCAGTTTGTCGGATGGAGTTCCATGCCTGTTGTACCTGGTCAGTCATTACAGGGACGGTTAATGTTGGTTGTGGATAACGCTGTAGTTGTCGCCCGATAATTTCCCATATGTGCTCAATTGGAGACAGTTCAGGTGATCGAACAGGGCAATGCAACATGTCGGCACTCTATAGAGTATGTTTGGTTACAACAGAGGTATGGTTCAAATGGCTCTGAGCACTATGCGACTTAACTTCTGAGGTCATCAGTCCCCTAGAACTTAGAACTAATTAAACCTAAGTAAGCTAAGGACATCACACACACCCATGCCCGAGGCAGGATTCGAACCTGCGACCGTAGCGGTCGCTCGGTTCCAGACTGTAGCGCCTAGAACCGCACGGCCACTCATGCCGCCAGCTGTATGTGGGCGAGCGTTATCCTGTTGGAAAACACCCCCTGGAATGCTGACTCACCGGACTAGAGTACGATGTTGCAGTCAGGGTGCGTGGGATAAGCACGAGAGTTCTGTTGCTGTCATACAAAATGGCACCCCAGACAATAACTCCAGGTGTAGGTCCAGGGTGTCTAGCACGCAGACAGTTCGGTTGAGGCACTCAACTGGTCTCCTTATGATCAACACACGGCCATTACTGGCACCGAGGCAGAACCAGCTTTCATCAGAAAACACAGCAAGCCTTCACCCTACCCTCCAGTGAGCTCTTGCTTGACACTACTGAAATGGCAAATGGTGGTGGTTTGGGGTCAGTGGAATGTACGCTACAGGGCGTCTGGCTCGGATCTGTCCTTGAAGTAACCTGTTTGTAACATTTCGTTGTGTCAATATGATGCCAACTGCTGCTCAGATTTCTACTGCAGATCCAGTAGATGCGACAGAGCCATACGCCGAACGCGATGGTATTCCGTCTTGGTAGTGCCACGTGGGCGTCTTGCGACTCTACATTCTCGTGACCATCGCTGCTAGCAGTGATGTACAGTGCCTACATTCCTGCCAAGGCTTTCTGAAATATCGCGGAAGGAACACCCAGCTTCTCGTAACGCTATTACACGACCTCGTTGAAACTCATTGACTTGCTTTGTCGCCTTAAAGGCTTCCTCGACTAACGTCAACTCACCACGTCCAATCTCAAAGCTAACTAATGATCACACCGAGCGAGGTGGCGCAGTGGTTACACACTGGACTCGCATTCGGAAGGACGACGGTTCAATCCCGCGTCCGGCCATCCTGATTTAGGGTTTCCGTGATTTCCCTAAATCACTCCAGGCAAATGCCGGGATGGTTCCTCTGAAAGGGCACGGCCGACTTCCTTCCCCATCCTTCCCTAATCCGATGAGACCGATGACCGCGCTGTCTGGTCTCCTTCCCCAAAACCAACCAACCAACCAACTAACTGATGATCACGACCACTACAGCGTTTATTTAAAAGAAAGGTGATTTTCATTCTCATAGCGACGCTTCTAGAGCCACTATTATACGACTGGCGCGAAATTTGAGTATTTATTGTCTTTCAGTTGTAGGAACACGCCTATCATCTTTCGTTTATTTCACACAACTAATCCTTGGTGCTGCGACGTATTTGTCCGTCTGTGCAGATTTAAGTGCGGCGGCTCACGTCGCTGCCCTGTCCGCAGCGCGATGGTAATCTTGTACTGATCTCAGAAGTACATGTTTACGGTGTTTGAACAATTTCACCAGTTCTTGCAGGGACAGTTATGTTTTGCAATGAGGGATTTAATACTTGTTGCCCCCTTAGTTTTAATGCTTCGCGTTATGCGGCCATGTTCCTCATCCTGTTCTGTTGGCTTCACTATTTCATCTCTCAGAGTTAACATTTCGTCTTCTACTGTATTACTTTCTCTATTTCAGTCAACCGTTGCCTAATGCTACCACCGAAACTCTCAACAACCTCTGGTTCTTTCAACTTTTCCTGACGCTGTGCCCTGGATTTCCTACTTTTCGGCCGGCGTGGCAGACCAGTTCTAGGCGCTGCAGTCTGGAACCGCGTTACCGCTACGGTCGCAGGTTCGAATCCTGCCTCGGGCATGGATGTGTGTGATGTCCTTATGTTAGTTATGTTTAAGTAGTTCTAAGTTCTAGGGGACTGATGATCTCAGCAGTTAAGTCCCATAGTGCTCAGAGCCATTTGAACCTACTTTTCTGCGAATTCGTCGGTTTTAATCAGCAGCTCACAACCAGTAGATTGAAAGTAGCGTTGAAAAATCAGTTACAATGAAAAAATAATGTAAAACTAATATGTCGATAAGAAAATAGTACAAATTAACAGTAAATTAGAAGAATCATTTGATAACCGTGTGAATGTGGGACAGTTGAAGACGGGCTGTATGATGGATTACAGAAGAATGAACAGAAGAGTAAAAAAAAAGTTTGAAAGGCTGCTGCCTTTTTAAGTTAAGTGTTCAAAACTATTATTTAGATGTTTCTTGTATTACAAATACTGACCTACCTCATTGAGATATGGACTTTTAATGCTAAAACTACTCTAAAACTCAGCGTTCTTCAGCGAGCTCTGGACTACTGCAGTGACACAATATAATCCATGTGCATTAGCTGAGTTAAAAGAATTTCATAATGTGCGTACATCATGTATGATGCTGTGGGGCGTTGTTCGTAAACAGTGAGATGTAATCCAACGACTGAATGTGAGCTTCAAATGTTGTTGTAAATGTCCAGATAAGGATGAAGATTATGAATTCACTTGGGACCGTTCCCGATGCTAATTGAACGCCAGGGGATATGCTCATTGGACGGATGCTACATGTGACAAACGGCACGAATGAATTATATATCATTCTCAAAGCAGTTTCAACGAAACTAGTAACGTAGCAGAACATGGTATGATCTTCATACCGATTCTTGCTGTGTGCAGAAGCTTATGTGTGTCGTGTGTGAATTGTAAATACTGTCAGTCGTCTGCATTGATATCATCTTCTTGACAACATACATGTATTCTCAGGAGTAATTGTCAGTATTCAGGAATATGACAGGAACGATGATTTGAAGCAAGAAACTTTATATGAGCATATGCCGTATTCTGAATGGTTTTCGACATAGAAGACATTTATTTATTTTCTGTATTACTCAATACAGTGTACATCTGTAAATAGTTAGGAAATATTACAACATGAATTTTACAGAGTATCGGCTGAAAAATGAGTTTTTTTTAACACATTCCCGTCTGATCATTATCGTATAAGTCGCATTACAGCTGTAGTACAGTTCACAATAAATGTTAGAATATCCCGTCAACTTCAGCACATTTGTGCACTTACGAGAGAACACGTGCTCTTTGTCAGAGCCCTTCTGCACATCCCTCATTGAGAGCAGGAGCGTCCACTATGCGACCAAGCAGTCCATCTCGCGTATTCACCTTTCGTTTGAATATATTAGACTTCCATCCAACCCCATAACCAAAAATCTAATGGTGTAAGGGCTAGCGGTCCTGGTGTCCAGTCAATTTTACTAGCACGACCATTCCAGCTATTAGGGTAAATGCGGTTGAGCTGTACCCTGTGGCAAAATGTGTTCTATCTCGGAAACCATTCAGAGTAGGCTTCAAATGACCGCACTTGCCGTAGCCCTAAATAATGTTCATTCCGCCTGGGACACCCTGTAGAATAAGCAATTTGGGCTTTGAAGTCTTAGATAATAGTTTCGAAGCAGCAGCCAAATCCTCTTACAGAATATTGCACGAGTTCTGTATCTATACACTGTAAGGTGTGAGGTAGGTGGAGTGACAGTTTAAAGCCAATATCTCCGTTCATGTGCATTTTAAGACTTGATCATTACAAACGTCAGGTGTTATCCAGATCATCGTTGCTTTCTGTGTGTAGTATCGCATATTATGATAAAGACGAACACGGAGTATTTTTCGTGCCTTCCATATAGCTTATAACCACACAGGAACTCGAATTTTGTCCCCTTTAATCAAGACTACCTACAAACAAAAGGAGTTTTGCCAATTTTCTCCTCCATCTGGTGCCTTTTCCAGGTGGCGGAAACGGGAATGCCTCCCGGGTATGGATGATACAGCCGTAGAGAAAACAGACATGCGAAGATGGCAAAGTGGGAAAGGGCAAAGACTTCTTAACGTTTGTTCAGAAGAAGAGCTGAACACAAATATTTCAAAACCCCAAGAAGGCGTTATACAATACATGTATAAAACCAGGAGATACAAACGCTATCATATAGATTATATTGTGGTCAGAAAGAAACAAAAAAACCAAATCAATCAAAGTGAGTCTTATTATGAACCACAACTTAGTTGCAGGTAGGTATAAACTACAACCAAAAAGAAATGAGAAATTCGAAGTAATACCTGAGCGAGGGCATCTGAGAAATTAAAAACATTGAATAGCAGGAAAAACTAAACAAATTTGGTGACGTTACAACAGAAAGCCAGTATAGGGTCAGCAGCAAACCACAAGGGAACATGGGAATATCTGGAAAAGGCAGTTAAAGCAGCAGTAAGGGAAACAATTGGTCTCCCACAAAATGAATCCAGGAAACCAGGCGTAAATGATCACACAATAGAATTAATGGAAAAAAATATGAAGTGATAAATGAATACAATAGACTAAAAAACTTGGTTCAAAGAGAAGGGCAATTTCATCTCAAATCATACAGGTCAAGAGTGAATGTGTCACGCCACTGTATCACAGTTTACTGAAAAAAAAAAATGCGTGTTGAGGTTGCTCATGATATCCCTCCACAACTACAGCATTTTGATTTTCTGATGATCTTTTTAAAATGCTACACCCCTCTCTAAATAACAGTATTTGCGAAAATGCCGTAACGAAAGGGAAACTTGAAAAATTGTAATAAAGGACCAAAAGCGATAAAGATCTGAATTTATTTTCAATAAATACTTCGTTCCAAATACTATGTGACATGATTAATACATACACACTTGTGAGCTTTATTCAATTTTTTTTAAAATCAAACTATGAGAATTTGTAATTTTTTGCGGTTTTCAAAATTACGTATTAAAATATGTATAGTCATTGGATGTCTGAAATGATACAGTGGTAGGACTGCTAACTGTCAGCTATGACATTGATGTGTGAAACTGTCAAAATAGTTGTAAACAAAGATGAATCTGAAATTTTTTGGCTATTTAGAAATTATTTTCTCCAAAACCCCCATCCTAGATGTCCTGAAAATTTCGTGGTATGTTAGTTGGTCA
Source organism: Schistocerca americana (assembly GCF_021461395.2). Classification (NCBI taxonomy): domain Eukaryota; kingdom Metazoa; phylum Arthropoda; class Insecta; order Orthoptera; family Acrididae; genus Schistocerca; species Schistocerca americana. The sequence continues at coordinate 599,831,052 of NC_060125.1, read as the reverse complement.
CTGTACTTAGGGAATGTACAGGCAAGAGTGGGCTGTACTTGCATTTACAAAATGTCGGAATTTTTTAGGTAGACCTGGCTCTACTCTCAAGGTTAAAAAATCATGGCCTTTTAAATATTTAAACTGATCACTGATTTTAAATAAATGTCATGCAAAACTGATATTTATGAATCAAAATACACTACTGGCCATTAAAATTGCTACACCAAGAAGAAATGCTGATGATAAACGGGTATTCATTGGTCAAATATATTATACTAGAACTGACATGTGATTACATTTTCACGCAATTTGGGTTCATACATCCTGAGAAATCAGTACCCAGAAAACCACCTCTGGCCGTAATAACTGCCTTGATACTCCTGGGCATTGAATCAAACAGAGCTTGGATGGCGTGTACAGGTACAGCTGCCCATGCAGCTCCAACAAGATACCACAGTTCATCAAGAGTAGTGACTGGCGTATTGTGACGAGCTAGTTGCTGGGCCACCATTGACCAGACGTTTTCAGTTGGTGAGAGATCTGGAGAATGTGCTGGCCAGGGCAGCAGTTGAACATATTCTGTATGCAGAAAAGCCCGTACAGGACCTGCAACATGCGGTCGTGCATTATCCTGCTGAAATGTAGGGTTTCGCAGGGATCGAATAAAGGGTAGAGCCACGGGTCGTAACACATCTGGAATGTAACGTCCACTGTTCGAAGCGCCGTCAATGCGAACAAGAGGTGACCGTGACGTGGAACCAATGGCACCCCATACCACCACGCCAGGTGATACGCCAGTATGGCGATGACGAATACACGCTTCCAATGTGCGTTCACCGCTATGTGGCCAAACACGGATGCGACCATCATGATGCTGTAAAAAGAACCTGGATTCATCCGAAACAATGACGTTTTGCCATTCCTGCACCCAGGTTCGTCGTTGAGTACACCATCGCAGGCGCTCCTGTCTGTGATGCAGCGTCAAGGGTAACCGCAGCCATGGTCTCGGAGCTGATAGTCCATGCTGCTGCAAACGTCGTCGAACTGTTCGTGCAGATGGTTGTTGTCTTGCAAACGTCCCCATCTGTTGACTCAGGGATCGAGACGTGGCTGCACGATCCGTTACAGCCATGCGGATAAGATGCCTGTCATCTCGACTGCTAGTGATACGGGGCCGTTGGGATCCAGCACGGCGTTCCGTATTACCCTCCTGAACCCATCGATTCCATATTCTGCTAACAGTCATTGGATTTCGACCAACGCGAGCAGCAATGTCGCGATACGATAAACCGTAAACGCGATAGGCTACAATCCGACCTTTGGTACGCATTTCTCCACCTTGCACGAGGCATCACAACAACGTTTCACCGGGAAACGCCGTTCAACTGCTGTTTGTGTATGAGAAGCCGGTTGGGAACTTTTCTCATGTCAGCACGTTGTAGGTGTCGCCATCGGCGCCAACCTTGTGTGAATGCTCGGAAAAGCTAATCATTTGCATATCACAGCAATTTCTTCCAGCCGGTTAAATTTCGCGTCTGTAGTCCGCCATCCTCGTGGTGTAGCAATTTTAATGGCCAGTAGTGTAATGTTTCACAACATTATAAGTGAGTGGGAAAATAATTCATAATTTTCCCATTTTTCTTTTTATGTTGATGTTCACAAATTATTATTGTCTTCTATCATGATTTTACTTCATGACTTTTCATGAATTAAAATTGTCTACAATGTAACAATCAACATTGTGCTGTTGAAGAGTGTTCATTTTTTTGTTTTTTTCATCTCATTGAACTTGTAGAGCCGAGCTGAATTTGCACATGGACAAAGATGATCCAACAAGAGCAGTACTTGGGAAATGGGAACTGCACACTGATCTTTTGATTATGGCAATTTGAAAGCATTAGTAGGACCATGAGGTGTCATAGAGGAGACGGTTATATCTTGCCGCTCATGACAAACACTTGTTACTTGCCCCACCCACCACTGATTGTCATACTCACAAGAAATGAAGTGGCTCTCTACAAACTCTTCTAATGTATAATGTGGTCTCTGCATTTCACACACGGTAACAGGCTGTATTTCGTGGAGAACCATTCTTGCAATGTATGTGCCACTCCGGAGTGCAACCCAATACTGACTTGATTGAATTCCTACCACAGGCTTCATAGCAGACAACTCTCTTTTTTTAAACGGAATCCCTATAATGTGCTTCATTTAGAATTAAGTGTTTCGTATTTGATACTAATGTTGGTACAGTGTGTAAAAATCTATTAGCATGTCTTATAGCATCAACAGATTCATACCGGAGATTAAATTTAGTTGTAAGATGTTTTCAGATATATCTTACCCCCATCACATACGCTTTTTCCACGATCTGTTGCTGAAAATATCTATTTTTTTGTCTTAATTTCTGTACTACAGTGTTGACCAAGCTCATAAAGCTGAAAGCAGTTTTTAAAATGAGATGTTGCACCATCAGTCACATATACATGTTTAGTAAATGCATGGCCTCTAGTCATCAATTATCATGTTGACAACATAGCATGCACGTATGCTACGCTGTCAGTGAGATCATCACTGACAATAGCAAAACAGTGTGATGTTCCAAGGAAGTGAACAACAGATGTGAATATTGATACCTGTGATGTGTGCCAGTGGTAACTTCGAATTTCGTTCTGCAAAGCAACAGACCAGATCTCAGCAAAGTCGAAATGAAGAACTAATGTGTCAGTATTCTGGGATGTGGCTGATTTTGCTTCTGCTATGGCCTGTCATTGGATCCTCCGGATATGATGGTGAGCTATTCCTTTCAATGACCCAGTGTCTAACCTCTGTAAATATTCTCTGGCTGTACTATCCTCTTCACCAACTTTCCTCCCTCCCACAATGCATAGTCCTCCCTCCCACAATGCATAGGTTACATCATTGCACACTCCTGCACCTGCGGCTGTTGACATATGTACAAAAGCATCAGATCCATCTCTGTGTACTTCTTTCCTGTGACATTGCTTATGGTGGCACTTTACCTATTTTGGTCGTAAGGAGTAGAATTTTGTGAGACCAATTTTTAAATTTGGGTTCTCTTTTTTCATTAGGAGATATGCCCGAATACCGTTCTCATTCTTTATTTTACGAGCTTTTGAAAATAAATAAAGTGAGGAAGTGGATATGTATTTCTGTATCTGCTGCTTAGAGTAGCCACCTGGTAGCGTTGTCAGTAACTGTACCTTCTACCTTCTCAGTATAGGTAGCTGCTAAGATGGTAGTATTTATGTTTCGTAACCACACGTCACATGTCTTGCACGTATCACTATCTTTAGGTTCTGCATCAAGTGCATTTACATTACACGCTTCACAAACTTTTGAAGATGTTGCCAGTGTAAAACTTGTTTTAATTTCTTCCAATTTTGTTTTTACAAACTGTTTTTTTTTTCTTTTCTTTCTTACCTTTTCTGGACGTTTGAGAGGGATATAGTATGGGCTAGAGCAGAAATGCTCACATTCAGCACTTCAACAACTTCACACACAGGAATATAAACATCTGCGTTGTTTTCTTCAGTTTCACACTCGGGTGATGGTGATCGATGAGTTGGGTTGCCACTAAATTTCTTCTTGTAGTGAGAGTAGCAGTTCCTCCACTATGGATGCGATGCTAATGCTGTTACTTGAGGACCAAGATATTTCTGTAATACGTCTGACAGATTTCCAACAACTGTGAAGTGTTTTTCATTTTTCTTGAACACCACCTTCTTTCGTCTTTTTTCATAGCCCACACACCTCACTCTTTCACTACTGTATTTCCTCACTGTGACTGTATCTAACAAATAGTTCAAACCAACACAAGACTCGATGAAGAATGGTTTATGTGCAAGTTCTCACTCGCTTGTTATAAACAGAAGAGCGCTGTAAACAGTATTGCTAACATCCATATTGTACACTAGAAATCTAGCGATGCGAAATATGCAGAATGTTGAATATCTTTTAACACTTCACACAGAAAAATGTTACCCACTGTGTTTGCACTGACTACTAACACTTTAATCAAACAATATTTTGTGTAATTTCTGAAGTTTTCGGATAGGAGTTTTCGAGTAAATAGTTCGTAAAGACTCGTAAAAATGCAATTTTTTACATTTTTAGTAATAAATATTTGCTTAATACAGGTAGCGGGAGCAGAGAAGATACTGTTTATAATTACATCAGTAGTATGTGATAATATGACAGAAAATTTTTTAAGTCCAATAGTTGGCTTACGTTTCATGTTTTCATCTTAAATTTGTAAGTTAAACGACGCCCATAAGTGTGCGCGTGTAACCCAAAACATCTGCCAGGTCTCCAGTAATTTTGATTTATTAGGTTTTTTCTTTTTTTTTTTTCTTTCCTCTACAGTCTTAAGAGTTACTTACAATATATACATTTTTAAAAGCTCCGTACCATTTACGAAAATGAAGATAAAACTAAATTACTTTATTTTTTAACACGCGATGTAAAGGTCTAATATATATGTTTTCCAAAAAAATTCATACCCACGATTTGACATGACTATGATTCTAGATGAAATCACTCGGAAACAAAAACGGTAAAAAAAGAACTTCTGTCTGGAAGCTATATGTCATAAAATTAATGAAAACAACAAAAAAGGCACACAATCATATAAAAATTTGGAAAACGAAGGGAACACACATCAGTTCAGTGCGCTCCAAGGATGTAGCCAACATATGGAAACGGTGTATTGGAGAGCTGTACTGTAGCCAGAACAACCAAGTAAAGTAAAGTAAATAAGAAGAAGAAATGGAAATGGGGGCTCAGATTAGAAAAGAAAAATTCGAAAAAAGCTTTAAATTATCTGAAAGGAAAAGAACGCTGCTGGTATTTATAACATCCCACGTGAAATGCCTAAAGCATTAGACCCAGAAACAAAGCAGCTTAATACTCATAAAACTGGCACTACCTCAGAAGACTTTTTTAAAAATAACATGAGAATGATTCCAAAGAACAACAAAGCAGTCACCAGTTGCTTGTGAATGTCCTAGAAGGAACATTATAAGTGAGGATGCTGGGGAAAAACCACACTAGCATTTTTAAAACAAATTATACACGGTGCACAAGTCTCTAGTTATATCATGAAGAAATTAGCTTCTGGTCATCCAGATGGAGAGAAGCCAACAAACCGAAAGATTATAAAGAAGAGTATTTGTTATCGCCAACACACAGTGACACCCTGTGGCGAGAACAAGAAAATTACTGAGTTGTTGTTAAGTGTTTTGCCCTGTTTCATTAGCTATTTCCTGTTACGATATTGCCAGTTGCGTCATCGAATTAAATAAAATGTTTTGGCGGGAAAATAACGCTGAAGATTCACCTCTTTATTGGCTTACAGAATAGAATGTGCTATCCAGGCACCAGCAACGAAATTGCTTGCCAGTAATCAGTCCTCGCTAGTAATTTTTGTCAAATCTGCCCATATCATTGTTTAATAGTGTTTATCCTCATTGTAAGTTGTTTTGTGATATTTGTTTTTATTATTAATTTTCCTCGGAGAATGGCTGGTAGTATCATCTAAGTGACAGAAAACTTGAAGAAATTGTTAACATGAGCGAGCGACTTACAATCGGTAAGTTTCATCATGATTTGTTTTGGGCCTTTGCCCCACTTCAACGGGGGTCGGCCTTGTTACCATAGATTTGGCGATGTTAACGTCAGAGGGTGGCCAAATGCCCTTCGTGTGTACCCAGGTGTCTGCGTAGAGTGTAAGCCTAAAATAGTGTGAACATTTTCCAAATGCTTGAGAGCCGTGTAACTGAGGCGGGACGTGGGGACGAGCCTGGTATTCACCTTGTGGGATGTGGAAAACCGCCGAAAAACCACATCCAGGCTGGCCGGTACACCGGCCCTCGTAGTTAATCCGCCGGGCGTCTTCGATCCGGGGTCGGCGCGCCTACCCGAGTCCAGGAAGTAGCGCATTAGCGCCCTCGGCTAACCTGGCGGGTCAGAATCGGTAAGTTTAATAATTAATTTACGGATGAAGGGAGCGCTTGCGAGTCTGCACGTTACAGAAGTATCTTACACGTACCCAGTGCACTGGAATGTGTGACAGATCTTGGAAGAAAAATGGTTCAAATGGTTCTGAGCACTGTGGGACTTAACATCTGAGGTCATCAGTTCCCTAGAACTCAGAACTACTTAAACCTAACCTAAGGACATCACACACATCCACGCCGGAGGCAAGATTCGAACATGCGACCATAGCAGTCGCGTTGTTCCGGACTGAAGCGTCTAGAACCGCTCGTCCACCACGGCCGGCAGCTAAATCGGGCGTTAATGCTTTATCCATGACGTGGAGATAATCCTGTTTCTCAGCGTGTATGCAGTTTTCTGATCTTCTGGATGCCACTATGCGAAGTGTAGGTTGTACACAGTTGTTAGGTGTGTTTTCTCAACAGAGTTTAAGTAAAATAACGTTTCGTGCGAGTTAACTCACAAGTGGCCCCATCGTCAGGTGCGACGTATCTCAATTGGCTGTTAACGCACAGAGAAGAGTTGGTGGTACCTAGCTCGTCTTTGCTTAATGCTGCAGTTTTGATGGTTGGACCCTGGGATCAACTGACTGCAGCGCGATAGCGCCGCCGGAAAACAGCCAGGCCACTTCCGGCTGGGTTCCCCGTAACACGCCACGCCACTCGCGTCCGACAGGGCTTGAGCGCTGCTGTTAGCTATCAGATTTCTCACTGTACATCTACATCTACATTTATACCCTGCAAGCCACACAACGGTGTGTGGCGGAGGGCACTTTATGTGTTTTTTTAAATAACTGTTATTTTCATTTGCATTGTCCTGCACCTGCGCTTATGAACTTCACAGAGCGAATTCTGTTATTTACTATTAAAAACAGTCTTGATCACGATTTATTTATCAAGGTGACCGGTTTCGACCACTACTGTGGTCATCTTCAGACCATTGAGTTGGAACCTCTTTCTGTGGGAGAATTAGTAGTGATTCTCCCACAGAAAGAGGTTCCTACTCAATGGTCTGAAGATGACCACAGTAGTGGTCGAAACCGGTCACCTTGATAAATAAATCGTGATCAAGACTGTTTTTAATAGTAAATATTTGTAAGACATTGATCACTGCCTTTCCCGTAATGTATTCAAAAGTAATGAATTCTGTTATACCTAATTGAAGTTTACTGTCATTGAACTACGAGTTTGTCACGTTTCCGCCCTTTCAGCAATTCAGCCAACTAGCAATAGTTCATATAAATGCTATATGCACTTTTTTGGTATGTAGTTTTTTATGTCCATCGTCGAGGGTTCACTGTTACATAGCGTGGTTATAGTTTAAAACTTTCGCTAATTCAGAACATCCCCACGAAGCACGAGTGATCGTAGGACAATTAAACATTGGGGAACATCTGTAAGGACATGTAGAAGAGAAGTAACGAAGAAACCATGAAAGGAAACGTACTTTAATTTTCATATGAGAGGGTGGCATTTATTAGTTGCATCTCATGTTTACGTTCCAAGCTACAAGCGTTGCTCAAATGTGACGACAACCTGCATACACAACAGCCTCGAACCGCTCTAGGGATAACATTTCACAATTGCTCGCAGCACCCTTCGAACGGTGGACCATGAAATGTTCAGCTGTCGCGAGATGGCTCGTGCACCGCTTGAAGATCGCACTTAGCATCCAACATTCTCAGCCATTTCAACAGTAACTTCTTCAACAATTTGTGGCGGAATTGGCCGTCGACCTCTACGACGAGCAGTTCCCAAAACGTCAGTTGTTTCGAACTTCCGAATCATGTTCTTCAACCCCAGTGCGGGAAGAGAACCTCTCTGTATTCCTTTAATGCGTCGATACTCAAGAAGAGTAGCAGCACTACTGTTATTTTGGTAGAATATCTTTATTCGTAAAGCCATGCTCACAGTGTGCAGACCCATGTTGACGGTTGTTGTTGTTGTGGTCTTCAGTCCTGAGACTTGTTTGATGCAGCTCTCCATCCTACTCTATCCTGTGCAAGCTTCTTCATCTCCCAGTACCTACTGCAACCTACATCCTTCTGAATCTGCTTAGTGTATTCATCTCTTGGTCTCCCTCTACGATTTTTACCCTCCACGCTGCCCTCCAATACTAAATTGGTGATCCCTTGATGCCTCAGAATGTGTCCTACCAACCGATCCCTTCTTCTGGTCAAGTTGTGCCACAAACTCCTCTTCTCCCCAATTCTGTTCAATACCTCCTCATTAGTTATGTGATCTACCCATCTAATCTTCAGCATTCTTCTGTAGCACCACATTTCGAATGCTTCTATTCTCTTCTTGTCTAAACTATTTATCGTCCATGTTTCACTTCCATACGTGGCTACACTCCATACAAATACTTTCAGAAACGACTTCCTGACACTTAAATCTATACTCGATGTTAACAAATTTCTCTTCTTCCGAAACGCCTTCCTTGCCATTGCCAGTATACATTTTATATCCTCTCTACTTCGACCATGATCAGTTATTTTGCTCCACAAATAGCGAAACTCCTTTACTAGTTTAAGTGTCTCATTTCCTAATCTAATTTCCTCAGCATCACCCGACTTAATTCAACTACATTCCATTATCCTTGTTTTGCTTTTGTTGATGTTCATCTTATATCCTCCTTTCAAGACACTGTCCATTCCGTTCAACTGCTCTTCCAAGTCCTTTGCTGTCTGTGACAGAATTACAATGTCATCGGCGAACCTCAACGTTTTTATTTCTTCTACATGGACTTTAATACCTACTCCGAATTTTTCTTTTGTTTCCTTTACTAATTGCTCAATATACAGATTGAATAGCATCGGGGACAGGCTACAACCCTGTCTCACTCCCTTCCCAACCACTGTTTCCCTTTCATGTCCCTCGACTCTTACAACTGCCATCTGGTTTCTGTACAAATTGTAAATAGCCTTTCGCTCCCTGTATTTTACCCCTGCCACCTTTAGAATCTGAAAGAGAGTATTCCAGTCAACATTGTCAATAGCTTTCTCTACGTCTACAAATGCTGGGAACGTAGGTTTGCCTTGCCTTAATCTGGCTTCTAAGATAAGTCGTGGGGTCAGTATTGCCTCACGTGTTCCAATATTTCTACGGAATCCAAACTGATCTTCGCCCAGGTCGGCTTCTACCAGTTTTTCCATTCGCCTGTAAAGAATTCGCATTAGTATTTTGCAGCTGTGACTTATTAAACTGATAGTTCGGTAATTTTCACATCTGTCAGCACCTGCTTTCTTTGGGATTGGAATTATTATATTCTTCTTGAAGTCTGAGGGTATTTCGCCTGTCTCATACATCTTGCTCACCAGATGGTAGAGTTTTGTCAGGACTGGCTCTCCCAAGGCTGTCTGTAGTTCTAATGGAATGTTGTCTACTCCCGGAGCTTTGCTGCGACTCAGGTCTTTCAGCGCTCTGTCAGACTCTTCACGCGGTATCATATCTCCCATTTCATCTTCATCTACATACTCTTTCATTTCCATAATATTGTCCTCAAGAATATCGCCCTTGTATAGTCCCTCTGTATACTCCTTCCACCTTTCTGCTTTCCCTTCTTTGCTTAGAATTGGGTTTCCATCTGAGCTCTTGATATTCATACAAGTGGTTCTCTTTTCTCCAAAGGTCTCTTTAATTTTCCTGTAGGCAGTATCTATCTTACCCCTAGTGAGATAAGCCTCTACATCCTTAGATTTGTCCTCTGGCCATCCCTGCTTAGCTATTTTGCGCTTCCTGTCGATCTCATTTTTGAGACGTTTGTATTCCTTTTTGCCTGCTTCGTTTACTGCATTTTTATATTTTCTCCTTTCATCAATTAAATTCAATATTTCTTCTGTTACCCAAGGATTTCTACTATCCCTTGTCTTTTTACCTGCTTAGTCCTCTGCTGCCTTCACTACTTCATCCCTCAAAGCTACCCATTCTTCTTGTACTGTATTTCTTTCCCCCATTCCTGTCAATTGTTCCCTTATGCTCTCCCTGAAACTCTGTACAACTTCTGGTTTAGTCAGTTTATCCAGGTCCCATCTCCTTAAATTCCCACCTGTTTGCAGTTTCTTCAGTTTTAATCTACAGGTCATAGCCAGTAGATTGTGGTCAAGAGTCCACATCTGCCCCTGGAAATGTCTTACAATTTAAAACCTGGTTCCTAAATCTCTGTCTTACCATCTGAAACCTTTTAGTATCTCCAGGGTTCTTCCATGTATACAATCTTCTTTTATGATTCTTGAACCAAGTGTTAGCTATGATTAAGTTGTGCTCTGTGCAAACTTCTACCAGACGGCTTCCTCTTTCGTTTCTTACCCCCAATCCATATTCACCTACTACGTTTCCTTCTCTCCCTTTTCCTACTGACGAATTCCAGTCACCCATGACTATTAAATTTTCATCTCCCTTCACTGTCTGAATAATTTCTTCTATTTCTTCATACATTTCCTCAATTTCTTCGTCATCTGCAGAGCTAGTTGGCATATAAACTTGTACTACTGTAGTAGGCGTGGGCTTCGTATCTATCTTGGCCACAATAATGCGTTCACTATGCTGTTTGTAGTAGCTTACCCGCATTCCTATTTTCCTATTCATTATTAAACCTACTCCTGCATTACCCCTATTTGATTTTGTGTCTATAACCCTGTAGTCACCTGACCAGAAGTCTTGTTCCTCCTGCCACCGAAGTTCACGAATTCCCACTATATCTAACTTTAACCTATCCATTTACAGTTTTAAATTTTCTAACCTACCTGCCCGATTAAGAGATCTGACATTCCACGCTCCGATCCGTAGAACGCCAGTTTTCTTTCTCCTGATAACGACATCCTCTCGAGTAGTCCCCGCCCGGAGATCGAATGGGGGACTATTTTAGCTCCGGAATGTTTTACCCAAGAGGACGCCATCATAATTTAACCATAAGTAAAGCTGCATGCCCTCGGGAAAAATTACGGCCGTAGTTTCCCCCTTGCTTTCAGCCGTTCGCAGTACCAGCACAGCAAGGCTGTTTTGGTTATTGTTACAAGGCCAGATCAGTCAATCATCCAGACTGTTGCCCCTGCAACTACTGAAAAGGCTGCTGCCCCTCTTCAGGAACCACACGTTTGTCTGGCCTCTCAACAGATAGCCACCCCTCCGTTGTGGTTGCACCTACGGTACGGCTGTCTGTATCGCTGAGGCACGCAAACCTTCCCACCAACGGCAAGGTGCATGGTTCATGGACGGTGTGCGACAGTAATGCAGTTGCACACTGATGCTTGTGTTTGAATCCTACAACGCCCTACCAGTACTGGCAGATAACGGCAAGTAATGACACTTAACACCACAAGTCCTGCAGTGCACAGTCTGAACATAATTCTTATAAAGCTTGGTACCCACACGGTAAGTAGTTTTCCGTCTGCATTGACTGAAGTGGCGAAAGATTTATTATAATCGCACTGGATTTTCGAAGTTAAAACGTGAAACTTTTTTTAACTAGCGAAAACCCCAAACGGTGACTTTGAGGTACTAGGAAAACGATAAAAAACTCATACGAAATGTACTCACATTACTACAATTGGTAACGTATCCAGTTTATGAATTTTCACATTTTAAATATAACATCAGGCAGATAGCTCACTTCTTCGTGAATGCACATTAATAGTCTTTCTTTGAAGTTCGCCATCACTTTCTTCAACATGTCAGGTGTAGCAGCAGTAATTTCTTGACGTATTGCGCTTTCAGGTCACTGGGTGTACGATTTTTCTTGCAGTACAGTTTACGGTTTAGGTAACCACGTTAGAAGTAGTCACGAACCGACAAGCGAGCGAGCTGGCCAACAGACATCGCCGTAACGTGAGATCACGTGTTGGGGAAACATTTCTCTAACAGCTGCCGTGGACTTATTAGCCATGTGGGGTGTGAGTCCATCTTGTTGGTACCACATGTCTGTCATATTTATCCCTACAGTGTGCAGTTGTGGCCGCACGAAATTGTGTAGCGTTGCAACATAACGTGCAGCATTCCACTGTTACACTAACACGACATTTCTTTAAATTTAAAAAAAAAAAAAAAAAGAAAAAAGCCCAACGATTCCTCCTTTGGACAATTCACACCACACTGTCACTTTTGCACTGATTTTTGATGCACTTCTTGTGGGTTGCCTGCTGCCCAGTAGCGACAGTTTTGTTTGTTTACATTACTGTCTAAGTGAAAGTGTGCTTCATCGCTCATCATCATCATCAGCAGTAGCAGCAATAACATGTAGCAGTCTATCACAAAAATGTCCCGTTCACCATAATCACAGTCGTGAATCCCTGTACGCTCATAATTTCGTAAGGCTGAAAATATAACTCATCGTTCAGGATGCCCTGCAACGAGCGACGAGCAAAGCCCAGAGTGGAGCTCGCCGCCTAGTGGAGCGGCGAGGACTTTGGATATCACATCCTCGTACTCTGTCGACATTTTCCTGTGTTCGCTCCGTTCGAGTCCGACCAGGCGCCGTCTGCTTCACGACTGATTCAGTTGTGCGAAAAGAAGCAGTCCAACGCCATACTGTGTTGCGATCAGGTATCCAACCATTTCACAGAACATTGAAGAGTGTGCGGGAAAGCCGTTGAGTGTGTGTGGTCCGAGTTATTACTATTGAGGTAATGTTCAACAGCGAAAACGCGATGATGCACGGTCCATTGCATAATTGCTACTGACATTGGATTCTGTAACCTTTTTGTGCTTCTAAAACTATTTACGTTATAAGCATTATGTTCAGACTGTGCACTGCAGGTTTTTGCGTTGTTTGTCATGACTTGTCGTTATTTGCCAGTACTGGTAGAGCGACGCAGGGTTCAAACACAAGCATCGGTGTGAAATTGCATTGCAGTTGCAGACTGACAACATGGGGCTGCACACGGTGAAAAGGGCTTTACGAATAAAGATATTCTATCAAAATAACAGCAGTAGTGTTGCTACTCTTAGTGAGTATCGACGCATTAAAGGAATACGGAGAGGTCCCCCTTCCGCAGTCAACTCTCGGCGATGGACAGAAAAATTACTCAGCAGAAAAGTACGTATAAAATGTGTATAAACTATTGCCAGTTGATTGAATTGCTGAAAGGGTGGAACTGGTAGTTCAATGATAGCAAACTACAAAAGGTTCTTCACCACGCCATTCCACTCCCACCACCGATACTACGCAAGTCAAATCCATGCGTTCTTGTTGCGCCACCCTCCGTAACACGCACGTGATTTGAAATTCACAGTGGCTGCGCGTGTCAGGGTTCTTCGGCACGAATTGATCTATAGCTTAAATGGAAGTCTGATTTGGGTTTAACCTGCTGCTAAAAACGAGACTAGTCGAGTCAGTGCATCTGAAGAAGTCGGTGGAGAAGAACCGGATATATTTTAGCGAAATCATTGCCGCAATTTGACTAACTTTTTGTTAGTTATTTATTTCAGTATTTATTTGACCTGCGTAGTATCTGTGGTGGCCGTGGAATTGTGAATAATGATGCTAAATTTGGATTACACTTCAATGACAAAGCAGTTATGGCACAAGTAGAGAAATTTAAATATCTCCGGGCACATATTGATAAAAATGGGCCGGCCGGTGTGGCCGAGCGGTTCTAGGCACTTAAGTCTGAAACCGCGCGACCGCCACGGTCGCAGGTTCGAATACTGCTTCGGCCGTGGATGTGTGTGATGTCCTTAGGTTAATTAGGTTTAAGTATTTCTAAGTTATAGGGGACTGATGACTTCAGATGTTAAGTCGCATAGTGCTCAGAGCCATTTGAACCATTTGATAAAATGGATTGGGCCATACAGAAGTAAAATATATAATACAACAAAGCAGAAAAGAGTTAGGGTTTATGAATTCTTTTTGGTGGGATAAGAATATTTCCAACAGCGATAAGAAAAGAGTAGGTAAGATAATGGTTGAATCAGTGCTCTGCTATGGATCAGAACTATGGATACTAAATGCGGATCTCAGAAGAAGACTAATTGCTGTGGAAATGGATTATATGCGTAGGAGTGCCAGAATATCAAGAATCGAAAGAAAAACTAATGATGAAGGCAAATGATACAGTGATAAATAGAATTGAAAGAAAATCATTAAAATGGTGCAGATATATGATGAGAATGCCAGCTCATCGGTCGCCAAAGAAGGTTTATGAATGAAAACCACCCGACAGACGTAAGTGCAGGAAACCACAACGTTCTTGGACAGACCACGTAAATGGAGTAATGGAACATCGGAGCATCTACAGGGAAGATGCACTAGATAAAGATGATTGTTGGAGGATAACAGGAATACAACAAGATGTTGTTATTAATTAATCTTTGTTGATTAATCCTGTAATAATAATAAATAATTTATTTCACTATCCCGATTTCAGCTGTACAATTACTTTCAAGTGCATGATGAAAAAAAGCAAATATCAGAAATGCCTGAATGAAACGCCGTTGTCTAAATATTACAATATATGTCCTCATATGTTTTGTAATATTTCGACCATGACGTATCTTATACTGACCTTTTTCACCTTGCACTTGGAAGTGCCCGTACAGCCACAGTCTTGATAGTGAAATAAATAATAAAAACTTGCAGTCTAATGGCGGCAATGATTTCATTTGAGAATAATCGATTGAGAGTATTTGTTCGATCAACAGTCTATTTGCTTGATGACACTGGAGAAACCATGGGAAACCCAAACAAGAGTTTGACGTTGGCATTCGATGCCAGGCCCTCCCGACAGGACGTTGATAGTATAGCCTGCTCTGCGAGAGACTTTATTGATTGAGAGCAGGACTGTATAGTTCTCAGGAGTATTTATGCCTAAATTAAGTCAAAGATAGTCATGTAGGATGGTTTTTACGCCAGAAAGTTGGTGTGTCTCAACAGAAACAGTGACCTGAAGAAAAAGAGACGAATCAAAATTCGTGCGGTAAGATCATGAAAATAACATAAGGCACTCCACATCTCACCCAACAGTGGTTGCTTTTTTCTTTGCCACTCACCTTTACGAAACTCTAAAGCTCTTTCTTTCCTTGTCAGGCTTTAATTTGTCGCCACAGCAGTGCTACAGACATCCTACAGCCGTATCTCTGTTCATAGCGTGCGGGATGAACAACTCACAACTCCATCGTTTCATGATTGTGAACCAACTTTCAGTGGATGTAAAGCATCTCGGGCAACAAGCCAACTAACTGTCTACCTCAGCGTTTATCATAGGTCAGAATGATTGTTGCAGCACGCATTCCTTCAAATAAATTGTTGTGCGCAGGAATGAAGACGTTTCGGAACTAATTAGGACGTTTTCACATGTGAGGCCTAGCATCTAGATATAGCTGAAGCTATTCGCTTTACATTAACTTTATGCGTCTTTTAGAGTTGCCATATCTAGCTGGAACACTTGAAAGTCCATAACGGTGACTGTACTATCTTGCAATTGTGGTACATAGCGTTAAGTAAGAGACACCACTACTTCTGCCCTCTCTTTATCGTAAGTGTACGCGATAATGTATAGTAAAGATAGTAAAGGTTTTCTATGAATGTTTCTTGTTAACAGAATCCTGCCATAGGATTCTATTAAGCTGATGGTCATATTCGTATATATAACCAATATCGTATTACAATTGCGATAAAATTTTCTGTGTTGTCACAACCTCAAAATAAGACCCCCCCCCTCTCTCTCTCTCTCTCTCTCCCTCCCTCCCCCTCTCTCTCCCATTAATACAGAACCCGAAAAATTGCGCAGAATCTGTTCGAAGTATCTTGTGGAGCAATGGGAGGTTCCAAAGCGGACTTTCTTGTCCCGACATACTGACAAGACCCAATCTTGTTCCGATTTTGCGAAATACTCTTACGAGCCTGGCTTAAGTACTGAAGTAACGCCATCTGTTAGCTTAACTTGTAAATGCAGCTTCAGTTAGTTTTATTTATGTCAACAAGTTTATGTTGACAAGTCGTCTCATAGATGACGTTGCATGTTGCGTATCCTGTACCAACGATGCAAGCACCTTCTAGATCTATCACCATCATTCGAGAAAATATCAGACTTGTGCATTAGTACGGGGCTGGAACTATTTAAACCATGGCACGCAGAGAAGAACCCGGGCAGTTCCCATTTGGACAGCGATCTGATAAGACAAGTCTGTCTACATGTTATACGAACGAGTGCAAGTTCGTATTGTTTGAAGTATCTACTGAAGGTATATAGAGTGTGAGAGGGAGCTCAAGAGATAAATACGCCAACCAGATTCAGAAGGATGTAAGGTGGATAGTTATTCGGAGATGAAGAGACTTGCACAGGTTAGAGTAGCATGGAGAGCTGCATCATACCAGTCTCTGGACTGAAGACCAAAACAACAACAACAACGCACAGAGCGTGAAGTGTATAGTGATGTGTACTTCGATGACTCAAGTGTTTTTGTTGACTGTTTACCATCTAATAAACTTATGTTACCATAGCAGCATGGCATGGACTTGACTAATGTCTGAGGTAGTGCTGGAGGGAACTGACACCATGAATCCTGCAGGGCTGTCATAAATCCGCCAAGAGTACGAATGGTTGGAGATCTCTTCTGAACAACACGTTGCAAGGCATCCCAGATATGCACAACAATGTTCATGTTGGGTAGTTTGGTGGCCAGCGAATGTGTTCAAACTCAGAAGAGTGTTTCTGGAGCCACTCTGAGGTGTTGCATTATCCAGCTGGAATTGCCGAAGTCCGTTGAATGCACAATGTACATGAGAGAATGCGGATGATGAGACAGGATGTTTACCAGTCAGTCGTATCTAGCCGTATCGTGGCCCCCATGTCACTCCAACCGCAATCGCCCCACACGATTACAGAGCCCTGCAGGGTCCATGGGTTCATGAGGTTGTCTCCGTACCCGTACACGTCTATCCATTAGATACAATGTGAAACGAGACTCGTCCGACCAGGAAACATGTGTTGGCGTTGACGGTCTCAGGCGAGACGTAAAGTTTTGTCTCGTGCAGTCAGCAAGGGTACACGAGTGAGCCCTCGGCTCCAAAAGCCCATATCGATGATGTTTCGTTGGATGGTTTGAACGCTGACACTTGTTGATGGCCCAGCATTGAAATCTGCAGCAATTTGCGCTAGAGTTGCAATTTTGTCACGTTGAACGATTCTCTTCAGTTGTCGCTGGTCCAGTTCTTGCAGGATATTTTTGCGGCCGCAGCGATGTAAGAGATTTGATGTTTTATCGGATTCCTCATATTCACAGTGTTTTCAGGACTAAACCATGCTGGTAGTCTTGAGCTTCAACACTTACTATATTTTGCTACTTATCATTTTATGTGAAGTGAGAAGTTTTTTCGCTAATTTTAAACAAATGTGATTTTATAACTGTTATCCTTTAAGGGGACTGGTCCGCGAATACCAGGGGAAACCTTAAACAAATTGTCACTCTTCTAAACAGTGTAACTCAAAGAATAAGATTTATAAGCTCATATAATGCTTATCATTTTTTTGGAAACCTTTTTATGTATGAGCCACAGCTTTAGCTCTCACACTTTTTTATTGTATTTTTTTGTTGCAAGTGAAATAAACCATGCCAATAATTTACGTACATCATTGGTACACATTACTCAAAATACAAACGAAATATAAGGTTTATTTTTTTCCTGTAAATTTTTTACACTATTATCTTTAAAGCAAGACTATTGAAAGGATAGTGGCTATCATAACTTGTAATACAAAAATATTTAAGTGTGATTATCAAAAATTTTGGAAATCAATTCAGGATTTTTCTTCAAAAGAGCATTTTATTTTCAAGGTTAAGCCACAAGAGTAGTGTGCTTTTCAGTTAATCATTTTTAAGACAGTATACAAAATTTCAGCTCACTATCTGTAATAGTTTTTAGCCAAAGTATACCAGAACATGAAATTATTTCAACTTAACCGGAAATTCAAGTTAAAGTTAAAACTTGCTTTTTCTATTAAACTTGCATGGCACTAATGTATCCCAGGTCCATATTCATCTTGTCTCCTGTGTTGTTCTTCCTCCCTTCTCTTTTTCACACTACTTCTTATTCTTGCTTCTTTCGTGGCTGATTTTTCTGCTTCGAAGAGACTCTTCCAGTCTATGGCTATTAGAGCTCTACATATATTTAGTCCACCAGGTACTCCCACCAGTTCCATAACATTCAGCCTTGACACTGCACCGTCATTGAAACATAGAACAGCACCTAGCACAGCTATTTTCAAAGTATTTAGTCCTACTAGAACAGTTTTGGTAGCCATTCTCATATACAATTGTTGAAACTTCATTTGGATGTTGAGTCCTACCATGTAAACATTTCTCTTAATAGTCATTAAGATCCATATAAATAGGTTTCATAACTTCCATTATAGCAAATGCCGAAGAATGCTTAGGGTTGTAGATCTCACCTTGAGTAACAGCCTTCTGGTGGCAACACCATGAATCGTTGCTAGGTGAGTAGAGTGCCTGACATGGATCGTCATCTGTGGAGGATTTATGAAAGGAGCTAACCCATACCACTTTTTTCATTCCCTCAAGGTCATTTTTATCTTGTCTTATGGCTTGCCCATAATAATACTGCAACCTGTCTGTTTCTTCGTCTGTTAAGCCGACTACGTCCACTAATGCACTTACCATCAGCTAGTTTCTTTCCCTTGAATTTCCTCATCAAGTTCCTCAACACATTTCAATTTTTTCGGCGTAAGGTTTGGTCACAAACACAAAACAAACGAGCGAAAAACTTTACTGTTAACAGAGCTGACTGTGTGCCATGGGGACGTCGTGGTGCGCCCAGCCACTTTTCAATTCCTCTAATTTTGCTACTTTCTGTGGTCAATTTTCCTGGAAGTAAACTTTTTCTCATTCAGAAAACTACAGAGAATTTTCCAAGACAAAAATTAAAAAAAAAAAAATCGATTTTTCCACAGTTATTCACATACAAGTCCCCTAATAGACTACCAAGTGGGACGGCGAATTGGTTAAACATCAGGGAGTGGTGTACGAATAATTAATGACCTTGTTGACCGTTCGCCAAATCCTAACCTTCATTTCTTTTAAAGGTTGCTCAAATGCCATTAAAATGTGTGCCAATAAATGATTGCTTCAGTTTCTTGCTGGACACAAATGTTGGATAGTCTACTTACTGTACAGTACTCGGATATTAACGTAATATCAGAAGTAAAAATCATTGTCCTAGTGAATTGCCGTAGTTGTGAAACATCAGAGGTGACCACGTCATATGACTTACTATCCTGTGTATAAGAAGGGCATTTACGAACATAAAAGATCAACTAAGAACTAATCCATAGCCAAGCTTTCACGGAAGAAGCACAAGAGCAGCAACCAATGTATTATTGCAGGTTTCAACAATGTGTCTATTAGTAGTGGTGGAAATGCCGTCATTGCCGCACGGCACGCAGTATTGTCACCTGTAAGTTATGAAGTTGTAATTTCTGCCTTTTACTGCAGAAAGTTAAATCAGTCTTTACACCCAGGAAAAGCCACCGCCGGAGAGACCTTAGTTCACAATTGGAGAAAGATGGAGGGAGTACGATTAGCAGTGCTTAAAAAACACTGCTTCAACCCTTTGAATACGAACGGGACATATGTTTCCCACGGTAGGTTATCAGAGAACTGGTGGGAATCTGCTGCATGTTATTGCTATGTTTCAACGCGCCAGTGGTAAAAGCATGTCTTGCTAATGGTTTTCTGAATTATATAATTACATTCTGCACCTGTAAGTTGTGCTGTCCTCGGGATTCATTGTTAGCCTGCGTTTCTGTATTGCCACAGAAAATTAGTTTGCGCCGTAGATGTTGTTGTTGTTGTTGTTGTTGTGGTCTTCAGTCCTGAGACTGGTTTGATGCAGCTCTCCATGCTACTCTATCCTGTGCAAGCTTCATCATCTCCCAGTACCTACTGCAACCTACATCCTTCTGAATCTCCTGATAACGACATCCTCCTGAGTAGTCCCCGCCCGGAGATCCGAATGGGGGACTATTTTACCTCCGGAATATTTTACCCAAGAGGACGCCATCATCATTTAATCATACAGTAAAGCTGCATGCCCTCTGGAAAAATTACGGCCGTGATAAGTAATCAAACTACCAAATTTGCACAGCGAGCTCCCGTAACGTCTTCCCGAACACACAGTATCAACGAATTCATGTGCTTTTGTCACATTAGAAACGAAGCCCATTTGTGCACTTGCAACATAACTTAAAAATTAGAGAAATGCTCTGTCCACTGATGATTTTTTTTTTTCCTTCCCTGTGCGTCTTTTAGTTTTTATGCAATTGTCTTCCGAAACTCTGAGGTACTTATGAATGACCCTGTGTGTCATATCCCTCCCGTGCTGGTAAATGAGACAGCGGGAAATGTTCCTTTTACAGTGTTACTTCTGACTAGGACATTAATTAAAATAACTGTACATTAATGTCTTTCAAAAAATTGGTAGTCCAGGGATCAAAGATGTCGTGTGATCTTCATATCTGGAAGATTGCAGCCAGTACGTACCATTCTGTCAGGGAAAGGTTTCGTCTAATGGATGCATACTTGGTTCGGTTCCAGTAGATGAAACAGGAGTATTTGTAGATCAAACACTGCTGCATCACTTTGATCTAAAAAAAAAAAAAAAAGCAGCTGTTGTGGTTCAGAATCTTTCCCATGATACACATCAAAAAGTGTTGAGCAAAGGATTGTAGGAAAAAGAAAGGTTTACACTTTCCCTTTTGGTTGTGGGCAAGTCAACAGAAGGCATTACGTTGAACAAATCGCAGTGGAAGGAATCCCTTCAGAGACTGTGGCTGTGTATGTTAAATAGCATTGGGACGGCATCGTCTTCATGTTGGTGTGCAGACACCTGAGTGAAATTCATTTAGATGGTTATTCTGTATTTCATACCAATTTTCTGCCCTGACCCATTCGTACATTGATCGAAGAATAGATACCTCCTGTGTGTCTCTATATGCACCCTAATCACCTATTACATTCTCAAGATCTCTACATGATATATACGATGATGGCGCACAGTCTTACACAAATAAAGGTTCTTCAACTTCATCCAGCATGGTATCACGGGAACCGTATCTTATTTCTTCAAAGAATTCCCCCTTCTCGAGTAATCCTATTATACATTCATTTGGGGTATACAGACATGTTCCTAGCTGCGCGCCTCTGATCAAATGCTCAAGGCTGATTCGACAACATGTTTCCATACAAGCTACATATTGTTTCGTACTGCTGCCCCCCCGCCCCCCATTTTTTCCCACCTTCATACGTCAGCTTTCAAGCCCAAATATGGGATGTTTTCACTATTAATTATGATAGACCCTATGTACAAGTTTTGCTCTAGGGGCACCTCTAGTGCTCTCCTCAGCTTGCCCCCCATAAGCAGCCGCTTCAGCATTAAACCGGCCATGCAAACTCAGGAAAATACAGGATAGTTGTAATTAAACTTTCGCTGCTTAAGAGACCACCCCATGAGGAATGATTGATGGTAGGACAATGAAACTTTGTGGAAACATTTGCAAGGACATGCGGAAGAGAAATGACAGATAAACCATTGAAAGAGACCCATTTTAATTGCCACATGACAGGGTAACATTTGTTAATTGCCTACCATGTTTACGCTCCAGGTTACTGAAGGAACTCGGTGTGATGGTGACCATAAGCACACACGATGGTCTGGAACCAGTTAAGATTGCTCAACTTACTGCCCGAAACATCTCAGGTGCAGTGTTGGCTATCTCCCAAACAATGCTCATCTTCGTCTAAATATGTTTTAGTGCCCCGTTGATAAACCATGTCTTTCAGGTAATCCCACAGCCAAACATCATGTGGGTTCAAATCTGGTGGTCCTGGCGGCCAAACAATTTGGAACAATCGGCCAATGATTCAGTTTTCTCCAAATGTGTTACGGAGTTATCGAGTGACATCAAGAGCGATGTCCAAAGCACCACTCTCTGGGAGAGCAGGGATCACATTTTGGTGAAGCAGATCACATTAACGCTTGATGTTCACCCTGTATATCCATGACCCTTGGGATCCTAGTTCCTCAAAGAAAAATGGACAATCATGAACTGTGCCCTAAACCCACACCACACACTATGCGGGGGAACTTCATGAATGATCTTTGACGGTGACGATCCCCAAATGTGACAGTTATGTGGGCACAAGTTCCAAGGCCACATATCTTCAACTTCAACCCATGCAAGAAACATAGCAGCGAAGTGTACTCGAATGTCTGCGTCAGGTGGCAAAAGCTGGTGAGGTTTGTGCTGATGTCAGTCCAAAGTTTTTCGCTGCACTATATCCGAACATGCAGACCATGGAATGTTATGCTGTTGTGACACAGCTACTTCACTGCTTGCATTGCTCGCATTGTGTCCAGCATTCTGTCATGGCAAGAGTAACGACTTGAAGAAATTATAGCGCAGTTGGTGCACAGTATCTCCCATGAGCAATTCCCAGTCGAGCGTAATTTGTACTTGCGAATCGTGTTCTTCTTCACCAGTGCGGAAAGAGGACCTCTCCATATTCCCTTCATGCACTCTCGAAGAGCAGCAGCACTATTGCTGTTGTTTTGATAAAACATCTTTAGATTGCTTGCAGCTGTAATGCACACGGATGCTTGTTTGTTGAACTATACGTCGCCATTCTAGTACCAGCGCCTAAAAGTTGTGACAAAACACTACTAACAACACAATCCTGCAGGGCACAGTCTGAACTTCATACCTATAAGTTTGGTACTCACGTGATAAATAGTTTTCTGTCCACACTGGCTCAAGTAGCAAAAGTTTAAGTACAATCACCCTGTGAAATGAAACAATATGTGTGTGTGGCTAGGGGATCCCATCGGGTAAACCGGTCACCTGGTGCAAGCCTTTTACTTAATGCCATTCGACGATTTGTGTGTTGATGAACATGAAATTATGATGAAGGCAACACAGCATCCAGTCCCCGAGCGAAGAAAATTTCAACCTGGCTGAGAATTGAACCCGCGCCCCTCTACGACATAATGCCGCGCGGGCTGCTCTGCCCTGGAGGTGGACAAATGTTGTGTGGCACCACAGCCTGGCATGTCTTTCAGTTGCGCGCTACTTCAGTGTTTTGCATGTCCTTAAATCCAATGGCACCCCGTCACCCATCCGCCTACTACCGGTTCCAATATTGCTTAACTTTGGTGATGGCATGGGAAGTGGTGTTTACAATGTGGTGATGGTATATTCAGGACTCAGTAGGGATAGCACCTTGTATGCGGTTTCCTTCGCAGATGCCCTGCGCTATATAACAGAACTGTTTCTACAGATCTAAGTCTTCATTAACCTTTCCCGATGTTGACATGGTCTTCCCATTTCAAATAGCATTTTGGTATTACCCGTAAATACCTGTATGTGGCATGGCCAAGATATTTGTTACATATCTTGTAATCTGATATTAACCGTGTTTTTCCTCTTTGTTATAGGCGTTAACCAAAATTTATGCACACTTAAAGAGAGCCGATATTCATTGCACCAAGTGGAAATTTTATAGAAGTATTTCTGAATTTCCTAAGTATCGTGCGATGACGATATTTTCATGTGTGGACAGTAGCATCGTCAGTGAACAATACTATAGTGCAGCTGGTCATATGTGATAAATCAAAATAGATATGGCCATCTTTCTACAAGGTTGCAGTGTTAGACCTCACATGGCACCTCCTGTGTATGAATAGCCACAGTTCAGAGCATGGCGTAGCCAGCTGCGTGGGTACAATCATGGTTCTGTAGGCAATCGCAATCATTTCTTCATGAAGAAAGAATGAGATTTTCACTCTGCAGCAGAGTGTGTGCTGATGTGGAACTTCCTGGCATATTAAAACTGTGTGCCGGACTGAGACTCAAATTCGTGTCCTTTGCCTTTCGCGGGAAAGTGCTCTTGCGTGAGTTCGTGTCTCGGACCGGCACACAGTTTTAATCTGCCAGGAAGTTTCATTTCTTCATGAAGGCATTGACTGTCTTGTTTCATGGTGGGATAAATATATTAACAGTTATGATGACTACTTTTGAAATAATAAACAGTTCACTTACTTTTTTCCATGTCTTGTTTTCATTTGAGTGCCCCTTAAAGAACACGTCGCCATCTAAAAAAGTTTTTGGAAAATGTCTGTAGGAAGAAACTGTGTGTTATGAAACACTTGTCCTCATTTTTGTTTATTTTTTTCTACCCTAGATTTACTATTTTCACTACATGTTATATAAAGACTAGCCAAATAGGTTTACTTGTGTTTGTGTAAATTTAATTGAGATGGTCAGCATTAATTGTTGTAGAGTAGGTGAGAGTATTATAAAGGTTACAACTTGCTGTTCTGTCTTTTAACTCTTGTAGTGACATTCACCTGCAACTACCTCAATATAAGGCAGGTTCCTGCAATGTTAACTGTGTATTACGCAGAGTAGTCATTGCATCTGTAATCATCACTTCTTTAATTTCTTGAATGCTCCATTGATGACTTCCGTCCCACCCCTTCTCTCATTTCCATATTTATAACTTTATTATGTGGTTTGATACAACATAGATTTTGAGCTTTTGTAAGCAGGTAATTATAATATTGACATATGTATATGTATGTCAGAATTTATGTGGCTGATGCTTCTGTTTCAGAGAATCTCCGGAACTACAATGGTCTGTCAACAGATCTGTACAAAGCATCTGATTACGAGCGCTTATCTCTTTCATTGCTTTCACCACTACCAAACGAGCAAGATTTTGCTATTAATGTTTGTACCCTCTTATCAAATGAAGGGAAGCATATTCTGCATCTTGATAAGTGTCCTCGAATCATCAATTTCCTGCTTGCCCATGCGGGTGTCTTCAGCCATCGTAAGTAAATAATATTTCACAGATGAAATTTACATGATTAAAACTTAATATAAGGTACACAGGATAGTTTACAAAAAGTTTAAAGCTAGCTGTTGTTAAAGCAAGTGCAACAGTCATTTGATAACAAATTCCTGCTCCAGTACAGATAAGGGAAGTGTATTAGTGTGTATGCAGTGGGTAACAAGTTAGCATTAAATGAAGTGCTGGTTGCCATTCAGAGAAAGATTTATACATTCTGGATATTTTGTTGTAGATATAAAATTATTGTGTAGCAATTTTGTACCACATCTAGACAGTGTTTTGGGCAACAAATACTCACAGTAATTGAATATGAACTACTGCATTACTTCCTCTATTAAAATAATAAATAATTTGGTTCCATCCTTTTGCATTTTCGCAATGACTTTTTGTAGGAATTATAAATTTTGTAGCTTATGCACTGACTGTACAAAGCAGATAAATTTTATCAGTGGGCATCTGCTGCACAGCATCCTTGCGGCCACTATTTGAAGAGGTGTATGGGTCTATCCGCAATAATCCGCTACGCCAGTTCTGGTTGGATACCCTCGCTGAGCCAGAACTACGAGATTTCACAGATGAAACGAAGTTTCCACGACGTGGCAAGTCGAAGACATGTGAAGATGATGACAGTCCTCATACTGTGACAGAAAAAATCTGTGTAGGTGGTGTTGACTTGGAAATAGTTGTGAAGCGTAGTGCAATAATATCGGCATCTCAGCTGATAGCAGAGGAAGGCAGTTCTCGGCCTGATGATGACATGGAATCAGACTGTGATCATCCTATGGAAGGGCCACACAGACTTGAGATTGCAGAATCAGACCGTGACCTCTTCTGTTTAGGTCGTTCCTATGGTACACGTGATTGGTTTGGACAGAGGGTGCTTCAGGTTGGTTGATATTTACTTTAAATTAAATTTGAACATGTTACTGTATTTCTTTGGCGTTGAAACACTAACTATTGCCCTGTTGTTCTCTCACAGGTAGCAACAATATTACGGAATCTCAGTTTTGATGAAGATAATGCAGCTGTGTTGGGACAAAGTTGTGCATTTCTTCGCTTTGCAGCACTTTGTGCTGGGTCTAGATGGTCTGGTTTGCATGTTCTTGGACTAGACATGTTAGGAAATGTAGCAGCTGAAGTCCCTTTATCTGAACCGGGTTCAGACAAACTCAGTGCAGGCCTATTGGCAGTGGCAGCGAGGGGTTTGGCCTCCACTGATCGTGCCATTGTGCTCGCCAGCCTCGAACTGTTGAATAAGCTGAGTCAGCGAGAAGATAATGAAGATATTATGCTCAGAGCTCTTGATCAAAAGGTAGGTAGTTAATACAAAAATGTTAATTTATGAAAGAAGACAATAAGTGGTACTGATGTCATGTGTGAATAGTTGTGTATTGTTTGTAGAAAATTGTCAAATACTCAATTTTGGATTGTGCTCATGACAGATGGATGACTTTGACTTGCACAGCAGTGTAAGAATTAAATTAGTGAAAACTGAATAAGGAAAAAAAAAATCCCTTTTTACTCCTTACATTCCTTTTATGAAACATTTTGTTAGTAAATCAATGCAAAGTAACACACATTTACTTTTTCAAATGTTCTCCTCAAGCCATGATACTTAATGAAGCAATAACTTTTAGAATCCACTGTGTGTATATTACTCAAGGTCTTCTGCTGTGCATGTTTTCCGCACTCCATTTTACGTAGCTATTTAATCCTTTCCTTGTATCTGATTATTTGTTCTGAAGGAATAATTCTCATACTTTTTATTTACAGTAATTTATCTTTGATAATGGGATTTGAGTTCTTTCCCAGTGGATTAAATAACTTGAAGAAATATAGCAGCCAGCCACTTTTTATACAGCTTAATTTATGCCAACATGTGTTCTGAGCTTTCAAGTAGTTTCAACTGATGTAATACATTGATATTTTCATCAGTGCAACATTAATTTTGACTGCATTTTGAACACTGCAACTCCATTTTTTACGTAACTAGTTACTCTTTTTTTGCATTTATATTTTTAACTTCACTGGTACAGCACAAGGCCTTACGGCAAATGCCCTGCTGCTGCATCAGTGAAGTGAGAATTGTGTATGCTCATTAAAAACAGCTTCTACTTTCAGGAGGAAAGGCAACTGCAGTGTTGAAATTGCAGTCCACAGAAATGTTGCATTGATGAAGATATAAATGCATTGTGCCAATTAAAAATAGGTGAAAGCCTAAAACATATATTGGCATAAATAAAACTGTGAATAAAGTTATTGTTTGCTGTATTTCTTCATGTAATTTAATACTCATCCACAGAGCTCTGTCAGTCAGTGGGTAATAGAATTAATTGATTCAACTCTAATTCCAATTATTTCCCACCTCAAAATCGCAGCGTAGCGATTTGCACACAGTCTTCCTTGAAACCAATCTGATCAGCATTGTAAATGGTGGCAGTGACGGGATATAGGCAAGCTTTGTCTTCATGTCAGCTGCAGACGTCCTCTTTCACTAGTAATTAATCATATCTAATCTACATGTTTCCTTGAAATAAACTTTGAAATCTTCTGTTCCAAAACTCTGTAATTTCCTGACTATTTGAACATTCTGAAAAACTATTGAAACCACTAATGATAATTCAATTTCAGATTTGTAGAGCCAGGCTGTATATTCCCATTTTATTGTTAGACAGATGTTCTCACATGAAGTTGTTAATTTTTTAGTTGTTTTACTTTCAGACCATTTGATATTCATTTTCGTACAAATTTCTTTGTGTGTGTTAGTTTTTATTCCATGCTTACAGTTGAAATTTGGGATTTACTAAATATAATTGGGTTTCAACACTGCTTTGCTTAAAGTATTTCTTCCCTCATTTATTGCAACAAACAATTCATTAGTTTTCATGGGCTTTGTTTCAGCACGTTGTTTCATTAGGCTGGAAAGGTGCTCTGGCAGTTGGACACACATACGTTTACCTTAAACACAGGTTCCCGAATGTTTGAGAACCGTTTGCCTTGTTTTGTAATAAACTCATATTATCAAAATACTGACACCATTTACATGAATGTACAAGAAATTAATCAGTAAATTACAACAATGTAGGAAAAGACAGATTGCTACTTACCGTAAAGAAGACGCAAGTTGCAGACAGGCACCATTAAAAGACACTTTCATAAAGCTTTTGGCTACCGTTTCCATTATTAGAAGGCAGACACACACCATTCACACATACAAGCAAGCACACCTCATTCACACACAACCACCAACTCCAACATCTTGGGCCAGTTCTTTACGGTATGTACAATCTGTTTTTTCCTGCATTGTTGATATTCCTACCTGGAGTTTCCATTGTTTGATCCGCATATTACAGAATACAACAGTTATACGAGTTCTATGACAGTTTCACATGTCAGTCTTCGTAAGATTGAGAACATTGATGGGAATCTACCGTATTGTAGAGAGTAGAAACATTGCCAAAAGTAGGAATACTGTTGTTATACATATTAATATCAAAAAATGCAACAAATATTAATACAGTTAAAAAATGTAGGAAGAATAGGGTTTAGTGTTCCATCAGCAACAAGGACATTACAGATGGAGTACAAGCTCAGATTGGAAGAGGATGGAGAGGAAAATTTGCTGTACCTTTTTCAAGGGAACCATTCCTTCATTCACTTGATGAAATTTGAGGAAATTGTGCAAAACTTAAATTTGGATGGCCAGGAGGGAATTTGAACCACTTTCAACCAGTATGTGATTGCAATGTCGTACTACTTCACCAACTTGCCTGTTAATACAGTTTTGTCTCCACTCATAAGCATAAACTGTATAATGAAACTATATCTACGTTTGGTTGCCAACAGTGAACCCACTTCCATATTTGTATGTACTTTAATGTTTGCTTTAGCAATTAAAATTTGGGGATGGAATGACAAGGATAGATTGCTACTCTCTGCATAGAGGAGGCATTGAGTCACAGACAGTCATGACGAAAAGACTGCTGAACATTTAAGCTTCCAGCTAAAAGGCCTTCTTCATAAATAGAAACCAAATTCTCTCAACTGTCTCACACTTGGACCATTGCAGCCACAGACAGTGGTCATGCATATTAGAGTTGTTGCTTATTTGAATATGTGTGCATTTTCTACTTCTGAATGAAGCATTTTGGCCAAAAGCTTACGTATTCAGCAGTCTTTCCATCATGCCTGTCTGCAACTTGATGCTTCCGCTGTTTGGTGAGTAGCAATTTATCCTTTTCATAACTTTAATGGTAAACAATCCTAACAATTAAATAAGAGTAGAATGAACCAAGCTCATTTGTCAGAAGCCAGTAGGTGTATGCAATGCGTTATTTAACTTGTGCACATTTATTATCATTCACAATTCTTGATAATGAGCTTATCTATAAGAATTTGTACAGTACATTAATTGCATGTCAGTAATTTCACTACACCACTGAGTATTTTGACAATAGCACCGTAATTTTGGTACTTTCACTCTTTGCTACTGGTTATTACTGTATGTAAAGTTATGTTTTATTCGTAATTACTTGACATAGAAATGAATATCTTTTAATCATTGATTAGCTGTATACTATTAATGAAATAGTTGATGTCATTTAATGAGACATATACATGTGGATGTTAGCAAGTGGGTGGCTGAGTGAGGACTGACTCAAAGAATCTCCACAAAGACATTTAAACTGTCACTGACCAACATATAAGTGTTAACTATTTAGCCAAATTTGATACAAAGATCTTCACAGGTTAGCTATCAGGTGCTGACTCTGAAGCGGAGATGTTAATGTGATGCTTACTAAGCTTAGACTGCCTGTGGCATTGTCCATTACTCACATTTATAGGCAAGTGTAAGACTAAATTACAAAATATGGAGAAGCGCACTGGTTATTGACACACAATATAGCAAATTTGGAGGGTATAATTTTTCATTGGGCAAAATAATGAGTCAACTTATGGTTGTATAATGAGAAAATTAACAAAATAATAGGAACTATGTTGTAACTGCAATGTATACTTCTGCAGGTCCTTACCAAGCTTCATGAAATCTGAGAGGAAATTAATGCATTATTATGATAACCGAAGATATTTTCTAGGTCAGAAAGATTAGCTCAAAATAAATAAATAAATAAATAAATAAATAAATAAATAAATAAAAATAAAATAATGATATTAGTTCCTGGAATTACACATGCTTAAAGGCTAAAATAATAGGAATGTTGTCAGGGAGGTGGAAACTTTAATTGCAAATAACTTTTTAAGTAGGAGTTCTTTTGTGAAAAATAAAATGTGTACTAGTATGAGGAGTGTGAAGGCTTTCAACTGAGGTATAATATAAACTGCTTGCTATTGGCTCATTGAAAATCTCAACTCCATGTGTACTGCATGCACTGAAAATTCTTGATATCCATTTATTTAAATTGTTTTTAGATAAACTAATTATTGTGTTGTCAGACATCATGAAGTTACTTGGAGACCAATAGAATTATATGAATGGAGTGAGAAAGTCATCGTTTTACATAACAATAGCATATGTATTACGTACATAATGGAAAAAAGAAAAAATGTATTTAAGGAGCGGAATTGTTTATTGTTAACCAAAAATGTTTCATGGGAGGTTTTTATGTGTGATTAAACAACTTGATTTTAGTGTAATGACTCCTCCTTTCGTTGCAATGATTAAACATTCCTTTTTAAATTTATTTTTAGAGCCTATAACAAAGCCGTGTTCTTTGGGACACAGAATATAATATTGACAAATTTTCATTCTAACAGTAATAGTCTCTTAACATTAGTGTGGTTACTATTTTTTCTTTTCAAAAGCTGCAGTTTAATTGTATCGGAGAAGTACAAGAATAGTACCTTTGTGTCAGCTACTGAAATTCTAATAAATGGAGTGAAATATATAGAATTGTTTTACAAAAGTGGTAGAAAGAATAATAGGAGGGACAAATCACTCCACATTCTGACAAGGAGATTGGTCCACGATACTCACTGGGAATCAGTAGTAACTGTGAACTTTTACAGAGGTGAGTTATTCACCCCCAATATAGAGCTTGACTCGGGGTTGTGATGGGCAGTGTGGTAATATACACAGAGCTATAAAAGAACTATAATGAAGGGTGGAGAAAGAAGGGTGCAAATTATAAGAGCAAGGGAAGAAAACAGTAAGTGCAAGAGTCTGCCCCCATCGTTGTTTGGTTGTTACACCATATTTGCTATGTTTTTAAAGCAGTATGCATCTGTGTTCTTGTTTCAGTTCTTGTATTTAATATGTAGGTGTTTCAGTTCTTGTATTTAATATATAGGTTACCTGCAGCCAATGACAAGTTGGATCAATCTTGATGTAGACTAGATGATTTAAGATAAAGGCAACAACTCGCTGGGTATTGGAGGTGTTGAGCCGTTGACAGGCACGTGATACTGAAAACACACACACACACACACACACACACACACACACACACACACACATACACACGCGCGCGCGTGTTTGCTACACTGTGCTGGCTGAACACACTTAGTGTCAGTTTTACTGATAAAACTTAAATGTAATATTCTTCACTTTGCATGGTAGTATCTTATTGTGTTTATTTCAAAGCTGTTGAAAGGTGTTTGTGTGTTGTACCATTTGTTTGTTTATAATCATATTTTTGCTTCTTCATAGGTTTATGATCAAATTTGCTCATTCCTTACATTACAAGACATTATGCTACTGATATACACCCTCGAGTGCCTCTACTCTTTGTCATCACTTGGAGAGCGTGCATGCAATTGTATTGTCAGAGTTCATGGAGCAGTTGATACTTTGGTATCTCTCATCACTGTTGAGGTATGTTGCATTTTGAATTGTTCAAGTAGCAATTTGCACAAATGAAATAATTATAAATTCAGTGTGTGCAGGAAAACTATTGCTCATTGTTCTCTCATTGCTCTTAGTAGGACACCATATGATCACTTCCTGGACTTTTTGTGCAAGTGCGACCTTGAGGATGTGGTGTTATTGTTTAATACATGCTATCCTATATCTCTGCTTTTCTACATTCCTATCTAACAACATAAAGCCACTATACTGAGGAGCTAAAACAGTAAAAGTTTATTATATATCTAAAACAAAAGCACCTCTTGTATTCTTTTTGTCAAAGACAGCAGCCAAGTTAGATTCATTTGCTTATGGAATGTTAATCATATTAAAGTGCCACTGTGCACAGATTTGTTTCATGACAGTGGTTGTGTTATAGAATTTGTAAAACATAATTACAGAAATCTTAAAAAACACCTTGATTAAATGAAGCATGTTCTTGCTTCAGGCACAAAGCTATGGCCCAAAGGCATGCATTTTAATGAGGCTAGTTGAAACTGTCTCAAATACACATTCTGGAATTGCACCTTCAACTTCGGGTGTTGGAGCACAAGGGTCAACAACAACAGCTGCTCAGAGTACTGCTTCTCCATCTGTATCTGTAGCATCAACCAGCCATTCCAGCACACCCTTGCAGCAGCAGCAGCAGCAGCAGCATTCTTTGGGCCCATCACTAACCTCTACACCACACAGGCCATCGCCAACACCAACACAGCATAGTGAGTCTATTTACATTCTATGTACCAAAATTAAAGTTATTAATTTTGAGAAATTTACTGGATATGGGCCTAAATTTTAATTAATTTCCTTTTTGCTTGATTTTTGTACAAAAGTTATTACAGGAAATGGTTCATTGGCCCTGGGAAGATCTCCCAAAACTTCTCAAATTTCATTAAGAAATGCCAGCAGGAGATCTACAGAATGTTTCATATATTGTTTTGCTAATATTGGGTGAAACACACATCCATGTAGCAATGACACTTTCTGTAGTTGATTATCATTTGTAAAGTATTTCTTAGCAGTTGTTCTGAAAACACTTTCCTATTTCTAAGACTTTTTTCTCTGTAAGTGAAAGCAAATTGTGTATCATTTACATTTGATTGGCTTGCTACGTTAGTTTTATTGCTATTTTCTATCAGTCAATGAATTAATTGTATACAGTTTGTCCATGTCAAGTTAAGGTTTGTGCATTGACTGTCAGAATTGTTTGAGGCATGACTTTCCCTGCATTAGAAATGTTGAGAGGAGAGGAGTGGTTAGGAGAAGGCAACATCGGCTACTTGCTGCAGTGCTGACACCATTACCCAAAAGAATTTGTACAGTAATAATTATCACTTATAGGGGCAGCTTAACATTGGCAGCACTCATAGATAAATGAATATCTTTCAACTAGTGCCGTTTGCCTGCATTTCTTGTAACATCAGTAAACTCGTCACGTTATGGACAAATTGTAATATGTGCTATTTGAATGCATTTCAGAATAGGCTTACCTGCATAGACAAGTTTTTTTGTTGTTGCTAATAACTGTGTCCTTGATGTGCCTTTGCAGGAATACTCATGACGTCCCAGGCAAACCTGCCTCCACCTCCACCACATCCTACTGTCACACTTGCGCCAACAGTCATCTCACAACAACAACAGCAGCAGCAGCAGCAGCAGCAGCAACAACAACAACAACACCAGCAGCAACAACAACAGCAACACCACCATCACCACCACCACCATCAGCAGCAGCAGCAGCAAGCACAGCCACATCATCACCAGTTGCAGCAGCAGCAGCAGCATCAACATCAACAACAGCAACAGCAACATCAGCAGCAGCAGCAGCAGCAACTACATCAGCAGCATTCACAGCACCAGCACCATCTTCAGCATCAACCTCAGCAGCAACAGCATTACAGTGTGCAGCAGCAGCAGCAGCAACCAAATGCCCCTCACCAGCAGCATACAACACAGCAAGCAGTCCAGGAAAATGAACAGTTTGCTCTGGCATGGCTACGTGCCACTTTTGAGACTGCACCAGTCACTTACCGCATAGAACAGGCTGAACTCTACAAACAGTATCTTACAGCTTGTGCAAGAGTTGGTCGACGTGGCGTCATAGCTCCTCTACACTTTCCTCGTTGTGTTCGGTAAGTATTTGTTGGAAACTTAAAAGTGAACCATTGTAGGTAGTTTTAGCTGCAAGCTTATTATTTGTGCTGCCCATTTTCTCTATTGAGAGAAATAAGTGTAACTAAAAGTTGAAAACAAAAAGTAACTGCAGTGTATTAAAAATATGTCGTGCTGATGATGTTCTCTCTCTCTCTTCCTCCCTCCCTCTCTTCCCTCCCTCTCCCCTTCCTTCCCTTTCCCTCTTCCTCTTGTAGTTGTGAAGCTTGGCACAATGTTATAAATTTGGTTTATGATTGTTTGTCATTTTTTGTTACATACGTTGGGTAAACAAAAACTATGAATAAAATTTAAATGCTTGAAATTAAATCCATCTGCACTTCTCTAAACTCAGTCAAATGGGAAAGATCTTTGTTTAGGTTTTTTAACATCTAGCATGAAGAAAGACTAAAATACTAGAATACTATGTGAGGACATTGAGTGTATATCAAAATTGTATTTGCCTTTCTCAGATACTATATTGATCTAAGTTGTGTACCAATAAACCATGTAACTGAGGCACGAGTTCAAGTTAATGCTCAATTTTCATTGATGTTTGATTGTAGCCAGAGTTCATTCCACACAATGTGCTAAACTAATAATACTTGGAAAAGAAATTCATGCAATTTGACTAAGCTTCAGTTTACTATCTTTTACTGTGGCTGGTTGGGGAAAGAGGGAGGGGGAGGGGGAGAGAGAGAGAGAGAGAGAGAGAGAGAGAGAGAGAGAGAGAGAGAGAGAGAGAGAATTATCTTTACATTTCTGCATTCCAAGGGCCCAGGCTCAATTCTCATCAGGCAAGCAGTTCTTCTGTCAGAAGTATCATAACAGTGCATGCACAGCCGCAGAATGAAAAATTCACCCATGAAATAAATTTATGTTTGCCAAGTATCACCATTGTGTATGATCATGATGTTCTTATTTTACCTTTTAATTGGAAGTACATGTTACAGAATTACCAACTGAAAAATAATCTTTCCGTAGGTCCGTATTTGGTGGTTCAGTGGGTCCAAATTTACAACGTGCACCAGGAACATCGACTGTCCTCGCAGATGCACAGTACAATGCGTTGGCCTTTTACGAGGGCATCAAGGTGCGCGCCAACACGTGTTCTCCTACAGCAACACCTATTACTTCATCTCCCCGCACAGAGACTCCACCACTGGTAGCTGTTGCAGTGGGTTCGCCTGCTCCCTGTCAGACGCCACCTCCTACTGTTTCCTCACCATCGCCTGTCCCAACTCGACCTGTTCTGGCACCATCACCTTCTATCTCTCCTGCAGCTTCAGTACGATCCCCAGAGTCACTGGCACTGGATGCTCCATCCCCGTCATCACCTATCCTCAAAGCACAGCTAAGTGCTCCACCAAAACCCAGGGAAGCTTCCAAGGGAGATGCCAAGAGTCAGGTAGGTCTAAGCTTGCATGTAGATGTACACTTTCAGATTATGAACTTGTAGACCATTAGTGAGTTTTGTATTACCTAGTGAAGTTGATATTTTTTTCAAATATATATATATCTTTGTGGTATCGTTGGCTTTGTGAATTTGCTTTGTGTAGATGTTTGTACAAGTTTTGTTTATAGTGTGCCTTATTTTGTATTGCTTTTGTGCACATTTGGAACTTTCTTGTTCTCTCTCTTCTTTCCATCTTTTTTCTTTGTGTGTACTGCTCTCTTAAGCTCAGCTAGGGGATCTGTCTTATTAACAGTCCATAAATTGCGCTTCCAATATTTACAGTTACAAGCTCTTTCTAAAATGAAATTTGAATCTGAGGGCAGTTGTTGGTTTTTCTGTCCCTTTCATTACTGGATACAATATCAAATATCACTTTCAGACCAAATTCTGATGAATTAGCCACTTAATTTTTGCCAGTTTGTGTTCTGTGGAACTTATTTCTATATCAAAGATATTACCCAGACCTGAGCCGGCCGGAGTGGCCGTGCGGTTCTAGGCGCTTCAGTCTGGAACCGAGCGACCGCTACGGTCGCAGGTTCGAATCCTGCCTCGGGCATGGATGTGTGTGATGTCCTTAGGTTAGTTAGGTTTAATTAGTTCTAAGTTCTAGGCAACTGATGACCTCAGAAGTTAAGTCGCATAGTGCTCAGAGCCATTTGAACCAACCCAGACCTGATCTTTTTAGATACACAAACCCAACTATGAAACTAGAAAGTCCTAAATGGAATACAGAGGAAGGAGTGAAAGCAAAAGTTCAGGCACTGAATGACCGACAAATGCATATACCAATTGAAATTGGTCCAGAGCTTTCAGTTTCTTTCCTTTGTATTAATCAGATAGCATTGAGGAAGGACATTTTCCAAAAGCTTGCTACAATTTAAATTTTGTTTATTTGCGTGTAGACCACTCAGTGCTCAATTGTGCAATAAGTGGTTACCCTTACTCCAATTTTTATTTTATTGCTGTTGTGAAACATTTTTTTCCCTTTCCCTTAAGGCTTATGCATGCTTAGATTTTACATTAGTATACATTACAATTCTATAACAACTTGCCTGCACTTAACAAAGTAAAAATACATAAACAAAGAAGATATAAATAAATAGAAAATTTGTGGAAACTCAGGCTGGTTCAGTATGATTTTTGTGGTTTTACAGACTATTTTCTCTCTCAAACTGGCACATTGTTGAAGGAGTTGGCAGTGTAGTAATATCCACATTCATCTTTATTGAAGACATCTCACTGATTCATTTATTGATTGCAAATGTTATTCATGGCACAGCATTCCATTATTTCTTTCCATTTTTAATTTATCATGATAAAGGTAAGGATAGATTTTCAAGCAACTTTCAGTGTAAAAGGAAATCTAGTTGAAAGAAGGAAGAGAAACTTAGTATCAGAATTTAAAAAAAAAATTCACTCGGAAAACTACAAAATTATAGGGAGACACAATGGGTGGTCAGTTCTTACTTTCAGGAGACTATATTATCAGTTCTGTTGATAGACACAGTTGTTAATTTGTTAGTGATACAGTTCGTCACAGATTACTCGTACAGCATGTAGAATTTCACCTCCTGATGTAAAGTATTGGTCTCATGTTCAGTCTCCTTGTAAATTTATTATTCTCATGGTTATGGTATTTAGAATTATGTAAGGATGCTGGATAAATCTCTCTTTATCATTGTTATCTAACATTCAGATTTCTCTCCTTCATTGACTGTAGTGTTAATTTCAGTATAGTTGTTTATTTTAAAGATAGATGAACAGTTATGGGTAAGAAAAATCTCACATCGCAAGAAGCCTGGTGTAAGAATAATTTTGTGTTTTACAGAAACAGGTGGAACATAATTCTATAATTGAATTATTCTGTCAAAGTCCAGTAGGCCAAAGAAATAGGCAAATTACTAATTATATTAAAGGTGACGTCTTTACTCAATCGCTTTTCATAGTAGACATCATGCTGTAACCACATGGAAATGGTGGTATGGACAACATTTGCAATCTGTTCATACTGTGTTGTAACACAGTTCTGGTGTGAAATCATATGACTGTATTTAAGCTGGTTGATGATAGAATGTTAGGTCTGTAATTATCATAACTACACGAGATTGTGTAAAATATTGAAATGGTATGTGCAGGAAAGTTATTTCTTCAAAAATACTCTCTGACTGTCCCAGCCCCTGCCTCTTCCCGTAGTTAGATTGTTTGGTTACCATTATGTGATGGCAAATGTGTGGTCACACCCACACGTGAGCCAGGGCTTCACTGGCTCTAACACTAGAAGTGGAGGTGCTGTCAGCACTTCTGTTCAACAGCAGCAGCCGCAGCAACTCCAACAGCAGCCACAGCAGCAGCAGCAACAACAACAACAACAACAGCAACAGCAGCAGCCAGCGCAACAACAGCAAACACAACAGCAGGCCAGTAATACGCCCAGTACAAGCAGCTCCTCCCTCATCAAGAGCCTGCTGGCAACTAAGGTAACACCTCCTGGTGTGGACTGCATGATGCCTGCACCTGCCACTGTGTGTGCCGCATCCTCAGATAGCCAGCTGCGACTGACAGCACAGGTACGCCGCCACCACAGGGTCTCGCCGTGTTGATTGACGTTGGTCTAAGAGGGTGGTGATAAGTCAAATTTTTTCTCTGTCGTGAAGATAGTTATGGGTGAAAAGTTAGTGACAGTGATTAGTTCATACCATCAAAATAGCAATGCAAGGTGGCTGATTAAGAGTTTTGGCCATTAGGGATCATTTTTCAGATCAACAAGTATGGAAAAAAGGACAAAAATTGCAAAGTTACTGTGTTTTGTATATTTTAGGTCTGAAGATGGCCCCTAACGGTTGGAACTGGTAATCGATTGTGTTATGTTGGAATTGTGATTTTAAGAAACTGTCAGTCAAAAATTTTCAACAATTGCTGTATCTCTTGATAGCCTTTGTGTCTGTCTTTATATGTGAGACAGTTTGTTTCACTGTGAGATGGGTTTCTTTTCAATATCTTCGCTTTACTTCCTAGCCTGAAGTAATTGACTGCAATGAAATATTGCATAGTCCAACAGGAATGAAAGGCTTGCCTCTTGCTCAAATGGGCAGTGCTTGGACATTGTTTCTGTTTTGTCTCTTTTACTGTGCCATTACATTATGCTTTTGGCATGTGGTCTTATATTGTGTTCTTTGTTCTGTGCAGGGATCATGAGTTTCTTACACTTTTTATACTGAAAGCTCTTCGCAAATGCGTGCATGTTGTACATTGCTGCAAGTTCTTTGGTGACTGGGCTTATTCACAGCAGATATTTGATGAGAGTTTCTTTTTCCCCTCTGTGCTCAGGAATAGAGTTTTTCAGTTTTATTTCATTCTTTGTGCATTGAATTTAATCCAAGTATTGTAGCATTCTGATATTTGAAAAGCGTTGATCGTATGTAATCATTTTGTGCTATGAAAGTAAAATCTGCAAAAACTGAGCAATCTTACAGAACAAAAGCAAAAGTAAAGTTAAAAGTTCGTTAATTGGTAACTGACCATTCCATGATTTTAAAACACATGATATGCAGATGTGGATTGCAAGTGCTCATCATGGTAACTGTGAAAATTTCTCCAGGAACCGGGACAAATTGTGGCCTATTCTCTGTGAAGTGGGGGAATAGTGTTCCCTTATGACCCCCTCCTCCTCCATCTGTGTGATCAAGATAATGTTTTTAACAACTGCTATCTCAAGCACTTTCTCTTTGCTTCGTACGTCTACTTTATGACGCTTTTTTTCCTTCTTCTTGTGCTGTGCTGATAATACTAATAAAAAGAAAAGTTGTTTGAAATCTATCCTTTTGTTGCTTAAATTCTTTTTACTTTACAGAAATCCTTTTGTCATACAAACATATGAAATGTTTTAGAAGTGACACTTTTTAGTTATAATTAGGGACATAAAATCGTTTTATTTTATAGCCAATTTCGGTATTAATTTTTGACAACTTCATTATTACTTTCTGCAAACTTTGATTTTATTTGTTGCCTCTTTTTGCCAGTTTTTATATTAGTTTCTGCTTGCTTATTTTTGAAGTACCCTATGTTCATTGTTTGCAATTATTTTTTAGTATTATATTGAAAATGAAAATACACCTATCAATTACATTATATTGATTAACAGTCAAGATCACATGTATTTAAATTACTGGAAAAAAACTAAGTTAAACTTGTCAGATAAAACCAATTAAAGGAAAAGTAACCTGACATCTGCACACTGTTGAAAAGTATTTCAAAAGAAAGCACTGTCATAACTTTAAAGTTCTCTTCTTGACTATTATGCTGCCTTTACATCAACACACCACACTAGTGTGAAAACAACCACTTCTGTTCTATATTTGACTTCTGCACAGCATGAGCCATTTGACAATTCCCACTTTTCTTGCTGACGTGGAAAATTGCTTTTCCACTACATTATGAAGGAATTGGTCAAACCACCTCTCCACTGGTTTTCCTGATTGATAGCCATGAAATCAGTTAGTGCCGACATTACAAGGTGGTCATTAAGTGTACCTGGAATGACTGGTCTCAGCCATATAGATATTCCATAACATTGTGATTTTAACATTAATTGGAAAAATGTCAAAACACGCATGAAACTTCTGGAGTAAGCATTCTGCTGAGCATATGCAAACTGCCTATTTAGTTCACACGGGCAGAGGACAGATTCTTTTTGTCACATGAGTGCTACCATGGCAACCCTCTTAAGATTCCAGTGTGCAACAATCATTGTGTGGAAATTAGCATGATACCAGGAAATTAAGCTCACAAACCAGGACAGGTAGCGTGCACGGAGGGGATGGAAAACATCGGGGATGTTATTGAGTTCAATCTCCATGCCCAAAAACCAAAGTGCATAATTTACATGGATTGCATGAGCTGTGCGTAGACATCTGACACCACTTACTTCTGGAAGCCTACCAAGCCTATGAATCCATGCCCAAACAGTCGCTGCTGTATTGTGTTCATAAGGTGGACCAGCCCTATTGAGCAGGTGATCATAAAATTTTTTCTCCTCAGTATAGCATGTAAAGTTCTGTTACAATTGCAGTTTTGCAGAGGCATGTTGCATGGCATTTCAGTGTGTATCATCTGAAGGAATTGATATTGTATGACAAATATAGTATTGTTTATTTAATGCAGTCTCCTAATAATATCAGCACCAAAAAATTATCGATACATCGCTTAAAAAAAAAAAAAAAAGCACAGGCCATGAAGGCCCAACGGTACAGACCGGCTACTGTGTCATCTTCAGCCCACAGGCGTCACTGGATGCGGACAGGGAGGGGCATGTGAATGTGCTCAGCATACCACTCTCTTGCCATATGTCAGTTTACAAGACCAGAGCCAGTTGAAGTAGCTCCTCAGTTTGCCTCACAAGGGCTGAGTGCACCCCGCTTGCCAACAGCACTCGGCAGACTGAGTGGTCACCCATCCAAGTGCAAGCCCAGCCCAACAGTGCTAACCCAACCCACCATGGCTTCTAGCCATGATTTGCTTATCCTGACCAGGACTTAACAGATTATCTTCGGCTATTATAGGCAATGCTTGGACATTTACTCGTGTGGTGATGTGGCTGCTTTCCTGCAGGTTTTAGACCGTTCTCCATCTCTAATGAACTTGAAATCAGTAAGCTGCTAGATGCTGACAAAAATTTCTCATTGATTATTCTGTTACTTACATTACCTGGTTGACATCTCTTCAGTTAAAGCTGAATATTTTGTTGTTCTTAAGATATACGGGCTTGTTGCAAACCACTGTAATGATTGTAGCTGCTAAGTAAAATTTCTCATTTGTTTTGAGCATAGTCTATAAGACACTGTACTTAGGGTTGGAAAAGATCTGTGGATTATCCATGTGTTGACGTCCCATATAATTTCTACAGCCTTGAAATGAATTTTGGGGTCGTTGTACAAAGGAGTCAATACTGTTTGCATAAACTAGTCTGAAATGGGTTCCTTTGGTGTCACTTCAGAGTGAATGGATCAATGTGTCCTCAGTAGCACTTTGTTGACCTGAATGCTGCCAAATTATAAAAAGATTAAGACTCACACTTACCTCTGTTCTGAGTAATAGCGTGTCCTGCTCTTTTAGATAGACTGTGTCCATGGGGGTACTCATTTTTATAAAATAGTGAGTGCAGTGATTGAAGCAGCTTAGGTTCACAAAAGTTTGTGGTCATTGGAAGTAAACTTGTTCCATAATAACTAACATTTAAGAAAAACACTTACTGTGGTTTCTTCATTTATTGTTGTCCATATACCAGTTTCCTATGTAGTTGGATCTATTTAAGCTTAGGGCAGTACACTGACCGGCGGCGCAACTGTGGTGGAAGGTTAATTTTGTGTTGCATGTGTTTTGTTTGCATTTTGTGTAAATATTTTATCTGAAGTATTTGACTTTAGTTGTTTGGCAATTAATGGCATCTCCCTTAACCTCTCTGGGTAAGTTCCTCTACAACCAGTACCTCCAGCCTTCCTCTTCAACTGAAAAATGGAAAAGTAACATTTTATAATATTGTTACATAAAAACTAATATTCTGTGAATAGTACTTTTAATCATATATTTGTTTAGAATATATATGGTGCTTTTGCAGTAATCTGGTGAATATAACTTCATAAAAACTATAACAAATTTCCATTGTCATTTGCTTTTGGTGTTGATTGTACATAATCGTTCAGGCATGTCCTATGGAAGTGAAATGTTTCTATGTATAACATTATTAGACTGTCAGATCTTTGAAGATAATGAGATGACAAAGCCACTCGCTCACTCCCAACGTATAACTAATTAGAAAGTAATGTCCATACAAGTTGTGATACATACATGTTCGATCACTACATTTATTATAAAATATACACATTTTATTCTATTAATTACTGTATATGCAACAGGAAGCACTAATTTCATTCGTAAAAAGAAACTGAAGCATATTTTATTGTGCTAAACTTAACACATGGGAACTTAAGGTTTTGTAAAACAATTACTATAGTAATATGTCCAGTTGAGGGATACAAAAGTTTTCTGATCAATAAAGTATGTGGCAGCTATGATAGCCCCCCTCCCAAAATATATCCAGAAAGAGTATATATCGAGATGTGGTTTTTGCTAAGTTAGAGCAGATGATGTGGTGAATTTTCTGACGTGCAAGTAATTTTTATTGTTTATAGCTGCCAGATTAAGACAGCACATTTTTAAATGTTCTCAAAAATTACTTTTTAATGGGAGTGTTTTTACAATGGGAAGAGCCTTTGAAAACAACTGTTGTCCTGTCTGGAGAAGAAATACCACAAATTTCAGCCCTGGTGTACCACTTGTAAGCAGACACATAATTTGCGGATGGTTTGTATGTTCATTATTATGACTGCCATATCAGGTGCTCAAAATGTCAACATTCACCATTGTTACATTGCTGTAAAACAGTTTTGAACAAACAGTACTGCACATTGAATTTCATCTGGACTTAATACAGTACAGGCCTGCGTTGTGAGGTATTTCATGTCTTAGTCATCCATGTTTCCTTGTTGACATTGTTTTGATTTTTCCTACAGATAAAAGTCTAGAGATGTTATGTTTTGTGTGTGTACAGGATGTCCTGTGGCTTCCAAATGGCTGATCCAGTAACCTCCAAATGTCTGTTAAGGAGATGTGTAATTATCTGTGCAGAAGTGGCAGGACATTGTCATTTTGGTTCTACAAGAATTCCCGTTATGTCCAGTAAGATATGTTCCAGTAAATGTGGCAGCATGTCTGTTAGGAACTGTAGATATAAGTGTCACTCAAATGAAAATGAGGCAGACTATATAATGAGCATGGCACAGATGTTGATAGCACGGGTAGAAGTGTCCTCTATTGGGAATCAGGAAGAAACAGCACAAACATTCACCACTGTGCCATTTTCCGTGCTCAGTGTAAGGTCAGTGAATCGTGTCCACAGCTGACTTCACTGTGGAGGCTGGGAAAGAGGCTTTTGACTGTGGAATGATTTTCAGGAAGTGAAACTGATACTTGCATTTGTGCTGTGCATGACATATATAGTATGTCATGTGCATGTGTATTTGCTTAGAATAATGCCGTTGAGTGAT
This sequence comes from Schistocerca americana, assembly GCF_021461395.2. Taxonomy (NCBI): domain Eukaryota; kingdom Metazoa; phylum Arthropoda; class Insecta; order Orthoptera; family Acrididae; genus Schistocerca; species Schistocerca americana. The sequence goes on along the minus strand of NC_060125.1, from coordinate 599,787,624 downwards.
AGCAGTCAGCCAGGACATGCTCAGCGGGTCATTACCCCCTTCTGTCATTCCTGCTCCTGCGGTGGATGCTGCTGTCAGAAATGACTGACAGCAGATGACATTTGGTACATGTTAGACATCAGTTATGGTACTGCTCACACCATCGTGACAGAGCTTCTGAAGTTCTGGAAAATCTGTTCGTAATAGGTTCCCCATAGCATGACAGAAGAACAGAAGTTGAACAGAATGTCGACATTGCTGCAGCACCAGAAACGTTTATCATAATGAAGAATATATTTTCCTGTCCCTCATTGTCACTGGAGAGCAACTGTCAGAGCTGACAAGGGAAGCACATGGATTAACCACCCAACGAAAAATTCCAAAGCCATGCATGCTGTCTCCTGGAAAGTCATGATTACCTTTTCCTTTCATTGTAAGAACACACTGTTCATATACTTTCTAATACATGGTGCCACAATTAATGCAGAACAGTATGTGGCAACTTTGCAGAATTTGAAGCATGCCAAGTCCAGACAGCCAGGAATGTTGATGCACATCATCATTCTGTTCCAGGATAATGCCTGCCCCCATATTACCAAGGTTGTTTTTGACAGTGTTGCAGAACTTTTGCTGGGAAGCCCTTACACATCCTCCATACAGTAAAAATCTCTTCAAATGTGATTTCTATATTTTCTGAGCCCCAAAGAAACACATTCATGGCTATCAGTTTGCTTTATATGAAGAGGTGCAGGCCTAGGTACAGCCATTGTTCCGCAGGCAACCGCTGACATTTTTCCCTGAAGGCGTTGACCATCTTGTCTCTCTATGGGATAAATTTATTAACAGTTTTGACGATTACTTTTGAAATAATAAACAGTATACTTACTTCTGTCTTGCTTTCATTTGACTATTCCTTATATGTACAAATACTTTGAGGTCTATCATATTTCTTTGATATGGAGTCCATTGCCATTCACATTTTGGCCATCTTGTGCCTGACATTCGCTGTAAGTGACCATACCAGAGTAGGCGCTTCCTTTCTATGTGGTCTTGGATTGTGCTTTTGACATTCGTAACCTCTCTGATCCTATCATTTCTAATATGATCAATCCTGGAATATCTACAACTCTGTCTCCAGAAAACCACCTCGACAGCCAGCAGGCGATCTTCCTGCCTCTGAGTTAGTTCCCACAACTCTGCACCATATGTTGTGATATGTTCTATAATTGTGTGGTAGATGGTATGTTTTATTCTGCACATTATGTTTTTGTTCCAGAGAATACCATTTAGTTGTTTTATGGCTCACTTGCCCTGGCCAATTTTATTGTTTATATCATCCATACTTGTACCATTGGACGACAGTGTCACTCCCAGGTACATAAAATTATGACACCCTTTAACAGTATTGGTGCCGAGTTGTAAGTCATTAACAGCATTTTCTCCCACTTTCAGATATTCTGTTTTAGATACGTTTATGACAAGACCTCATTTTTCATATTCTTCTCTTATTTTGCGGAACATGTAATTTGCATCTTCCTCGTCTCCGGCTACTAACACTTGGTCGTAAGCAAAAAATAAAGTGAACAAGAAATCATCATCTATGGGGATACCCATTCCTCTGCATTTCCTTTTCCAGGATTTTAGTGCCTTCTCTAGGTAGATCTTAGAGTGTAGGTGCGATTGTGCATCCCTGGCGTAGTCCCTTTGTCACCTCAAACTCTTGAGATAGTTGATTTCTCACTTTTACCATTGCCGTGCAACCTTGGTAGAGGAGTCTGACAGCTTTCACATAGCTCGGTGACACACCATTATCAATTAGACTTGTCCTTGGCTTGCTCTGGAGAACTGTCTCATAACCTTTCTGGAGGTCTACAAAGACAAATTGGGTCGTAAGGCCCGTTGCTGTCCTTTTCTCCACTAGGTTTTTGAGGGTAAATACTCCATCAGCACAGGAGTGACCCAATCTGAATCCATTTTGTTCTTCAGATTCAGTTATTTCTTCTTCTATCCTCTTTTTTTAGGATATGGCCATAGACTCACCATGGATGGCATCACACTAATACCACAATAGTTTGCACGATTTCTCCTGTTGCCCTTCTTAAATATTGATGTAATTATTGCCTTTTTCCACACCTTTGGGGCTTCGTCACCTCTAAGGCATTTGTCAAAAATCACTGCCAATATCTCAAATAGTTTTGACGGTGTTGCTTTAACCAGTTCTATATAATTAATCCTGGGCCTGGTGTCTTTCTATTTTTCATGGCATTAATTGCATTTTGGACGTCCTCTGTAGTTATCAGTGGTATATTTTCATTACTAATATCAATGTCTGGTGGGTTCTCAGTGAATTAGTAATCCTTGATAGTGTTCACTCATTCCTGCATGCCAATGACGTTTATATCTGCTTTATCTTTATTCTGTGTTGTCATTCTTTTTAATATCTTCCAGGCTTTATTTGCTCTTGTATTCCCCATGCTTTTTTCTATCTCTTCACCAGTTTCCTGCCAGGCTTCGTTTTTTGCCCTAATTATTGTTTTCTGTGCATCTTTTCTCCACTCTGTATTCCTGTCAATCATTGTCTGATCTTGAGTTCAACGATTTATTATAAGCTTTCTTCTTACTTTCTACCTTCTCTCGTACCGAGTGGTTCCACCACTCATCACATATTCTATTACTCTTTTGGATTTTTTTTTTTTTTTTTTTTGAAAACCAGTGATTCATAAGCTGCGTTATGAATGGCTTCTTAAACCATCTCATACATCTCATCTGCAGAGGTTCCTTCAACGGCAGCAAATTTTTCTGCTAGCCTTTGCTGGTACAAGAAATGGGTAGAACTACAGTCAAGGTTTTATAAATTATCTTGAATATTATTGGCTTTCTTTGGCTCGGTTTCCACTTGAATTTCTGTGTCTTTGATAAACTTGAATAATAGCTTAGACATAACAGAAAATGGTCTGATCCACACTCTGCACCTCTCATAGCCCTCACGTCTTGTACTATTAGCTTTGTTGTTTGTTTTATTATGACATAGTGTATAATGGACGTGAGAGTAATGCTTGGGGTACAGTATTGAGTGTGACCTGGTGAAAATAGCTTCTGCAATGACCCATACCCGTGTTGGGCTGGTGCCTGCTTTCGTGCGGCATGATCAGCCCTAGTTGAACCGCTCTATCAGGAGGGTAAATATGGAGTTGGATCAGTTGCATAGGGCGGTCACTTTGTCAGACATTGGATTGGTTCCTGTTGAGGCTATTGATAGGGGGGATTTCACAAGGCGTGGCCTACACCTCAGTAGGAAAGGGAAGGGTAAACTGGCAGGGTTGTTAGTGAAATCCGTAAGGGTGGACACTCATACTCATGGATGTACCTCTGTTTTAGACTAAAATCAGTGTTCAACAAGAAGTTCAGGCAGGCAGGTGCTAAAGAGGTCCAAAACGCACAAGATTCTCACAACAGTAAAGTAAATAATAATGTTACCATATTTACCCAAAATATTGGTGGATTAAAGAAAAAAGTAGATTCTCACAAAAGTAAAGTAAAAAATAATGTTACCATTTTTCACCAAAATATTCCGAGATTGAAGAATAAAGTAGATGAGCTACTGGTTCGTTTGGATGACATTGAATCTGATAATGTAATAGAGATACTATGCCTGTCTGAACATCACGTTGTGTCTGATATGGAAAAGGTAAATATCAGTGGTTATAAACTAGCTGCACGTACGAGTAGAGAGAATAAGGAGCGAGGAGGAGTTGCTATATATGTCAAAAGTTATCACTGTGTAAAAAGCTTAGATACAAAAAAGTTTTGTCTAGAGCAACATATAGAAGCACGTGCCTGTGAACTTCAACTGAAGGCGGGCTCTTTTATAATTGTAACAGTATATAGGTCCCCTTCAGGAAACTTCAATTTATTCCTGGGAAACTTGGATGCCTTGTTGTGCTATCTGTCAGATAGCAAATTATTATTTGCTTTGATTCACTGAAAGAGTGTAATAGGAAGAATGACCTGGAAGTCTTGCTTGGTTCTTTCAATTTGACACGTGTCATTAATTTTCCTACTCGGGTAGTAAAGGACAGCAGCACATTGATAGATAACACTTTTGTGTACCAAGATGAGTTTAAAAACATAAATTCTTGTCCTGTTGAGAATGGCCTTTCTGATCATGGTGCTCAGCTAGTTACAGTATATGACATAGCTCCATTCAGTAATTCAAAACGACCCTCCAAAGTTGTGTGTTCAGTTAATGACTCAACTATTGGAAATTTCAGGGAAAATCTTCAGCAGGTAGACTGGAATGGGGTGTACAAGGAACCCGATGCTAATTTAAAATATAACTTATTTCATGATACACTTGTAAGAGAATTTGAAGACTTGTTTCCCCAAGAAAGCAGTTAACTCTAATTATAAGAAACCATGCAAAAAAACCGCTTACTAAAGGAATAAAAATATCTTGTAACCACAAAAGGGAACTGCATCTAACAACAAGAAAGAGTAATGACCCAGAAACAGCCAAATATTATAGAAATTACTGCGCTACGCTAAAAAAGTTTTTTAAAAAGTCCAGAGGCATGTGCATCATGTCTGAGATTAATACCTCTGATAACAAAATCAAAACAATTTGGAATATTATTACAAGGGAGACAGGTCAACCAAGAGTACAGGATGACGGCATTGCCATCAAAGCGAATGGAAACTTGACAAACAACAAGCCGGAAGTCGAAAACATTTTGAATAATCATTTTTTAAATGTTGTAGAGAAAATAGGATCTAAATGTTCGTTAGAAGAAGCAAGGCAGTTAATGGAAGAGGTCTTACCCACACAATTTGATACAATTGAAATTCCACCCACCCCTCCTTCTGAAATTAGGAAGCCACATATGTAATAGCTCTCTGAAGCAGGGTATTTTCCCAGATAGACTGAAGTATGCCATTGTTAAACCACTGCATAAAAATGGGGATACGTCTGATGTCAACAACTACCGCCCAATCTCTCTTCTGACTGCCTTATCCAAAATTCTTGAAAAAGTAATGTATTGTACAGTAGCTTCACACCTTTGTAAAAATAAAGTTTTAACAAAATGTCAGTTTGGTTCCCAGAAAGGTTTTTCAACGGGAAATGCTATATATACTTTCACTAACGAAATATTAAATGCTCTGAGTAACCGGAAGTCACCTCCTGTTGGGATTTTTTTGTGATCTCTCAATGGTTTTTGATTGTGTAAATCATAGAATACTTCTAGATAAGCTCAAGTACTTTGGTATGAATGTGACAACGCTCAAATGGCTTAAATCATACCTAACTGGAGGAGTGCAGAAAGTTGAAATAAGCAGTTCACATAATATGCAAAAAACTGGTGATTTCTCAAACTGGGGAACAATCAAGAATGGGGTGCGGCAAGGTTCGATCTTGGGTCCTCTGCTGTTTTTAATGGATATTAACGACTTGCCATTCTGTATTCACGAAGATGCAAAGCTGGTACTTTTTGCCGATGATACAAGTATAGCTGTCACACCCAACAGACAAGAATTAACTGATGAAATTGTAAACAATGTTTTTCAGAAAATCATTAAGTGGTTGTCTGCAAATGGGCTCTCATTAAACTTTGACAAAACACAGTATATACAGTTTCACACAGTAAATGGAATGACACCATTAATAAATATAGACTTCGATAGGAAATTGGTAGCTAAGGTAGAATATTCAAAATTTCTGGGTGTATGCATTGATGAGGGGTTGAACTGGAAAAAAACACACGGAAGATCTGCTGAAACATTTGAGTTCAGCTACTTATGCTACTAGGGTCATTGCAAATTTTGGCGATATACATCTCAGTAAATTAGCTTACCACACCTATTTACATTCTCTGCTTTCATATGACGACATATTCTGGGGTAACTCATCATTGAGTAAAAGAGTGTTCTTTGCACAAAAGCATGTAATCAGAATAATTGCTGGAAGTCACACCTTTTATTAACCTGACATGTTCCAAATCATTACGAAGTGTCGTATTCATGATCTACGGAACAAGTACTAATCTAATCTAATCTAATCTTGGTTTCATCCATGTGTATTTGTGGATGTCCTTATGCTTGAACCATCCATTCAGAATTCTTAAATCATTTTACGTACAAAATTCTATCAATCTTTCACCATTATTATTTATGGTTTCTTCACCATATTGTCCCACTATGTTGTCATTAGCTTTACATCCTGTTCTGGCACTTAGGTCCCCTAGTAAAATGACTTCTTTGCATTTCCCTATGTTTTGAAGAGATCTCGTCAATTGAGTGTAGAATAAGTCTTTCTTCACTACATCAGCATCGTCGTTTGGTGAATAGACCAAAATAATCATCACAGAATGGTCCTTTATTTTCACCTGTGCAGAATTCTATCTCTGACATATTCCCAGCTGGAAGTTTTTCTTGAGTTGTTTTTTTATGGCAATGGCAACTCCACTTTGGGCTCGTTGTTCCTTTGGTATGCCACTATAAATGTATATGTAATCATTTATCTCTTCCGTACCATGCCTTTTCACTTTGGTTTCTGTTTGGCTCACTATGTCGACGTCAAGGCACTTTAAAGAAGTAAAGTTTTCACGTTTCTTTGTAGAAATTCCATGTATATTCCATGTTACAATTCTCATTGTCCTCTTTCGCGCCTGTTGTCGTCTTTGTTTTGATCCATTCCGTTCCGAGGCTAAATTGGGAGGTTTTGCTTTTTGATTTCTTTTGTTAGGGTGGACTGGAGGTCCAATGCCTAAACCCCCCCACTTGAAGGACCAAGTGATTTTTAATTGTGGTTTTCTTCCACTAGACGATTACCTTTCTGGGCTCAGGGACTCTGTCTATCCCTCCCTTGGGTTCTTTGGGGAATGAGGTGCCACTTAACGCCAAGTCTGCGGCACCGAAGTCCATCTTCTTCACCTTCCTTGCTGATGTGGTCTTCACTTGCAACCCTGGGCATGGGTAACATGTCATACCCCATGATACTGGGTCCCCAGAAGAACTTTGCCACCAGCTCGAAATCCGGGCCCACTCCTGTGATGTGGATGTGCCTGCTGAGAATTACCCAAGTGCACTTAGAGAAGGGGGATCTAAACACCCTGGGGCAGGTTAATGTGCGTGTATGGTTCCATGCACAAAGGCAAATGAGCACTAATTATGCAGTTCTTGAGATGCCTGCCCCACATATTGGCAGACAAAGGTGGTTGTTCATACATTTCTCTCGGTCAGTGTAGATTTGCAGCTAACCAGTAGTGCTTATTGTAAACATTGATTTGTCCCTGATTAGTAAACAAAATCTTGTATAGGAACTCTGCAACAGTTTGTGATTTTCGTAAACATCATTCAGAGAACTGTAATTGATTTTGAAAGTCATTGCCATGAAGCTGTCAATGGAGCATAAAGTGGGAAGGATGAAATGTTTTTGAGTGTATAATTAGCAGAATATTCTATTGGCTGATCTCTCCTGCACATTAAAGTTGCCACGTTGTGATGCATATTACTGCTGCTGAAATTGTAGTTGAATTTCTCTCATCAGTTACTGTTTTTCTTTCGCTGCATATTTTAATCTTCAGTGTTCCATTTATATGTCTTTTTTTATGAAGATAAAAAGAGAGCCTGTGATTACTTGATACGATTAAGATTCAGTTCATAATACAGCCACACAAGTGCTATTGACAGTTTGACTTCATTCACCATATGCAAAAACCACATCAACTTTTTTGACTGTCGTATACCTTCTGAAGTTTGAGATCTTCATCAGGAAATTGTGTGATCTCTACAGCAGCAGGTGCAGACTGATGAACATACATTCATGGGTAAATGTGTGGACTGTACTCAAGGTGGAACAGTAGGTTAGACGTTTGAGTGACTGCTGCTTTTTGTGGCACGACAGTGAAGTGGGCACAGCGCAGCAACTTTGCATACCTACCGCAACCAATCATGTAATGCGCTATTGTGTACGTGTCTATAACAATGCTCCAATGTTGTTGCAGCTCTATAGAAAACTGTTGTTTCGCCTGGAGCCATTTGCGCTTTACACTTGAAAACTGGCAACAGCACAACCAACTGTTGGGTATATTTTTTCACTGGCAGTATATAGCCCCAATAAAAATATAGTCATTATCAGAAAATTCACCACTTTCCCCATTTTAAGTTTAAAAAACTGCACTTTCATATATTCACTTGTTCGGGATATGCTTGGGAGGTATGTTTTAGTTGTACTACCTTGTGTTATCATTTCTGTTGCGTGTAAATGGCAAGTGGACATTGCTTTCCAACAAACTTCACTCTGTACATTGCCTTCCTTAACTAACATTTTGTGCTGTGGTGGTGATGTAATTTATGTTTGATACATAGTGATTTTTTTGTTTCATTTTATGAAATGAAATACATAACTGCATGATGGCTACTTTATTAGGTATTGAAAGTATTGGTATTTTTATTTTATTTTTATTATGTTCTTGAAGTACACTGTACAGTAATCAAATAAGAGAACAATGTGCTAAATATTTTAGTTAAAACAGAAGTGATCTGCCGAGATTAATTTGAGGTACTTACTTCCAGTCACACAATATTTTGGTTTATTTATGTATTTGTTTGAAAAAATACTTGTTATTAAACTGCTGATGCAGTAAGTTAGTATACAATGCAGTGGAAGAATTTAGACACTTTTCTCTTGTCCTTTAATTTTTTGTTGGGAAGGTCTACATTATTTTCACTCATTATATTGACATCTTTGCAGTCTAAGTGCCTGTTTTTTCCCAGGAAACTTTGTGTGTATTATTTGGTTGATATCCTGATTGTAATTATCATCACATTTTTGCAGTCTTGTAATCCCACATTATTTGTCTTTCTTGTGTTATTTTCTATTGTAGCTGCTGTTGGACCAGTAAATACAAACATACTCTAATTGCTCACTGTTGGGAGAACCTGTGCATCACAAAATATGATTACACATTTGTTGGCACTCATTGCACATTGTCAGTCACAGTTGATGTTCCCTTCTGCCCAGGCCTATACTGTTGTTTATTTACTGTGATCAAGAGGCTTTAATCTGTCTAACCAGTTATTACACTGGTACCTCTCTAAAAATGGATTAGTAATCTGTTGGATGTTGCACTTCACGTAAATCCCCTTCATATGTCACTAAACTGATGCTGTCACTAACCCATTTTTAGGAATGTATGGCAGAAATGTCTTACAGAAGATTTTCTCTTGTGATATATCGTTTGCCTGGCCTAACTTGTGATTCATTTGTGAAGCACTCTTCATATTTGATAACACTTCTCAGACATTGTATCCACTTATTTTCTGTTTGAAGGAAAATCTTACGAAAAAACCGATAGCGTGGCTATGGGTAATCTGTTATCGCTTATTGTGAAACAATATATGAAATACTTTGAAGCAGAATCCCTAGAATCTGCGCTGTTGTAACCAACTTGTTTCCATTGGTATGTGGTCAACATGTTTGTGATGTGGCCACATCAGATGGAGAAGCTTCAAAAATCCCTGGAACATTTAAAACTGTGTCTGTCATAATATAAAATTCATGATGGAACTTAAAAAAAAGAGGATCAATTGCTTTTCCAGTTGAGAGAAAAAAGGACTAGACCACAGTGTATTTAGTAAACTTATTCACATTGATCCCTCCCTCCATTCCCCAAGCCATCACTGTCCGTGACAAAGATATTTGGTACTAAAGACTAGCCCATAGACCTCAAACACTTTCAAAGAAAGCCTGCCAAAGAACTAAAACACCTACTAATAGTGTTCCAAAGTAATGGATACACAGTTCGTCAAAACTGAACGAGCATTGCAATCAAAATCAAGAATGCCTAAGGAAGAGGTTAAGGCTAGCCCACAAAACAGAAAGGTCAGTAGGCTCCTATGGAAACATTGTATTTAGCATATTTTACTTGCTTTAACCAAGATAAAAAGTCTTCTTTGCAGTGTTTAAGAGAGTCTTTGAGATAGATGTGTGTCACACTTCTTGCGAACGTTGACATGCCCTATGTGGGGCAGACCTACCAGAACAATCAAGGAGAGATGCAAGGAACATGAGCGACAACCCAACTGAATCAGCTAACCAAACCAGCTGTCATCAAGCACTCCTTCGAATATAGACACGAACCCGAGAACAGTATTGTGGTGCAAACAAAAAGTTTTTGTGACATCATAATTAAAGAGTTTATTAAAATGTCAGAAAACCTACCGAGCGAGGTGGCGCAGTGGTTAGCTCACTGGACTCACATTCGGGAGGACGACGGTTCAATCCCGTCTCCGGCCATCCTGATTTAGGTTTTCCGTGATTTCCCTAAATCGTTTCAGGCAAATGCCGGGATGGTTCCTTTGAAAGGGCACGGCCGATTTCCTTCCCAATCCTTCCCTAACCCGAGCTTGCGCTCTGTCTCTAATGACCTCGTTGTCGACGGGACGTTAAACACTAACCACCACCACCACCATCAGAAAACCTAATAACAGAAGAGCATCAAAGGGCATGTTGGGCATCAAGAATTGAACCCGGTTATAAATAATGGCATGAGGCCAATAATTGTTCACAGTCAAGTTGGCATGCAGCGAGTACAGAACAGGAAAACTCTCAGCACCTGAAGGAGACGGCTAGGTCGGTTGTTGGAATATTGTGCGTAAAATGGAAACAACAAGACAGAACACGTAGAGAGGAAGAACATCATTAATAAGGTCACAGTGAGAAAACCCTAGAGGTTATATAGGTATTTCTCCTAGTGAATTGATTTCTGTAATACAGTTTGATCAACGTGATCAGATCCATCATCTGCACTGAGGTGGTGTCAATGTAAAGAATGGAAAAAAAAAAAAAAGAAGAAATGAAGGTAGCTTTTTATGTCTCTAACAAATAATGAAAATATACTGTTAAGAAAATGTCAAATAAGATCTACAGTCTCCTGTATTTGCATACAAATGAAATATGTAAAAGGTTTTAAATCTTCAAAAAAATTGGGCGAAGTGTCTTGCAAATAGAATTAAGGTTGGTGATGTGATGGCAGAACACAGCATGATCCTTGTCCAGTACTCTACACAACCTTTCATCCGTCCTGGAGTTGATCATTGGCATTTGTTGCTTTCTTGTACATCCAACCCATTCACTTGATTTACTTTTTCTTCTGTGGCTATATTTGACAATTTCCAAAATGTAAAGATTCGTCTCTCTCTCTCTCTTGGGAAATGTTTATGTTAATGGAATTCTTCCAGAAAATGAAAATGATGTAAGAAATTTGAAACACTTGGCATATTTAATACAATAGTCTGTTGCTTGTCATGTTGCTGTATGTATTAGCAATGATCCAGTTTTATGCACAAACAGTCAAATGTTTAACCATTAAATCGATTTCTGAAAATGCTTTGAAATTTCCAGGTCACTCAGCGACAACAACAACAAAGATTACTACAGCAACAACTACAAGCTGACACTCCCTCAGGAAACCATTCTGTTGCAAGTCCTGTGGTCAGGAAAGTACTGGTTGGTCCAATTTCAGCTGGTACACAGCTGCAATCTGCTAGCAACTCAAACAAAGTTTCTGTATTGTCATCAGACAGGCATCGAGCCGCTCGCATCAATGGTGTAAGAACTCCAGTGCAGCAAGTACAATTACAAGGGCAGGTGAGATTCAGAGGGCTTGTTTCTCACTACAATGTTATGTACTGTTCTCAACAGATTTTGAGTACACAAACTGCAGCTGCATTCATACAGATGTGTGACTAAACACAAGAATTGTTGTTTCAGTCAATTGGGACTTTTTTTGTACAACACTCTAAAGCCCATAGTTTTCTATAAACGATTTTCATCTCATCTCACCCAATAGTTTGACTCCAGTAAACTCCAAAGATTTTGTCTGTGATGGGCAGCAGAATTTTCTGTGGACAGAATTTTTTGACTAGTTAAAGAAAATGTTAAATTCTTAAATTTTAATTGTAATTGTGTAGAAAGGTAATACAGTTATAGCTTTAATATTTTCCACTGAAATTTCTTTAATCTTACGGTATTTAGTTCCTAGCATAGTTGAAGTTACTTCCCGGTGTTGTGCCATATGTAATTAATTGCAGTAAATGAAGAAACTCATGCTTGAATGCTGCTCACTGTAGAGTTGTTTCCATTATTTTGAAGCTTCTTTACGCTAACCAGTTACATTGTTATTTAGTGTAATATTAAGTGTATCATTATACTGCAATGAAAAGAAAGTAATTTTTTGTGCATAGCAGAGTTAGGGAGAAGCCACTAAGAACTGTTCAATGCAAGAAATTGACCTTGAAGTGTCAGATTAGAGCTAAATGTAAGTAAGAGTATGGACTAACAGAAAATACTAATATATAAATCTTCAAATTGGAAAAATTTGATGACAATAGCTCTGAATCAGACAGCTGTGAAAGTTCTGGAACCTTGAGAATAATTTAATTAGTCATTAAAAAGAGCAGTAGAAGTTACAAATACTAAAGGAAGCAAGAATTTTAACATGTTGTTGTGGATGCCTTTTACTTTGCTGCAATGAAGGGGTACAAAGTGTGGAAAGAAATTGACAATTCACAAATTAATTATGAGCCTGAATTAGTTGCAGGCATTACTTTGTTTGTCTACTGAGTTGTGGGAATTTGACCTGTTACTCACTTGTCTTAATTTCATTCTCATAATTAATAAGTTTGTAATTTTAACTGGAAGTTTTGCTGGTGCTTCAATTAGCATATGATGTATCGCAGTATCACAGCTGTGGGTTCTGTGTGGTGTCTGTTGTTTCGGATATGCTTGCTGCTGTTCAATTGATTTTTTTCTTCTCATCCCCAGAATGATGTTCCAAAAGATGGGAATGGAACTGTTCCTGTTGAGATTGATGGTATTCAGGCAACCACTTGTCTCAGCTCTGATGGGCCAGGCAGTGGAAGTGCAGCATTGCGAGGGCGTCGTGAACCACCACAGCCGCCACCTCCTCCATTGTTGGCTACAACTGAAGACTCCAACTCTACAGGGAACAGCTCGCTGGCATCGAGTGCAGGCAGTGCTAGTTGTACAGGCTCAATCTCCAGTCTAGGTCTGTAATATGTTCTATGAATGTCTTTTCAAGCCATAATGTGTAAAATTTATGTTTGTTTATATGTGAAGAACTGAGAAGAGGCAGTGAGCGTGAGGACCTGAAGCTGCGGTGTATTACATTATGAATGGATTTTTTTTTCTTTAATATCTTAAGGTTAGGTAGAAATGGGCAGTATTTTAATGGTGCAGTTTAAGTAATACTGTTATTCGTTCATTGTACCAAAGGTAAATTCAGCCAAGAAATTTATAATGTTAAACATAAAGTTGTAGAGTCGCCACAAATCACATGTTACTCTCTATTTATTTTATATCTAAAAACAAAGATGATGTAACTTACCAAACAAAAGCGTTGGTATGTTGATAGACACACAAACTCAAACACACACACAAAATTTAAGCTTTCACAACCCACGGTTGCTTCTTCAGGAAAGAGGGAAGGAGAGGGAAAGATGAAAGGATGTGGGTTTTAAGGGAGAGGGTAAGGAGTTGTTCCAATCCTGGGAGCGGAAAGACTTACCTTAGGGGGAAAAAAGGACACGTATACTCTCTCTCTCTCTCTCTCTCTCTCTCTCGCGCACGCACACACACATCCATCCGCACATATACAGGCACAAGCAGACATATTTTACAATATTATTAAAAGGAAAGTTGCTACCCAACATATAGTAGTAGAGATGCTGAATCTCAGATAGGCACAACAAAAAGACTGACATACATAAGCTTTTGGCAAACGAGGCTGTTGTCGAAAACACACACACACACACACACACACACACACACACACACACACACACACACACACACGACTCGCACACGCATGACTACAGTCTCTGGCAGCTGCGACTCAACATCTCTCCTATATGGTGAGTAGCAACTTTCCTTTTCATAATAATGTACATTGTTTGATCTTCCTTTATTTTACATGTTAAACTCAATCAGTGAAAGCATCTTCAGAAGTCAGCTGTCCTCGCGATGTGTAGTGTGATGCAAGATGTATTCTGAATTTGTATTCATGCATACTTTGTGTGCCACAAAATCTTAAGCAGTTTTAGAACTTTGGTGTCATCCCAAAGTATGCATGAATACAGATTTGGACTACATCTCGCATCGCTAGGACAGCGGAGTTCTGAAGACACTCGCGTTGTTCGAATGAAACATGTAAAATAAAGAAAAAAGTGACACTCAACTTGTGGCAGCTGTAAAATTTTAATTTCTAACGGTCGCTGTTCCCTTGCAGGCAAATGCCTGTGCTCGTGAAATAGTGTGACCAAATTGCTGGCAGGACTTACTTCAGTAGACAAAATTAATAGTACTGCTGGTAGACACATATAAAAGTGATGCAATACTTAGTTTTTGGAACTAATAATTTATTCGTCTGGAATGAGAGAGGTATGAGTTGGGGAACATCAAAAAGGGAGGGAAAGTCACTCAGATCCCAGGATTAGAGTGACTCGTCTGTAGTGAGAACAAGTTTAGAGTGATAGTTTTATGCGTGTCTATCAGCAGCACCATAAATTTTACTTCCTGAAGGTAAGTAATGCCCAGCAATGATATTACTCATTCGTATCTCTTGGGCGAATTTTTAATAGGATAGAATTTGCCAGCAAAAAGTGTTTTCACCACTTACCTTATTTATTATAGATAGGAGAATACTAATAAATTTTTGTCACAGTGCTTTTTTCAGAGTTGTTTTAATTGCAGTAATTTAAAGCAAATCAATATCATTTGTACCATTGCCACTGTAATAAACATACCTTCAGTTTCACAACATGTTAGATACAAACAATGCATGGCTATGATATTTGTACCTGGGGCTTTTTAGAGTTCTCGGAAGTAAGCTTGCAGTCATTCCACTAGATACACAGCTCTGGAATTTATATAACCCTTCTGTACATTCCTTTGAGCTTTCTCTTCTTTGGTTAATACTGCTTCCTATTCATAGAGCTGCTTTTTTCTACAAAGGTTTCTTTAATTTTCTTACTTGTAACATATCTTTCCTGTAGTCATGCATGATTATACTGCTTTGCATTCTCCTCTAGCCATCTAAGCTTTGCTATTTTTTATGTTGTGTCAATCTCAATTTTGAGATGTATGTATTCTCTTTTGTCTGCTTCATTTATTCTATGTTTATATTTTTTCTTACCATAAATTCAATTCAGTATCTCATGTTATCCATTTAGGTTCAACTTTGCCTTATGTTTCTGCCTATTTAATCCTCTGCTACCTTCACTATTTCATTTCTCGAAGGTATCTACTGTCTTTTTTTCTCCTTGTTTCAGTTAACAGTTGGCTAATGCTCCCTTTGAAACTCCCAACTCTGCTTCTTTCAACTTATCCAGATCCTATATCCTGAATTTCCTACCTTCCTGCACTTTTAATCTGCTTTTCATAACCAAAATTTAAGCGATTGTTTGGTTACTTGTCATTCTAAGTTCTTGTGTCCATACCAAACATGAATATTGGATTGTTTAATGATTGAATGAAGACCACTCAAATATAAATCATTTGTCAAAGCATTTAATTTTTTTCATGATTACGTTTCTTTCTACAGGGTGACAATTATTGAACTATATGGGGGGGGGGGGGGGGGCATGCACACACTTTAGTCAACATGTAAACATCACTACAGATATTCAGATTTAGGTTATGACATGTTCAATATGCCTGCCATCATTGGCGATGATGTGGTGCAGACGAATAGCGAAATTCTTCAGGACCCACTGAAGTGTCGGAACATTGATGCTGTTGATGGCTTCCTAAATGGCTGTTTTCAGCTCAGCAATGGTTTTGTGGTTACTGCTGTGCACCGTGTCTGTAATATAGCCCCCATGAAAAGGAGTCGCATGTGTTCAGATCCTGAGAATACAGCGGCCAATCGAGGCCCATGCCAGTTGTCTCTGGGTACCCCATAGCCAGAATGCGGTCCTCAGAGTGCTCCTCCAGGACATCGAACACTCTCCTGCTTCGATGGGGTTGAGCTCTGTCTTGCATGAACCACATCTTGTCAAAATCAGGATCACTTTGGATAATGGAGATGAAATCATCTTCCAGAACCTTCACATACTATTTGGTAGCCACCGTGATTAGACATTACACACTACACAGTGACCTATTGAGGGTGAAGAGACTTCTCGATCGCGAAATGTGCATTCTTAGTCTCCCAAATGCACAGATTTTGCTTATTGACGAACCCATCCAAGTGAAAGTGTGCTTCGTCGCTAAACCAAACCATCATCAAAGTCCTGTTCGTCAAATCTGTGGACAATAGTGTTTCATGGCCCTGGGGCTTAATGGCTGGTGGGCTAGAATTTTGTATGGGAAGAGATGCAGGTCTTAAATAACAATTCGTCACAGTGTCTCTTTATTAATTCCCACCTGTTATGCAGCTTGTCTGGGGCTGATTTGAAACACAGTGTGTGTCTTCTCGATGTTTTCAGTTGTTTCACCCCTTTTGGTGGTCCTACATTGCCGATACTGTCATCATGAATACTACCCATTCTCTCAAACTTTTGAATCAAATTCTTGATCTTTAGCACACTTGGACTGGTCGTCTTCAGCTTGCACTCAGTCGCAAACTTCCTTGGAGCTGCAGTTGGGCTGTTATTGCTCACATAGTAGGTCTTCACAAGCGCTTTATGCCCAGGTGTGCTGTACCGTGACGTTTTCATGTGCAAATGGCCGACACAACAAAGCGCATTTGCATGCGCGTACTAACTCCCTTCATGCCCCGCTGTTAACCGTGCAGTTTGAACATCCTAATGCAAGCCGTTCAGAAGTTATGACAATTTTATTTCATATGGAACAATAATTGTCACCCTGCATCATCGTCATTTCAATTTGAATAGCACTGTGATAGGCTTTCAGTATGAATCTCAAATTACAGAGTGGTTTTTAAAATCTGGTAATGTTTTTTTTATTATTAATTTTTTAAACATGTGATCTTTATGTTCACCTGTGTTTCAACAGGTGCAGGAGGCACGCAAATAATTGTGGAAGATGGGGAGAACTCTTTATCGAGTTTTGAAGGCATTCTTCTGAATGGCATCCCATCATCATTGGATATTGATGTTGCTTCTGATGACACAAATTCGAAAGATTCATCTCGCAGTTCAACTGCTGTGGTAGCAACAAAAGTTATGTCCCAACAGCAGAATGCTAAAAGCATGATGTTAGCAGATCTCCTTGAAAAGAAACCAGAAAGGAAGGACCCACCTGTACTAAATGGTGTCCTGGGAAAGAGTTTTGAACTAGTGGAGAACCACCTAGAAAAGGTAAGTAATTGCACAGAATAAATAGATTTTTATTGTTGCATGACATACCATATACAGTCACTAGATACATAGAGGGGAAGGTTGTGTACCTTTGACTACTTTTCATACTTTTAAACGAACCATAAGTAATTTAAGCAGTATTCTTATTATGTAATTTTATAGCACATACCTTATCACACATTGCAATAATACTACTGTCTGAAACAATTTTGTAGAAGGATTACTTTTAGTAGAATTGTGCAACTGATTAAAGGTACAATGATACGGTTGTACCTTTGACCACCTCCTGTTGTACCTTCGACCATCCAAAGAAAATAGAACATTGACCCGAAAACTAACAAAAAAATGTAATTTGTTCCTCTTGTTGTTATTGTATGTGATTGAAAAATTGCAAAAATTTTATTTGTCCACAGTATTGTAGTTGCAGTTAAGCGAACTTGCCAGCAATTATTCTTCTTGACACTACACTGATGTTATCCACAAGTGGCTTTGTGAAAATGTGGATATGCTTCCTGTACTACCTCATAAATTTCACCTCAAACGTCTCTTTTTTTCCCCCCTCTACTTTTTTGAGCTGCAGAATGTTTTTATTCCTTTTCCTGTGTCAGTAGGCACCATAAACCAAATGTAATCTTTTCTGAGCTCAAGGTAAGGTTGAAGATAATTGTTAGTTAGACCTGCTTTATTTAGGTCTTCTGAATCATTTAATTCGTTTTCACACAGGTCACTTGATTCATGGCTTCAGAGTCAGAAGAATCATCGATGAAACATGATGTAGCTATAATTTTCTTCAGCTTGGGGACAGAAGGCCTGGCCTACATGTAGGTTAATTTTCTTTCAGCACAGTGAGAGTCTTCTTTATTTTCTGAACTACTTCCTTTTGACGGTTGTTGACTACTATTCCAGATTTTCCTCTCTTCCAGCCTTTGCTATTTGTTTTGTGTCAGCTATTGGGAAAGGACACATCATTTCTTGAGTGACAGGCTGATTCTTTGAGTCTGTGGAAGGTTGTGCTTCAAGAAGCAGTTCTCCTGAGTTTTCTTGAATTGAACTGCTCAAGTTTACATCATCAATTCATTTTTCCCCAAAAATATTTTCACACAGTGGAACCAGCCCTGAAACTCAAAAGCCACCATTGTTTTATGACAAAATGCTTTTGGAAAGGCTATTCATAGAAGTACTGCAGTCTTATGTACTGTAACGTGTTTTTTTCCAGCAGTCTTTCATGGCAGTGTTGAAGTAAGTTTTACAAGATTCAAATACTCTCCTGTCAAGAAGCTGCTGCTTATGACTTGTATGAGGTGAAAAGTCATAACGAATTCCCACCACCTGTCCAATGCTGTTACTGTAATGCTAAAATGGCTTTTGTGATTGCCCTTCAGTAAAACCACAGCACTTTCTTGATTGGCTTTGACATGCTGGGTGAAGTGTTAAAAAACCTTTTCATTGGACCATCCTGAATGAGATTCTCCTCCAATGAACCCAGGTGACGCACCATGCAACATAAAATATTTAAAATGGTTCCCTACAGCATTCGCTGTAACGTCATCTGTCACATTCATGCCTCTTCAGCCTGATGTGACAGCTCCAGTTTGCTTACACCCCTCTGGGGCTAGGATTTTGGTATGAATGCGGACTGTTGACATTCTAGTCTCATCCAAACTCCAAATATTAGATGGCCGGAAAGGATGTCATAATACTTCCTTGTAGTTCTGGAAAACAACTTCCACTGTCTCGTGATTGAAGGGAATGGCTGAGAAACACTGGTTCCTGTTAGTTTTCACAAAGACAGTTCATTGGAGTACCTCTTACCAAAATCTTTTAACCACTGAAATTCAGCTTTCTTGTGTTTTCCAGGATTGAGGAAAATTTTTACTGTTGGCCACAGCATATTGGTACACCAGTTGCCTTAGAATTGTGAGGCTCAAACCATGGTGCATCTTGGCAGCTTTGTTTCTATGTGTAACCAACAGTAGATACCCTCATTGTTGAGAACTTTTTTTCATAGCTAAGTTAGGTGGATACACAAACTTTTCCTCTCTAGATGCATTTAACAGTTTTCAGGGGAAGAAGAGTAGATTTTTTTAAGCTGAACTATTTTGTTGCATTAGCTCTTACTCCCTCTTGCTTTCACTATTATTGTGGGTTAATTCTGTTTTACTTCTTAGCATTCTGATTTTTTTGAAAAAATATTATTGGCGGAATATAAATTCACATTGTATCTTTGACTTGCGAGACGTACAGAAAAATGAGTGGTTGGAGGTAAGGTTTTCATTTAGAACCACATGTAAATGTTCAGTAATTTTTTAAGCTTAAGCTTTTTTGCAAATACTACTCAAAATTTGCTATATTATATACAAATAATGAATAATTTAAAATTTAAACAAATTTACATGATAAAATAATACGTCAGTGAAAGTAATCAATTTTTGAAGGAAAAAGATTGATTGCTCTCACTGTAAAAATGAGTTGAGTTCTAGGCAGGCACAGCCAAAAGACTGTTAAGATTTAGCATCGGGCGAAAGCTTTCTTCAGAAAAGAAAATATACACACATTCATTCACACAAGCAGGCACACTTCACGCACACATGACCACCATCTCTGGCAGCTCAGACCAAAATGCCTTCATGGTTGTCTACCTTTGACCGCATCATAATATCTTAAATTTTACCTCTGAGCGCTGTGACTTTAGCTGCCATCTGTACACGAAGTGAGGAACCACATACTCTAGTGTTGCCACAAGTAACATATGCACATTATTTTAAAATATGTGTATAATCCATACTTTTCTGGATGCAAACTGAGAACTTCAAATTTTACGAATATGCTTTTAAACAGCTCCACAAAAACATGAGCATCTGCTACCCCTGTGGCAAAACTAGAGTGTGATTCCTCTCTTCATGTATAGATGGCACCAAAAGTCACAATGGTCAAAGGTACAATGTATGGTACTACAATATGGTCAAAGGTAGACAACCATGATAGCATTTTGGTCTGAGCTGCCAGAGATGATGGCCATATGTTCACGATGTGGCTTGTTTGTGTGACTGAGTCGTATGTTTTCTTTTCTGAGGAAAACTGTAGCCAAAAGCTAAATCAGTCTTTTTGTTGTGCTTGTCCGCAATTCAACGTGTCATCTTTACAGTGAGTAGCAACCTATCCTTTTCCTTATATTGTCAACAGAGAGGGAAAGGGAAAGGGAAAGGGGGGATGTCATTTGAGAGATAGGAAGGGGGAGAGAGGTTACAACATAAAAAATTTTCAGTAGCTGCTACTTACCGTCCTAGTTTACAAAATCTCTTCTAAAATATAAGTTTTTTTATTTAATGTACTCCATTTAATATGATTGTGATTTTAGGTTTAAGATTTAGTTTTAAAATGCAAGTTTAAGTTCAGATTGTTTTTAGAAAGTTCAAGAGGAATGTTTTGCTGTAAGTGTAGTCAGTTGAAAACGTGTACTGATATTTTATACTGTTGTTTCTGTTTTTGTGTGAAATGTTGAGTGTAATTTGTATCAAACTGTAGATGTTTGTGGTATGTGTACTTGCATCACTAAAAGATCCACAATATTATAAGCGTTAGCCACTCCTTATTACATCAAATTCATTTGTTCTCTTACTTTCTGATAATCTATTCTTCGTGGAGGATTATTTAAAAGAAATCGTAAATTTCATACTACGAAAGCACTTATCTTTCTTCCATGTAACCTACATGTTACGGCCTCGTTATGAAGGTCACAGTACATATCCAAAGTTTCAGGACTTATTCTATGGTTTTTTCTTAGATTTTTTTCCTTCAGTTAATGACTTTAACATACAATGTGTTTTGCATGTGAAAAGTGCAATGTTGCTGTGTGATTTGTAATATTTGGGTTTTACTACAACTTGTTGCATTTGCCAGTCCATGTAGAGCAGGTAACCAAAGCTATACAACCTTCAGTATGACCATTCTTAGTAAAACCTGTTGTGTGAATGCCAACTTTTTTGTTAATGATATGCTTACTCTCTACCTCTGATGATGAATATGCTTGGTTGTCACTTTCTGGAAGGATGATTAGGACATTTAACATTGAAAAAGTTGATGAATATTACATTTTATACGTGAAAATTTTGGAAATCGTGTATTGAAATGGGAAATACTCTGGGAGGAGGAGAATGTTGGTCAACTACAACTATGCAGGTACTGAAGGATACGACAACATCCACTGTCCAGCAGCCACTGCCTGGAGGGAGAGAGAATGCTGCAAGTGCTTCACAACATCCCAATGGCAGCAGTGATGGACTCCCGTATAAAACAGTGGGAACTGTGACTGATCGTACAGAGATGACCCACTCACTGGAGGGAAACACCCATCAGATGCAGCAGCAACATCAGCAGCATGCACTAAAAAGGTGGGTACTGCCTTTCTTGCTGTATTGGATATGAATGTGCATGGAATTTTGTATTTTCATTGCTGCAGTGTTGCATGTCCCTTTAACATTGTGAACATTTTATCAACAATGCAGGTTCTAAGCATAGTTACTGTTCTATGTGTTAAAGTATGCTCAGTGACTTTATTGCTTTAAAAGACTGATGTAAAAATATGTAAAGCTTTTGAAATAGTTAATGATTAAAATACCCAACTGATTCCTAACATTTCGTGTAAGTATTTAGTACCCTGCTGCAATTGTTGACAGATCTGATTTGCTCCATTATAAATGGTTATTGTTGACAGAGTTTTTCCTGTTCGAAAGAGCATAAAAAAAGTCTTCAACAGTTGAAGCTTCAATTCCTTCTTCTGGGAGTAAGAGGGTTCAGGAGACAGAAATAGATGCACAGATCTTAGACACAAAACAAAACGGGTCAAATCTCTGAGATTGTATGATTAAGTAGAAACCAGTAGCAAGCAGCTAGTAGTATATGGATACTTCAGTAGTTACTTAAGAACTAATGTCCAAAAGGAGACTTGTTAAGACACACACAGAGCCATAAGAGGGGAAAAGGTAAACTTGAATAGCAGAAAAGAAAGAAGGGGGGGGGGGGGGGTCGGGGTCGGAAGGAGTGATGCTAAGAGAATTCACTTTTTTTGCTTCACGATTGGGAGACATGGCTTAAATAGTGTGGATGTCAATCATACTGACATGTACTATGCGGTGTACTGTACTGTATTGCACAATAAGACATTATTTAGCCTGAGTCCTACTTCTGTGGGAAGTTAATTTCACTGAGGGTTTGGTTGTGTTAATGAGGGTACGGATACGTTTATTAGCAGCAGCTAGATGTTAGCAGAAGAGAAACTACTTGATGAACGCTAGGCCATGGTACTGATGGAGGCTGCACATGTACTTGAAACATTTCCAGATAACCTTTTTACATGAGTTTGCAAGTCAGCTGGCATTTCGCATTATTCTTGACAACCCCTGTGAACTGTTTGTATGAAATATTTCTGGTGAAGTCATTAACAGGTGTCTGTAATTCCTGGGGCATTTGAGGGTTTTTCTAAACATTAACTTCTCTAAATGTTACATTTGCTGAATCCCAGAAGTAAACGTGTGATAGACATGGGGTCTGGAGGGTAATTTAATTAAAAATGTCTCAGACTACTCAAAAACTGAGGTGTGAATGAGCTGCTTATGTACTTCCTTGGGTGCTCTTATAATGAATTTGCTTTTGGAGAAGTTTTATTAGGGGCTACATTGCATTACACCGCACCATCTTGATTATTAACAAGCATGTGTGAAGGTGTGCTGCTTCACTTGTTCTGTTAGTGACTTTCCTTACTTCCTTTCTGCTTGGTAACTTCAAGAAATGCCTCCCAGCAGCAAATAAGCTACAATCAATAAATGGCATCAGTTTAGAATAGGTATAATGTCAAATACTTTATGTATAATGTCAAATACTTCATGTAAATAAAACAGTTAGTAATTTTGATTAGTCAGAATATGTAAAATTAAATAAACATTTCTCAAAGAGCGTCTGAAAATAGGGGGTCATTTTATAGTCATGTAAATACAGTGCATTCCATGATGGATTATCTCTTTATTTGTACTTTATTTGTATGTTGCAACTCTCAGTTAAGATGTTGCCCGAGCACTCCCCCACATTAGAAAATTGCTGTGCTGCGCATGGGCAGTATGTTAAACATGTCGGGCAGTATAAGTGATGCCTTCCCAGTTAATGAGTTTGTACTTAGATGTCAGAGACTGATGAGTGATTTGTCAAATTAATGTAGAATGATGCACAGTTATGTGCATCTTAAATGAAGTTTGTAGTACATTTTCTCCATTGAGTATTGTTGGGAACCAGCTTGGCTTTTTGTATTTAGCTCCTTCGCAACAAACTTGTTCTTTCTGTTTCACTGCCCTCATTTCAAAATTTTCTATTTCAGGCCAGCAGATGAGGCAGGTCTCACCAGTGTGGAAGTAGAAACGAAGCGCCCGCACCTGGAGGTTAATGGTAATGCGTCACCTTCTCCAGCACCCTCTCCATCACCTGCATCTGCAGACACTGGAGTTCCAAGTTCGTCAGCAGCAAATCTGTATGCAGCACTGGCCGCATCAGCTCTAGAGGGAGAACTGGACCAACCAGAGTTGGAAGTGGTTCCTGTGCCTCAACAGGCTGCAACTCCGACACCACAGCAGCAACACCACCAGCAACAGCAGCAGCAGCAAACAGCAGGAAGCATACAGCTTGGCCTAAGACAGGTGTGTCTTGTAGAAGACTTAAAATTATTGTATATACTGCTTGCTACATTTGTCTGTACCTATACATCGAGGTGACAAATGTCTTGGGATAATCTTCATATCATGTCAGACTTCCTTTTGCCAGGCATAGTCCAGCAGCTCGACTCATCATGGACTCCAGAAGTCGTGGGAGCTCCCCCGGAGAAATATTGAGCCATGCTGCCTCTGTAGCTGTCCATAATTGTGAAAGTGTTGCTGGTGTAGGATTTTGTGCTTGATAATGTTCCATAAATGTTCGATGGGATTTGTGTTGGGTGAACTGGCTGGCCAAGTCATTCCCACGAATTGTCCAGAATGTTCTTTAAACCAATCACGAACAGTTGTGATCTGGTGGTATGGCTCATTGTCATCCATAAGAATTCCATCATTGTTCAGGAACATGAAGTCCATGAATGGCTGCAAATGGTCTCGCAGGTACCCAAACGTAACCATTTCCAGTCAGTGATCAGTTCATTTGGATCAGAGGACCCAGTCCATACCACGTAAACGCATTCCACGCCAGTACAGAGCCACCACCAGCTTGCATGGCATAGTGCCTTGTTGACAACATGTGTCCATGTCTTTGTGGGGTCTGCACCACACACAAACCCTACCATTAGCTCTTACCAACTTTAATCAGGACTCATTTGACCAGACCACAGTTTTCCAGTCATCCAGGGTCCAACCTATATGGTCACGAGTCTAGGAGAGGTGCTGCAGCTAATGTCGTCGTCTGCTGCCACAGCCCATTAATGCCAAATTTTGCCACGTTGTCCTAACGTATACATTTGTCATACGTCCCACATCAATTTCTGAGGCTATTTCATGCTGTGTTGCTTGCCTGTTATCATTGACAACTCTAAGCAAACGCAGCTGCTCTCGGCCATTCAGTGAAGGCTGTCGGCCACTGCGTTGTCAATAGTGAAAGTTAACGCCTGAAACTTGATATATATTCTCGTCACCCTCTTGAAGTGTAGCTTCAGCTACAATTCTACGCTTGAAGTCTGTTAATTCCCATTGTGTGACCATACTCATGTCAGAAACTTCTTCATGTGAATCACCTGAGTGCAAATGACAGCTCTGCCAATGCTCTGCCCTTTTATACCTTGTATATGCATTACTACCCCCTTCTGTATACGTGTGTATTTCAATCCCATGACTTTTGTCACCTTGATTTTACACCTTTATATTTTAACAAGAGTGGCTGCTCGTACAACAATGCTACGATTTTGAGATAGGGTGCTGATGAGCCAACCAGCCACCCATCTTACAATCTTATAATGTTGTATAATTACACATAGTTTGCTTACTTGTGTCATCCTCAGATATGTAGTTCGTTAGTTTTATGTTTAATCTCATGCAAAAGATAAGTGAACCTTTCTTGGTAGGAAATGCAGCTCAGGATGAAAATTTTTCTATTGGTGCAGTGAACCGCTTGGTGGTACAGTGAACTGCTCGGTAACTTGGAAAAAGATATTATACCGCCTCCCCCTCAGTTTAGGAAGAATCATAATGATTGTTTCTTGTTCCCTGTTCTAACACTTTAGTTGGTCAGATAGATGAGAGCAACCTCAAGCAAGCTATTCAGGTATATTTATATTTTTTAAAGTGATATTTGTTATGACTTTGAAAGCGGTTGTATGAATAAGTAATTATTTTATAACAACTCTTATGTTTCATAGTCAATTTTACTTTTGTCTCAGACAGTTAATATTTCCAGTATCAGTTTATGTAAGATCATTCTGTTTATTAATCAGTTTTTTTACAATATCTTGACATAATTGAACCTTTCCTTGCTCTCATTTTGTCCACAATGAACTCACATCAGTCTATTTCATTTATTATAATTGATAGTGTCAGACATTATTACATTAGACAGTTTAGTAGGACACATTAAGCACATTGATGTATGTTGGCTTAGTGGACACTATCAAAGCATTTTACATGTTCTGAGTGAAGCAGTACAGTCAGTGACCAGGCTGCCATTTGGTTGTTGTATTTGTAACTATAGTAACCTGACCGGAGCCTCATCTTCTTGCTTGTCTCGGTGGCACACTATTTTGTTGGCTCTAAACAGAAAACTTTTTAGTTATTGTACTATATTATACAACAGTGGCTGCAACACTACTATCTTTTAGTTTCATTAGATCACACAATTATTAACATTAACATTAAATTGACCTGTTGGACAATCACCAGTTCACTAACACTTTTATTCATATATCTGGAGAACCATGGTAGACCACCCGTCCAGTGACAGTTTCAGTGGTTACTCTTATCATGAAACTCATCTCATAATCAACAGTTTACAGACAGTTGAACACAGTTCATTATTGAAGTCACTACAAACACTTAGTGCGGTGCATAACAGAAATGCTTATGAAGTACAGTATTGAAAGCACAGTTTATACTTGCCACAACCAAAGAAGTTCATGTGGATATTTCATGAGTACATGTTATTACAAGAGAAATGGTGTGATAATATCAATTGTTCCAACTATGATGATGGACTTTCATACATTTCATTGCATAATGCAAACTGAATGAGCATGAATTCTCATAGAAAATGTTAACTGAATACTTTTTAGGCATCACCACATTTACTTGGTTTTTGATGCCATAGATGTTGCTTGTGTGCTCTCAAGCTGCGCACTCAATACGCAGATGTTAACATGGGAATGGTTAGCTGCGAATTGATTCATTTTAGGTGGGGTGGGCTACATAAAGACTTGGTTGAAATGTACTAGTGTGGATGAGCTGTATGTTCAGGCAATAATTTGATTTACAGAGTAAATAGTTAGGTAGTAACAAAGGATTACAGAACCATTATGTGTGTCTCATCCTGGAATTGTCTATTTATGACTACAGTTAGCATATTTGAAATATTATAAATTATTCAAATTTTATTTTATTTAGTGACTTAATTATTTGATGATAGATGTAATTCAGTCCAGAAAATTTAGGACAACAAAATTACAATTCAAACCTGGAAATTAAACAAGTGTAATGGCCTAAAGACAACAGTAATTTGTATGAGTTGAGTACCAATTATCTTCTAAGTTGATTAGATTACAAAAAATTAAAACTTGTTGCAGTCAACGCTGGAGTCATAGCTTTCTAATAGAATGAGTCCATATTTCCAAAGCTACGGATTAGCTCAGTTGAAATCTACTATTACACGCTGTAGCAAAATTTTCAGTTATTAATTATTCTTTGTTAACGTGGTTTTCAGTAAATTTAAATACACTACATCATATTGACAATTAACACACAAATAACAAACTGGCATGGATAACATTTTTACAGATTTGGACAGATGAGTGCATGTGCACACACACAAGTTATTCTAGTGGACTGGGGTAGTTGGCCACTACTTTGGAGTTAGGATGCAGTAGTGGGTCATTGTCAGGGTGTTGGCTGTTGGTAGCATGTACAGTGTCAGTAGCCAAACGTTTTATTCAGTTTCAAGTTAAAACACTTGTAGTGTCAGCCTGCAGTGGTTACGCCTCCCTGAGCTGTGTTAATGGCATTAAGACTGGTGGATGCTGAGGTGGCAATTAGCCAGCAGCTGCCTTAATGTTAGTGCAGAGTAGGACTGCTGACACATGATGTGTGCAGTGGCATGTTGACAGATCCAGTGTTTCTCTCCAGTTAAGGGCAGGGTGTGTCTGTAGATGTGGAATCCTGATGTTCTTGTAGCAGAAGACGGGCTCTAGCACTGAAGCCGCCCCTGGGAGTTGTGGTGTGCAGCAACAGTTCGGCTGAACAAGTACAGATGGTTGGACGTTTACACTGCCCTGGATGTGAACTGCTGCCCCTTAAGGTAGGAGTCCAGCTGAGGCTGAAACGATCCCAACGTGGCCCACTACCTGGAATGCACCAAGTCGCCATGGACTGGACTGAATCCCAATAGTCGTCTTGTCAGTGGTGGAACCTGAGTCACTTGGTGGCATCCTGCAAAAGAGTGGAATCCTGTCACCCAGTGTGGATCTCCCATCGTAGTAGATACTATCAATACTGTGGGTAGAAATGATGGATATTTATACTGCTTTGGTGCTAATTTTTTGTGCCAATGTACCACTTCTAACCAAGTACAGTGAAACCAAGCAGCAGCCATTAGATGTAGCAACTACCCCATCGTTGCTGTGGTCAGTCCACCTCTCTGCTGCATCATTGGTGCTGTGAGCAATGGGGCGTGCCTGCCAATGTAGAAACTAGCTGGTGGTGTTGCTGTATCTTATGCAGTGGTGGTTTGGATCTTGGTGTAGTGTCAGTAGCTTGTTTGCATGAGGTATGGCAGTACAGCTGTAATCAGTTGTGCAAAAAAATAGTGGCGACTCTACAATACCTCCTTCTTTCGGTGGACTCGGTCTCTGTCTTTGATAAATCTGCAAAGACTCAACAAATATGAACAATAGTGTACAATGTATACAGTCCCTCCTTCTGTACTAGTCAGCTTGAACCACAGGGTTTAGTGGCAATGAATGTAATCCACAGTTCAGCCCACTGGCTTTTCATCTGCATCTGATTGGTAACCTCTCTCAAATCTCCACAACAACTAGCAGGTTAGTGTCTTTAGTTCCCACTTTTTTCACAACTACGTAACAGCTAATTAACAGCAAGTTTGCGCAATAAACTCCTCGTAGAACTACACAACATAACTTGCTGCTAGCATGTCGTCACTCCTCCAGTGTGCCGTTTGCCATCACACAACAAATTCTTAAGGGAGTCATGCCCGTGGTCACATCAGGGCAAGTAAAGAATCTGCAAAAATACGATATAACCTATTCCATTTCCTTATTGCTATTATATGTTACAATTCTTTAACTCTTCATTTTACGTCTACAAACTAAAAATGACACTGGGGAACACTTTCTCTCTTGGTGAACCATCCTTAACAAATAATCTTTGACAGTACATAGTTGGACCTCATTGATCTCTTACGCTTGGCTTCTCTTTTCCTTTATCCAATGATCCTTCTTGTACGTGGCATCAGTTGCCCTTCTTTTCCTTGGAAAGCGTTATTCCTGACACTCTCCTTGCATGTGAATTGTTTACAATACTACCACTCACAATATGCCGACAGATAGTTCCTCTATTTGCCCCTGTGTAGTCCTAATCATATATTGAATTCTTTACATCATACATCTTTCTGGTACCCTTGCTCACCTAAAGTAATTTCCTGGTGCATAATTGGTACGAATTAAGCCAAAGTGTGTTTGTTGACAGTTTACCTGATTTTTCCCTTAAGATATATAAACCTTGCGAATGCTCTTCATTGTCGACAGTTTCTTGTAGCTGGAATATTGTCCCTAAGTTCCACCGTATGTCGCCAAAGGTCAATTTTTGCATGATGTTTGGGCATAAAACTTACCCTCAGGTTTGCCTCAAATCTTTCACTTACATTATACCTGTCATGGACAATGAACTGCAGCTGCATTGTAAACAGTTTTCTGTCTGTGTCGGCACCAGCACTGTCTGCAACTCCACAGGGCTGAGACCTAGTGCTTGCACTACTGTAATATTCCAGTCTGTAGGCACATATTCCTCTACAAATTCAGTCCTGATAGCCTGAGCATTAAAGTTACAAGCACATTTCCTTATTCTTTTCTTGCCTCTTGCTTGTGTGGAGGTGGTGCCACCTCAGGTAGTGACATATCTGTGTCCTTCGGAAACAAATGAATCTGCACCATTTCATTACTCCCAACAGTTGCGACACAAACAACATGATTAATAAACTGCTGGGCATTTCCCTTAGTATTTACAATAAGCTCACCATCTGCAATTCCGGTCTTAACAACACAGAAATTGGTGACACATGTACTTCCCTGTACATCTGGCCCAGGCTCCATAACTTCTAATCAACACCCATTATTACCCAATCGGGTAGATACTACTGCACCTGAATCACCCCTGCAGCTATCCATGCGTTTATTTACTTCACAGAGAATACAACTACTTCATCTGACACACACACACACACACACACACACACACACACACACACACACACACACTCACTCACTTCAGACTCCACAGTTTCACACGATATTGGAGCTGACACCAGTATTTGGCACACCAGATAAACTCTCAGGAACTTGCACAATGCCTTCTTCTGATATTCTACGATCCGTATTCAAGGAGTCATGAAATCATCCCACAGAGTGTCGACATGTTTACATATGACTAGGTCATCTTACACTTAATTTCTTTGAGTCACTAGTCTTCTGACTCATTTGATGTGGCCCACCATGAATTCCTTTGCTGTGCCGACCTATGTCCTCAATTTTTTGCTGGATATATTCTGATCTGTATCTTCCTCTACACTTTTTAGCCTCTACAGCTCCTTCTAGTACCATGGCAGTTATTCCGTGATGTCTTAACAGATGTCCTATCATCCTGCCCCTTCTCCTTGTCAGTGTTTTCATATATTCCTTTCCTATTCTGGGGAGGGCCTCCTCATTCCTTACCCTACCAGTCCACCTAAAACATTCTTCTGTAGCACCACATCTCATATGCTTTGATTCTCTTCTGCTCCAATTTTCCCATAGTCTGTGAGTCCCTACCATAGAATGCTGTGCTCCAAATGTACATAATGAGAAATTTTTTCCTCAAATTAAGGCCTACATTTGATACTTATAGACTTCTCATTGTCAGTTATGCCCTTTTGGCCAGTGCTAGTCTAGTTTTCATATCCTCCTTGCTCCGTCCATCATGGGTTATTTTGCTGCCTAGTTGGAATTCCTTAGCTATGTCTACTTCTCAATTCCCAATTGTGATGTTAAGTTTCTCTCTGTCCTGATTTATACTGCTTCTTGTTACTTCTAACTTTCTTTGATTTACTCTCAGTCCACATTCTTTACTCATTAGACTCTTCATTCCATTCAACAGATCCTGCACCTGTCTAAGGACAGTAATGTCATTAGGAGATCTTATTGTTGATATCATTTCACCTTGAATTTTAATCTCACTCTTGAACCTTTCTTTTACTTCCATCATTGCTGCTTTGATGTATAGAGTAAGCAGTTGGGACAAGACGCTACATCCCTGTCTTACATCCTTTTTAATCTGTGTAGTTCATTATTGGTCTTTGTCTTATTGTTCCCTTTGTTCTTTTACATATTGTATATTACTTGTCTTTCCCTATAGCTTACCCAATTTTTTTTTTTTTTACCGTCATCTTGTGCCATTTTACATTGTGGAACACTTTGCCAGGTCGACAGATCCTATGAATGTGTCTTCATTTTTCTTCAGTCTTGCTTCCATTATCAGCCACAGTGTCAGAATGCCTGTCTGGTGCCTTTACCTTTCCTAAAGCCAAACTAATCATCATCTAACAGTTTCGCAGTATGCTTTTCTATTTTTCTGTGTATAATTCTTGTCCGCAACGTGACACTTGATCAGTTAAGCTGATTGTGTGATCATTTTTACACCCTGACCCTTGCTGTCTGACTGATGCGTTCCTGAAAGCCTGATGGTATATCATCAGTCTTATACATTCTACACATCAATGAGAATAGTTGTTTTGGTGCCAATTCCCCCAATGGTTTAAGAAATTCGACAGAATTTCTATCCTGTTTACCTTATTTCATCTCAAGTCATACAAAGCTCATTTAAACTTTGATTCTAATACTGGATCACCTGTCTTCCCTGTCGACTCCTGTTTTTCTTTTTCTTTTTTTTCACCTAAAACATCATCAGACAACTCCTCCCCCTCATGTGGCCTTCAGTGTACTCTTTCCACCTGTCCACTCTTTCCTCTGCATGTAACAATGGAATTCCCATTGCAATGTTAATGTTACTGACCTTGCTTTTAATTTCACCAAAGGTTGTTTGGACTTTCCTGCATGCTGATTCAGTTGTTCTGACAATCATTTCTTCTTTGATTTCTTGATATTATTTGTGCAGCAATTTGCCTTAGCTTCCCTGCAATTCCTATTTATATTATTCCTAAGTGACTTCTATATCTGTATTCCTGAGCTTCCCGAAACATTATTGTACCTCTTCCTTTCTTCAATCAGCTGAAGTCTTTTTTTTTTTTCCTGTTATCCATGGTTTCTTCGCATTTTACTTGTGTCTTTCTTTCCAACTTTTTTTAGATGTCCCTTCCTCTTCAGTTCAACTGCGTAATGAGCTATTCATTATCAGAGTATCTATAGCTTCAGAGCACTTCAACCATCACTTTTCAGCTCCTAGTACTTTCGTATCCCACTTCTGTGTGTGCTTATTGTTCCTGACTCGTCTCTTAAACTTCAGCCTACTCTTCATCATTACCAAATTGTGATCTGAGTCCATATCTGCTCCTGGGAATGTCTTACAATCCAGCATCTGATTTCAGAATCTCTGGCTGATGTAAACAAAATGGAATCTTCCCTTATCTCCTGGCCATTTTCAAGTGTATTTGCTCCTCTTGTGATTCTTGAACAGAGCATTCACTAGACTTAGTTACTCTGCCTGAGTGGCTGCTCATAATTATTACTTTACTGACACTTCCTGGTAAAACTCAGCTTCACCTCCTAAATTGCAACAGATGGTTGATTTCGTATAAACTTCTAGGAGTACAACAAGAGTAGAGAGAGAAAGCTTCCAGCTTGTTCTGATTCGTGTTGTTTGTTAAACTTTTATATAACAATAAAAGTGCAGTGTTTAAGTCTTTTTTAATATGATCTGGTGAAGCACTTACACTTGAATGAGCATAGTACAGAATTACTGTCAGTTACCAAGTAAAACAAGGACATAGTGGAGACAAAGTTGTGATTCAATGATAGGGTAGGTGAATCTGTTTTATATTGTCGTTGTGTTATTGAGATGAGTTCTCTCTTTTTTAATTAGTTAATTAATTAGTTAATTTTTTTACATAGGAGCCAAAATGGATTTATTGAAAATTGTCAATGCTATTAAAGAGAACAGTGACAATGACAACACATTTTATTTTTCAGGTTTTTGAGACTGCAACAGTTCATGGCCCAGGCGGGCAGTCACAGCAGGTAATTGTTGCACCACGTCACGTCATTGTCTCCCAGGCAGGAAATCTGTTGGCAGCACAGCAGCAAGTGCTAATTGCAACTGGTTCAGGCAATGTCACCATAGCAGGTGGAAAGCCACAAGCTACTGGAACTCCTGGCACTCGTACACAGGTGTGTAATTTCTTCTTGAGTGACAATGTTTTGACAAAACTGTTAAATTGAAGATTTTCTCACTAAATCTCACAGAACTCTGTTTTTGGCTCTTTCCTCCATGAAAAGAAACGTAATTGTGTAAAACGAGTAATTTGCATTAACTCCATTACCATAGTTTTTGACCAACATTTCTCTTACAGTTCAGGCAGCATATGAATTCATAGGGACCCAAAAAATTTGCATTTTGCGATAAATGTGGAATAGATTCGAATACTGCCTCAAATGCGAAAACATGGACTTACTTAATAGATACTACTTCATAGCAAATTGTATGCAGATGAACTATTTTGTCAGAGATAGTTTGAAATAGCTTTATTTTCTGCATATAAACAAAAAAAATGTAAACCAATTGTCAGTTACTGGTATTTTACATCATTTGCCAAAACTCGGTTTTGAAAAATAATCTGCATAGGAGTGTGTTTGCAAAAGAAGAGGTTTACGAACGCAATGGTGTATCAACGTCATTGATCTGGTGCCATGCCAATTGTGGGTGATTGAATGGTACGTGCCACGTAATGCAGCCTAGTATTCAGCCATAGGACCTAGCATTTTATAACAAAGAACTGTGTATGTTTGTTCAATTGCTGAAGGTCAAAAGATGGTACAATGAGGACACTTTTAATGTGGCAAATAATGTGGTGAATGTTTTGAACTGTGGTTGCATCAAGTACCGCTAGAGGTCAGGCCTGAACTAAGTCATTAACAATACTCCACTAACCTCGAGAAGCAATTGTGTGGTAACTGTCTGTGAAAGCTTTATGTTATGCATTGTTTTCTTTTCTTATTTTGAAATAAGTGAAGCGACTGATCCTGGCCCATCATGGATTTCGATTATGACCGTTACAAGGCCAGAAGAGATCAATGGTCCCTGTGGCAATGTGTCATTTCTGCTGTAGGCAGCTGCGCTGTAAAGGGGAAGTGGGATTTGTTTCCCTGCACCCGCCTTCTTCCCTCATAATTCTAGTTTGTTTACACTTGTGACTATCTGCCACTATAGCTTGCAGTGCCCCCTCTCTGCAATATAGCAATTGGAAATTAAAACTTGTAACTTTTTTAACTGTATCAAAATACTTCCCTTAACCTTAAAATAGACTTAATGTGCATTGGGTTCAATTGGTACGTTAAGTGTTATGTCAGCTCTATTTGTAGCATTGTAAGTCATGGGTTGCACGACTGTGAATGTCCATATAAGATTGAAATTAACAGTGTGCAGATTTTGTAATCATCGAATTGGATTACAAAAGACAAATAATTTACAGAAACATCTTAAATCGGAGATGCAGTCATTTCACTAGTGGGAAAATGCTGCTGCTTTTCAACAGAACAGTCATTTCTGAAAGCTGAAATGCAACCAGACAAAGAAAACGAAGACCATTTTGGAAGAAAACAGTGTTGAAGTTATTGCAAAAGCAATCATTCCAGTGAAGTTATTACAAAAGCAAACATTCCAGTGAACTTTTTGCAAAAGCAAACATCCCAGTTGAAAAGTTCTCAATCAGCACTTTTTTAAAATTGAACAGTTTCAAAGAACTGAGTTTTTGTTTATGTTCAGTCATGTAACATGCCACCCTTTTATATTTCTGCATCAAATCATTAAAAAAAATTGAGGATTTGACAAAAATACGCACGAATTTGCTACATTATCCTGTCCCTATGAATTCAGCAGGTCCTACTAACAGGAGCGCCATGTTCTTAGCTAATTATTATTTTATTATTCTCTGGGGGATTTGTTAACCAGAGTCTCCACAAAGCCCAGTATTTAGTTCCATCCTATTTAAGGAACCGAAGGGGTATTCTGTAGCAGAGTTAGCATTCCTGCAGCTCTCTTGACAGTGATACTCTTTTACATTTGTTTCTGATGCAATATTAGAGTGATTATCTTACTAATGCAGCATTCTCTAGCAACAATAGTGCCATATTGTACTGGTCGTGCACATTTACTTGGCTCGCACTCTGATCGTTAGAAGTCGTCTGTTTACGCTTGTTGCCAACCTGAGTTGTGACAATAAGTAACCATTGTGAATATAGATTTATCAGTGTGTAGTGCTGTGTGTTGTGATTTTTAAAGTTATATAAAGAAATAAGGGACAAGGCCATCAACTTTTTTGTCACTTCCGTGGTCCATTAACCCATTACACATTCATTTCTTTTACGAGCTATAAGCTGACAGTTCTGGGAGGAGGAGGAGGTGGAGCTTGTCTCACAGCCTAGTTGCTACAAGCCAATCGGAAGGTTCCCCTCCCAGCATCGTCTGCTAAGGGGCCAAGTAAAAGTGTGCGATCATTAATTCATCTGGAGGGAGGACTTCGGCAGTATATCAGACCGCACATAAACATTAGTTAGTTGGTTTTTCCTCTTGATTGTCTTATTATTATTTGTATTGATTCGTCATCTGTTGTCTCTTTGTTTCTGTGCCAATTCCTTGTTTTGAGGACTGGCTCCAGTCCCCATCCTCCCATTACACCTCCTTTCGAGCCCTCCCTTCCTTTTTCTGCTAATGATACTAAACTTGACAACAGAGTGAAACTCCTTCTCTGTGACAATGGTTTATTTCTAGTATTTGGAGGGGGAAGAAACTGTGAACACTTCATGATAAGTGGTTTGGTAATTATATGATAGCTATGTGATTTAACAGTGATTATCAATTTTATTACTAATGTCATTCATTCGTAGAATTCTGCAGATGAGTCCATTATTGTGTCTATTTATTTGCTTATTACAGCCCCTGAATCATTTGTAGATGCATGTTACTTAACAATCATTTTGAAGTGTCCATCTGAGATGTAACTTTGTATTATTTACTAATGTATTCTATGAAACCTTGCCAAATTCTTTATTGCTAACAGTTTTATGGCAGTTGACATGATTTGGTACAGTTGTGATTTTACAACAAATTGGTTCAACTATCCCAATGATCCATATCTGTTTTAATCAAAACTGTGTTCTGTGTGGGAATTGCATGAAATTTTGTAAAAATTAGTTGAAGTTTTGCATCTTAGCTGGTGACATTGAATATCTATGGAGCTAACTTTACTATGTAGAAAGAGAAGAATTTTAACAGTTCCAAATGTAACTATATTTTACACATGATACTGTAACATAGCTAACAAGCAAACATTGATACAGGTGGTACTGCAGCAAGCAGGTGGTAGTCAGCTGATTCTGAGCCCAGGTAGCGTGAGTGGTGTTGGGGGACAGTACCTTCAGGCAGGCCAGGCATATGTTGTGCCCCAGACAGCTTTGGTTCAAGGTCAAGGACAGACTGTGCTGGTGGCACAGACAGCACAGCAGCAGGGTACTGGCACCAAGACCATAATCATCCTGCAACCACAGACATCTTCCCCAGCACCAGGAAACTCCCAGGGCCAGATACCTCTCCAGCAGCATCAAAAGGTATTCATTTAGCCTTAAAGATGTTTTATGTTCCATGTCAACAGGATGACAAAAATAATGTGGAAAAATTATGAATCGTGTCCACATTTCCAGTTTCTACATCACACAACATGTAAGGGATTATACAGTGGTGACAACCATGTAACACAATAGTTGTATATCACCACCAGATGATTACATTTAACCCCAAACAGGACTGTGTTAATTTTGAGATGACTTCTTGATTGTAAATTTTCAATGCAGAAGCTGTTACCGTACTGACAGCAGTCACTTACATTACTGGCTCTTCTGGAAGGCTTTTGTGATTTGTGATTGATAAATCCATTGTATTGTCAGTTCCTGTCCATAGAAATGTGCAAATGTCCAAAACTTAAATAGAGGTCACAGAGCTGCTCATTGGTTGTCACCTTACAGAAAATAAGTACAGAATTCTGTTAAGGACTATTGAAATCCAAAGAGAAGATACAGGCTCTACAGTAATTGAAACCCATAAACGCAATATGGCATGATTTGTGTTTCAGTTCTTGGGGCAAATATGTTGTTGATTGGTCATGCAAAGATAGTTGTTTTTCGTTGTGAGACAGCACAATGTCTGTGAGAACTCATGAATATTATTTTTTAGACTGTGTGCCAGTGAGGATTTGTTTCCCTACATTACAGTTATTGAAGAAACGTGGAAATCCAAGTCCAGTTAACCTTTTTGAGTTACATGCAGTTTTTTTATTTTGTCTCACTATAAAAATGTTAGTTGTTTACATCACTATATCCGAATGGTGGAGACAAGCCATTATTTTTCAAACAGTGTTCCTATAAAGTAGGCTGGTACACTCTGTGGAAACATGTTTGGCCACAAAACAGTAATTGTATTTTGTAGGTGGACCTCTAACAATATATTTTGTTTATGCTTTTCACGGGTATGCTGCCGGATATGATCGTCTTCACTACACAATATTTTGGGGATCCATCTGGCCGCCATCTTCAGGTGCGATCGCCGAGTATGCAGTACACAGTTCTGGCGTGATTGTGTACTTGGCGATCGCACCTGAAGATGGTGGCCAGATGGATCGCCGAAATATCGTATAGTGAAGGATCATATCGGGCAGAATTCACGTGAAGAGCATAAACATATAATATGCCGGGAAAATCTAAGGAATCACAATATATTTTTATGTTGTAACAGGACAGATTTACTGAGACCAAATTGCTAGTTTTGTGTCATATATGGAATTTTCTACT
This sequence comes from Schistocerca americana, assembly GCF_021461395.2. NCBI lineage: Eukaryota > Metazoa > Arthropoda > Insecta > Orthoptera > Acrididae > Schistocerca > Schistocerca americana. The sequence goes on along the minus strand of NC_060125.1, from coordinate 599,749,796 downwards.
TTTTTTTCCCATCAAAAGTCCTGTGCACAAAGATTAAGAACTCATTATGTGTTGTGTAAAATATTTTCATTCTTTGTCACAATGAATGAGTTGGTCTTCCATTTTCTTGTTGGTACAGGTGATGGTTACTCCCCAGGGGCAGCCTGTAGTGGTGACACAGGTGCCACGGCCTGCACCACAGCCACCTCCTGCACTGGTGCCATCTTCAACAGCTACTTCGTTGTCTCCTCCTCCAGTCCGGCCAGCATCTCAACCTGTTCACAGACCTGCCCCAGCCCTAACACCGTCCAGTACTGCTGGTGCTATTCCTGTAACAACTGTGGTGAGGGCAAGGACATCACCACCAGTCTCCGTCCCTCGTCCTCCTTTCCAGCAAACAGTTTCTACCACAGTTCGTCCCAGCCTTGCCCCAAGCTCTCAAGTTGCAGCAAAGGTAGTAGAATCGCGGACACCTCAGGTGCAGTCGGTTCAGCCCACTGCAAACAACACCAGTTCTGGAGGAGGATCGAACATAATTGAAATGGTTCGACCTCATACGCCCTCACCTTCTCCTTCTCCATCCCTTCCTCCTTTGGCACAGACTTCTACTGTAATGACACAAGCCAGGTCAGTTGTCAGTGTCAACAGCACAATGACAACTCCATCAAATGCTCCACAGAAGCCATTGGGTGTTCCTACTGTTGATGCATCTCAGTTCCTCTGTGAGTGGAGAGGGTGCATGAGGTGAGACATATTCATAAACTTGTTTTCTTTGGCTTTTGTAGTAAATTGCAGCCACTATTTTGTAGAGTTTTTATCATAATTTAGTGAACAGTAAAATTTTCTAATGCTGGCATGATGGTTGTTCATTGAACAATTTAGTTTACTTGTTATAGGAATAAGTGGACACAATTTTTGGCTTGAAGATGTTGAATCTTTGTAAAATTTGTTTACAACTGGGCAGTGCCACAATCTTGTCGTGTAATTTTAATTGCAAGCACTTAACCTCGAAATGTATAATGCTTTAGACATCCATGTTGTTGTGTAATCTTGGGGCAGAGTATAAGTATTACGTTGTTGCATGAATCCTTAGCATTTTTGTTTTGCATGTTGGTATTCTGGTTGCTATGGGTTTATTTATCGATTATCATTTCTTATTTGTAACTCACTGTTACTATTTGAGTATTGTCATTTGTCATTTGGAGACAGGGAGTGAAGCTATAGAGGCTTGAAAGTGGAGTGTCGAGTGAAGGAATTTGAACTCTCGGACCTAGTCTTCTGTTTAAATTCATTAGATGGGTGACAGCAGTGGAGAAAACAGGAAACATTTGCGCTGTGTATGGGAATAATGCCATTGGACAGAGCATGGCAAGAAAATGGTTTTCATTATTTAAGGAGGATCGTTTTTACATCAGTGAAGATAGTTCAAACACATTAATCTACAATAATGCACATTAGTGTACTCGAGAACTGGCAAATATGGTGAACAGAGTCCTTCCCCATCATGTGACATTTTCATGCAGTGCAGAAGGTTCAGAAATGGGGCGTATGCGTACTGAGTGCTCTTAAGTCAAAACCACAAGAAACAATGGGTGGCCATATGTGCATCTCCGCTTGTTCGTCCTCAGTTGGCTTGTGAACAACACCAACCATTCCTATCCTGAATTGTTACTGGTGATGAGAAATGACGTCTTTATATTAACATAAGGGAAAGCAAGGAATGGTTGTGCCAAACAAAGCTGCAACTCCTCATAAAAAAACACCTGCGTGCATCCACAAAATGTAATGTTACGTATCTGGTGGGACAGTGATGGTGCTGGTGTACTACAAATTGCTTTCCCAGATGTAACCATCACTGCTGACATTTATTGTCAACAACTGAGATATCTTGCAGACACAGTCTAAGACCAATGATCAGTAAGACTGCGTGAAGTGATGCTACTTCATGATAATGCTCGCTTGCATTTTGCTACACTGGAGTTGAGGTTGGAAGTCATTCCATACCCACCTTATTCATGTGTTCTTGCACCCTCAGTTTGTCACCTTTTATGCTCTCTGTCAAACAACTGTGAAAAGAACTTGCTCTCCGGATGAAAATGGCCCCATCGAATTTTTCACCTCAAACCACGTGATTTCCACAGTCGCAGTATCTAAATGTTACCCCAGCATTGTAAGACCCTGTAAATACTGATGGAGAATATGTTATTGATGACTGAAGTATCTGTTATGTTTATTAAACTTATCAAAGCATGCTAAGAACTTGTGCACCAACTTGTCTGATACAGACAGACCTGCCAAATAATTTGATGATAAACTTCCATTCTCCCTTCCAAGTCTTTTTTGTATTTCTTCCTGTCTTCATTTGAACAAAAACCTTGTTCTCAAAGTTTTTATGAGGGTAATCCCAAAAGTAAGGTCTCCTATTTTTTTTTAAATAAGTACATAGATCTGTTTATTTCTACAATGGTTTACATCAGTTTACAGCTTGAACATTGAGCTATTTTTCCACATAATCACCATTTCTGTGGATGCATTTTTGTAGATGCTGTGACAGTTTTTGTATGCCCATGTCATACCAGCTCACCTCCATGCTGTTCAGAAAGTTATGAACCTCTTCTTTCGCCTTGTCATCGAAGCTGAATCGCTGGGACCACAATTAACGCTGACAGGTACTGTGAGACTCTGAAAAAACTCAAACAGGCAATTCCGAACTGGAGAAGAGGAATGTTAAGCAAGGCTGTACACATTCTCCATGACAACGCTTGCCCACACATCGCTCGGCAAACCATTGCTCTCTTGCAGCAGTTTCGGTGGAATGTAATCACCCACCCACTCTATAGTCCTGACTTGGCGCCCAGTGACTATCACCTGTTCCCTAGGTTAAAAGAACATTTGGCCAGAAAGTGATTCAGCTTGGACGACAATGTGAAAGAAGAGGTTCATAACTTTCTGAACAGCATGGCGGTGAGCTGGAATGACATGGGCATACAAAAACTGCCACGGTGTCTACAAAAATGCATTGACAGAAATGGTGATTATGTCAAAAAATAGCTAAACGTTCAAGCTGTAAACTGATGTAAACCATTGTAGAAATAAACAAATCTATGTATTTATAAAAAAGTAGGAGACCTTACTTTGGGATTACCCTCGTACTTGGGTTGGTGGTGTCTACCTTCTTATTCTCCCAAAATCTCTTTATGAATTGACTGTCTTTTTTACTTCCATTCTTATTACCATTTCTTATAAGTTTTCCAATTTTGTTTCTCCATGAACACTTGTTTCACTGACTGTTAATAGATTCCTATGATGTCTTCTGAATGATTATTTTCCTGTAGCCTTTTTAGTAACTTCTGTTTGCAAATTAATTATAACCTCCTTGGTAATAAGTATTTTGAATAACTTTGAGGTCCGTAGTACATTCTGTAAATATGTACTGATAATGTACAGTTTTCCTCTTCGCCCAAATTGCATTTCCTTGTGTGGAGCTGCATATTTCCCTAATCATTTTCAGTTCTTGCTTGTCAGTTTCTGCTAATGAAATATAGTTTGGGGTGCAAATAGAGCTTCCAGCTAAACAACTGCCTAGGTAATGTTGTAATTCTACATTGTGGGGCATAGTCATTGGAGTGGTTCCATGTTAGTTAAAAGGCTTTCAGAGTCTTTGTGTATCTTTTGAGTGTTTCCTGTAAATAATAATAATAATAATAATAATAATAATAATAATAATAAACCCCGTGGAGGCCCGGGAAAAGAATAGGCCTCCGGTATGTTCTGCCAGTCGTAAAAGGCGACGAAAAGAACACACCACTAATAGGGCTAACCCCCCTTTTAGTGTGATTACTTGGTTCAGGACAGAACTAAAGAAGCCTCGGACAAGCGCCGTCATGGTCGGGGATGACGCTTGAACCCTATGCCCGCCCACAATGGTAACGACACTGCTAGCCAACTGGAAAATGATTTAAATCCAAATAGAGGTGTTTTGCAGGATATGCTTCCTGCAACCACCCTAGAAGGAAAACAAAGACAGAGGATGAGATGGTCAGATGAAGTTAATCGACACCTCATGTTCTGTTATTACCAAGCAACAAACCTAGGAACCAACACAACTGGATACAGATCACAAGTATACACAACATTTATTACCAGATACCCGGAATTAAAATTTTTAACAGAACAACGACTAGCTGATCAGATCCGTGTAATAATAAAAAATAACAGGATACCCCAGTCAGTATTAGAAAACATCAAACAACAAGTACAACAAATACTGGAACAAAATAATGTGCAATCAGAAGAAGAAGAAAATGCAGTAATGGACTCAAACATCCCAGAGCAAACAAACAAAGACCAACACGCATCAATTAAACAATCAGAGGAAAACGAAATCTTAAGACAGCCACGAGAACAAGCACAAATAGAACACGAAGAGACACACGTGTTAGATATAGAAGAGAAATTTCAGCTGACATATATAGAATACAAAGACACAAATACAGACATCAGACCATTCTTGCATAGACCGCCAAATAACCCACAAGTCGAAACAACAATAAAAACTATCAACACAATCATACACAACAAAATAAATGAAAACACAACTATGGAAGAGTTACAACTACTGGTTTATATAGGAGCACTCACTACACTAAATATACACACTAGGCAGAGATCAGAACAAACCAATACACAGAAGAAACCCACAAAACCAGCATGGCAACACAGGCTACAGATCAGAATAGAAAAACTGAGAAAAGACATCGGACAGCTAACACAATTTATACGAAATGAAATATCAGACAAAAAACGAAAAAGGTTAGGTAAAATCTCACAACGAGAAGCAATAGAGCAATTAGATGAAAAGAAGCAGAAATTACAAGCATTGGCCAAACGACTTAGAAGATACAAAAAAAGTGAAAATAGAAGGAAACAAAACCAAACATTCAACACAAACCAAAAGAGATTTTACCAAACAATAGATAACACACACATTAAAATAGACAATCCACCAAACATAACAGACATGGAACACTTCTGGAGCAACATATGATCAAACCCGGTACAACATAACAGGCATGCACGGTGGATACAAGCAGAAACAGACACATACAAGATGATACCACAAATGCCTGAAGTGATAATTTTATAATTTTGCAACATGAAGTCACCCGAGCAATTAATTCTACACACAATTGGAAAGCCCCTGGAAATGATAAAATACCAAATTACTGGCTAAAGAAGTTCACCTCAACACATTCACATCTAACTAAATTATTTAACAGTTACATTGCAGACCCATACACATTCCCTGATACACTTGCACATGGAATAACCTATCTGAAACCTAAAGATCAAGCAGACACAGCAAACCCAGCTAAATATCACCCCATAACATGCCTACCAACAATCTACAAAATATTAACTTCAGTCATTACACAGAAATTAATGACACATACAACACAGAACAAAATTATAAATGAAGAACAAAAAGGCTGTTGCAAAGGAGCACGAGGATGTAAAGAGCAACTGATAATAGATACAGAGGTGACATATCAAGCTAAAACTAAACAAAGGTCGCTACACTACGCATACATTGATTACCAAAAAGCCTTTGATAGTGTACCCCACTCATGGTTACTACAGATATTGGAAATATACAAAGTAGATCCTAAATTGATACAGTTTCTAAACATAGTAATGAAAAACTGGAAAACCACACTTAATATTCAAACAAATTCAGATAACATCACATCACAGCCAATACAGATTAAGCGTGGAATATACCAAGGAGACTCATTAAGTCCTTTCTGGTTCTGTCTTGCTCTGAACCCACTATCCAACATGCTAAATAATACAAATTATGGATATAATATTACTGGAACATACCCACACAAAATCACACATTTGCTATACATGGATGATCTAAAACTACTGGCAGCAACCAATCAACAACTCAACCAATTACTAAAGATAACAGAAGTATTCAGCAATGATATAAATATGGCTTTTGGAACAGACAAATGTAAGAAAAATAGCATAGTCAAGGGAAAACACACTAAACAAGAAGATTACATATTGGATAACCACAGCGACTGCATAGAAGCGATGGAAAAAACAGATGCCTATAAATATCTAGGATACAGACAAAAAATAGGAATAGATAATACAAATATTAAAGAAGAACTAAAAGAAAAATATAGACAAAGACTAACAAAAATACTGAAAACAGAATTGACAGCAAGAAACAAGACAAAAGCTATAAATACTTATGCTATACCGATATTGACCTACTCATTTGGAGTAGTGAAATGGAGTAACACAGACCTAGAAGCACTCAATACACTTCCACGATCACAATGCCACAAATATAGAATACATCACATACATTCAGCAACAGATAGATTCACATTAAGCAGAAAGGAAAGAGGAAAGGCATTTATTGACATAAAAAACCTACATTATGGACAGGTAGACAATTTAAAAAAATTCTTTCTAGAACGAGCAGAAACTAGCAAAATACACAAAGCAATCACTCATATAAAGACATCGGCTACACCACTGCAATTTCATAACCACTTCTACAACCCTTTAGATCACATAACATCAACAGATACGAAGAAAGTAAATGGGAAGAAGAAAACACTACATGGCAAGCACCCGTATCATCGAACACAACCACACATCGATCAAGAAGCATCCAACACATGGCTAAGAAAAGGCAATATATACAGTGAGATGGAAGGATTCATGATTGCAATACAGGATCAAACAATAAACACCAGATATTACAGCAAGCATATTATTAAACATCCCAATACCACAACAGATAAATGCAGACTTTGCAAACAACATATAGAAACAGTAGATCACATCTCAAGCAGATGTACAATACTAGCAAATACAGAATACCCCAGAAGACATGACAATGTAGCAAAAATAATACATCAACAACTTGCCATACAACATAAACTAATAAAACAACACGTTCCCACATACAAGTATACACCAGAAAATGTACTGGAGAATGGTGAATACAAATTATACTGGAACAGAACCATTATAACAGATAAAACAACACCACATAACAAACCTGACATCATACTCACCAATAAAAAGAAGAAATTAACACAACTAATCGAAATATCCATACCCAATACAACTAATATACAAAAGAAAACAGGAGAAAAAATTGAAAAATACATCCAACTGGCTAAGGAAGTCAAGGACATGTGGCATCAGGATAAAGTTGTCATCATACCAATTATACTATCAACTACAGGAGTCATACCACACAATATCCACCAGTACATCAACGCAATACAGCTACATCCAAATGTATATATACAACTACAGAAATCTGTAATTATTGATACATGTTCAATTACCCGAAAGTTCCTAAATGCAATGTAACATATCCCGTACAGTTAAAAGGAAGTCACGCCTGGTCAAGGTCCACGTCACTTTCCATTTTTAACCAGACTTAACGTCAGAGAAAGGAAAGAAATAATAATAATAATAATTGTAAATAGTTTTCATGGGTTTGACACTGGATGACATGCAGATTCCACAATATTTCCTCCTCCATCTTCATAAAAGAATGCATTGTTTGTTGTTGTGTTCAGTCCTTGAACATGTTTTAACTCAAGTTTTTTCATCCCCCCCCCCCCCCCCCCCCCCAAATATATGTATATGGATTGTATGTGGCTTAGGAACACATTGACATCAGATTTTGTTGGTGCTTATATTACATATATATTTTACTGTATGTCTTGAGGATAGATTGATACTCCACATATAGAGGAGACATTGAGTCGCAGAGAGGGTATACAGCTATGAGAGTTGTGGTTGCGCTTGTGTGAATGTTTGTGCGTTTTCTGCTTTAGAAGAAGCCTTTTGGCCAAAAGCTTAAATGTATAGCAGTCTGTAGATGAATATCTCATCTATACAGTGATTAGCAATCAGTCCTTCCCCTAATATTGTCATTATTCCATCCTGCATTTTCCATTGTTTGATTTGATTTGATTTATTTTGTTCTATTGTGTGTGCCATGTGATTGCCAGCAGTAATCGCCCACAAGCCTATTTTAATACGGCATGTCGTCTGTAACACAGGAATGTTATGACAGTGTCTAAGAATTTTTGTAGAAAATACAACCCCTAAACTATCTACTCCAATAAGCATCGATAAAAGGCGTGTGCCGCTAACTTACAAGAATGCACAGTTAAGAAGTTATATTCTAAACAGAAATTCACTTCAGGCATTGCCCTGTATTTTCTTCTTCTTCTTCTTCTTCTTCTTCTTCAGTAGTGCCACATCCCTTGGTGGGCCTTGGCTTCCTCAACAATCTTCCACCTACTGGTGAGATCCACTATTATGTCATCAGTCCATCTTCTTCTAGGTCTCCCTTTTCGCCTGGCTGAATGGATCGTGCCTTTCATAATTTTCTTTGGAATTCTATCCTCTGCTGTTCTCTCAGTGTGTCTTAGCCATCATATTCACTGTGATTTCACAAATTTTAGTATGTCCCTACCTTGTGTTTAACTCTTGTAATTCAACATTGTAGCGTATTCTCCAGCCTTCTTCCTCCCTTACTGGGCCATGGATTTTATGTAGTATTTTCTGCTCAAAGGTTCTTAGTGTATTTTATCATGTTCTGTCAATGTCCATACCTCTGACACGTATGTGATAACTGGGCGGAATAGGGAGTTATATATTAGCAGCTCTGTTTTTCTTGTAACAAGGCTATTTCTGAAAAGTTTCGTATTTGCAAAGTAAGATCTGTTCCCTGCTTGTATCCTTCCCTTATAGCCGTTCTGATACTGTTATCATTTGTTTTTAGGGCTCCCAAGTAGTTAAAAGAGGACACTCCTTTGCAGCATTTCCCATTGATGTTTGGGTCTTTAGGAGTTCTTCTGGTCTCGTATTGTGACATTACCATATATTTTCATCTGGTTACCTTCCATTATGAAAGTTGGCGCACTCAGCAACTGTGATATTATTTAGAAATTATTGAATGCAGCAATTAGCTGTCCTTTTTTTTTATAGGTTTTATTTGGCAAATCCAGTAGTATTCAAAGAACTGTGACTGACGCCCAAACAACATGGAACTTACGTGTATCGAGACTAGAATATAGTGCATTGATAATGGCTAGGCAGTAGCCGAAATCTGGATTTGCCAGATAAAAAAAAAATTTATAAAACACTGTATATTTCATTTAGTTTTCATTTATTGTGAGACCAGTTTTTAATAAGGCTTCTGTTTCCATTGCCCGGTATGTTTCTTGGAGTGTATTGATATTTCTTCCTACTATAGCAATATCATCAGCACGTGCACATATGTGGCTAGTTTTCATAAATATGGTGCCTCTTTTGTTGATTTTATTTATACACTATGCAGGGCTATATTGAATAGGACAGTGGAGAGAGACTGTCACCCTGCTTCACACCTTTATTAAAGTCAAAGCTTTCATTTGTTCTGCTAAGGACCTTTAGTTTTGCTCTTGTCTCTGTCATTGTCATTTTGATTAGTCTTATTAGTTTAGCACATATACCAACTTCTTCCAGCACTGTGTATAGTTCTTGACGATTGAAGCTGTCAAAAGCTTGTTTGAAGTCAGGAAATGCAGATCTATATCATATTCATAGAACTTTTCCATCATTTGTCGTATCACAAATATTTGATAAGCTGTTTCTCTGTCTGGTTGAAAGCCACACCGATAGTCCACTAGTATGTCTTATGCACCTCTGTATGCTTTCATTTAATATACTTTTGAAGATCCTGGATTTTTAGCTGAAAGCCACAAAATAAATTTTGATGTAAACGTTGTTACAGAAAGCATTTCTTCTGTACAGTACAGTGACAGAAAGTGTACCCACATACCATTATTGGTAGTTATGACACAAAAAATTATAAGCCAGGGAAACAAAAATTTTGTTGCTCTTGTGTTAATTTTTTACTCTTCTAAGCAGCCTGCTAACAATAATTTCTATAGCTTTATAACTTTAATGTCATTAAATGTAAAACACATTTCCTAAAAGCCTTGTTATTTTTTTGTCTTTGTATTTGCAGGAGTTTCAAGTCTGCCAACCAAGTATACATGCATGCATGTGAGGCACACTGTCCAAAGGGCAGTGAAGAAATTCAGTGCTTGTGGGAGCGTTGTGATGCCATGAAAAGGAAGCGCTTTTCACTAATGACTCATTTATATGACAGGCATTGCAATGCAGAGGTAATAATTGTTCTTATTATTCCATCAGTTAAATAGGGACATATTTTGTTACTCACATTTTATTGTTTGAATTTTACGAAAATACACCTTAAGAATCTTTTTAGTTTTTTATTTATGAATAAATCTGAATGTATTCACGCCTATTAACTTGAGTCCAACATCATAACCAAAATATTTTCAATATTGGTAGTATTTTTAGCAAGATGTGTTGAAATTAGAGTTTTTGGTGCCACATTGTCTGTACTTGTGCTGAAGATGATTTTCATTCAGGGCGGGAGGGAGTGGGGAAATATGCAAAGAGAACTGAAAGTTTGAATACACGTGGGAAAACCCATAAATAAATAATGGGGTAATACTTTGTATCCCTGTGTTAGTGAACACAATTTTTTTCCCATAATTTTGCTTTTACACTAATTCTCTTACCATGTTTACTTGTTTAAAATGTCTCACACCTTTCACTTGAATATTAGTCAGAAAAATTACTGCTTCCACAGTTATTTTGAAGATGCCAAACCACATTGTAACTGCTAGCAGCTTTATTTGCTTTTTAATTAATTGTTTTTAGATGAAACATCATTACTTTCGTGTAGATTTACAACTATGACAAGACTGCTTAGCAATATTGTGACCAGTGGTAGAACAACGAAGAAACACTATCTGGATTCCTCACTGCAGTTTTCATTATGATTACCTATTGTGATCTTGCAATAGTGCTGTAAAGCTCAGTTAAACCAAAAAATAGAGGATACAACAGTGTTAAATTCATCTTAAATCTAAAGATACTCAAAACAGGTAGCCTAATTACAAAATGAATTTTTTTCATTATTATTGTGATAGGTCTACACTGCACCAAATAGTTTTTATTTCTGTTTTCCATTATATTTTGCAATTGAAGTGATACTCAGTGTTTTAAGAAGGCCAATATTTCGTTTGAGACACAGTGACAAAGACTTCCTGTTTTAAGATGTGAAAAACTGCCAAGAGCAAATGAACTTAAATTGCAAGAGTGTAGCAGAAGATGGAAAGCTCTAACAAACCAGTCTTCAGACTGAAGACCACCGCAGCAGCAGCAACAGCAACAAGCATCTGATTGTGAAAACTCGTTACATTTGAAAAATAAACTGAACAATGTGCTTCAGTGCCTAAGACAATGGACCCACATCTTGGAGGAGTGTGCTTACAAACCCTTTCCAGTTAACAAGATTTTGATTTCCAGTTGGTTCCCTAAATTACTGATAGTAAATGCGAGGACATTTTGTTCAAAATGGGTGTCTAAGCATCGCCACCATCACACTCTCCATCTTTTAAAGGCTATTTAAGCCTTGTCTTTGCAACCATTCTTTATTCTGTGCCATACTCTTCATTTCTTCATAATGTGTACTTTTTATTACATTCAACAGATCTCCTGTTTTCTCTTGGGTTGAAGTTTTTCATCAGAATTTTTCTTCTGGTACAGTTGTTACCGTATTTACTTGAATCTAAATCACACTTTTTTTTTCCAGTTTTTGTAATCCAAAAAACCGCCTGCAGCTTAGAATCGAGTGCAAAGTAAGCAGAAGTTCTGAAAAACGTTGGTAGGTGCCGCCACAACTAACTTCTGCCGTCGAATATATGTAGCGCTACAGAGGCATGCTTTGCAGGCACAAAGATAAATACTCTGCGTCAGTAAATTAAAAAAAAAAAAAAGAGGTGGAAGACTAGCTTTTTTTCTCTGCCTGGAGTTTCGACCATTGCATTTTCATACATTATCCAACGAAGTAAATACAAATTCCTTATTGTTCATCTTTGAATGTGGCAGGATTTCAATGTACTATGAAAATCCGACTGGCAAGACCGTTTGGGATGTTTGTCAATATGGCCAACTCTACGTTCTGAATTTTTTCCTACCTGTGAGAAGAGATGGTTGCTAATAGGAACTTTTATGAATTGTGAATCACATGCAGTATTTTTGTAAGCTCGGTAGCGCGCACTAAAGCAAGCCATGTTGCGAGCGGCGGCAGGTCGTAAACACTCGTCAGAATGCGACAAACGATGCATGACACAGTACAATAATGTATTTTCAGCTTAGAGTGACGTAACCACCTATAACAAAGAGAACGGCACTTATCAGATCAAAGAAAAATAAACAATCAATTCAAACCAGACGAAGCACGTGAAAAAGGAAGGGTGCCCATATAAATACGGATGGAGCGCCTGACGCATAGCAAAGCTTAACTGCTAAGCTTACGACTCGAACCAAACTACCGTAGCTGTATCATCATTCATTCGACCTAAATTGTGTTTCATATTACAATGGACCAACTTTGTTTCAATTTGGAGGTGCGGCCTAAAACTTTTTTCTCCCCTTGAATTTCGAGTCTCAAATTTCAGGTGCGGCTTAGATTCGGGAAAATTTTTTTTCCCTTGATTTCGAGTCTCATTTATCAGGTGCAGCTTAGATTCGAGTGTGGCTTAGATTCGAGTAAATATGGTAAATGCTTATTATGGTTAAATGAATCTCCTTTCCAAAAATTTAAGTTTTTCTTTATTGTATAGTTGCCAGGAGGTTCCTGGCTCCTTTGATCATTGATTTCTTTGAATACGTCTTCACAGGATTTTAATTTTGTCCAGCTGATTCTGCTTAGTCATCTCCAAAGCTACATTTCCATTGCTTGTAAGCACTTTTTGTCTCTCTTCAATTAGAGTCCAGCTATCACCAATTCTTTGTTCGATTTCTTGTTGTCTTCCACAATTGAGGTGCCTAAATAACAAAAATTTTCAACTCTTTCTTCTTCTAGTTTTGATGCCAGTAGTCATCATTTTTATTTACTTGCTGTCTTGATTTTTTTTTCCTTTTAATTTTTACATAAATTTAATTTCAAACTTTTTCGTAATTGCTACAAATTCGGGAAGTGTAATCTGTGTGTGTCTCTCACTTTCACCTACAAAGGAAACATCATCCAAAAATCTTAACCAACGAATGGAAATTTTGTTTACTTTAAACTCCACATGTTTTCCTCTTCAAAATCTTCACAGATTTTTTGATGAAAACTTTAAGCAGATAAGGTGGCAATGAGCATACTTTTACTACTCCTTTTCTGTTTTTAGCTTTACATTACTGTCCATTAAGCTCTATATATTGGAGGGCTGGTGAACATGAAGAATTTATGTAATTAACAGAGTGACATAAGATGAAATGAGAGTTGTATGTTCAGGGCATCCAGTGAACCTTGAAATCTTGAAAACCTGGAAAAGGCCAGGAAGTTTCAAAATCGGGGGGGGGGGGGGGGGGATACAGGAAAAAAACAAAAAACCTTAAATTTTCTTTAAAAACCTTGATTTTTTTTTAAAAAAAATCAGTAAAGTACCCATATTGATATATTATCAGTTTAAACCGTGTGCATAGCGAGTAGAAGAAAAAGTGTGCTGACTCCCCGCCCGTTAACACAGGCAGCATAGGACGGGTGGCGTGCGACTCAAGTTCTCACGATTTTGTTTTATCCGAAGGTGTGTTTCGCTATCGTCTGTGCTTATTTTGTGTGTGTTTATGGTGTTGTGAGTGAACGTTGAAGAGTTGAAGTCTGTGGTGAATAAGTGGTGTTTAGGAATATAGTTATTTGTATTTGAAGACCGATAAAAAATGCCGACTTGTTTCGTTTCAGCGTGCAGATCTAGCTACCCAGAAAGTAAAGCTAAACATAATTCTAACTCAAAATTGTTTCACGTGTGATTCACATTTCTGTGAGGAACTTATTATAAAAGCAGATGTGTTTATCATCGAGGGTAAACAAGTTAAAATTCCAAGACAAAGGTGTTCTCTAAAATCAGGGGCAGTCCTTCATTTATTTCAAAATGTACTGAAACATCTATCGAAAATATTGCACAAAAGAAAACCACCGCCAGTAAAACACTCACAAAAGAGTAGCTGCTGTAAAGAAAACGTCCAGGAAGAAGTTCTGATGTTTCCCAGTGTTTCATCTGTCGAGGAAACTGTTTGGAAGGTACCGGATGCAGCATTCATTTCACTAAAGAGAACATTAAAGTGTAAGAAGCTGGAAGTTGTGTGGTTACGTAATAAACTAAGAACAGCGAATGCAGAAATCCATCTACTGCGAAAGCAGCTTTCAGACGAAAAGTATAAGGCAGCTCAATCAAATCTCCTAGATCATTCCGAACTGAGTAAGAAACAGAAAATAAAAATAGACACTATGATAAAGAAATGCCAATTAAAAAGCACTAAGGGAATGCGGTATGATGATGAGTTTCTTCTGGACAGCTCTTAAAAATTAAGTTGCCCAAAGGATACAGACATTGTTTGAAGCATGGTTTGTTGCCACTTCCTTCTGAAGCACATCTTCAAAATTTAGTAAAGGGTCTCAAATGCTTGTATGGAATCAATACACGCACTGTGGAGGCCATTAAGAATTATTTTTAGAAAGAACAAGATGAAAACAAACGCTTAGGTGTGCTGATTTTTGATGAAATTAAGCTCCAAGAAGAACTGCAATTTGATAACAATTCCCTGAAAGTTGATGGTTCCGTCAATTTAGGAGCGTATACTCGATACGACTGTAAGAATAAACTTGCCAATCATGCTCTCGTGTTCATGTTTGTTCCTCCGTTGCATAACTGGATCCAACCTGTTGCTGTGTATGCAGGTCGCAATGGAACTCCAGGAGACGTCGTCTTGCCCAGATACTGATTCAAGTGATTATCCATGTAAAAAAATGTAACTTGCTCTATATCAAATCCTGTTGACGAAACCAGAAGAGTTTGGGCATTTTCAGACACTGTTCACGCAATAAAGTGTGTAAGAAATAATTTCTGTGAAAAAACTGAAGTCCTTTTTAATGATGAGATCGTCAACTATAATTTTTATTGCAGTGTCTGTCAAGAAGATAATTTCCCAGGATTTGCCGGATTAAAAGTTTGCCACAAGTTAACTTCCACCCACTTGAACTCGACGTCATTTCAATGAATGAATGTAAGATTAGCCCTGCAGTTATTCAGTAACTCAGTAGCCAGTGGCATAAAACTCTTCAGGGAAATTAAAGCAACAAGATTCAAAGTCAGTGAATCAGCGGAATCATTCACTAGATGTATGAATAACGTAGTGGACACACTTAATTCTTTGTTTCCTAAGGATGCATTGTACAAAAACTCAGAGGCTCACAAAACATTAATAAAATGAAAAAGCATTCTCGCCGATAAAAATAACAGCTTTGTTTCCGAACAAACTCTCCAGTCACTAAGAGTAACCATTGAAAGTACATTAGAGATATCTGAATATTTTTGAGAAAAAGATTTCAGCTATGTCTTACTGCAAAATTTAATCAGGACCCACTTGAACGTCATTTCGGTATCGTAAGGTCTCTGAGTTGTAATGATCACCCATCAGTAATAGACTTCTTGAGCTTGCACATGTTACAGTGCGTGTACATTCCTGTAAAACTAGCCCTATGTTCCTGTGGAAACTGCGAACATAAATGTGAATTTTCATTGACGTCATATGTACGCCAAATGCGGACTTTATCCAGTCATTTGCAGCAAAAGAACAGAGACAGAGTTCTGGAAATGGAAGATGTAATTTTAAAAAATGCTGTGTGTTCCTCATAACTTCACAAAGGCTCATCCGAATCCACAACATATGCCAAAGAGTCTTGAAAGCACCACAGGAAAGGAATGTTTAGTTTATCATCTGACAGGTTACGTGGTTCATCAAGCAAGAAAAGCTGTAAAATGCCATAAGTGTTTGTACCTTCTAAGTGGAAATTTGTCTGACATCCCATTCTCTTTACTTAGATCTATTAGAGATTACGGCTCTTCTACAGAAAAGACGTTGCTCACATATCCATCGAAAGGCATCTTCAATGTTCTTATGCAGAACTCCGTGAGGACAGTTTATGGGGCAACCTTTTTTTATGATTGCCTCAATAGTTTGGACCACATAAGTGTTGAACTATCTAACGTTGGATGCTCTGAAGATCATGTTTTGGAGATGATTCCCAAGCTGATCCTTCATTATATGAAATGCTGGTTTTTCACTGGCATTAAACAAATTTGGAAGGAGTTGAAGTCTTCAAAAACTTCCAAGACTGCCCAGAATCTATCCAAACTAGCTGACAATTGATGTCTACTGAGGTAAGTTAATTAAATCCACCTACTTTTCATATGATTACATAAATTTTATGAATGAATAAGCTCGTGTGCAGCATTTGGCGTAATAACATGTATTTCCGTGGGTCACAAGCAGAGCAACTGACATCTCGTGGTGGAACTTATGAACTAGCGGAGACGGCACACTTTTTCTTCTACTTGCTATGCCGTGTGTGGTATTTCAAATAGCAGTCGAATGTTCAAAGGGTAGCCTACATATTATACACATAATACCCGTTGGTGATCCAGTGTTTGCACAGTGATTCGTAACTGTTTTATACTCGTCGAACTGTCACATGAGGCAGGGATCCTAGGAAGCTGATTGGTGCTACCGTGTGAGAGGGGGGAGAGATAGGAGAACTCATTGCTTCTGGCGTAAAGTACAGATCTGCTACTGTGGTAGAAATACATGAAAGAAATTAGTTTCCTAATAGCATTTTATAGAGACATTCATATCCAGTTCAGTAAAGTGTCCGAAATTATGTTAAGCCTGCTGTAATACTTACTATATCAACTAAAGTAATCAATTTTTGACAATATAATGTAATTGGATAGATAAAAAATCTACTCACCAAGCAGTGGCAGGGCAACACACACATATAAAAAAAATGTTTCACGTATGCAAGCTTTCAGAGCCAGTGGCTCCTTCTTCAGGCAGAAGAGTTGAAGTGAGGAAGAAGAGTGGTGAAGGGAAAGAAATGGAACTGGAGGGGTTTGGGAAGGGGTTAGAGTTTGGAAAAGTCAACCAGCACACAGGGTCAGGGGAAACTTAACCAGATACGATCAGAAGGAAAGAGTGATTGTTGGGTACTGCCTCTCAAGTTCCTTTCCCTTCACCCCTCCTTCTTGCCTTTCAACTCTTCTGCCAGGAGGAGGAGCCACTGGCTTCAAAAGCTTGCACAAGTAAAACTTTTTTTTATAATATATGTGTGTTGTTCTGCCACTGCTTTGTGAGTAGGTTTTTTACTATATCATCTGTTAGATTGTTGTAGTTGGCAGCAGTCAAAAACAAGACATCACAGTCGTGAAGAGTAATGACATGTATCGATACGTATCGGGCAGATCTGTGGTGCTGAACGACTGTTTGATGGCGATGGACTGACATAATATTGTGAATGGAGAAGTTAAAGCTAGCCGTCAGCTTTACCATGGAGTAATCTGCAATTTTGTGTCTATAAATCTGCGGCTTGTGAATGCTTGCTTAGCCATTTTTTCAAGTGGAGCGGCAATAACCTTGAGTTGCAATGAAATTAAATCAAGACTTGTAACACTATTATTCAAACAGGAGGAGACAAATGACATTTTAGACATTTATAATTGTTTTATTTTGCAGCATTTATACAATTAGCAGTATTAAGTAATTATTCACTACTACTACTACTACTACTACTACTACGTGATCAGGCCCAGTGGACCGCACACATCTACAAGTTTCCTCCTCCACTGTATTCTGTCCATTGCTGCTATCCGCCATTCGTCCACATTATTATTCACTTTTTTAAAATACATCCTCTGCTGTTTGCTTTTTCTTCCGTTGGCAACATTACATGACCTTTATGATAATTATTCTCGCTTCACCCTGTGTTGATGGTGTTATGGATGTGGATGGGCCAGAAGTAGCTTCTTTATTCATTATTTTTCCACTTGCACACCTGCACGGATCAAGTTGAAACAAGTGACTGTTCACTGTATAATGGCTACTTACTACAATGCCATATACTGTTGGACCACATTGCTGAGCAGTAGTCCAAGCAGCAAGTCAGTTCAGTCTGAATCTGGCTACAAGAAGTGCACTGAAAATAATTAAGGAGGTATCTAAAGAGGAAATATTGTTGCTAAGAGAAAAAATGCAAACATGCATTACTGGCGTAGTAGAGATCGCCTTTCAAATACAAGTTAACGTGTGTGATTTCTTGCTTGAATCCAGAAATCACAGTAAACCAGGAAGTAGCTCAAAAATGATTGACAATATGTCTTGAAATTTTAGTATCAGATGGAAGAATGTCTGGTTCAAAGGCAGACCATGTCATACTTGAATTTGTGGAGAGCTGCAGAGGAAAAAGAATTGAAGACAAGATTAAATGCTACAAGATAAGTGAAAATAGTCTCGATAATTTCTGGGTTAATATGGTCAGATTATCTTCAAATTCACGTCCAAATTCTAAATTTTTTTAAAAAATTATTTTAATAATCCTACGTGGAAATATTTCTGTCGAGCAAAGCTTTTCTGTAAACTCCAAAATTATAGTTGAAAATCAAACAGAAAAAAAGCCTTATTGCTCATAGATACATATATGACACAGCCCAGGATGCAAATGGAATTGACTATTTCAACATTGACAAAATTCTTCTACACTGTTTTTGCAATGCACATATTTTGTACGAAGACGATATGAAACTTAAGGCGAAGGAAGGTGAAAGGAAAAGAAGGGGCGATTATTGAACAAATGAAAGCAAGTTGGGGGGGGGGGGGGGGAATAGAAAATTTAAAGGAATGATTTATTCATTTTTATCATGACAAATTTCTACAGTTTGTTCCCTGTAGTCAGTGAGTTACCTTGTATATCTGTTTGTAAAAACAGGATTCGTAATTTTTTATTTATTTTTTTACTGCCTGTAAATCAACATACAGTATTTAACATTTTAAAGATATTTTAATTTGTGTCTGTGATTGACACTACTAAAGAAATAACTTGTACTTAATTAAGCATATTCTGTTATATCATATAGAGGTTTGAAAAAAGGATGTTTTAGTCTCAGTTTTAATAAAAAAGTAAAACAGAAAAAAATTGTCTTGAAAGCCTTTGATAAAACCTTGAATTTGAAAATGTTCAATTGCTAGACACCCTGACAACCTGTGCTGTTTAAATGGGGAGTTGATTTTTTATTTAACATTTTAGTACTACGGCATTCAGGGACACAATACCTGCATGGAACTACATGAAATTACATTTGTTGTGTGACAGTAACTGATTCTTATAGTTTCTCAGCCACTTCTCACACTCTTCTACTGATAATTCTGTGAAACGTTCACTTAAATCAGTGCACTTAAGGTACCAAAATATGTGAAACTTAGCTAGCTTTGGCACAGAAAAGACAAATGAATCAATGCAGAAAGAAGAAAATTGACAGACGTAATGCCTGTTTAGGCACTACCCACTGACAGATGGTAGTAAAGTTATTTAATATGTTATTGTGTGTCGATTTCATTAATACTCTAGCCTGCAGCAAGTAATCACAGTAAAAGGTCATTTTAGTATATGGGCACGGATGGAACCATTTGTGGAAGCTCATCACACTGACTTTAAGGGATGTAGTATCATTAAGCTTTAGTCACCAGAAGCTGTTGCTCCAGCAGCAGCATAACTGAAAGATCTTTGGTACTGAGGATGTTGTTGTGAGCTGTGTGCAGCTTTGCTTAAGAGATGTGCTAAATTGCATGACATGAGTGTGTGATCAACTTTGCCAGTAACTGATGATGTTTACAAATACAAGTTGATAAACTGCTTGAATAAGTTTGGTGTGTCACTCAACAAGTTTCGTTCCTTAGTAGGAATTTGATCAGAGTGTGGGGGGAGGAGGGGTTGATATTTATTGCTTGTTATTAAAAGTTTTACTCTCACTAGATTTCTTGCTACGTATTAACTTTACCAGATAAAAATGGATTTCTTTTATGTGTTGTGTGTACTAGGTGCTTCGTATGATGGCAGTTCGGCGGCGGCAACTATCACAGAGTGGTCGCAGTGAGATTCCACCCCCACAACCACCGCCTCCTCATCCTGGTTATGCCCCAAATGCAGCTTTTCATGCAATCAAGAGACATGCTCTTGAGTTTGTGAACCCCAAGGAGATGATGGTAAAGTTCTTATGTTTAATATTATAACAATTCTTTAATTATGTAATATCTTTTACAATAGAAAATGCAGTGGATACTAAAAAATTTTGATGTGTTCTCGTTAATTCTGAGTATTCCCTCTTGTTTTGATATTAGATTGTCCTTATGTAAGATGTTCCTTATGTGTATGGGTATATTTGTATTTGCATTTACAGGAATCTGTTCCTAAAACAGATTGTCACATTTTGACTGATGCACTCCAACAGGGTTGTGATTGCTCTGTGAAAAAATATTGTTACAATAATTTCAATTGCTAGTATAATGATTTCAAAAATCTGGAAGAGTTGTGGTCTGTTTGTGTATGTTGGCCACCTCATTAGTTACTTGATGTACCTGTTTAATCTTTAGCAGTCCTCTGCAACACCACCTTTCAAAAACTTCTTTCCACTTTTTGCCTGAGCTGTTTACTGCTCATGTTTCATTTCTGTACAAGGCTACAGTCCAGACAAATACCTTCAGAGAAGACAGGAAACATTTAATTTATATCCGGTATTAACAAAATTCTATTTTTCAGAAATGCTTTTCATGCTATTGGCAGTCTGTATATTATATCCTGTCATTTTTGACTATCGGCAGTTATTTTGCTGCCTAAATGACAGAACTCTTCTACTACTTTTTAGTGTCTCATTTTCTAATCTTAGTTCCCTCAGCATCACCTGATTTAATTTAACACATTCCATTAGCCTTGTTTTGCTTTTGTTAACATTCACTTCTAATCCCTCTTCAAGAAACTGCAGCTGATCTTCCAAGTCATTTTCCAACTCCGAAATAATTACGTTGTCATCAACAATCCTGAATTTTCTCTCCCTCTGTGAACTTTCTGAATTTCTCCTTGATTTCCTTTGCTGTTTGGTTTTTTAATGCTGCTCCTTTGCTATGTCCTTCAACTCTTGTAACAGCAGTCTGGTTTTTGGACCAGTTGTAGATAACTTTTAACTCTGTAAGTTCATCCCTGTCTTCTTCAGAATTTCAGATGTTGTGAAAAGCTTTCCATGCAAATGCTCTAAACGTAGATTTGCCTTTCCTTATCCATGGAACTCAGCAAGTCTCTCCACTGGAACTGTAGGGTCTGCAAAAAAAGACAAGATAATCAATCACTGAATAGGAGGCAAAGATTTGTGGCCTTAAGCCTGAATTAGAAAACACAAATTTGAACTGGATAGGATGAAGGGGGAAAAAGATTATGGGAACAGTTTGAAGGGGGTATAAGATTGGATGAGGCGGGTAAAGGTAAAATGAGAAGCTGAGTGAAAGGGGAACAGATCTTCAACTTCATCTACATTTGAGCATACAATACTGAATAAATTTGACTTGTTACCTGAAGCAGGAGGTGAAGCGTCTTGTCCAGCTGTAAGTCACAATTGGATACAGCAGACTTCTAGCAGAGAAGCAAGTGTAGGTTGGCACCAAACGATAGTAGGAAGAAAAGTGTGTTGCTGTTAAGCAGTAGCCGTGGAAGGGGTGAAGGCCAGATGGTACAGAGCAAATAAGGAACAGGGTTCCAGGTCACAAGTATTGTGAAGCCAAGTGATAGCCTTAGCCAGGTGACAGAGGACACAGTGAATTTGTTCAAATATTTAGATAAAGAGGATCAGGTCGGTGGAGTGGGGAGCAGCCTGGCTAGGGACAGTAATTTCGGCATTAGGGATGACCTGGATGAAATGGGAGTAGCAACTAAACACACACATGTGAGTTCCAAGGAGATCCTACAGTACTACGGCCAGCTCTGTATTAACACTGCTGTGAGGCATTTGAACACATTGGAGCAGGTTGCTGCTGACTGAAATGAAATCTCATATGAGTACAATGCCTGTTGCTATAGTTGGAAGATGGGTATATAAAAGACACAGCCTACACCTAAATAGGAGAGGAAAAGACAGAGTGGCTCAGCTTCATGCAGAAAATGTACAGGATGGGATGTTGGATCTCACTCACCAAATTTTACGTATATTGAATAACAAAATATCACTGGTTGGTATTTTCTGCAACTTACCTAACACACTTGACTCTGTGAATCTCAGTATTCTCCTAGATAAAGTGAAGTTTAATGGGATTAAAAAAAAAAAAAAAAAAAAATGCAGAAGGTTGTATTTAGTAATTCAGTCAATGTAGTATGGAGACATTATTCTGATTGGGGAGAAATTACGTACAATATTCCCCAAGGCTCAGTCTTAGGTTGCTATTGTTCCTTATATATGTAAACAATTTTCGGTCTATTATAGAACAAGCAGAATTAGTTCTTTTTGCAGATGACGTTAGTATTGAAACTAAACAAAGCCGTACATACACCAACAGAAGAAATGGTGAACACATTTCTTAAAGTATCATTGGTTTACTGCGAATGGTCGCACCCTTAATTTTAAAAAGACACGACACATTTAGTTCCGCACATATAGAGGTATTACACCAATGGTAAGTGTAAAATATGGTGAGGAAATGATAAATAAGGTGGAAACTTCGAAATTCTTAGCTGTCACATTGATGAGAGAGAATTTAAACAAAAAAACACTGAAACAACTAAGCTCAGCCACGTTTGCATTTTTAGAATCATTGAAAATCTTGAGGAGAAACAAATCTGTAAGTGTATGTATTCTGAACATTTTCATTCAATAATGTCATATGGAATAATGTTCTAAGGGTGGCAGTTCTTCTGGGAAACCTGGAATGCTCAGAAAATTACGTTTTGCCTGGAAAAATAAGGGAAATCTCAGAGAATTTCAGGAAGTTCCTCTAAAATCGTAGGGAATTCTGTGTTTTTAATGTAACATTGAAATTGAATTTTATTGAATTTCACAAATCACAAATTTTAAAATATTTCAAAGTATGTTAATTATATGAAAATTATTCCATATAAATTATCGCTGTTTAATAACTGTGGTTAAACTATGGCATATATCTGGTATATAGCTTGGCTGAGAAGAAAGAATTGTTGTGGTACACTGCCTGCCCTCCTCCCCCACTCAGCATTATTTTATCAGGAGCTTCTTGACACCACCTTCCTCCTCATATCTGGAATTCTCAGGGAATTTTTTTTTTCAAAGTTTGAGTGGCCCTCCTGCTTGTGGGGTGACTCATTTTCAATAAAGAAAGTCTTCATTGCTCAAATATATGCTGTCTTCACAGTATATTAATTCCTTCATTAAGTTTGTTGTAAGTAATCCACTCCAATTCAGAAACAACAGTGATGTAAGCTTTGTAATTACAATACCAGAAGAAAAAAGAGTCACATTCATGACTCCACATTAAGGCTGTCTTTAGGACAAAAAGCTTGCACAATGCTACAACAAAACTTCATCATTCATCTAGTGATAAAAAATGTCTGACAAAGAGCAAAATAAAATTTGAAAACAAAAACAAAATACCGTATTTACTCGAATCTAAGCCACACTCGTATCTAAGCCGCACCTGAAAAATGAGACTCGAAATCAAGGGGGGGGAAAAAAAAAATTCCCGAGTCTAAACCGCACCTGAAATTTGAGACTCGAAATTCAAGGGGAGAGAAAAGTTTTAGGCCGCACCTCCAAATCGAAACAAAGTTGGCCTATTGTAATATGAGACACAATTTAGGTTGAATGAATGACGATACAGCTACAGTAGTTTGGTTCGAGTCGTAAGCTTAGCAGTTAAGCTTTACCAGGTAGCCATTGCTATGCATCAGGCGCTCCGTTCGTATTTATACGGATACCCTTCCTTTCTCACGTGCTTCGTCTGGTTCGAATCGGTTGCTTATTTTTCTTTGATCTGATAAGGGCTGTTATCTTTGTTATAGGTGTTTACGTCACTCTAAGCTGAAAATGCATTATTGTACTGTGTCATGCATTTTTCGTCGCATTCTGATAATGAGTGTTTACGACCTGTCGCCGCTCGCGGCATGGCTTGCTTTTGTGCGCGCTGCCGCCGCTTACGATAAAAAAAAAAAAAAGAGAGGAATTGTCTCATTAGCGAAACGTTGGCAAGAGACTACTATTTGTTGTTACTTACACTGCTGCTTTCTTTGATAATGATCAACAAGAACCAAATAATAGACTGCGTATGATAGATGTTCTAAATGAGAGTTTAGCTAAAATTTTTCTCTGTTTGAAAATCTTTGCAGATGCCTCTTTTTTACATTACATTCTGCACAGAAATTAGAGTCATCTTAGATTTAAAAATCTAGTCAATTGCCGTGCTTCATTTCTGACTTTATCACTATTAGGCATAAGAATAATACGAATATAAACATGACATGATACGTATATTCTTCCGCATTTGCTGTTGTCTCACATTAGTTTCGTAGGTTATTAGGCAGACAGGATTTAAATGAGATAGCAGCAAACACGAAAGAATACATGGCAAAATGTTTTTATTCGTATTATTCTTGTGGTGAAGAGAATAATGCATGTGATTTACAATTCATAAAAGTTCCTATTAGCAACCATCTCTACTCACAGGTAGGACAAAATTCAGAACGTACAGTTGGCCATATTGACAAACATCCCAAACAGTCTTGCCAGTCGGATTTTCATAGTACATTGAAATGCTGCTACATTCGAAGATGAACAATATGGAATTTGTATTTACTTTGTTGGATAATGTATGAAAATGCAGTGGTCGAAACTCGGGGCGGAGAAAAAAAGCTCATTTTCCACCTTTTTATTTTTAATTTATTTACTGACGCAGAGGTTTGGGCGCCAGTATTTATCTTTGTGCCTGCAAAGCATGCCTGTGTAGCGCTACGTATATTCTACGGCAGAAGTTAGTTGTGGCGGCACGTACCAACATTTTTCAGAACTTCCACTTACTTTGCACTCGATTATAAGCCGCAGGCGGTTTTTTGGATTGCAAAAACCGGAAAAAAAGTGCGGCTTAGATTCGAGTAAATACGGTAAGTTTCTCATTGACAACTCTCATCACGGAGATGAATTTCAATTATTGTTATGTGTAAAAGGTGACGGGTAATAACTCAAATCTGTATATTTAATAATAATAATAATAATAATAATAATAGAAAAGAACAAAAAAAAATCCAAAAAACTTAAAAATGTCCAGCATGTAGCCACATTTACAAATTAATTTGCAATATGAATGTTAAGTGGCTTGTTCCACACCATTATGATTTATCATACAAATTATCCGTGGAATCTGAAATTTATGAAATAACTGACGCACTCTTTGAAGATAAGTTGTAGGGCTAGTATGGTCTCACATGTTCTTAAATTTCCATGGAGCCGAAACTGTTCCTTCTTGAGGCCACTTCTGCAAGTTTTTCCATTCTTTCGTAAATAATTTCTCAATAGTTTGCAACCATGAGTTACTAAATTAAAAGTTTGGTTAAGTAAACACATGTCAGCATCTACTTATTTTGGAATGGAACTATTACACTCCTCTTGAAGCCTGAGAGTAATTCACCTGTCTCAAATATCTTGCATGCCTGGTGGAGTAGTGTTCTCATGGCTGATCCTCCCCAGGACCTCAGTAATTGCGAGGCAGTGTTACCTACTCTAGGTGCCTTGTTTTAACTTAGCTCTTTCAATGTTCTGCAGTTCCAACAACTCCAGAGAAAAGCATTTAAATGGTTTTATTGATTTTACAAAAGTGAACATTGTGTGTGAACTAGGGATATTGTGTGTGAACTAGGGAATGCTTATTGCCTTAATATAAAGACATACAATGAAAAAGTATCAAAAAGACCCTTACATACTAGGTAAACTGGTAGATTGCGTTAAATCTTTTGGCAAAGTTGAGCCTTAAGGGGCCGTCACGAAACAGAAAATTCCATGAACCCAGGTGTTTTTTGAGGGCTAGCAGACCTAATGTTAGAACTAGAACTGGATGACGTCATCTATATATCTACATGGATAATCCGCAAGGCACCATATGGTGCGTGACAAAGGTTGCACTGTACCACTGCTAGTTATTTCCTTTCCTATTTCACTCGAAAATAGAGTGAGGGAAAAATTACAGTCTATATGCCTCCATATGATTCGTAATTTCTCATATCTTACCTTCATAATCCTTACATGCAATGTATGGTGCTGGCAGTAGAATCGTTTGGCAGTCAGCTTCAGATGCCAGTTCTCAGAATTTTCTCAATAGCATTTCCTTCCAGGGATTCCCATTTTGAGTTCCTGAAGCATTTCCATAATACTTATGTGTTGTTCAAACCTAATCGGTAACAAATCTAGCAGCCCACCTCTGAATTGCTTCGAAGTCCTCCTTAAATCTGACCTGGTATGGATCCCAAACACTAGAGAATAAGTCAACTATTCACCTTCCCAACCAAAGGTCTCACAAGCTCATTGCATTTCATTTTGTTTTGCAATGTTATACTGAGATATTTAAACAACTTGACCATGTCAAGCAGGACACATTTAAACATGACAAATCCGGTATGTTAGCTTGACAGACATGTGAAGTAAAACGGTGGTTGCTTGAGGTTCTCATGTCAGCCAATCACAACACAAGACCCATGACATCGTGAAAACATCACTGTTTCATCATAAGAACTCATAAATGCCACGTTGTACTCACAAAACACTGTGTGTCTCAAATTTAGAACCAAAAACCTGAAGCATGCAGAAAAGGTAACATACACTGTGTTAAAACTCTCTCCAGAATGTGTCTTTTATGTGGTAAAATGTCGGGAAATGTGATGTTGGTGAATAAATATGCTATCGACAGATTTGTTCTTGAAGACATCTTATTATGTTATTTAGTAGTTCATTATGAAACAGAAAGAAGATACAGCATGTAAACTTGCAGCTGGAATGTGCAATTGTGCCCCACCCCTCCAAAATCTTGGTTGTGGTGGTTACTCCCGATCAATAAATACCACTGCCTTTGCCAGTCTGAAAACCACAAACCTTGCCTGATTTGGACTTTCCCATTATTTTCAGACAGTGTCTAATTTTAATTGGCATCAAATACTTTTTCATCATCTGTAAACTTGGTAAATCACTTGCTCCAAATATTTCCCCATTTCACTGCTCAGTTTGAACTCTGAATCAACCCAAAGCACACAAAATGCACTAAACAGAGATAATTCATGTGTCAGCTAACGCCTACAAAGCAGATGAGTGTACAAAGGTTTCAACAGTGATGAGTTTGTCCAGTGATGCAGCTATTATCATGTAGTGATTGCAGTAGATACATTCAACACTACTGAAAATCATCATAACTGGCATGAGGTAATATTATGTCGCTGCACATTCCCATTTCACACAGTTGCCAAAATATTGTGTCGGATGCGTGCTAAGTGTTAGTCACTCTCAAAGTAGTCTCTTAATATGTGCCGACACATTTAATCCACCAGTTCTTCGTGTACAGGAGAAACACTCCTGCAAGAGGTCATTTGGAGTGGTCTCCAGCTTTGCCATTTCTGCATTATCTCCTGTGTGCACGTAAAGTGGAAATCTTTCAGTGGAATCTTTTGACTTCTGCAAACAAGCAGAAGTACCAAGGGGGTTGCGCCTTTTGAAGAAGTAACTTAACAAACAACTGTGATTCTATTTTTTGCCATGAAAATCTGAATCGGGCGGATGAATGAACTGGGACACTGTTGTGATGTGGTTGGCAGCTGTTTGTTTCCAAAGGTCTGATATTTTATGCCAGACAGCATCATGATATCAGTGGCAAATTAGTTGATAGTTGACTATACAGGAAAGAACAGCAACTGACAGTAAAATCCGTCACGTTATTACACCAGATCTAGACAGACGTCATGATCGATAGCTGTTCTTTCTTCCATTGTCTGTATTCAACGATTGCTGTGCACAAAGAGATCATGTGGATTCCAGTCTCTTCAGTTGATAGTTCGTTTCTGCCAGTGTCTCCCCAACAGTTGTGTGTTCATGATGCATAGTCCTCTGGCAATCAAAGTAGACACTCAGCATAATCTCATTTCTGTCACAACCATCAATTTTTTTTTGCCTTGATACAGGGATGTGGGAGGTAGGGGTGACACGTACACAGGCTACACATATGATGCACGGGTGTCAGACCTGGTGGGATTCAGTGTACGTTGAAGGTGATATGGAGATATGAATTGGAATGGGTGATGGGACAGAAGAAGGAGAAACTGTTGAATGGAGTGCGTGGGGGCAGTGGATTACTGGAGATTGAGGTCAGGATGATTACAGGAACAAAGGGCATGTTGCAAGGATAACTCTCATCTGCATAGTTGAAATAAGCTGGTGGTTGAGGGAAGAATCCAGATGGCTTGGGTTGTGAAGCAGCCATTGAAATTGAGCGTGTCATACCTAGATGCATGTAGTGCCACCAGGTGGTCAACCCGGTCATCTTAAATTCACTGGTTAAACTATTGCTGCTGAGATGAACATTTTTACATTGTGTAATCAATTGATGTAGGGGTCGTCTTACATTTGTACATGAAGCTTTGACAGTTGAGGTGAAACACAGATTTAATTTTAGATTCAGGCAAATGATACTCGTGTTCGAACATGCTTGAGATTTCCTGATACGCCACAGTGCTTGATGCAGTATTGAGTATTGCCAGAACAACCACGTGACTTTTTAATCGTGTGGTGTTAGTGAAACAGCTATGTGAGAAACTGTGAACTAGCCACAACAAGAGACTGTAACTCTGCTTAAAAAATTGACAGTTTTATGAAACACAGAAGGGAGTAGCATTAATTCCAACCATTGTACAAACTCTTATTGTAATTGAACAAATTTCCAGTAATGATTTTCCATAGCACAAAAGTGTGTATATGCCCTGGGATACTGGGAAAACCCAGGGATATTTTCATCCTGGAGAAAACTGG
The DNA here is from genome assembly GCF_021461395.2 of Schistocerca americana. Lineage (NCBI taxonomy): Eukaryota > Metazoa > Arthropoda > Insecta > Orthoptera > Acrididae > Schistocerca > Schistocerca americana. The sequence goes on along the minus strand of NC_060125.1, from coordinate 599,720,799 downwards.
GAAAAACTTGGGAATTTTTTAGAATTCTGGCAATTTTTCATTGTTTTAGTTTGCAGTTAAATTTTTGTAGTTTTGACTGGTAAGAACTGATACTCCAATGAATAATTTTAGCTCAGCCCACTACTGCAGAATAATACTGCAGCAAAAAAACGTAAACGAGGGGAAGAAACCAAATGAAACTTACATTGCAAAGGAAATGCAATATTTACAGCAGCAAACCACAGTGCATGCACAAGCATCTACCAACAGCAAAATGTGTTAAAGGCTCTAGGACGAAGACTATGCAATACTTCATAACAACAGACTGCTTCCAGTGAGTGTGACATCACAACAGTTCATGTTAGATTCGTTTGAGCAATTGCCAGTGGGCTCATGTGCATGCAGAGTTGAGTCACATATGAGCAGTGCCTTCTCCCCCTTCTGGCTACTTGAAGTGCGGCTGTTAGCAATACCAGCAGTAGCAACAAGCTGTCAGATTCATGCCTGCGTAGAGCAATCCGAGATGTAAAGGGGAAAGGGGTAGTCTCCACTTGGCCTGTGTAATGTTTAGTTATTTTGCTGTTTGCTCTTCGTTTACAGCTCTCATGTCAAATGAAAACAAATGGATTTCTGTGGCTGGGAGCTATCAAGTGAATTAAAATACATTCACATAATTCTGGAAGGCTAAAATACTTTATTAGTTTCAGTTTTCTGATTTTATTTTATTTCCAGGTTTTTGGCAGCCAGGCATTAATTGCCTTGCAGAACAGTGAAGCTATTTTTGTCAATTTGCTTTAAAAAATTATCATTTATTAATATTTTCCACAGGGGCAGTCAGTTTATTTGAAACACTATTGGCTAGTGTCAACTGGTTGCTGAATTTCAAGTGCACATTTTTATCTTCTGGCATGTCGGGCATTATGCCATAATTAAAAACGAAACATGAGATAATTCAATACTCGCTTTCCAAGAAAATTTGCATCCTGAAAAGCTTAATATCAGGTTGGGGTGTACTTCTTTCGTATTCTGGACATATGAATGTGCACTTTAAGCTGAATTATGCTTTTTAATATGGGTTACAAAATTCTGACACTCTTGGAGTATCCTCTGATGTCCTGTTTCGCTTACGATGTAATGTAAGATCACTTAATGCTGTATAATTACAAACTTACGGGCTTCCTACGTCGTCATAGCTGCACACACACGGTAACTTCTATTTTCTGGCACTCTCTGACAACTGCTGAAACAGATTCTAACAGGTTGCAGGAAGACACTGCGAATTGTGGTTTGAAAAACATTACTTTCAAAGTAAATTTCATTTTACACAAGATGGGCTATGTTAAGTGTGCAAACATGCTTTGAATTTCTTAAATCACAGAGCGTTTGATTCTAATTTAAAGCTTAACACTTTGAGGACCAGCCACTTAAAAGAATTTGGAGCCCAGAAGGCCAGACATTTATGTGATTATTTAAAATTGTAGTGGCACATTTATCTGATGTATCTCAAAGCCGAACACATACACAAGAAAGACCAATATTACATGTGAAAGCTTAGCTTTTCTTGTAGCTACTCTACGTATATTAATTTAAACCATTAACTGTTCCTATTTGTGTGTTTGGTGTACTTCACAGTGGTGTTGCTATTGGTAGACCAAATCACGTGTCCTATGCTATGAATATCTGCTATCATCGGCTGGCGAGATGTGACGTGAGCTATGACTGGATTACGAAAGCATATCAGAATTTCGATTTTGATGCTTCCGAAACTAACATGCTGTGTTTGGTGGAACTCAAATATATACTTTTGTAACACGAAAATATGCAGCATATCACAATACGAAAATATGCAGTGTACATGTTGCTGTACATCAAAAACTTTTCAAAACATGATCCCCCCCCCATTTGGTTTGCTTTCTAAAGTGCAGGGAAGTCCTACACGGTGTGTAAAACATTAACCATTCAAAGGATTGATAAGTTTTATGGTTCCAAGGGAAACTATACTGTCACTTAACACAGAAAAAGTGTATTATCACCCTGGAAAAAGTTATACTTTTAATCAGGATATGTGGGGGAAATCTGGGAATTTTTTTTACTTGTCCATGTGTACACCCTGTAAAAGTACCTGGCATGTATGGATACATAAACAATTACGCTGACTTTTAAGTAAAGCGAACATCTCTACTTCACTCAATGAGCAAAAACTCGAGAAATGTGCTGAATCGTGATTTCAATCTTTTATTTAGCCTAGTTATTACTAGCAGTTGTTACATGCACCCTGTACCCAACAAGGTATTGCAATCTGTGTTTCAGATTATTTTTATTATTAAAATCCATAGTATGTGAAAACACTGAGGCACATTGTGGAGATAGTACCAGCGGAAGTCATAATATCACAGGCTTTGGGAAGATTGAGCAGAACCAGAGATTTCTCAATCTGTGAAGAAAACTCCTCAAGCAGCTAGTCATCCTCAGACGCAACACTGTTTATTTCGCAGAATTCGGAGGGTTTGGAGGGATGAACTTGTGACACCAGGCAGGCTGAGAATTAAGACTAATGTGGGGAGGGGTGTGGTGAGTGGGCAGTAAATTTCATCAAGTTGTTCACCTTGGGAATCAGTACCATATACCTTGGCATTTTATGAATGTCTAGAAAGTGTAAACTGCAGTTTCATTGTACTGACTTGCAGTAGGGAATGAATTGACTTCAAAATTGGACAAATACTCAAAAAAAGCATACATTTTGCAGGAAATGGTAGAAAGGCTAGGCAGGGACCAGTGGAATACTTAAACATTTCATGCAGCAATGTTGTCAACATTTGCTCTAAGGTATGAACGGAACAAAATGGGATGTATGAACTACTGATTCTATGCAGTCAATGATAGAGCAGTTAGCAGACGGCATGTTGGGAAGCGAGAGATTAAGGAATATTTTCACAGTCTCACATCAGTATAAATGTGAAATTAGCTACGTATTCAGAAAAAAATGTGTATTTTCTCAGGTCTCTCAGTAACCAAAATGTGAAAATATCAGCATATTTGGAAGAAGCAACCAAATATTTACGACAAACAAGATTATAAATTTTATTGCTGCCTGTTTCACTTGCAGCAGTTTGAGCTGTGCTGTTAAGTAGCAACCTAACAACAACACATATTCAGGAAACAACACACTCAGATTTGTGACGAGTGAAGAAGAGAGATTAATTGCCCTTTTCTCATCTTTCATTGGTTTCATCTGTAAATGATATAAGTTTGGAATAGATGCAATGTTAGCTTTTTAGGCAGGTACTTTATACAACAAAACACATTGTAATTTTGATTAGCCAGAATGTATTAAGAATAAAATTTACTCGAGGAACCTGTTGAAAGAAATGGTGGTTCTCGTGTATTCAAGGTTGTATTATTCGTGGGTAAAAACAACTATTCTGTAGTTCTGTTGTTTCCAGATGATGTACATTGCTGATACAGAGGAATAGCCTGGAGGAAAAATGTATTAAAGCATTGTATCTTGTATTTACTCTTGTGGGAAACATTTAAAAATAACAAAATATGTGGGGGCAGTCATGTGGCAGACATATACTGTAATTATTCGAGGGATTTGCTTGTAGTAAATTGTCTTGTTTCATGCAGTAACACATATGACCTGCACAACTACTTTGTACTTTTTGTAGAGGATGCTGAGTGTGGATGTATGCAATCTCCAATTCACACAAAAACAAGTGTCACTTGGCATTCATACCTCTTAAATGTTTCGTGTAACTACAACCAGATGTCATTACTACTGTTTACTTCTATAAATGATACTACAAACAGTACTTTTGCTAATTATAGTGGGACATTCACTGATGCCTGGCGATTCACCTGTTCACAGCAGCCCACATAAGTAGTGGCAAGATTTTGTGTGTGCATAATATGCCACTTTCAACAGCACTTCAGACATTTTGATACATGTAACTAAAAGAAGGCCACCATGTCCTATAGCTGTAATAACAAGAAAAGGTTGTGCCCTGCTGTAGAGTACTGGGGGATATGGGAACAACGCAGCCTTAACTGCAGTAAAATAAGCATAAAGGCTAGTGCCCTATACTCCTGCATGCCGTAATAAAATCTTTGAGTAGGTCTGTTATGATCCTAAAGGTCTATGAATGAGTGAGTAGATGAAACATAAGACGCTGCCAACATTGAGACACTGACAAAACGCCTTTCGGTGCCTCATACCGTACTTAATGAAGTCAGCTTGACACGTCATTGAACAAGACAGAGCCCTATGACCAGATAGCTTCCTTTTTCATAATATTCTTCTGGGTAGTTGAAAACATTACATTGTATTAAGGAAATCAATCATGGTGTTTCATATCAGATTATGATACACCCCAATGAAAGCCACTTGCAGTAGTGGCCAAAGTGTTCGTTTCTTTTCAGCATGTTGAATTGAGGGTAATTTTGTGTATGATGTGGAGAGTGTATGAATGTACAGTCTATGTATTAATGTCTGTTATTTTAAATATACATAAGTCTCATAAATATTAATGAGGGCATTATTATCGCTGCTGTTGAGTGTCATAAACAATCGAGCCAGTTACCCAACCATCCTTTACTCCCTAGAAAGATTTATTTTGGTGTTGTGTGTGTGTCATTGTTGTACGTGATACAGATTGAATTATGTTGTCTTTGTGTACAGTTAATGTAGCAATGTTAATTACTTTTGCAGTCAATAACAAATTCAGCAATTCGTGTTTGAGAATGACTGTTTGCGGAGCATCTAACTTAATTTCAAGCATCTTTATCCTACATGTTAGATAGGTACCAGTAAACTCCCAATTCTATGAAGAATTTAATCATGTATATGAAACAGCTTCAAACAGCTTCTGTCATCTAATTACAAATGAGTTAATGTTTAAATATTTGACATTAAGCATATAAACGAGAAAAAGTTTAGAAAAGGAGTGCAATTACATTTAAGGTTGTTGCTAAGTGCTCTCATTTTAAAACGCTGGATGTATAAAGTCCAGATATTTGCCCACTATCATTTACACGGCCTCAAGACACTCACCCAGTGTGTTACAGTAATACTTGTCCAGTTATGTTAGGTGTTTAATGTAATATTATCTCTCTAGCGAGTAGATTATAACATCTTAAATTTTTACATTTGGTCAATAATCATGCGAAATATTGAAAATTAATTTGTTGTTGCCACTGGCAGAAGTAGGTAGGCAAGCTGCAATTAGTATGTGGTTCCGGGATAGTCTCTTAGTGATACAGATATTTAATTCAAATAAATGTTCATAAATAGGATTTTTTGGGAATTGAACCTGTGATCTTATGATTACAAGGCTAGAATGCTACATGATTTGATTAGATTGATAGAAATGTTTTGGAATTAATAGCCCGTGGATAACTTTGAAGTTGATTGTTTAGATTGTTTTCGAGAACTTCATTGTACTGCTTTAGGAAATTATACCCAATAACCTTAGAGCTGTAAAAGTGAAGAAAATCAAACATGGCTAGTTGGTGAGGTTCCTACAATTTCACAGATTCACACAGTTTTAATCTGACAGGAAGTTTCATTTTAGTGCACACTCTACTGCAGAGTCAAGATTCATTCTGGAGTTCATTGGATGTCTGCTCAGTTTTAATACCTACCAATTTTTGAGGTGCCAAAGAACAAGGTTTTGATTGTCTTTAACACCACGAAATTCCAAGCAGAATGTAACATAGGCAGTGCGTTTAATACACTAACAGAGAAATATTCTTTTGTTTTGTTTGTGAGTAAATATTTCCATGGAAATCGCTTTCAGTAGTGAAATTTCATGTTTTGTATAATACCTAAATCATATGACTGTAAAACAATAGTGGAATTTGGAAGCAAAAGTATATTTAGGTTGTCCTGAACGAATATCAATAATAATTGCAACTTTATACTTCTGATTAAACTAACACTTATTCAAATGGCTAATGTAGTTGTTGAATTTAATAGACACCATCTGCACTTTTTTGTTTTCCACACATTCGATTGTCAGTGTTCGTTCCTTTTTTCAAAAAACACCATGATTTTAAACATTTCCCAATTACAAGTAAGTGTAGTTTTTCAGGTCTGCCCACATTATTTATTTATTTGTTTAACCTGATCTGATTAGGGCCATCATGCCCTCTCTTACATTGGACCGAGGTTTCACACATACAGTATTTATTACATTATAGTTCTGTAAGAAATAGCAATGTTAATATGACAATTAGTCTGGAGTGGAAGTGTGAGTAAATCATACCATGAAATAACAAAGTTAATATTGACATTACCTGTACCACTGCAGCTGCTGCTGCTAGTAGTAGTAGTAGTAGTAGTAGTAGTAGTATTAATAATAATAATAACAATAATGTGACATTAATAACAATAATGATAGTGGGAGATTTGAAAAGGATTTATTGATGTACTAAATTGATGCTTTCTGATATAGCAATTTCTGGCCAAAAGAGATTCCATAGGCAAAAAAAAAAAAAAAAAACCACCCTGGGAAATGAGGCTGATCAGGTTGGAAAGAGTAATGTACAAAGGTAATGAGTGCATACAAGGACAATGATAATCATCATTGTTGCTTTAGAAGCTGTTATTGCGTGTCTTCTGAGACTGGAGATGGTATTTAAGTCTCTAATATAATGTGGGAGGTTGTTCTGGAGTCGGGTTCGTGCTACTGAAAAGGAAACAGAAAGGATTTTGCTTCGATGGGAATGGGGTGCTTTTGGCATGTTGTTCAGACAAGAGCGTTAAGATTGAGGAGGGATATGATGGACAATGTTTATTGAAAAGACAGTAAAGAGGACAGAGGACATGGAAGTCTATGCACTTGTCTGCATACACTCAGGACAGCTGTGTGTGTGGTAATGCAATGTGATCAAAAAGTCAAACATTACAGATATGATAAACATAGGCATTCATAACCTGTTCTAGGGGCCGTGGACTTTCCTGAGAAAGACATTGCAGGATAACATTGCTATAACCAGTAATTGGAAGTATAAATGTTTGTAGAAGTTTCTTTTTCAGGTCTTTGCTGAAGGAGAGAAGTTGATATTAGTCCCACGCAGTTAAAGACTGTAATGATTCCTGATATTTTGGGCTAATGAGCCTAGACTGAGCAACCAATACTGCTTGAGTTTTGGATGGGAGCTTTAACCCTATATCTTGTGCCCATTTTGATAGTGCAGAGAGGTCGGTATTGAGAGTCTCGATAGTTGTGTTCAGGTTTGTTGGTTTTGCACTCAGATGCAGGTCATTGGCGTACTTGTGGTATTTGCAGTAGGACAAAAATGAGGACACAGCATTCACATACAATGAAAAGAGTATAGGACCTAGTATCAAAGCCTGCGGGATGCCTCATACTACCTGCTTACACTGTGACTTTATGATGCTGTGTGTGATGCATTGCAGGTGAGACATCAGGTATGAGCGAAACCATTACAGTAAATTTGGCGAGAAATTTAGGCTGCTGCTTTTGGCAAGTAAAATTTTAAAGTCAACAGTGTCACTGGCTTTGCTGAAGTTTAAGAAGCACATGATAGTTACCTCTTGTGCATCCATGACAAGCTTCAGGTCATCTGTTACCTTTATTAAGATAGATGTTTATGGAAGCATGATGGTATTCATCTAATAGGCAGATTGTAGTTAGGTAGTTTGTTAGCTGGTCATGGACTGTGTATTCTAAAACCTTGGATGGAGCAGGAAGAATGCAAACAGATTGGTAATCAGAGGGTGCTGTGGCAATGTCCTTTTTAGGTAGTGGCTTAACTAGTCCCCATTTCCAGGTCTCAGGGAAAACACTTGTGGTTAAGGAGTGATTGAAGGTATCTATTATAGTGGGCAGTACTGGCTCAATAATAAGCTTCATCATAGGACTGTGATGCCATTGTGTCCAGTAGATGCTGATCTGATACACATGATGACATTTTTGACGGTGTTGCAAGCAACATGCTAGATTTTTTTTGTGGCTACAGTCATTTACCCCCTTGAAGTAATCAATGAGTCTGTTTCATTTGTGGCTCAATTGTCATTGTAGGTAATGTGAAGTATCTTCTCAGTTCTTCGGCTGAGACAGTAGGATCAACTGCAACTTTTACTTTGCCTATATGAATACCACTCAGGCTTTCCCATTAGAAGCTGACATCATTTAATGTACGGGTGTGCCTTAGTTTTGAATTTCTCGCAGCTAGACTGACTCTGTTCCTCTTTTGCTTGTAAGTAATACTGTAATTCTTCTCTTGGAGATGATCTCCTCTGAAAATGATTTTCTCTTACCCAGTGAAGTTTTACTCGACAAGGATTGGAAGGAAACAAAAACAAGAAAGCGTAATTGAGATGCAATGACTCTGACAAGATGTTGTCATTCAGGTAGCGTTCACAAACATAATGCAATGAACTCCCTATAACATTGAAATCCGTAGTTCTGAATCTGTGGAAGTTACAAATTGGAACAATTTGCACCACAAGTACTTTGTCCTGTCAACCTAACAATAATTGTAGTGTGTGTATGTTGTTCATAGTTGCATTGTTGAACAAAGTGTTGTTTTGGGCTGAAACGTCAGTATCAGTATTAGTGCGAATGGAATAAAAGTTTGCAACAATAAACAAGACCTATGGCAGCACTTCTTCCGTACGATACGAGGATTACTCAGAAAGTAACTTGCATTCCATATAGCACTTTTAATAGTAGAGATAGACGTTTCTTAATCACTTTAGGACAACTTCTGAATTTTTTATGTAGAGATCAAAATGTTTCAGTGTATTTATGAACTAAAAAAGAAGATGTAGAAAAAACTACCAGAAGAAATTTTAAAAAAATGTAATTCAGAATTTTTTCACCTAAAAGTATGAACTACTAATGTTTTCATTAAATATAAAAGTCATATTTGTGCGTAATAAGTAATTTCCCACCATTTACATTAACCATAATTTACATCATTTCTTTAAAGTCCACTGAAAAGTGTAAAAGAGGGGGTTCACTGTAGTATTTTCTTTTAACCGCAGTGTTATTTCTTGTTAAACATAAAAACATTGCGAATATTAGCAAAAGGTACTCAGTATATGGAAATCTGATGTTATTAATGGTGGGCTTCCTCGTTTTAAGCACAATGGTGCATTTTATGGAATATCAGTTTGGGCTGAGATAGAAAATCAAAGGCATAGTGGGTATTGGGGGTCAAACTTGCTTATAAGTAATGGTGCGAGACAGAATAGTTCACAGTCTGGTTGGAGTCCAGGCAGAGTGTATACGTGGCAGCACAAATCCCTGCACCTAAATATGACGATTGGGTTGTTTATTGAAATATGTACAAAAAGACTTACGATGGTGCTGATGCAGAAATCTAGTGACCATAAAACCAAATTTTATGCTAAGATGTGTAGAAAATTTCATTACTCTTTGAAGGCTGTGGGTGCCAAAACTCTAATCCCTCTCATGCTTCAGATTTGATTCACTGTCTGGGATCCTCACCAAATACAATTAACAGAAGAGGTACAGAAGATTCGAGAAAGAACTACACGGTTCATTGTAGGCTTGTGTAGTTACAAGTGATGATACCACTGATGTATGGGATAATCCCACTTTGGAGAAATTGGTTGTGGGTCCCAAAAGGCGTCCTTTTGAATATTTCAAGAATACAGGCCCTTGGAGGAGGAATGGGTTGTATTATTATCACACTTATCTATAGTGCATAATGATCACAATGTTTAAATTAGAGGAATCATAAATCTGACAGATGTGTGTAGACAGCCCCTTCTTTCCACATACAGTGTGTGCTAGGAGTAGGAAGGATGATACAGGTGTGTCCTTTGCCACAAAATTTATAGTGGCCTGTGAAGTGCAGCTACATTGTGTAGCCATTTACCTAATTTGGTTTAAATCCTGCCAGAATCATGGGGGTTTCATTACCTTCATTTCAGCTGTGAGTTGATTAATTATTACTCATCCCATGATATGTTACATCACGGGAGACGTTTCCAAACTGTTGGTGCCTCATTATCCTCCAGCTGAGTGTGCATTCTGTTTGTATCTCCACAGAGGCCTGTCAGATCGGGCCCTACAGCTGTCCCGCTTCCCACCAGACCCGGCCCGAGTCCGGCCGAGCAGGTAAGATTGTTCCCGTGTGTGACCTTGAATATCCCAATCTGTTTGTTCGTGGAATGCTTGTTTTGTAAACCTTTCCTGTGCCACCAACATCTTTCTTACCTTGTGTTTCGCACGTAAATTTCTGAGTTTGCATGGTAGCTTGTGCAGTCTGTTACTGCAGTATTATTCTGCCTTTGTTTCCCCTTCCTTGTAAGTGTTTGCCAGACCTTCCCAAAGAAAGGCAGTGTGTCATATTGTTCTTTATTTTGCTTGAAGTGAAATGAAATGTCATGTTCACTCAATTTTTTGTTGCTTCAGTGTGTGTACTGTGAATGATAAAGGTATAGTAAATGCAGTTTGAATTCAGAAGAAGTCAAAAAGAAACATTTTACATAAGTTCATTTGAAGAAGCTACGCTTTCGGGAAAGTTTTAATGTTTTGTAGTATAAGATGTGTAGTTAAGGCAGGTGAGGAGGTACTCTCAAACTACTTTGAAAAAAGAAATGTGGACCATCCTAGAATAATTGCACTGCTGTCAGCGTACACTTGTATTGTTGGTGGGATTATTCAGTGGTAGTTTGATACAGTCATTCTCTTTTGGTTATGTTTTCACCCACTTGCGTTGATTCTAATGTGCAATGTTTTTTGGTGTCACCTGAGAAACTGACAACCAGTAGCTGTTGTCTGAACAGCTACTACTAGACATCCTTCTTTTCACACTTTAATGTACCTTCTCTGTTTGTGAGCTGACTGTAAGTTATTAGTAGTGGGAACCCAAAAACCAATAGTTAGATAATCCACAATCAACATAGATAGTACGTCACTGTCTCTGGGGCACTGTATGATGCTCCCATTTCCTGAAACACCCCCCCCCCCCTCTCTCTTCCCCCATACCATCCATCTTAAACACACACACACACACACACACACACACACACACACACACACACACACCCACCCTCTCTCTCCCCCCATACCATCCATCTTAAATAACTTTTTCGCTTAGTTGTTGATAGTACTTTAGTGTTGATTAATTGGACTCCACTGTAAAGTTTGTGTTCAGTTTAATAATGCCTCATCATAGGTTTCTGTACCAAATTGGGTGCATGTGTTGTGTGTGGGTATTAAGGACTCGGAATGAATTTACACTCTGCTGCAGAGAGAGAATTCATTCTGGAAACAATTTGAAGGCTGTGGCTAGCTCATGTATTGTTTCTTCTAGGACTGATGGTACCGCAAGTTATATAAGACAAAGTTAGGAAAGTAGGAGATGAGGTACTGCGAGAAGCAAGGCTGTGAGGGTCGGTTGTGATACATGCTCTTATAGATCAGCCAGTAGAGCAATTGCCTACATAAGATAGACAACTGTGGTTGGAGTTCTGGTACAGCAGACATTTTTAATATGCCAAGAAATTTCAAATTTGGATAATTTATTGTTGGGTACCTTGAAACTGTCCTGTCATACAACATACAGTCAGAAATCCAGAATAACTTGAAGCTCATTATCAGAGAATATCACTACTGTTACAGGAACCCATTTTCTACATTTTTGAGACAAATAAAGAAATACAGTGTGTATATTGTTGCACATGCTTCTGTATGCAGGTATTGCTTGTGTAAAATAGCAAAGAATTTTGGCTACAACTTACATCGATGTTTTAAGAGTTTTGCAAAGTGTCCAGTTTCAGGATGAGAAATTTATGTAACTGCAGTTGTTTTTAGTCACTAGATCTGTTCTGTTAGTCATTTGAAAGTACAAAAATACTCTTACTGCCTTTTAAATGATGTGTCATTGTTTGAAACATAACAAACTGTGTCACTTTCTATTTCTAAGCTATCTGAGAGATGCTTTGGAATTTGTGACATTTGTTAAAGCACATGGATTAACTTCAGGGGCTCGAGTGTAGAGATGTGTTTCGCTCTTAATCAGTGACGTGGTATGATTAACAACTATTAGAGGTATCGTAATCAACTGCCTGCAACATCAGTTGGATAAAATTGCTCGAATGAATATTTTAGGTTATGAAGCTTGTCATAAAGATTGAGTGAAAATTGGTCCTCTCATGGCAGTTTGTATTGTGGCATGATGCTATGTTGAAAACCATTTTATAGATGATGTTTTAATGTTCCCATATTGTATTCAAACAGTTTAATGGTAGAAGAAGATAATGTACCGAAATATGCTTTGCACATAAGGGCACCAATGTGTTGTTTCTTCCTCATACCCAAGTTGTACCAAGCTTTCATCTTGACCAGCAGTGCGTGAGGTGTAGAAAGTTTCTTCCTGTATTGTCCACAATTTTATTCGCTCCTAACAGCACATGAAATGCAGAATAGGTTGTTTTGTCCCATTATCACAGACAGGGAATTTTGACAGCATTATATTGATGCACTTATCATTTAGAACACAGTTAATGAGTTATTCCCTATTAATGTATTACACATTGTAATTTATTGCATACACACTATTTTTATATTTGTAAAGTAGAATATCGAGTGTGCTTTCCTGCATGTGGCTCTTGCATATCTGTAGAGAGTAACTTTCGGTAAGAAGAATCTGTGTTGCAGCTGTTTCCATTTGCATGCAAAATGTGTTGAATGTTGTTTGTTCGTTACAATAATTTATGATGATATAAGAGGAACATCACATATTTACGTTTTCAGTAACATAAATATTTATTTGTTTATTAAAAATCTAATGATGTTCTGTACCATGTTTTTGTAGCAAGATGGTTTCATTAAATTTTCTATCAATGTTTGTGTTACATACTACACACATGCATTCATATTACTACATATGTGTAAAAATGGAAACATGTTATTTTCTTGGTACATTATAGTGTTCAAAATACTGGGTGATCCAAAGTTAATATAAGTGTTTTAAGGCTTTGTAGCATTTATTAATCCAAGTTTCAATTGTAAATAATCCATCAAATAAAAGAGCAACTCAGAGATTTGTTTGTAAACTTGTTACAAGCTTAAAGCCTACAGACTATGATTCACATGCCAACTTTGCAAACAAAATATTGCTGCATGACAATGAAGATTTTCTGGATCATGTCCTTGTTATTGATGAATTGACATTTCATCTAAATGGAGATGTGAACACACATAAGGTGCACACCTGGGGTCAGCAAATCCCTACAAGATAGTACAGGTGCAACATGGCACCAGGAAAGTCTATGGTTCTTTCTTTCTTTCTTTTTTTTTCCCCAGTGAACCAACTGTAACTGGAGTTCCTTTTCTTGACACACCAAAACTGTGACTTTTTCCTCAGTTGGAAGAAGCTGATTGACCGAACTTTATTTGGCAGTGAATGGAGAACTGCTTCTCCGGCATAACTCAGTATGTAATTGATTAAATGACATTGTACTCAACTGCTGGACTGGCATTTCAGGGATCATAAAGGATCATGTGTATGTGCATCCACTACCAGCTGATCTACCCAATTTACGGGAATTGATTGAAGCAGTTGTCTCAACAATTACACGAAACACACTGATTAATGTTTGGGAAAACCTCTCGTATCGACTCGATGTGTGACGTGACAAATAGTGCTCACACTTGTAAGAAAAACTTTGACCTGCTCCTTTTATTTGATATATTATTTATAATTGTAAGTTGAATGCCATAAATGCTACAAAGCCTCGAAAACCTGATATTCATTTTGAAACACCTGGTATATTCGTTAACAAGGATTACATTTATTAGTTATATACACACACAGTTTGAAAACTGATAAACTCTGTTTCACATTTGGGCTTTCCAATGTGCCCATTTTCGTACATAGGTGGTCGTCACGTGTTTTGTACTGAGCATCTTTATGATAGTAGAAGTCATACACGGAAGTGAAAAATGCAAAAATGTTTTGTAGAAGTGCCTCATTGATGTTTTAATTTTCAATAATTGTTCTCAAATGTTTTGGGTGGCAGCATTGTTAATTATTCTTCTCAGTTCACTCTTTATTTTAACGAACTTTCTCAATGGAGAGTCGGGTAGCACCCTTGATGTATCTGGAATTATGTCCTTTCATACTGAGAAACAGATGAGCTTAATAAGTGATGGGTACTGTAATGATTGCTAAAATGCTACACACATCATAGTTTTTGGTAGAATTTTAATGTTAATTGTGGACCACTACTACTGACTCCTGCAGGTTAAGAACTTGGGTGCCCAGTGATCAGGAAATCAGTAAGACATTGAGCAACAACGCACAGAAGGAAGATTTAATTAACAGCATAAGTAACAATAATCATGTGAATTATAACATACATGATTATGTTTATTGCTGAACAGCAAGAATATTAATTTTCATACATACAGGAATGTCATGTCCACTAACAAAGAATGGCCTGCAAAGACATTCTACTTTTCCACTTCATACCATTATTGACATTGATTATAAATATTAGTGCATGTATCACTTGCTTGTAAGTTGCTAGCACTGATACATTACTTTTATTGAACTTGAATGAAGACCACAGTGTTTATGTTAATTTTCTCTGGCTGGTCAGGAGTGGTAGTTCTGTATGAGGGATTATGGTCTTTTTGTGTATCTGGTAATGTTCTTTCTACTTCTTGTATTTAATTGTGATTATGTCATGAATTCAGAATTGAAAGAATGTGTTCAAACTGTGCATTTTAACTAAGAAGACAAGTATGTATGTTTCTTCAGATTCCCATATTGGTAATGTTGTAAACAGACAAGTAATCACATTTATGTTTTGCTGTGGAGAGTGAGGTTAAAAGCAAGATATTGAAACGGTGAGTCACATTGCAATATCTATGCCTTGTGATACAGGTGTAACTTTAATTTTGATATAATGCTATCTTCCTAGAAAGTCAGGAAAGTCATATAATGTATGACATATTCAGTAACTATTTTATTTGAAGCAATATCATTTTATTTTACAGGATGATAATGAGGGTCCTGTTACAAAAAGCATAAGATTGACTGCATCTCTCATTCTTCGGAACCTAGTCATCTACTCTACAAATGGAAGGAGGTAATTATTAATAGTGTTTACATTTCAGTCCTATCAATGTACCAATAAAGATTGTCATCCAATACACAAGATAAACTTGAAATCAGTATTGATATAACTTTGGATACGTACTCGGATGTTAATGTATAGAATGGGCTTTTGTATAGTCCGGCACTGTATGTTGTTTTGTTTTGGTTAGGTTAGTTGTGAATTACTTATACAGATTTAATATTGTTATTCTCAATCTCTTGTGTTATTCAGCTGCTGGGTTGGATAAGGTGATAGATTGCATTTCATCCTTGCTCTCTGTTTCCTAGCAGTAAGAGGACACTGCAAGTTCTGCTTACCTTGAATAAATACATGGACACATCTTGTATATCCAAGCCATGTATTGACTGCAACCTGTGCAATATGCTTTAGATAACATTAAAAATCATATCAGGATATCTAACACTATACACGAGTTTGTACAAGGAGTAGTGGAATCAGAATTACATTTCATTAACAGTTCATCCCATCTTGGACATACGCTGTTCCTCAACACGTTTCTCCTCACACGTAATAAAATAAAAAAATCTGTAAAATATTTGTGCTCACTGCTATAATAATTCATTTTATGGTTTTCATTTGCAGGATATGTAAGAGTGATGTGTAACACCAAGTATCTCCCCATGTAGATCTCTGATCTCACAGTAAATAACAGATACTTTCTGTAAATCACATGACTAACTTGTGCTGTTTTGTGTTAATAACCATATATAGCGGATGGTAAAAAATACTGAAACATGAAAAACACAGTGCATTGCCGTGCATAATAAGGTGTATGAAAACCTTGGCATTCAAAACAGTTTCCAGTCATTTTGCAAAGGCTAAATACAGGTCTTGTATGGTTTTCAAGGAAAATCTTACACTATTCTACATACAAAATTGTGAAAAGTTACGATGATGGAGGTAGACAAGGATCACACACTGCTCTCCAAAGCAGACCACAAAGGCCCAATAATATTGGTATCTGGTGATTGGGGTTGCCTGTGGAGATGTGACAACTCATCATCGTGCTCGAAAAACTATTTCTGGATGATATGAGCTGTGTGATCAGTGACCCTGTCATCTTGCAACACACAACTGCCATGTTGGAATAAACGTTGTACCTCGGAATGGACCTGATTAGCCAAAATGGTCACATAATACTTGGCCGTAACGTAATCTTGCAGAATAATCATGATGTCCGTGGAATACCATGATACGGCTGCCCAAATCGCCACTGTACTCCCACTGTATTTTACTCGTTGGACTTCAACTTGGCCGGGAGTTGGAAACAGTGAGAACAAGATTCATCCGACCAAATAACTTCTTTCCACTGCTCTGTAGCCCAGATTTATAGCTTCAGCACCTAGTTCTTCTGTTAAAAAGTGTGTGTGCATCACTGACGGATAGTTTTTGGAATTCCAGCCTTCCCTGCCAATCACTGCTTCAGAGCTATCTTTGTGCCGATTTGGTGCTGACAGGGTTTGCGAGTCCAACGTCTGCTTCTGCATTTGTTAAGAGGCTTATTTTTCATCGTAACACTCTTCAGTGACCGTCTGTCACAATCACTCAAAAAGCACTTTCATCTATGTTGTGACTTAGCCGACGATGTTTTTCCGCTGTCCCTGATGTGATATAAATCTTTAATATGATATCACTGGAAACACCAAACATTTCAGCTACCTTAGTTACGGAAGCACTCACTGTACAAACACCAACAATTTGCCCACGTTCAAATTCAATAACTCCTATGTAATCAATTCACAACTACTCGGAACACTGTCCTGAACACAACTGACACTCACGATGTATTTAGGCCATTGTGAAGATGCCCTCCATGGTCAAATACAATAGCGCAACTTGTAGAGCCATGGCTAGGATCTGCAGTTATGTTCCAAGTGTGAATTTCTCATACTGTTTCCATATTTTTGCCCAACCCCTGTAGGTGGCATTATATTTTCAGTACTTGGAAATCTTGAATATTCTTATAATTTGAATGTGATAATTCTTTAGCCCCTTTAATCTCAATTTTGTCAACAATACAAACTTGACATCTTTTCAATTTTTGGTAATTTCCTATTTAATTATACTTAGACAAATTTCTCCTATTTCACAGAGTTGTTCTGCCCTTTTCACAGAGGTTCTTCCCCTTGGCAGTATGATGTTGCTAATGCCCTCAAAAAGAAATTTTACTGTAGTGTGCAATAAAACAATACTAATTATCCTCACAAAATAAAAAAAGTTGTGGTGCAGTTCTGATATAATCTCTTGAAAGATAGAGGAAAGGATTGCAATGAAAACATTTCTTTTAGTGAATGGGTAATCGTGAATGTTTCCCAGGGTGTATATGCCCTGGGACAACCGGGAAATCTGGAAAAAACCTGGAATTTTTTTTTCATCTGGGAGGAAACTGGGAAAAACCCGACAGTTTTTTTAGAATTGTGGGAATTTTTCTTCGGTTTAGTTTTCAGTTAAATTTTTTTTGTTTTGACTGGTATGAACTGATACTCTTTTTTACGTTTTTTACTTTATCCCACTTCTGCAGCAGTAAAATATAAACGAGAGGAAAAAACCAAAATAAAACTTAGGTAACAAAGGAAATATGCCATTTACAACAATAAACCACAGTGCACACACAAACGTCTGCTAACAGCAAAATATGTCAAATCCTTTATGACAAAGATTACGCAATACTTCATAATGACAAACCGCTTCCAATGAGCTTGACATTACATCGGTTTACATTAGGTTCGTTTGAGCAGTTGCCAGTGAGATTACGTGCTTGCGCAGTTGAGTCACGTATGTGCAGTACCTTCTCCCTTTTCTGGCTACTTGAAGGACAACTGTTAGCTATATCGGCAGTAGCAACCAGTAGCCAGATGCTACCCGGCAAAATTTTTCGGGTGCGCGGAGGAGTCTGAGTTGTAGTGGGGAGGGAGGGGTGTAGTCTCCATGTGATATGTGTTTACATTTAGTGAGTCTGTTGTTTGTCTTGGTTTCCAGCACTCACGTCAAACGAAAACAAAACAGATTTCTGTGGCCGGGAGCTATCAAGTGAATTAAAATACATTCGCATAATTATGGAAGGCTAAAATATGTTATTAGTCTCAGTCTTCTAATTTTATTTTATTTCCAGGTTTTTGGCAGTCGGGCATTAATTGCCTTACAGAACAGTGAAATTATTTTTGTCAGTTTGCTAAAAAAATTTGACTCTTATTAGTCTTTTTCCCAGAGGCAGTCAGTTTATTTGAAACACTGTTGGATAGTGTCAACTGTTAGCTGAATTTCAAGTGCACATTTTTATCTTGTGGCACGTATGGCGTTATGCTATAATAAAGAACCAAATGTGAGAAAATACAGTACTGGTACTCAAAAAAAAATTTGCATTCCGAAAACCACACTGAAAAGCTTAATATCAAGTTGAGGCCTACTTCTCTGTGAACTTGGACATACAAATGTGCACTTTAAGCTGAATTATGCATTTTAGTGTGGTTTACAAAATTCCGCTGCTGTTGGAGTGCTCTCTGATGCCCTGTTTTGTTTATGATGTAATGTAAAATCTCTTAATGCTATATACATACGAAGATATGGGTTTCCTATGTCATCGTAGTTGCGCATGCCCACTCATGCCTATTTTCTGGCACTCTCTGACAACTGCTGAAACAAATTCTAACAGGTCGCGGGGAGATACTGCGATAGGTGGTTTGAAAAGCGTTACTTTCAAAGCAAATTTCATTTTACACAAGATACGATATGTTGCGTGTGCGAATGTGCTTTGAATTTCTGAAATCACAGTGTGTTTGATTCTCATTTAAAGCTTAACATTGTGAGGGCTAGCCACTTACAAGAATTTCGAGCCCAGAAGACCAGACATTTATGTGATTATTTAAAATCGTAGTGGCACATTGATCTGATGTATATTAAACTGGAACACACACAGAAAAGACCAATGTTATATGTGAAAGCTTAGCTTTTCTTGTAGCTACACTATGTATATTAATTTTTTTTCTTGTTGTGTGTTTGCTCTACTTAACAGTGTTTTACTATTGGCTGACTACGTCATGTGTCCTATCCTCTGTATATCTGCTGGCATTGGCTGGCGAGAACTTGTGACATGAGCTATGGGCTTACAAAAGCACATTGCATTCTCGCTTTTAATACTTCGGAAACTGACTTGCTGTGTTTTATGGAATTCGAATATATACTTTCATAATGCAAAAGTAAGCAGCGTATTGTAATACAAAAATATGCCACATACATGTTGTTGTACATCAAAGGTCTTTCCAAAATGCCCTTCCCCCTGGGTTTCGTTTTCTAAAGTGCTGGCAAGTTCTACACAGGTGTATAAAACCTTAACCATTCAAACAACTTATATGTTTTATGGTTCAGAAATAAAATATACTGTCACTTAACACAGAAAACAAAGTGTATTTTGGAAAAATCTGGGATTTTTTCCCCCTGGCCGCATATACACCCTGTTTAATTGTGAAATAAAATACCCTCAGTAATCATGTCTTAAAGTGAATGAATAAATGTGTATCAATCAATCTATAGAAATAATTCCATGCAAAAAAGGTTATGCAGCAGTTTGATGGTGTTTCAGAATATCTGTCGTATTATGATTGAGCTCTCTATTGCTCATCTTAAAGGTAAATGCAGGATAATTCCCAGTCTTGATGTGGGATAATCTTTTGGCACATTATGCCAGCGGTGCTGAAAAGTGTATCCCAATAGCCACCTCTGGATATACATATTGGTGCAGCAACGTCATTTTGCCTAATATAGGTCCGAGGCCTTGTATCTTCTGCATCAAATTAGCTTTTTCATTCCTTTGTTTGTTTTCTTTTTATTTTTTCCTTCTGTTTGTACAATACCTTCTAAACTTAAATGGATGACTGGACTTTACTCTTCTCTTCTCATCTCTCTTATTCCAGTGTTAACTTACGAGCACATAATCTGATACTAAAATTAAATATTCCATATAAATCAACATCAAATACTATTTGACAACCAAAATCATCACTGTTAGCTATAAATCAGTTCTTAACAACCTGCAGAATTTGAGTGTGAGCACTTGTGACTGCTGTTGCTCGTATTTGCGAGCAGAGCAGGTGCAGTGTTGTGGGGAGCAAGGGATGTTCAATGTTGACAACATGGGAGAGGAACCAGCTTTGAAATGTTGGAGGGTCAGCTTCGACACAGTGCCATCTAATAGCAACAATGATAAGTCAGTTATGTGGAAGCTGATGATGTCTTCACATCTCAGTCCCATGTGCGAGGAATGTCGCCTTTTAAAACAAAGTGTTAGGTATACAAAATGAAAACTGGGAAAAGAAAACAAGCTCATTTTCCTAAATTACTGTCTGTGCAAGATGCTGTTGTTAACAAAGATTTTCAACATTATTGACATATTTTAATACTTCTTCAGGAAGAATTTGAGCAATGTTTCCAAGATCAGATGGCACTAGAAAATGATTTTGATCTGTTCCCCTCACCATATTCAGTGAATATTCATTCATTCTGATCTAGAAATAGAAATTTCGGACCTGCAGTAACTAGAACTAGAAATTGCGGACCTGCAGTATGATAGAAAATATGAAGACAAATGCCAGTACATGAAACCATCTTGGAATTCTATAGACACGTACCTCAGGATAGATCTTCTCCTTTCCACAGACAGGTGGCCACAATAATATGAGTGTTCAGTTCCATGTGTGTTTATGAACAGTTGTTCTTTGCAATGAAAAGTAGTAGGACACACCTGAGAAACTCTGTCTGGTCATAATGTGAACTGCACACAGCATCTGCAAATTACTCCAAACATAGAAGCAACTGTTAAGGGAGAAATGTGCTGAATCGTGATTTCAATCTTTTATTTAGCCTAGTTATTACTAGCAGTTGTTACATGCACCCTGTACCCAACAAGGTATTGCAATCTGTGTTTCAGATTATTTTTATTATTAAAATCCATAGTATGTGAAAACACTGAGGCACATTGTGGAGATAGTACCAGCAGAAGTCATAATATCACAGGCTTTGGGAAGATTGAGCAGAACCAGAGATTTCTCAATCTGTGAAGAAAACTCCTCAAGCAGCTAGTCATCCTCAGACGCAACACTGTTTATTTCGCAGAATTCGGAGGGTTTGGAGGGATGAACTCGTGACACAAGGCAGGCTGTTCGGAGGGTTTGGAGGGATGAACTTGTGACACCAGGCAGGCTGAGAATTAAGACTAATGTGGGGAGGGGTGTGGTGAGTGGGCAGCAAATTTCATCAAGTTGTTCACCTTGGGGATCAGTACCTTATACCTTGGCATTTTATGAATGTCTGGTAAGTGTAAACTGCAGTTTCATTGTACTGACTTGTAGTAGGGAATGTCATATTTCCGTGCGCTATCAATAAATGTGGCACCTCTTGGGTGTGGTGATTACAACTTTTTAATCATTTGGCAGGCGGAGGACTGTGGCCACCGTAGGCTAGCTTGCAGCATCTCCGATTGAGTGTGTCCCACACTTCAAATTACTTCATTTTTGTATAACAGCTCACAAAGTTAATTGAGGAAAATGTAGAACTACAGTATAACCCCACTTTTATGTTCCCATAATTAACGTTTTTCCAACATTTACGAATTTTCAATCACTCCCATCAAATTTCCTGTGTTCACAATGTTAATTTGCATTAGATTTTGTGTTTAATACCATTATGAAATAATGTTTGTGGAGAAAAAGTTGACATAATTGTCATAAAATGACACAGATTTGGCATTGCCCTTTAAGCAGTGTTTACAAACATTGCACATTTAAGTTTCTTGACATCACGACGCTCTACTCAAAAATATCTGAATTGATAAAAGTTGGGAACAAGTTGTGCTTTATTTCCTTCCACTGCTAACCTCTGCCTGGCAAGGTGGCTGATGGGAATAACTAGGTTAGTTTGAATAATAACCAATCACAGCAGTTTTCAGTCTCAACTGTGCATGTGCAACTTCATGATTGTTGCTCTTGTCATAACAGCTCAAAAGCATATTTCGCGTGTTTTCGTTGTTTCGCCACTTGTAGTACTAGTTGACACCTAGCGGTGCTCAAATGTTTCTGGTTTAAACATTGAAAGACTGTGTTAGTTACATATTTTTCATGCTTAGCAAAATTCATTTTGAGAATTTATTCTCATCGTCAAGTGCAAATATTTGCATTAGTATTTTGTGTTGTTTTTCACACACAAACGGTGTGTGTGTGTGTGTGTGTGTGAAACCAAACTTAAATATTGGCGCTTGGCAAATGAAGCGTCATTCTACGCATGAATAAATACGTAAATGGTGTGGAGTTTCATTATTTAAATACTGAACGAAACTTATGTGGTGTGTCCATTTAAATAACTAGCGACACAATAGCAGGCTTTCCAAGGACATTGATTATTATGAACAAAATTAAGTCAAACATTTCTACTTTCCAGACAGCTAACCAGTTCCAGTTATGTCATCGGGTAAACATAGTAGAATATTCAGATAACCCTTATTGGATAATAAACAAGTCCTAGGGGACTGATGACCTCAGATGTTAAGTCCCATAGTGCTCAGAGCCATTTGAACCATTAAACAAGCCCATAATGAGTATTTTGATGCCTATTATGTACGCATATGATGATGTTGTTGTTGTTGTGGTCTTTAGTCCTGAGCTCTGCATGCTACTCTATCCTGTGCAAGCTTCTTCATCTCCCACTACCTACTGCAACCTACATCCTTCTGAATCTGCTTAGTATGTTCATCTCTTGGTCTCCCTCTATGATTTTTACCCTCCACACTGCCCTCCAGTACTAAATTGGTGATCCTTTGATGCTTCAGAATGTGTCCTACCAACCGATCCCTTCTTCTAGTCGAGTTGTGCCACAAACTCCTCTTCTCCCCAATTCTATTCAATACCTTCTCATTAGTTATGTGATCTACCCATCTAATCTTCAGCATTCTTCTGTAGCACCACATTTTGAAAGCTTCTATTCTCTTCTTGTCCAAACTATTTATCGTCCACATTTCACTTCCATACATGGCTACACGCCAAACTAATACTTTCAGAAACGACTTCCTGACACTTACATCTATACTTGATGTTAACAAATTTCTCTTCTTCCTAAACGCCTTCCTTGCCATTGCCAGTCTACATTTTACATCTTCTCTACTTCGACCATCATCAGTTATTTTGCTCCCAAAATAGCTAAAGTCCTTTACTACTTTAAGTGTCTCATTTCCTAATCTAATTCCCTCAGCATCATCCGACTTAATCTGACTACATTCCATTATCCTCGTTTTGCTTTTGCTGATGTTCATCTTATATCCTCCTTTCAAGACACTGTCCATTCCGTTCAACTGCTCTTCCAGGTCCTTCGCTGTCTCTGACAGAATTACAATGTCATCGGTGAACCTCAAAGTTTTTATTTCTTCTCCATGGATTTTAATACCTACGCCGAATTTTTCTTTTGTTTCCTTCACTGCTTGCTCAATATACAGAATGAATAACATTGGGGATAGGGTACAACCCTGTCTCACTCCCTTCCCAACCACTGCTTCCCTTTCATGCCCCTCGACTTTTATAACTGCCATCTGGTTTCTGTACAAATTGTAAATAGCCTTTCACTCCCTGTATTTTATCCCTGCCACCTTCAGAATTTGAAAGAGAGTATTCCAGTCAACATTGTCAAAAGCTTTCTCTAAGTCTACAAATGCTAGGAATGTAGGTTTGCCTTTCCTTAATCTAGCTTCTTGGATAAGTCGTAGGGTCAGTATTGCCTCACGTGTTCCCATATTTCTACGGAATCCAAACTGATCTTCCCTGAGATCGGCATCTACTAGTTTTTCCATTCGTATGTAAAGAATTCGCGTTAGTATTTTGCAACTGTGACATTAAACTGATAGTTCGGTAATTTTCACATCTGTCAACACCTGCTTTCTTTGGGATTGGAATTAAATTCTTCTTGAAGTCTGTAGGTATTTCGCCTGTCTCATTCATCTTGCTCACCAGGTGGTAGAGTTCTGTCAGGACTGGCTCTCTCAAGGCTGTCAGTAGTTCTAATGGGATGTTTTCTACTCCCGGGGCCTTGTTTCGACTCAGATCTTTCAGTGCTCTGTCAGACTCTTCACGCAGTATCATATCTCCCATTTCGCCTTCATCTACATCCTTTTCCATTTCCATAATATTCTCCTCAAGTATATCGCCCTTGTATAGGCCCTCTATATACCCCTTCCATCTTTCTGCTTCCCCTTCTTTGCTTAGAACCGGGTTTCCATCTGAGCTATTGATATGCATATAAGTGGTTCTCTTTTCTCCAAAGGTCTCTTTAATTTTTCTGTAGGCAGTATCTATCTTACCCCTAGTGAGATAAGCATCTACATCCTTACATTTGTCCTCTAGCCATCCCTGTTTAGCCATTTTGCACTTCCTGTCGATCTCATTTTTGAGACGTTTGTATTCCTTTTTGCCTGCTTCATTTACTGCATTTTTATATTTTCTCCTTTCATCAATTAAATTCAATATTTCTTCTGTTACCCAAGGATTTCTACTATCCCTTGTCTTTTTACCTACTTGATCCTCTGCTGCCTTCACTACTTCATCCCTCAAAGCTACCCATTCTTCTTCTACTGTATTTCTTTCCCCCATTCCTGTCAATTGTTCCCTTGTGCTGCTGTCCCTGAAACTCTGTACAACCTCTGGTTTAGTCAGTTTATCCAGGTCCCATCTCCTTAAATTCCCACCTTTTCACAGTTTCATATATGATAAACATACACGATAAACTACAAAAAAGCAAGGGGGTTTCTGTACATAACTTTTTCCACTTAAAAAGTTATTTTCCACCTTTTACATTTTCCCGTATTTTACACAATTTTTCTAAAGTCGCATGGCAAATGTAAAAGCGGGATTTCACTGTATATGTTAATAAAATTATGTGGCACTTGTACAGTATTGTTTATTTGTTTCATTTGTAGCAATAATATTTCGTACAGTGATATCCAAGCAACTGGTAGCTG
This sequence comes from Schistocerca americana, assembly GCF_021461395.2. Classification (NCBI taxonomy): domain Eukaryota; kingdom Metazoa; phylum Arthropoda; class Insecta; order Orthoptera; family Acrididae; genus Schistocerca; species Schistocerca americana. The sequence continues at coordinate 599,695,699 of NC_060125.1, read as the reverse complement.
AGTGATGAGCATGTGACAGTAACTGTTGTGTCCCCTGCTCAACTCTCCATTCGGCTTCCCCCCCCTCTGCCCTGTGCCAGAAGTAGGGGTGCTGTGTTCGCTGTGCTTCATGCTCGCACCCAGCTGCCCACGGTCCGTGCTCGCGCTCTGCTGCTTAAAGCTTGCTCTGCGAACAAGTTTGTTGTGAAGCCCTGTTCTAAATTGTCCACAAAAATCGTTTACATATTTTCCCTCCAGTTTAAATGGAATTGTGTACTAAATTTACAAGGTTTCTCCCTAACTGTTTGTTCACAGATCAAATTTGATGAACAAAGTGGATTAAGAGAGAACTCAAAATTTTGCTGATCCTTTTGTTCAGTTAAATTATTGATTTGTTCCTCCAGTGTTGCTTAAGTCGAACTTGTGCGTCAGATTGTGATTCCCCTTTTAAACTTAATATTGCAGGTTCTCATTCAAATAAATTTCTATTTCTCTCTACGTTTTCTGGATATAATTCATCAGTGTGTTCATTTGATATATTGTTTTGTTTTAATTTAATTTTTTTTGTGTCTAACTTCAGATTTAGTTCAGTGAGCTAAAGATTCTTAAGATCTAACATCACGAGGATGTAACTCTGCCTGGGTTGGTCTAAAACTCGCCATTATGTCTGCAGGAGCTTGTAAAATTATTTTGTAATATTCTTCCAGTTTTTCTGTTACTACTGGCATACAATCCGAACACTTGAATTACATTTTCCCAATTCACAAGAGTGACGAATGTCTATGTAGGAAAATTGTTCTAAAATCAAACACACATACAAACTACAGCAATATTGCAATGTCCATATCATAAATGTATGTAAAACCAGAGTCTAATTTATAATCTGGATTGCATAATTTTTATTTTCTAAAACTAGGAAGTAATATATTGGAACAAGTACATTCAGATGAGGGAAAGTGTCTTTCCAAATTTGGTATTTTGTGTAAGACAAATTTGAAATTGGAAAAAATAAGTTTGCACTAAGACTATGAGAGAGACACTGTTCAACTTGAAATGATTAACAACTGTCAGAATGCAATCATCTTGTTGCTGTTCTTTGATAAATTTAATTTGAAAAGAAATTTTGAGATGCTTTGCTGACAAGCATCAAAAAAAGCAGAAGAGCTACCTGGTCTTTCCTATAGTTATAAGAGAAAATGAAAATGCCGTGCCCCTGAGAAGTAGGCACAAGAGGTGAGCAGAAAGAGGCTACATTTAGAAAAAGAGCGTATATTCAAAGCGGAGGCTTTCACTGTTGTTGGCTGAAAACAGTATTTGCACAAGAACCATTCAGATTGATAGAATACAAAATTGGCTTTCAGGCAATTTCCCTCCCACCTCTCCCTACTGAGTGGGTGATACATATTGTGCATTGATAACCTGTCAGGTAATCACATGAGACCTTTAAGTTCATTGTAAAAACAGGATTTTCTTCTATTAATCTTGTGTTTCTTCCTTTGTGATAATGTATCGCAGTTTTTTTATAATATTTTACTAGGAAATTTTTCTTTGCATTTGAGGGCTCACAGCCTGAAACATAGTGTTCAGTCAGTTGTATTAAGGATGATTACACGATGGAAAAAATGAAATCTCTAATGTAACAGATTTCTGACAGATAATGGAAGTTCTTTGCAGATACTGTTATTGAAAATTGATTGGTTTCTGAACAATCATGTGGCTCTTTCTCTTTGGGACTGTTTTTAATTTAATACGGATTTAAAGATTTTTGTTAGCCAAAGAATGAAACTTGAGAGCCAAAATCAGATGTTATAAAATAGAAATAAACAAGTAAAAGATGGAAGGAAATAAATTGTTCATTGTGTGGTGCTGGTTGGGTGTGTGGTGCAGGTTTGGCAGTGGCAGCACTTCCATAGGGTGAATTTGCATGATTAATTTACGATGAGTGTAAAATGGAGGTGTAATGGCTAATGGAAGGTTGCTCTGGGGCAGCTGAAGGATTTTTGGCAGAGTTGGAGGAAATCATATCTTAAGCATAGAAGCTAATTTATGAAGTTGTGTCCAAGGGTGTTACATGATAAATAGAATAATTTATATTTTATTCTCAGTGGGCAACATTTTGTTTAGCTGAAGCAAGAGTATGTAGGGAGGTCTATTTACACATCAGCTCGTGCAGGGGTAGTTTCAGGATGCAACAGTATTTGCAAGGTTGGTAGTATGTTTGCTGATAGTTTGCATTTAAACAGTTCTATTTCTCATAATATCCGAGTCTACAAGGATGTTAACCAGTTCTTAAAACTACAAGAAAAGTAACATTCAATGCAGAAGGAATGCGAGTTGTCAAAATGAAGATACCAAACATTATTGATGAACTTAGTGTGCACAGATATGTGAAAATAGCCATGAGGCTGGTGAACATGTACATGAAGAAAAGTAAATTTGGATTTAGAAAGAAGAAAGTGAATTTCACATTAGAAGATGAGTTGATCTGTTTGAGGAAGTGGGCTCAAGATCAGTTTGTGCTTCTCAAAGTGTCGTTCATGAGTCACAGTTAGACTGGATACTGTTAGTTTTGGGGCTACAATGAAGTTCACTCTGGATGAACCATTAAGTGGTTTGTATTGGAGAGATCTTTTTCATGATGGTATTGGCGTTTACTTGACATTTATATTCGACCATCAAAAGTGAAATAATAATTTGCTGAAGTCATAAAACATTGGTGTGTGGGTGTGGGTGTGTGTGTGGGGGGTGGGGTTACATTGGATTGAAGGGGTACTGGGAAAGGAAATATTCAACAGCAGGTTGACCATGTATACCTGAAGTATTGGTATTAAGTGATGTCATGTGGCATCAACAGTAAGAAAAAGGCTTTTGGATTTTGCCTCTCAGATACAACTTTTAAACTGTAAAATTACAAGGAGACAGGATAATCCAGTTAAATCTAACCTTCAGGAGATGAAGTGCTGGTAGAAACACTTGCAGTAGACAATAACAGTCCAAGCTTTCTGAATGAATATATTTCTTCCTCAGGGAGGAAAAGGGAGATTGATTCTGATGTTGACTGACATGTATATCAGATTGCACATTATTTTGACCATTTGTACTTGCAATACATCAAACCTAAGTTTGCAAGACGTGTGTGTCAATTCTGATCTCGTTGGTAGTTTTCTCCTTTGATGGTTGTTTATTTTTATTTTATAGTCCTTGTAAGTTTCAAACATTCAAAATTGTTTTTGTAACCTGGGACTAAATAAATTTAGTGTATTTCAAAACCATTTTAATTCCTGCTGTGTCTCTTTGACAGGTTTCTTCGAAGTTACGAGCCTCATCTTGCGGGCATAGCGCTAAGCAATGTGGAATCATCGCGAACTATTGCACAGGTGCTGTATGACATGAATCAACAAGCAGGCCAGAGGTGACCCATCTAGGAGCATCATAGTGCAGCAGCAGTATGTGACTTTTCCACTGTCATCTGTTCAGCTCATATTTATTTCCTTCCCCAGCTTCACTGTCTCTTCTACATTTCTCAGCTGTCACGTTTTAATACTTCCCTTTTTAATCGTGGGGCAGGAGTTTTAGTGGTGTATGTGAAATGTTTGAAGTGTACAAATGTTTAAAACGCTTGGAAAGTGAGTATATAATAGACTTGTTAAAAGTGAAGCTAGATAACTGTGTAAAAACTTTGAATGTATAATATTAGTGCGATGACTGGAAATTTTTTTACGAAATATAATTTATGATAACCGCTGAACAGTGAAAAAAGAATGGTGTGTGTTGGACTGTGTGGGATGCCTCATGCCTCCTTAATGACTTGGACCTAAGAGGCATGCAGGTATCTCATTCTTAGTATTTAACTGACATAAAAGTCCTGGGATGTCAGAAAATGCCATTTATTTCTCATTTTTTATGTAATTTGTGTTATGTGTAGCCATGGAAATGGATGTGCAATTCTTTTTCTAGTATTTATTGGAAAAATGTAGATACACAAGTCATGTACATAGCTATGAACATAAGCTTTCAAATAAAATTTCTGTACTGTGTACGGATTTATCAGCTCTGTGAAAAATTTGGATGTGTACAGACAAAATGGAAAAAAATTATTTGCTGATGGACATTACAGTTCTTTTACTTTCTTTTGTATGAAATCCTTGAACGAAGAACATGCAGCCCAGGTTTGGTAAAAAGGAAGAGAAAGAGAGAGAGATAGACTGTGTTACCTTAGTTCTGCGTTCATACGGCATAGAAGTGTCATACTTTATCACTGGATTACAAATATAACTCAATTGATCACATTTTATAAACCAGTATTATCAACAGGATTTGTGAAAAAAGAAAGACACAGAACAAAGCTGATACTGATTATGTGTTATTTTTAATACAGTCAGTTGTGGCTAACTTGAAATACGATAAAACATTAAAAAGATATCTGCTTTATATATCAATCCTAAAATGACTTGTTTCTGCAATGAAAAGTTTTATTCTAATGCCATAGGTTATTGTTTAATGTGATACAATCATTCCATAAGGAAATGTGAATGTGTTGGCTGCATTGTAGACAAGTGTCATGTAACACGCAAAATTTCAAACAGCCCAGACTTTCTGTTTATGTATGACATGGGCAACATAAAATCGAGCATTACTGTGGGCACAGCATTTGGCACATTCTCATGTACTTTTTATTGACTGTTATTTATTTTATATTGAAGAGTAGAAAAATTAGAGGCACTGTAAAATGTCCACCAGAATTCAGAAATAAATAATTGCATTTATTGATTTGTAACATGTAATTTCTGTATCACCATAGTATTTGTCTGCTGTTGTCTGTACAATGGTTTTGTGCTAGATATGTTGGCAAATGATTAAAGAGTTTATGGATCAGTGACACTAAAATTGTTAATGAGAAGCTTACACCTCAATTCGTGTAAGATTATCATAAAGAATCCCTTCATAGATCAGACTTTGTTATGTAAAGTCTGCTTTTTGTTTAAGCTTTTTATCCTCTTGCTGTATAGTGTACCAGAATCAAACATGCATGCTATCTCATTCTAGCTAGGAAGCAAAAGAAAACTGTAGCAAGCAAAAGAAAACTGCTGCAGTTACAGGTAAGTTACTTATGCAGATAAACATACTTTTTTTAGGCTATTACCTGTGCATTAGACTGTGATTACAATCAACAGGAAACATGCTGAAGATGTAAATTGTGGTTTGATGTGTGAATTAGACCTATTAGGCTGCGTTCACACTGCCGGCCGGGCCGGGCTGACGCGTACTGGCTCGGCTCGTGCCTATCCAGCTCAGGCCGACGTGTAGTGCATTCACACTGCGCGCCGCGCCGAGCCGGGACGGCGAAATGGGGGGAAAATCCACTTCTCCGATTTTCATGTTCTAAAAATTCTTAGCGGTATATAAGACTGCGCCACATCGTTTTATGAACTCATTTTTTCCTTAAAAGCGTTACTTACGTCGTGAAAAAAAGAAAAAGTCTACTTTTCGTTTCGCGTGATTTCTTAGTTTCGTAACGCTTCCCAACCGATTTTGAAGAAAGTATGTGGCTAAAAAATCTGATTTTTGTACACGTGCTAGTGTAACATCTTAGCTTCGTATTGAATCATTTATCTTTTCATATTTCTTAACAGTCATTGTGAAATGATGCTATTTGTCAACGTTGTGCACTTGATTTACAAATCTTGTAGTGAAAAAGTTATGTAGCGGGTAGCTTAATGTTAGATCCGTTTTAGACCATACATTGTTGCGAATGAAATGTAGCTAAAAGTACCAAAAAGTTTTTGAAATGATAATGACACTGATATCTGTCTCTGGTCACAAGTAATGCGAGATATTCAGTGGCGTCAGTGCCGCGTCCGCAAGCCACGGAGTTCGAGCGGTTACAGCTTGGTTTAATGTAGTCATATAATGCAGGACAGAAAAAAAACTAATTACTAGTGATCAGTGGTGTAAAACTAATCACAAAAACAACCTGGAGATTTGTGATACGTTTACTGCAGAAACTGAAGCGCAATTCTGTAGTTTCGTTGTCTACTTTGACAGAAAAAATAATGGAGAGTTAATGAAACTACTGTACATCAACACAGATGTGCGTTTCATTGTTCTTCATTGTTTTTTTTTTTTTTTTCCTTCCTTGGCGGGCTGCGCTGCACTGTCAAGGTAATCCCCACTCTTTGGCTAAATGGGTGTCAGCTGCCGGAGACCAAATTAATAAGTTTTAAAAAATCCCCACCCTTCGACAGCTGACAAGCAAGTCAGTAGAAAACGCAGCTGCAGCCAACAGCCGCTCGCCTTTAGCTAGTCTGTGCTGTCGTGTAGAACAATGTCTTCACTCTTTTATTCGTATTGTTTTGAATCTGCTGTAACTCGTCGAGTTTTGAAGTACAGAAGAACTAGGAGGTTATGGATTCATCCCATAAATAGCGACAGACATTTAGGAGAGTTTTTTTCTTTACACGAAGAACTTAAAAACTATCCTGAAAAATTTTATTCATATTACAGAATGAATCATAATACATTTTAGTATGTGCTGCAGAACATTCAAGACAAAATTTCGAAACAGAACACAAATTTAAATGTAAATACGGTAGATTAAATAAATGAAATAAAAGTAATTTCTCATGTATGATTATAATAAACGTAATTTTTCCTCACTGATTGTGAAATGTGAGGTAACATCTTAAAATAAAAGACGTGTGCAGTCACACTTGTGATGAAAGCAGAAGGGAGACGTGTGATGCTTGTACTGCAGAAGCAGTAGTGCTGCTCCACAGGCTCGCGCCTGCGGTCGGCTCGCGCCGGCAATATTAAACATTCGAGATGTCGCCGGCTCGGCTCCGGGAGGCTTACGCCGTGTCGGCGCGTCCCGGCCGCCAGTGTGAACACCGCTATTCAAAACCACGTGTTTGATATCGAAGCGGGCGGCGGCCCGGCCAGGCTCGGCTCCGCCCGGCCGGCAGTGTGAACGCAGCCTTAATCAAAGTGGTATTCGAGATTGCAGGCTGAAGCACAAGTTAATATGATTTTTAGTTTCATGTGCATTCCAAATGCTGTGGATGTCTTACCCAAAATTACATTTCATTGGGTCTGTGATTCTGAGAAATGGTATGTGTTGTATCTGAACTGAAACATGCACTTAATTCTTGATAATATTTTTTTCAAAGCTAAAAAGTACTCCTCAATTCACAACTGTGGTTCAAGGTAGGAAGTCTCTAACAACTATGAAACAAAAATACTGAAGTGACACTGAAATGGTCCGGTTTGAAGGTGCCAACAGACAGAGACACAAACAGAGGTAGCAACTTAAGTTAGCGACCAGTGTCAGAGGTTCGAGTCCCTGTCTGGAATGCAGTTTTAATATTCCAGGATTCGATTCACACACTGCTGCAGAGTGAAAATTTATTCTGGAAGAGAGAAAAGATTGTGAGAGACAACCAACAGCAGTGGGCATGATTCACCATTAGATGAAATGCAAAATACATGGAGGCAGTTGGACATCATCTAGTAGCTTAGTAGCTCCACTAATGCAGGAATGACTAATAACAAAAGTACGTTACTCATTTTCTTCGGGTGGACTGATTGTGTCTCAGTACCTTCATGTACATGAAGTGCATTTTATTTTATTCTATTTATTAATTTTTTCTTTTTTTCTTCATGTGTGCTGATATTTCAGCTTTGGAACTTGTGTAGGCAACAAGTCAATGTAGTAACAAAATCATGCACCACAGGTTGTAGATGTATAATTTTACATATGAAGAGTGCAAAATAATGAAACATGGAATCGTGTAAAATAAAGCCTCAAGCAAGCATCCATTTTAGAAGCGCATCAGCTATTCAAACACTTTGTCTGCCTTTTTTTTCTTGTTATATTTCCTGTTGCTAAATCTGTGTGCTAATATTTTTGGACTGTATCTGGAAACTTAGCAAAGGTGTTATGGCATGAAGAAAGTTTGACATTAATGGTCATATGGAGATAAATTACCGTGACAGTGTGAGCATAAAAAAGCAGAAAATTGAAACTGGGGGGGGGGGGGGGGCGCAGAGTAGCCAGAGTACATAGAAAGTGTCTTATTAAGTGCTGTTTTGTAAACAGATATACTGTTTCTCTGGCGTAATTGTTCCTTGGAAGTATTTATTAATTGATTCCGTCAGGTTTGATGCATATACATCCAATATTTTGTCCCAGGCTTCTGGAAATTGCTTTATTATATTATTTTTATTTGTAACAGGGTAGCTTTTGTCGCAGGAATATAAGCTGTTTCACAGATTTTCAGCATATGTAAATCAGGAAACAAGAGTGTCTTCAGCTGTTTGGAAGTGTCATACGGAGACCACATAACATTACATGTGGCTGAGTATTCAGCAACAAGCCCTGTTGGAAGAGAGAATTTTTTTTCACCTACATGTATACTCCCTAAGCTATCATGCAGTGTGTGACAGAGGAAATGTCCAGGTATCATTGTTTCAGATAAGTTACATTTGTTTTGCACTCACATTTAGAATGTAAATATGTTACAATGCCTTATTTTTTTAAATGTGTCCCAATGCCCCCCCCCCCCCCCCCCCAAGTTAAATGCAGTCTTTTGATTCCAACTCATGCACACAAATAACCACTCCATATTTTAATATTTGAATTACTGTATTATGTTTGGGTTGCAGGTCTGGATGTGCAAAAATGGGGGGGGGGGGGGGGGGGGGGGTGAACCATACAGTATTTTTGATATAGCAAAATTTCTTATGTTACTGTTCAGAATTAAGAAAGTGTTGTCTGGAAAACACTGACAGAGGAAGAGGCAGGATGATAGAACAAGTGTTACGACATCAGGGAATAACCTCCATGGTACTGGAGGGAGATATAGAGGACAATAATTGTAGGGCGAGACAGAGATTGGAATGCATACAACACGTAATTGAAGTCATATGAGTGTTACTCCTGACATGAAAGGGTTACCGCAGGAGGGGGATCTGTGGCAGGCTGTGTCAAACCAGCCAGAAGGCTCATGATTCAAGGAACAACTCCTTATTTGTTATTTGGTCTACCTATTTAACCTTCAGCATTCTTCTGTGGCACCACATTTTGAAAAACTTATATCTCCTTTTCTGTGTTGCCTATTGTCCATATTTCACTTCCATGCGTGGTGACTCTCCAGATAGATACCTTCAAAAAAGACCTCCTAACACTTTAATTTATGTTAGGTGTTAACGAATTTCTCCTTTTCAGAAATGATTTCCTTGTTATTGTGTGCATACATTTTATATTATCCGTACTTCAGACACAATTTGTTATTTTTGCTGCCCAAATAACAAAATGTACCTACTACTTTTTGTGTCTCATTTCTTAATCAAATTTCCTCAGCATTGCCCAATATCATTTCACTACATTCAATTACCCTTGTTTTACTTTCATTGATGTTCATCTTGTAACCCCTTTTCAAGACACTGTCCCATGCTTTCAGCTGCTCTTCCAGTCTGTAGCCATCCCTGACAGAATTATAATGTCATTAGCTAACTGTAAAGTTTTTATTTCTTCTCCCTGAATTTTTAAATCCCTTCACAGCTTGCTGAATGTACAGATTTAACAACATCAGGGATAGGCTACAACCATGTCTCGCTCCCCTCTCAACTGTGGCTTCCCTTTCATGTTTTTCAGTTCATAAAGGCAGTCTGGTTTCTGTACAAGTTGTAAATAACATTTCAGTCTCTGTATTTTATCCCTGCTACCTTCAAAATTCTGAAGTGTACAGTCTAGTTCACAATGTCAAAAGCTTTCTATAATGTACAAATGATATAAATGTAGATTTATCTTTCTTCAGCCTACCTTCTATGATTCTGTGATACAGTTCTCAAGTTTTTGGCCCTTATATAGACCCACTATATACTCCTTCCATCTTTCAGCTTTCCCTTCTTCACTTAATACTACCTACCATCTGAGCTCTTGATATTCGTACAGTTGCTCACCTTTTCTCCAAAGGCCTCTTCAATTTTCCTATAGACAGATCTCTCTCTCCCTTAGTTACTCATGTTTCTACTGCCTTACACTTGTCCAATTGCCATTCCTGCTTAGCCATCTTGCACTCTCTGTCACTGTCATTTTTTAGGTGTGTGTATTCCTTTTGCCTGTTCATTTGCTGCATCTTCTCCTTTCATCAGTTAAATTCTGTGCCTCCTGAGCTATCCAAGGATTTTTGCTAGGCCTTGACATTTTATCTCTATGGCCCTCTGCTTCTTTTCTATTTCATCTCTCAAAACTATCCATTCATTTTCTGTTCTTGTTCTTTTCCCTGCTTCAGTCCAGAGTTGCCTAGTGCTCCCTCTGGAAACCTTCAACCACCCCTGATTTGTTAAATTTCTCCCATCTCTTTAATTTTATGTTTCTGCAGTTTTATTTTACAGTTCATAAACAGAATAATGTGGTTAGAGTCCAAAATTGCCCCAGAAAGTGTCTAACAGTTTAAAAACTGGTTTTGAAATCTCTGCGTTATCTTCATGTAATCAGTCAGTGTCCCTAGGGCTCTTGCATTCATTTCTCCCAGTCTATATTGCTCTACTATTTTTCCTTCTCTTCCCTTTCGTACTGCTGATCTCCAGTCACAATTCACAATGAAGTTTTCATCTCCTTTAACTATTTAAATACTTTGTTTTACCTGATTGTACATTCTTTCATCTTTTCAAGATCTGCCTGCAGATCTAGTTGGCATATAAATTGTACTAGTGTGGTGATTGTTGGATTTGTGTCTGTCTTGACTACGATAATGCATGTGATATGCATTCATAGTAGCTACCCTCCTTCCTCATTTCTTATTTCTTCTTCTTCTTATTACTATTGCTGTTATTTATAATTATTAGAAGAAACTGTGATCTACATAACTTATTTTTATTTGATGTTACTGACCATGCAGTAAAAACTGTTCTGTTGAACTTCGCATTAACAGAAAAAAACCAGAGCCTAGTTCGATGGAAGAGGAAATACACTTTTATCCAATGTGAAACAATAAAGTATGCATGTTTGTAAGCACCATTCTAGCTAAGTTCAGTTCTATGCCATTTATTTTTGTAAATAAACTTTTTTCCATGTTACACTAAAAACTCAAATTTAAAGCTGTTGTATATGTATGGAGAAGTGCCATTCTTTCTGCTCTGTCAGCACAACTGTTTCTTGAGATCACATCAGCGCTGGCTTAACTTAAGTTCTGTGAATGGAGCTTTAGATTTAACATGATAACAACACTACTATGGAGCAGTTTTTATGCTGTAAGTACGTTGTTTTATGTGCTCATCTATGAGAGGGCAAACACTTCAGTTTTCGTCGAGATGCTTCAAGAGATACTTGAGAAATTTTTCTTCCAGTGACTTTTCTATGAGAAGTTATGTAACACAGTTGATAATACAAGCGTCACATTCTGAGCTTTATAAACCACCACTATATGTCACTATTGTTTCAAAATTTGTTATTGTCAAACATTGGCAATTCATTAACTGTAAGAGTAGTTGGTTAAACAAAAATTCTTTTTAAAAACTGAACTTTTTATGAACAATTTCATTTGATAATTTTTATTTCCACAAAGACCTAAGTTGTCAACAATGTATCGAATCACTCTGTTGATCATTTGATAATCAGTCACCTTCAGATAATTTGCAGAACTTAGTTGTCATCATGCTTCCATCAGTGATGAATTTCGACAAGGTCAACCAGACTTGCTGTGAGATGAGGTACCACCAAGCGAATCAAATATGGCAGCACATTAAATTTTGCATGAGCTTTCAGCTTCATAAAATATTTGTTCCCAATGGATACTGCACAGTTTTAAGTTAAGCACAGCTCATCTAAGTTGATGTAAGGAAATGCTCAAAGATTTTGTTTGAGGTAATGCAAAATCTGTATACATCATCACAAGAGCAGATAAAACTTCGTGTGCCAGAAACTAAGAAAGATGTTGCAAGATGAGTCAAAACTAACAAACTTTTTTTTTTTTTTTTTTTTTTGTGAAGCATGTCCAAGAAAATTATTGCTTGTTTCTGTGGTTACACAGGACATATTACAACTATTCCTTTAGAGGAACTGTTAATACAGGATGATAAACAACAGTTAGTTTGCCACAGGTAATCAATAAAACCATTACAATCAAACAAAAATGACTTGTCATTATTCTCTATGACAATTGCAGGTGTCCCACAAAACATCAAACAATTTTTATTTGATAGAAGCATTTACCACATTCACGTGAATTATCTCGTAGCAAATTTTTTTCATTCCCAAATGGGGGAAAAGTGGCTATGAACACTAATTTACATCTCCTTCAGAAGCTGTTAAATCCTGTTTGAGGTACTGATATTGGAGTGGAAAAAAATGTTACTGGAATTGGTTCAAACCCATGTTAAATTGTGTCAAGTTTGAAGCCAAATATTTTGAGAAACAAATTATTTGTAGCAAACAAATGTTCCTTTATTGTTTTTTGTAAAAACATAAAAGGAAGGCCTCATTGATGAAAAATCTGTCAGTTTGTAAAGGCATACTGAAAAGACATGAGAAATGCACTGTTTAATTTTTTTCCACATGTTTATCAATTTGTTTTAAACACTAACCGATAAACATTAATGCAATTAGATTTATTTTCTGAATGTGTGATATTTTCCACATGGGAAAAATATATTACAAAATGCTGCGACTTATGAAACGAGAAAGCACTGGTAGATAGACACAATAAAAACCACACAAACACACACACAAATTTCAAGCTATCGCAACCCACGGTTGCTTCATGAGGAAAGAGGGAAGGAGAGGGAAAGACGAAAGGATGTGGGTTTTAAGGGAGAGTTTAAGGAGTCATTCCAATCCCGTGAGCGGAAAGACTTCCTTAAGGGGAAAAGGGACAGGTATACAATACCTCTCCCTTAAAACCCACATCCTTTCGTCTTTCCCTCTCCTTCCCTCTTTCCTGATGAAGCAACCGTGGGTTGCGAAAGCTTGAAATTTGTGTGTCTTTTATTGTGTCTATCTACAAGCGCTTTCTCATTTGGTAAGTCATAGCATTATATATATATATATATATATATATATATATATATAATAGAGGGAAACATTCCACGTGGGGAAAATATATCTAAAAACAAAGATGATGTGACTTACCAAACGAAAGTGCTGGCAGGTCGATAGACACACAAACATACACACAAAATTCAAGCTTTCACAACCAACGGTTGCTTCATCAGGAAAGAGGGAAGCAGAGGGAAAGACGAAAGGATGTGGGTTTTAAGGGAGAGGGTAAGGAGTCATTCCAATCCCGGGAGCGGAAAGGCTTACCTTAGGGGGAAAAAAGGACAGGTATACACTCGCGCACACACACACACACACATATCCATCTGCACATACACAGACACAAGCAGACATTTGTAAAGGCAAAGAGTACTCTTTGTATGTATGTGTTTGTTTGTGTGTCTATCGACCTGCCAGCACTTTCGTTTTTATATATATATATATATATATATATATATATATATATATATATATATATATGATGTGACTTACCAAACGAAAGCGCTGGCACGTCGATAGACATACAAGCATACACACAAAATTCAAGCTTTCGCAACAGACTGTTGCCTCATCAGGAAAGAGGGAAGGAGAGGGAAAGACGAAAGGATTTGGGTTTTAAGGGAGAGGGTAAGGAGTCATTCCAATCCCGGGAGCGGAAAGACTTACCTTAGGGGGAAAAGGATGGGTATACACTCGCACGCGCACACACACACACACACACACACTCACACACACACACATAACAGACACACGCAGACATATTTAAAGGCCTGTGTGTGTGTGTGTGTGTGTGTGTGTGTGTGTGTGTGTGTACCCGTCCTTTTTTCCCCCTAAGGTAAGTCTTTCCACTCCCGGGATTGGAATGACTCCTTACCCTCTCCCTTAAAACCCAAATCCTTTCGTCTTTCCCTCTCCTTCCCTCTTTCCTGATGAGGCAACAGTTTGTTGCGAAAGCTTGAATTTTGTGTGTATGTTTGTGTTTGTTTGTGTGTCTATCGACGTGCCAGCGCTTTCGTTTGGTAAGTCACATCATCTTTGTTTTTAGATATATTTTTCCCATGTGGAATGTTTCCCTCTAGTTACCGAACGAAAGTGCTGGCAGGTCGATAGACACACATACAAACACAAACATACACATGAAATTCAAGCTTTCGCAAAAAACTGTTGCCTCATCAGGAAAGAGGGAAAGAAGGAAATTTTTCCCACGTGGAATGTTTCCTCATATATATAATAGAAAGAAACTTACCACATGGGAAAAATATATTAAAAAAACAAAGATTCCATGGCTTACCAAACGGGAAAGCGCTGGTAGATAGGCACAATAAAAAACCACACAAAAACACACACACACACACACACACACACACACACACACACACAATTTCAAGCTTTCGCAACCAACGGTTGCTTCGTCAGGAAAGAGGGAAGGAGAGGGAAAGATGAAAGATGAAAGGATGTGGGTTTTAAGGGAGAGGGTAAGGAGTCATTCCAATCCCGGGAGTGGAAAGACTTACCTTAGAGGGAAAAAAGGACAGGTATACACACGCGCGTGCGCACACACACACACACACACACACACACACACACACACACACACACACACACACACACACGCGCGCACGCAGACATATTTAAAGGCCTGTGTGTGTGTGTGTGTGTGTGTGTGTGTGTGTGTGTGTACCTGTCCTTTTTTCCCCCTAAGGTAAGTCTTTCCACTCCCGGGATTGGAATGACTCCTTACCCTCTCCCTTAAAACCCACATCCTTTCATCTTTCCCTCTCCTTCCCTCTTACCTGACGAAGCAACCGTTGGTTGCGAAAGCTTGAAATTTTTTGTGTGTGTTTGTGTGTTTTTTTATTGTGCCTATCTACCAGCGCTTTCCTGTTTGGTAAGTCATGGAATCTTTGTTTTTAATACATTTTTCCCATGTGGAATGTTCCTTCCTATTGTATATACAATATATTCCCTATTTCTAAATTCATTCCATTAGCAAAAATCTTAGTAACAGTTTGTGGCCTGCATCTATCCAGTATGGATTTGATTGCTGTTATAAATATTCTAAAAATAAACAAAATCAGAAAATGCATAAACTAGCTAAGTTAATTTGTGAGAATAAATGGTCCTTGTGAGATGAAATTCAGAGAAATAATCTCAGTTCTAACATTATTGTAAATTAAAAATGTAACACCAAGGAAGGTGATACATTGTTAAGGGTAAGACCGCATTCAAGCTGTTATTCGGGCATTTTGTTGCTCCATTAACCCTTGTGAATGCTCCATTACTTTCTACAATCAGTTGTGCATGAGTTTCACTTAGCCTAGTCGAGTCTGCATTTGCGCCTCATTTCGAATGATGCCTCTAGTTGGAAGATGTTACTAATAAAATTGTGTACTATTTTTGAAGTATAAAAACATGAATTGTGTGTGGTGGAACAGTGGGGAAATATTGAAAGCATACATATATTGCTATGCATCATTCATTCTTTCTGTCCATTATGCTTCAGGCAAGTAGCCAGAAACCTGTCAGAAATGATAGCTTGCACACCAACTTAGTTGTGCTTTAATTTGCTGTGTGCTTCAACCACCAAGATAAAGTAATGTTTTCTTTCAAAGCCTGATATGTTCTAATTAGTAAAATGTTACAAAAAAATATAAGGTCAATGGTTTCAATATTCTCTTTTTCAACCAGTTACAATAATTTCCTTCAAAGTCAGAGTAATGTTTATAAATTTGCTTCTTTCCTCTGTTGATTAAAAAAATGTTTATAATTATCCAAATTTATTTATTTTTGTGTGTATACCTATGGTTATCTGCAAAGATTTATAGCTGCTTCTAACTCACAGATACTTTCATACTCTACAGCTACTTATATATGTTCTTTCACTGCTTACAAAATGGCCTATATCCTGTGATAGCTTACAGTTTCAACTCCTTTGTCCCGGGGTCATAGTGCTATATCCAGCACCATTCATGGTGATTGTGCAGCTGAAGAAATCATCTGGATTGGCCTGACAGAGGTGCAATATTTGTACTACAGCCTAGGTTCAGTGGCCTTTTTCTGCTGTACTTTTATCAATGAGCTGCACCATTTTGTTTTGGCTGTCTAGCAGCTTGTTATGATGCTGTGGCACAGGGGTTTCAGCATGTACCAGGGCTGCAGACATCTACGTATGTAACTTTATTTTTTTCAGCTGGGAATTAAATTATTATGTCTTCTCTTATAAAAGGTGCATTGGACACATGTTACTGAACAACGTGCCTAGAGGGTGCATGCATGGGGGCAGATTTTGTAGCAGGAATGATCACAGAGATAGGAACCTTTGGGAAGAGACCCTGGTTTGGGATCGTATGATTTGACAAGAATGTCATGGTTAGGAGGATGATGGAAGGCGACAGTGGGTGGTGTGGCAAGATTATCAGGGAGAGATCATCTCATTTTGGGCCTTGACTGCAGAAAATTGTTATCTTGGCAAAGTAATTTATTGAGGCATTGAAGACCTGGGTGACACTGAGTAACAAGAACGCTAATTCCAAGTTTCTGAAGTGAGAGTTGCTGTAGTCAAAGGGGAAGAGGAGGATACTGAATGGGAAATTTGTTTGTAGACATGTTCTGTGGGGCACTTCTGAAGAGAAAAAAATGAAGAGGTAGTTGGTATAGGTGTCGCGGGATTTGGTGGTGGTGCGGATGCATTTCCTGCAGATGCTAGACTGTATCTCTGACACTAGAGTCGTGCTAATTGTGAGAATCTGTGGTACTGGTCTGTACTTTGATGTGTCTTCATTTAATCCTTATTGACATAGAGGTCTGACATTCTTCCTAATCAGTCCACTGGGAAATGTGTCTTCTTTGATGCTGCTGTTGACACTGGTTTTACCAGAATCTTTCTACGTTATTTAATTACTGATCTGGAAAGACCACTTCAACAGCTTGGATTATATTACTTGTATCTTCTTTCAAATATTCTCGGTGCACCTCTTGACGTAATTCTCAAAGAAAATCTGAGCTTTCACCAATATTCACCTGTGGAATTGCTTTTCAGTGGTCATAGATTTCTTTTCAAGATCACCCAAAATTTGTACATACACTACATATGTGCCATATTGATCAACATACATTCTTCATATGGTAGAGATATAACAATCCCAAATGTGCAGTGAAAAGTTTAAAATAATACAACAGGCAAGGTCAAGGCTAATTTCAAGTGTTCGCATTCAAACCACAAAAAGCTCAGCAAGTTGAGAATAATATTAAGTCCCCCCCATGATTGTTCATAAAGTGTTCATCCATTGTGATTAGATGGTCAATAAGGAGTGCTGTCATGATGGTTTGAGAAGTCAACAGAAGCGTCATATGAATGACTGCGTGTTCTGGCATGACAGTGTGTGCCCCTATTATTCAATATTCTTCATTAAAAGCAAGATAACAGTTGTTTTCCAGTAGCTGTACTCATGAGACTTAGCTCTGTGTGGCTTCTTCCTCGACCCCAAGATGAAAATTAAGTTGAAGGGATGAAGATATACAGTGGAGGAGATCCAAATGATATCACAGATGATACTAAACACTGTAATAAAGAAAGACCTCTAGGATGCATGTTTAAAGTGACAGAAACATTGGAATTGATTTATTTGCTTCCAAAGGGAGGTTATTTTGAAGGAGATGATGCAGAATAATATGCAGGTAATTCAGTATGTTCAATTAACGCATTTCAGGGACATTTGGGTATCACCTTGTACGTGGAAGTGATGCACATTCTGAATGAGCTTAAGTAATCCAGATGGTAGTTTTAACCTAAAGCCATGCGGAGTGGCCGCGTGGTTTGAGGTGCCCTGTCATGGATTGCGCGGCCCCTCCCATCGGAGGTTCGAGTCCTCTCTCAGGCGTGGGTGTGCATGTTGTTCTTAGCATAGGTTAGTTTAAGTAGTGTGCAAGGCTAGGTACCAATTACCTCAGCAGTTTGGTCCCTTAGGAATTCACACACACATTTTAACCTAACATTCCCCCCACCCCCCACCCCTCCCTGCTGACAAGGTTAAGTTATTTTCATTTATTTACTTTTAAACTGTGCAACAAGAGTCAAAATGCTTCAACAGAACTTAATAGAATTCAGCTAATTATTATGTAAGCTTTCTAACTGGTAGACACTGCCCCAGCTCTCTCCAGCTTGTATGAGTGTCACTCCAAAAGAAATGCACACTATTTTTGTAAAAATACAGTTTTCATTCTGCATGTGTGAAAGTTTTACGGTGTGTAGATACATCCTTCCCGCATGTTTTCAAACTTAGTTCAACCTGTTCCCGTGAGTGGCGCCGTCACAGCATGTCTTCAAGATGGCTGCTACACTTGACGTTCATCAGAAGCAACGTGCTGTCATAGAATTCCTGTACTGTGAAAACGAGACAGTGGGAAACACCCACAAAGGGTTGAAATAGGTGTATGGAGATGCTGCTGTCGATCGCAGTACAGTTAGTCGGTGGGCAAGCAGGTTACGTGATGAATGTGGGCACGGCAATATTGAGGATTGTCCTCGCAGCGGCAGGCCTCGTACTGCACACACTCCAGACAATGTGCAGAGAGTTAACGAATTAGTAACTGCTGACATGCGCATCACAGTGAACGAATTGTCACATTATGTTGGGATAGGGGAGGGAGCGTTTGCAGAATACTGAAAGTGTTGGCGTTAAAAAAGGTTTGTGCCAGGTGGGTTCCCAGGAGGTTGACAGTGGCTCACAAAGAAACAAGAAAATGGTATGCAGCGAACTTTTGGAACAGTACGAGAATGGTGGAGATGAATTTCTTGGAAGAATTGTGACAGGTGATAATCATTTTTCACCAGAAACCAATGGATTGGCATCGTGCAAATTCACCCAAGGAAAAAAATTCAAAACCACACCTTCTGCAGGAAATGTTATGGCTACGGTGTTTTTCGGTTCCGAACGACTCTTGCTTGTGGACGTCATGCCAAGTGGAACCACCATAAATTCTGATGCATGTGTGACGACACTGAAGAATCTTCAAGCTCGACTGCGTCATGTTTGACCACATCGGCAAAAGCAGGATGTTTTGCTGTTGCACGACAATGCACGGCCACATGCCAGTCAAAAAACCATGGAAGTGATCACAAAACTCGGATGTACAATACTGAAACACCTGCCTTACAGTCCTGTCCTGGCTCCATGTGACTATCATCTCTTTGGGAAACTGAAAGACTCTCTTCATGGAAAAAGGTTTGAAGATGATGACTCCTTGTGCATGCTGCTAAACAGTGGCTCCAACAGGTTGGCCAGAATTTTACCGTGCGGGTATACAGGTGCTGGTTCCAAGATGGCATAAGGCAGTTGAGAGGGATGGAAATTGTGTGGAGAAATGAAAATATTGTTCCTAAAGGATGTATCTAGACACTGTAAACTTTTCAAACACGTTGAATAAAAGATGGATTTTAATAAAGATAGTGTGAATGTTTTTTGGAGTGACCCTCGTATATTTGGAGTGAAATCGTGAGTATGTAGTGGTTAGGTTTCATTTCTGCCCACAATTTTTGGATTATCTACATAAACAATACTATATTATTTCCATGTCAGTTGATTTTAAGGTTATAACTAAAATAATAACACGAAAATATTTTGAAATTTTTTATGGACAAAATGCTCAAAAATGCGTACATAACTATTCAAAAATCATTGTGATGCATCAACATTGACAGTAGCATAGTTGTATAAGTGAACTTTATCACTACGAAACATTTCATTCAAAGTTTTTTTTTTTTTTTTTTTTTTTTTTTTTTTTTGCATTGCTCATTGTCAGAAGAATCTCTTTAGTTTGCATTGCTATGAAGCCAAGTGTTTTGAGTGGGTTTGTAGTGTAAAATAAATGGTTTTTTTCCTTCGTCTGAAAACTAAAATTATGGAATGTGTTTTTGTAGCGGATTATGGCTGTATATAATAACTAAGATTTTTGTTGTTAGTCATTTATATCTGTTCTGGTTTAGATGAGAGATTTCTTTGAATTCAAAATGACTTGGTTGAGGCAGTATTGCTGGCCAGCGGTGGCTGCTAGGAAGGCTCATCTGCAACGTAAAACATGTTTTTCTGTATTGCGTTATAATGATTGAAGTTCTGTGATGCTACAGACGTGCCACATATGGACACATGATCTGCCAGTTGTGCCATCAGCTGCAGAAGGCCATGACAGCATGCTGGACGTGTGACATCTGCGTCTTGCTTTGCAGGCACCATTTGCAGCAGCCAGTGTTCCTTTTAGGACTTCGTAGCAATGAGAGAGAAGTGTCAGCTACCTGAATATCTGCCCATGGATTCTCATATGGGTCTACTGTTACAGGAAGAGAAATTTGTACCAGTGCTTGTGGATGGTAATCCTACCCTCCTGGCTGCGAATCGCAGCTCTTCCAGGCAAAAGTCTAGCAACTACTGCAGAACCTGGAGATGGCTCTTCTATTATACTGCTCCAAGTCCATGTGTGTGGACTTAACCCCATGAGCTGATATGGTGGAGACTGCTGCCCAGACCAGTATCGTCTGCTCATTGACCCATAATGCACTAGAGACTTGGTTGACCCTTGCATCAAGGAAGGTGCTGTCAGGCTGCGCACAACTGTAATAGAATGAAAGGTGAATGGCACGTTTGTTGTGCCAATAAAGTGCTTCCAGACACTTACAGCTCGCCACTTTCATGGCCCAATGCTGTGGAAACTCCTGCCAGGTCAGTTTGTAGTTGCACTGTATAGTTGCATCGCCAAGATTGCGTGGCTCATCCTGGCTGCCTTGTGGTAGGTAAATGGCTTGTTTACAAAATCGCATACAGGCACCTTCACGTCTCCCTGCTCATCTCACACATTGCTGCAATTCTCACAGCAATGTCCCAATTATCAGTGGCTATACGTTACTCCCCTCTTTGGGAAGACCAGGATCCCAGGTCTGAACCTGTGACTGGTCAGCAATAAAAGACTTCACATACATAGTTATGACATATACCATCAACCGTTTCCTTCTTAACATTGAGCGGCTTGAGCTACAAACCTCAGAGGCCCTACACTCAATCTATAATTCTTAGTCAATTGGCTCATCCACTCTTCCTTCCATTACCATATAAAACTTCCATTCTCATTTAACTTACCCCATAAGCATTAAGGGGGGTAGGACGTCAAACGGGCTGACTTGGAGCAGGAGAGGCATCTCGGGACATTTTAATTTCCAGTGTCTATACTTTTACAAATAAATTCATAAAACTTTTTCATCATCACCAGGAAGGATTCAGGATTCACACCCATTGCAGTGGAAGTTCGAAAACATAACAAAATAAATTTTTTTGCCTGCAATATTTCATCATTTTTCCACTTGCTAATGGCTGCATTTGTTGCTATAGGTACACTTTTCTTCATAAGTTAGAGAGATTCTTTGATGAATTTTGCACAGCATACAAACCATATTTATAGGTGTATGAAACTCTAGAATTTATTTAATTTATGAAAAAACGAATGAGCTGTTATATTTTAAACTTCACGTTTAGAAAAAAAAAACAAATTTTCTAGTTAATTACCTCAATTTTTACCACAGTTTTTAATAGATTTGTAAAATTCTTGAGTTTCATACACCTTTGAGTATGGTTTGTGTGCTGTGCAAAATTCATTGAAGAATCTGTTACTTATGAAGAAAAGTGAAGGGGAGTATAAGGAGGAGGCTAGAGTGTGGAGGGGGGAAGGATAGCAGGCTAGGAGTGGAGGAAAGTCAAGTGCTGCTTGTGGGAGCATATGGGTACAAGGTATATGCTGTTTGCATGAATGGCCATTGACAAACTGTGGCCAAGAAACAACGGGACCACCCAGTTGCTAAGCATGCTGCCCAACATGAAATTCTTCATTTCAATGACTGCTTCACAGCCTGTACCATCTGGATCCTTCCCACCAACACCAGCTTTTCTGAATTTTGCAGATGGGAATGCTCCCTAAAATGTATCCTACTTTCCCATAACCTTCTTGGCCTCAACCTTTGTTAGTTATTGTACTTTACCCACCTATCCCCTTCCCTGCTCCCATTCCAGCACTACACAGCCCTCTACTCCAGTCTTTTTACTTCTCTCCTTTTCTGCTGCCCCATTCCCCTTTCCCCTGTCTTAATTTCCTGACTGCACCCAGCCGCTCTATCCTCTCTCCCACCTTATCCCTGTATGCTGTCACAAGTAGCACTTGTCTGTCATCTACTCCTACCCTGCTATCCCTCCCCGCCCCAGCCTCCTCCTAACCCCCACCATCCAGTTTGCTTCTCCCATCATGCGCTGCTGCTCGCAGTCTGGCCTTTGCAGCCAGAGAGTGTGGTCGTTAGTGAGTGTTTTTTGTCCTCTATTCTGATGTTTCTGCTCTGATGAAGGCCTGTTTGGCTGGAAACTTTGTTTGACAGTCTTTTTGTTGTGCCTATCTGTGACTCAGCAACTCCACTAACTTACATGCAAATTGTAACCTCCCCCTCACTTATCGACCTTAATGACAGTGAAAAATTAAACCGCGTGTACCTAATGGAAATTTGGGAAAAGCAATCGTCACCGAAGTTAATCTATCGGTAAAGAGGGAGGAAAGGGTTACATCTAAATGAAAGGAAAAATGCAAATGAAACTGGTGGAAATTAATTTTGAAAAGGGGTAAAGTTAATAAAGAAAGTAAATGTGCGGCCGTTACGTTAACAATTAACTAGCGGTAATTAGATATTTGAGATTTGGGGGAAATCACGGTCGCCAGTCCTAAGGACAATTACTATAGTAACTGAAAAAGAAAGGTTATTACACATATAATTAACACTAGAAGCGTGGCAACTGAAGGTTGACACGTGTAGTGTGAAAACTGAAAGTTTGTCAGAAGTAATAAATTTCGCTACACTCTGACTTAATTTAGCAAAAGAATTAATAAAACCGGAAAATCGAAAGTTAATTTAGTGACTGAAGTTAATAGTGAGCTTTCTTTCTGAAGCACATCGAAATCCAGTAAAATACGGTTAGTCTTGGACTACCTCAACAATCATTTCAAAAGCAACTTGACTCTACGCAATTTAGAAACAAGAGATTTAACTTTGAACTTGAATTAAATGATTCTGAACTATTAACAATAGTAAAATTTAGTACGTACCAAGCTGAGCTGCAGTCACAGGTAAGCTAAAATATGCTAACAAAACTCGCACTCTAAATTTGTGCTCGTGTAACCTAAATATTGTAGCCAGCTACTGAACTTTGAAATTAAAGCAGTGAAATCTAATCATATCATTTTAATGCTGGCGTTTGAATTTCAACGACACTCGGGTTCATTTCGGAAAAGGAAGGGACCCTGCTTGGCAATGCAATTGGGACAATGAGCAACAAAGGTTCATGCTAAGTTGCTGTAATTTTGCGAGGCAAATAGAACAATTTGAAAAGCTGAGGTCTGCCATACAGTTCTGAAACTTTACGTGCTTTTAGTCTTCCTTGTTGGTTGATTGAAGGTTTGAAGCCGTCGATCGAGGAGGTGGCGACAGTCACTCATTGTCGGCCGTCGCTGTTGCAGAAGCTGGATGTTGGCGCGCCTTCTTCTCGACACGGTCACCAGGCGAAACGGGCTCTTGATGTGCGCCAGCTAATGCTTTCCGTCCGCGACACCATGTCAGAAACTATCATCGCGAGTCGAGCGCAATTACATGCTGCCAAACCCCGAAAGCGCGGCAACTCGCGGGAGCGTCACACAACACCTGCTCCACTCGCTACTCCCGCCAGACTCTCACTGCTCTGCCCGCGCTTTACGCGGCAGAGTTAACACTACCAAAGATCCTACACACTTTGAGTCTTCACACGACCTATCGATGTAATCGTTCGATAGCAGTTTTCCCTAGGCAAGACCCAGCGTAAAAATACAAATGATATTTACGAAACAAACCAATTATACATCGACATAAATGCATAAATATATATATACAAACAGTAAAACAATTACAATACATAAAGAGACAGAAATGTCATATCTTGAGGTAACAAAACAAGGAAAAAAATAATAGTACAATAGATGGAAATAGGAGGATATGCATTTCCGGCGTTACAAAATGAACACAGAGGTGTAACACTACACATAACGTGAGACACAACTTGTTCTCTCTATTTGCACAACCACCCACTCATGCTTTCACACTGACACCTAAATGACACTCTGTCCCACTCAGCTTAATTGTTCAACTATATCCATCCTAACACATAATGTTAACTATTCATTTCTACTTTCTTGGTTTTAATCCATACTGGATCTCAAGTGCAGATTGCATAATGTTTTTGTGCTTCCCCTTCTTCCTACTCATCATAGCTTTATCCTCGACTGATAATGACACTTGCTGTCAACGCATCTGGAGCATCTAGAACTGGTGACGTTGTTTCACTTGCCTGATATGGCCCTTGATATCTAATTAGAAACTCCTTGTTCATACCCTTCGGGATGTAATGGCTCGGTAACTTTACCCACTTATCTACTTTTTGCTGTGATGATCTGCCCAAACAACTGCTAAGGGCTCTTGGTATTCCGAGGCCCTGGTTTTCACTCCCTGAACATGCTTCCATGTTTCCCTTAACGTTTTTAACAAAATTCTTGACAGACTCCCTGTCCTTGGTAACTTCTGGTCTTGTCTTGTCTCATGGCAAAGGCATGTTGCTCCCGTAATTACCTCACAAGGTGAGAGCTCTGTTCAAGAGTGGATATTTGAATTATATGTGGCCACAACAAATGATAGATATCTGTCCCAATTATTATGGTGTGAGTTCACATAATGACTCCATATCCCACCTATAGTATGATTTACCCTCTCTGTCTTACCTTTGGCCTGAATATGCAGCAGGCTAGTTCTTAACTTTCTAACCTTTAACAAATGGCACACCTTCTTTAACAATTCCAACATAAAATTCGTCTCTTGATCCATGATTATTGTTTCTAGCACTCTAAATTTCAGCACCCACCTGTTGACCAATACTTGCGCTACTGTTGCTGTCTGTTGGTTAGGGATTGCAACCATTTCCAAAAATTGAGAAAAATGATCAATAATAGTAAACACAAATTGATTCCCTGCTGGACTCTAGTTAAATGTTCCAAGGATGTGTAACTCAGTCATTTGTAAATGTTCATCACTTCTTGTAACCTTTATAAAGACATTAACTTTCAGCTCGTATCTGCCCATTGCGCACATTGTATACAACCTCTCACATATTGATCCATAACTGCTTTCCTTGACACCTACCAGTAACTTACCACTACTCTATTTGTCATTCTACAACCCCCATCCCCCAAAAATAAATCATCATGTGCTTCTTTCAGAACTTCTTCTTTTAGCTCCTTCGGAACTACTATCTGCTGCTCCAACCTCACTGTTCTTGCACAACCTGTCACACATAGAATTACAGCTGTGACGCGAACAGTGTACATTCTCTTCAGCATGCTGCGCTACTTGCAGCTGTCCAAGGCTGTGATCCAATGTCTGTAACACCATTACCTTTCTGCTTAAACCATACACTTTTGTATGTCTCTTGCCGGGCTTGTGTACAATGTCTAAAGGTCTTTTAAGTCCAAACAACCACGCATGAGCTGCATGGTCAGTTACTACTTGAAACTTCTTTCCATACAGATAACATTGAAAATACATAATCCTATGCAGCACACAAAGCATAATTTCTTTTTCTATTGTGGAGTAGGTTTTCTTCATTCTATTTAATTGCCTAGATGCATGTGGTACTGGATACTTCTCTCCATTTACTAATTGACTAAGAAGACACCCTACAGCTTGATTAGACATGACAAACTCTTTCTCATTGTCTGAAAAAATTAATACTGGACTTAATGCTAACATTCTCTTTAACTCGTCAAACATGTTGTGGCATTTCTTCACCCATTTGAGCTTTGTGCCCTGTTTTACCAATTGCATGGATGGTCCTGCCATATCTGCAAATTCTTTTACAAATTTTCTTTTTCACTAAATCTAAGAAAGACGGTAATTCCTTAGTATTATCAGGAACTGGGAATTCCCGTACTATCTGTATCAACCTTGGATCCATCTTAACTCCTTAACTGCTAATAACATGCCCTAAATGTGCTATTTCTTATAAAGTAAAGTGACATTTTTTAAAGCTCAGTGTTAAATGCAATGCTCATAATCTTCTGAAAAGTCTCACAAATGTATTGTGTGTTCTGCCATATCCTTTGTGAAAACAATGACATTGTCTTGGTATACCAAGCACTGGCAAGGTCTCAGTACCCCATCTAGCAAATGCTGAAGCATTGTTGGAACATTCATCATCCCAAACAGCATTGTATGACATTGTTAGTGGCTTCAGTAGGTCAAGAATGCTGTTTTTGAATGGTCTTCAGGGAATACCTCAATCAGAGGTACCCCCTCCTTAGATCCACAATAGAGAAATACTTGCAGTTCCCTAAGCTGTCAATAGTCTCATTGGTGTTTATTCTAGGATATACATTGGTTACCGTTTTACTGTTAAGGTGCCTGTAGTTACAGTAGACTCTATATCTCCGATAACTTCCTTGTCACAGCCACCACAGCTGCCTCCTCATGGACTAGTGCTCTCCTCTATCACTCCATCCTCTAGTTGTTGATCAATGAATTATTCCAACATGAGTTGCAAATATTGTGGAGTGTGGTAAGGTTTACCATATACCGACGACTCATTTTCTGCTTGGATACAATTTTGTGCTCAGGTGTTGAGGGTGAAAGTGCTTGAGGATAAGACAAATTCTCAAACTCAAACAATAATTCCTCATTTCTAACATATCTGCACCTGTAGGATGCTCTCCTTTCTTGTGCAATGCAGCTTTCCCAGCAGTTTGCATGGTACCCTTGTGCACACTGACTGAGTCCCTATCCACATCATCCAGGACTTCCAAATTAGCTACCAACATTCCTTTGGTCAGATCTACTCCATCGACACCAAAATTGTCCAAATTCAAGGGTGCTACTTTCCCATCCAATCTCTCCTGTATGCATGTACTACTTCCCCTTACAAAACAATGTGATGTGTCAAATACATCGTTTTCTGCAAGTGTTTTACCAAACACAATACATTAGCAGGCCATTCCAGTTCTGCATTTACTGAGACCGAAGTCCCAGTGCTTTGCAGGACAATAACATGCTTATTAATCCTAACTGTTGCTGACCGCAGTTCAAGTGGTTCATTGCGTAACACTGATGCACCTTGCGACACTAGTTCACTGGCGATAGCCTCCCTCTAGCTGTAATGTTGTCCCTGTAAGTTCAGCTGCATCTTGCCAAGGTCAAGTTTGGCATTCTGAGTTATCAGAAAGTTTCATGCTAAGATCATGCAATAACCTTCCCTTACCTTGGGTATGATCCCTATGCATTGCTTAAAACGCTGCACTCCAACCCGAAAATCTACTGTTGCTGAACCCAAAGACTCCACATCATTGTCTCCAACCTCACATATGTAATAGCTTGGAGCACTCAGTCACTTGCGACTGACACATGCATCCACAAGTCCAACAAACATTTGTGCTTTCTATCCTTCACTGTTCTCACTACATCACTTTCTGCCTCTGCATCCTTGCTTGTTGCACCAAAACTTATTGGAACAATGAGCAACAGACATGGGTTCCTTCTTGCATTTAACATCTCGTTATTCATCCCTTTCTTCCTCTTAACATTCCTGCAGTCCTGCTGGTGGTGTACAACCACACCACTTCTACCACATTCAGGTTTTCAACATTGCCTTTGCACATGTTCTGTCTGCCCGTAACTGTAGCAGAAAATACTCCCTCTTACCCCACATTCCTGTTGCTACATCAGTTTCTTCAAACTCTGAGGCTAATCGGACCGCAGAATACAAGTCTTTTGGAGTACCCATTCTCATCCATCTTGACTTACCGGGCAACAGGCCCTTTAAAAGTGCATCCAATACCCTCTGTTCCACTTCCTAGAGTATAACTTTATTTGCTCCATCACTCTCATGTGCCAGCACATTTATCTTATGTACCCTGTCTGCATAATTCTGTATTGACACATTATGTTTTTTTGACAGTCTACTCAATTGTTGGTAAAGAAAATGTGCTGTTTTTTCTTCTTTTATCTTTGCAGCAGGCCTTGTTTCAGTTCATCAAATGTTTGCATGCCTCTTAGTTCCTCCGTACATCTGTTACATATCTCGGCTTCCACTACAAGCCGTAATGTCGTCACCTGCAGTAACTGATACAGCGACCATCCCCCAGTTCTGACTGTTAATTGCAGGTCAACCGAAAAAGTCAATAAATCATCAATAGCTTTTCCAGAGAAAGGCATAATCAAACTGGCAGTGGCTGCTTCTAGTAAAGGACTATATTGTTTGGCTAATTCTGTCTGTTGCCCTCAGGGGCTCAGCGTTCATTTGCTGGGTATAGGTGTGGCAACCCTGGGGTTCCTGAGCTGAGGACTGATAAGCACCACCAATTGTCTGTCTCCGTAAGCTCTGGGCATGCTTCAGCAACTGCCATGTGGCATGGAAGTGTGTCAGAGGGAATGGGGATCTCGGCTTGACCACGTGGATTGTGAGG
Organism: Schistocerca americana; assembly: GCF_021461395.2. NCBI lineage: Eukaryota > Metazoa > Arthropoda > Insecta > Orthoptera > Acrididae > Schistocerca > Schistocerca americana. Next base: position 599,667,129 of record NC_060125.1, on the reverse strand, counting down.
ATGGTAAAAGGCTCTATAAAAAAAACCACTCAGTCTCGAGATGTGCTGCGCGCTGATGAGGCTCGTGACTGGTGAGGCGGAACAGTTTTTAGTGGGCAACCGCTGGGGAATCTGCTGAACCTCAGCTGCATGTGGCTTACCTAGGCACATGGTGCTCTGTCTGAGTGGACATTTATTTCCCTAGAAGCTAGTGGAACCAAGATGGAATCCTTGGAAACTATCTCCTTCACCTCCCAGCAGAAGGGATGGAGCACTGGGTGGTTCTAACACCCAGTCAAATATGAGGGCTTGTGTATCCAGTTGTCCTTACTCAGGAGTGACTTCTAAATGTTTCAGGCCTAGTAAAAGAACACTTGCTGGCTGTCAGAATGTGTTTTTAATAGCGAAAAGGAAAGAGGACAGCTATGAGAAAGTTTCACCTTTCTATATAAAAAATTGTTTGAAGGCATTGCTGGCAATTTAAAATCATTTAAGCGATTGTGTAATGGGACACTGTGGTGGAAACACCTAGTCCCTAACAAGTTAAGAATCTACAGAAAGCTCAATGACTTTGGGAATATGCCTTCAAAACTGAGCTGCACACCACCTTGAATTACAGCAAAGGTGTTGTAACATGCAGGAATCTAATGGACATCCACAAGGTGGAACTGAAAGATGAGTGGGCTCCTGAAGGTATAGTTGACGTCCAAAATGTCATGAAGAGGTTGGATGGGGCCCTGGTAAACCCAACTCCTTTATCCTGACATTTAATAGTACGAAACTTCTTGAGCACGTTAAGGCAGGTTTCCTTCATTTAGAGGTGTTGCATAATGTCAGCGACCCAATGCGCTTTTTCAAAAGCCAGTGCTTTGGGCATACTACTCTTGGATGTCATGGAGAAGCCACTTATGGCAAATATGGTAAGGCTGCTCATGAAGGGGTGGCTTGTACATATCATCTGAAGTGTGTGAATGCTCTGGAGCTCACCCTGTATGGAGTCGGGGCTGCATTGGACACCTTGAAGAACGAAAGATAAAGAGCGTAAGACTACAAAGCACATCCCATATAACAAGGGTAAAAAGGTGTATAAAGCCATGCTGCTCCCAACGTTCATTGCATCCTTTGCTTCAGTTCATACTCAGCCAGTGCAGAAAACTGATGTTGCTACACAAACGGAGGTTGCTAGGGACAGCTCTAGTACCTATGTTTGTCCATGCATTTGTGCTGCTGCAGTTGTTTCGAAATCTGTCCCTCTCCCCGAGCACTTCAGAAAAGGCCATGGTTGCTGACATTGTGGAGCTCCCTGCCCTTCCAAAGATTCAGTCTGGGACACAGTCCAGTGCTGCCACAACTACAGTGTCATTATCAGTCGAGGGTGAAGCTATGGTGAGTGGGAAGAAGGGGTAGCACAAAAACCTTGCACTTGAGATGAAGTATGGATTAAGATCAAGAAAGTAAGAGAGAATAGTTTACATTCTGTATTGGGACAGAGACAGCAGATGCAGATCCAAAGCCTGACCAGGGCAAAAAAATCAAAGGCAAAGTGCCCACCAATGCTGGAATCGGAAAGTAAACTGTCAGATGATGTTGACATCATTCTCTCTCAATTTTTCTTTGGAGGCAATGTACCTTGATGTTGGCCTGGGGCAATCATCTTGCCCCAAAGACCGAGCCTCCACATATTGTGGGCTACCCCCCCTCCCCCCTTTCCTTCCCCCATGCCAGAAAGTCAGGCTGAAAGTGCAACCCCTGTGATAGATGGTTCCCATCTTACAGTGGAACATTAATGGGTTCAGGACATGTGTAGGAACCGAAAAAATGCTAGCACAGGAATGCTCCCTGTTCTAGTGTTTGCAGGAAACACATCCGATGTTATATCGGAAGGATGACCTAACTGGGGAAAGGGCCAAGGGAGTGGTCACTTTGTTTGTCAATGAAACAGACACACACACACACACACACACACACACACACACACACATACATACACACACACACACACACACACACACACACACACACACACACACACACTGGCCGGCCGAAGTGGCCGAGCGGTTAAAGGCGCTGCAGTCTGGAACCGCAAGACCGCTACGGTCGCAGGTTTGAATCCTGCCTCGGGCATGGATATTTGTGATGTCCTTAGGTTAGTTAGGTTTAATTAGTTCTAAGTTCTAGGGGACTAATGACCTCAGCAGTTGAGTCCCATAGTGCTCAGAGCCATTTGAACCATTTGAACACACACTCACACATCAATCCTCTGCTCTCCTCTTAGCTACCAAACTGAAGCAGTTGTAGTTCCTGCCTGCCAGAAGTTCATACTGTTGCTCGTCCACTTCTGATATGCATTTTCTCCAATCATATACAAGCAAAAAGGCCATTTGGGATGCACATGAAGCATGTGCTGGAGTCACTTTGTGTGGAGCAATTATAACCCCTGCCTGCCACCATGGTTATTGCAGAGGCCCACGGTAAATTTAGATTTCATGCAGTACAGGAGAGATTACGGTCTTGGATAGGTTGTAATGCAGTATTTTATGACATTTTAAATTAGCACCATGACCCCACAGCAGGCAAGGTGGTGTCCTCCTGAGTGTCAGGGTACGCGGGTATTACGGGGAACGAAAGGGCAGATGTAGCAGCCAAGTAGGTGTGTCTTGATCCTCAGCTAGCTCAGTGTGCCATCCTCTTGCATGCACTTGTCCCACTGTTGAGGTACAGAGTTATGCATTGATGAGAAGATGAGTGGCTGGAAGTGTCTAACAATATGCTGCACATAGTAAAGCCCACTACATGGCCATGGTGTACCTACTTTCAACCGCAAAGACGGGATGAGGTCATGCTTACTCATCTTCACATAGGCCACAGTCCTATGACACATGGCTTTTTGTTCTGGGGAGAGGATCCTCTAACTTGTGATGGTTGTGGTGTACAGATAACTATGCACCACATTTTTAGTAGACTGTGTTTCATTTTCAACCCAGAGGGCAATGGCAGATTTTGCCCTTTCTTTTAAGTGACACTGATAGGAATGTGGTTAAAGTTTTAAGGTTTTGTGACATGACCAGCTTATCTCCAAAAATTTTGGGGAGATACTTTTAATGTGGGTGACTGGATCACCTGTGTTTTTTGTAAGTGGTCAGCCAGTCACATTTCACTCTGCCATTATTTTAGTTCTTCTGTGATTTTACTTCTGTTTTAACTCGAGGCATAGCATGAGATAGAGTGATTGTGTGGATCAAAGTAAGGATGGGTGGGAATGCGTGAATGGCTTTTATAGATTTCCTTCTCACTGTGTGACAGAAATTTTAGATGTTTTATCCACATTCGTTTCTTTTAATATATGTAAAGGCACTGATGATCTCGCCACTGAGCGACTGTAATCTCCAAACACACACACACACACACACACACACACACACACACACACACACACACAAAAAAAAAAAACTGTTTATGCCTAGCTGCAAGGTTGTTGCGCAAGTCCATATTCTGTGCTCTCAATTGTGCTACTTCGCTAACCAACAATTGAACTGCCTCCCGACCAGTGACACCATGCATCTGAGACTGTGTCATTATAAACACTAATCTTCAAGGCACACAAAGTAACACAGAATGCACTCAAAACAGGTCATATACTACAATAGAGTTACATCTTACGTCGTACCATCAAGCATCTTGACTCTTTGCATTGACTAGTCATTTGCTCATACTGACGATTAACACAAATGACCCTTACCGATTCTGGGTACAGTGCCGGATACCTTAGTAAATTACACTTATTGGACCTCATCAGATTTAAATAATGCTACTTTATATTAATGTATAACTGAGAAAGATCAGCCAGTTCCATTTGCTGTATAAGTGTGAATCTCACATTTAGACTTAACACCCTCTACACACAAAACAGGAAAAAATCCATAAAAACTAATAATCTGTTGAGTTACCCAACTCTGTGACAAAACTGGGTGCTGTCATTGTGAAGCTGTATTGTTTGGAGATTGACTGTTGGCAGCAGCTGCCAGACTAGGTCCACTGGTACTAAAATACTATTGACACCAATTTGGAGGTACTCAGAGTGAGTGGGATCACTATTGTGTAGACATGGTGGAGTGGCAGTGCTTTCAGGGGTAGTGCTGACCAGGGGTGACTAGGAGAACTGAGCTGCAAGGTAAAGCATCTTTATTCAGTGCTGCACCACAATGACTGAAGTGCTGTGACACCTCAGATGTGTCCTCTGCAGTCACGCGGTCTGCCGGTTGCATCGTCAGCTGCAGAAAGCCGTGGCACCATTCTGGACTTGTGATGTCCATGTCCTGCTTTGCTGGCACTGTTTGCTACACTTAGCAGCACATGCCCAGTTAACATTGTGTGACTGTGACCGAGAAATGTTAGCAACGCGAAAATCCCCCCAGATTCTTGTAGAGGTCCATTATTACTGGAAGAAAATGACGTCTCAGTGCAGGTGAATCGCAGTCATACTCTCCTGGCTGCAAACTGCTGCCCTCCAAGGCAGAAGTTGACTACTGCTGCTCAGTCTGGAGATTGCTTATCCATTGTATGGTTCAATTCCATGGGTGTGGACTTAAGCAAGTGAGCTGGTCTGGTGGAAGTGGTTGCCAAGACTGGCATTGGCTGCTTGTTGGTCCGTAATGTAATGGAGATTTACATAGCCCTGATGCCACAGTGGTGGCTGACAGATTGCATGTAATAGTGCTCCAGGAACTACAATCAAATGCCTTCGTAGCCCGTTGTTGTGGAAACTTGTCTCAAGTCAATTCATTGTTGCACTGCTTCTCTGTGGTATTGCACGACTCAGACTGGCTGTATTGTGGTAGGTAAACTGGCCCTGTCTAGCATGAATGGCTCGGTTTAGGGAAGGAAAGCGGTCATGCCATTTGAAAGGAACTATCCCAACATCCACCTTATGCCATTTAGGAAAATGACAGAAAACAAAAATATGGATGGTAGAACTGAAATTTGACCCAGCATCCTTCCACATACAAGTCCAATATCGTATCACTTCACCCAGTGGCAAATTGAAGCTTAGGATATAAAAAGAACAGAGTATCACGGGTGCTGTGCCTGTTGACTCTAAAAATAATACAAGCTCAAATTCATGTTTGTAAAAGCAAAAGTATAATACAAAGGACTTTTTGGGACATATTATGACTAGATGAATTTTGGAACCATATGTTTTAAGTTGGTGCATAAGTTCGTAACGTTTTTGTTTTGCATGTTGGTATTACGTTTGCTGTGGGTTTATTTATCGATTGTCACTTTTTATTTGTAGTCGACTGTTGCTATTAGAGTTCACATTTTACGATTTAGAGATAGTGAGTGGAGCTGTGGACATTAGAAAATGAAGTGCCAAGAGGAAAAATCTGAACATTTCCGACATATTCTTCTGCTTGAGTTCAATAGAGGAATGACAGCACTGATGGTAGCCAGAAATATTTGCGCTGCATACAGGCATAATGTCATTGGACAGAGCATCAAAAGCATTTTAAATGGATTGTTTTGACATTAGTGGCTTTCCAGTTCAGGAAGACCTTTGGGGTTTCATGAAGATCCATGTCAATGTACTTGAAAACTGGCAAATGTGATGAACTGTGATCATTCCACTATTGAGTGATATTTGTGTGCAGTGGGGAAGGTTCAAACATTGGGCATATGGGTACCACAGGCTCTAAGCCAAAATCAGTAGATGATCATAAATACATCTCGGGTTGCTCGTCATCAGTTGATTTGTGAACAGCTCTGACTGTTCCTGTCCTTTATCGTTACTGGTGATGAGAAATGGTGTCCTTTTGCTAACACAGGGAAAATAAAGGAGTGTTTGAGCCTGAACAAAGCAGCAGTTCTCCGTACAAAGTTGCACCCATCCACTAAAGATAATGTTATACATCTGGTGGAACAGCAACAGTTTTTTTATACTATGAATTTCTTCCCCAAGGTGCATCCATCAATGCTGATATTTGTAATCAACAGCTGAGATGTCTTGCAGACACAGTCCAAAAACAATGATCAGGAAGACTGTGTGAAGTGATGCTACTCCACACTAATGCATGACCACATTATCCTAGACTGACAAAAAACACTACACATTAGTTGGGCAGGGAAGATATTCCACACCCACCCTATTCACCTGATCTTGCACCATCAATTTTCACCCTATCTGCACTTTGTCAAATAACTTTCAAGGAATTTCCTTTTCAGATGAGAACATGGCTTGAGTATTTCTTTGTCTCAAAACCACATGATTTCTACAGTCGCAGAATCTAAAAGTTACCCCAGCATTGGAAAACTTTTATAAATAGTGAAGGAGAATATATTACTGATGACGAAGTCTCTGTTGTGTTCATTAAACTTAAGGGAAAACACTACGAACTTAAAGAATGGTTCAAATGGCTCTGAGCACTATGGGACCTCTTCTGAGGTCATCAGTCCCCTAGAACTTAGAACTACTTAAACCTAACTAACCTAATGACATAACACACACCCATGCCTGAGGCAGGATTCGAACCTGCGAGCGCAGCGGTCGCGCGGTTCCAGACTGTAGCGCCTAGAACCGCTCGGCCACCCCGGCCGTCACTACGAACTTATTACCAACCCAATACAATGAAGACAATATTGATGTGTCATTACACCATCAAGTCAACAGTGCATCCCAAACAATGGATTGTAGAATGTATAAATCATTTTCTCAGTCAAAAATGTGATGATTCTTTTGTTTGCTACGTGTCAACATGTGCGACTATTTGAGAAACGGTGGTGAGGTGTCATTACAGAATGTTACTGAGCTCCCAGCATAGTAGGTTGAAACAGGATGATTTAGATCAGCAACAGCACAATCTGCCTGACAACAAATTCGCCACTGAGACAAAAAAAAAGCTCTAAGAAAAAAAAAAAATCACTAATGAACAGGTAATAAGTGACTGTTATGCACACCTGAAAACAACTTTCTGATCTAAGAAAATAACCAGTGGATATGTGGCATTCGGAAGCCTGCACACATTGTTCGTCAACTTTTTCTATGGATATGCTTGCTGACCACTGGTCAGCACAACCACCTGAAAACGCTGCCACTCCACCTTGTCTACTTGAGTGATCCCTCTCACTCCAGGTACCAACAAATTGGTGTCCGTAACCAGTGTAATTTGTATGGCGGCTGGTGCCAGTGCATCTGATCTCCACATAGCATTGCTTCACACCCACAACACACAGTTTCATCACAGAGTGGGGTGAGTGAGCAGATTATTGGTTTTTGTGAATTTTTGCCCATTTTGTGTGTAGAGGGTATGGAGTCACAGAAATTCATAGTTAAACTTATACAGCAAGTGGATCTGGCTAATCTTCCTCGAAGATCACTTAAAAGAAAGGGCATCTGCCAACAAATCTGCCACTGCCCTCTAGCCTGAAAATAAAAAGTAGCATTATTTACATCTGGTGAAATCCGGTCAGTGTATTTTACTAGGGTATCTTGCACTGTGTCCAGAATCAGCAATGTTAATTTGCGTTAATTGTGGGTATGAGCAAATGGCTAGTCAATGCACAGAGTCAAGACACTTGATTATAAGACATAAGATGTAAATGTATTGTAGTATATGACCTGATGTGAGAGTGTCCTGTGTTACTTAGTGTGCATTGAAGAAGTGTTTACAATGACAGTCTCAGATGCATGGTGTCACTGGTCAGGAGGCAGTTCAATTGTTGGTTATTGAAGCAGCACAACTGAGAGCAGATAATATGGACTTATGTAACAACCTTGCAGCTAGGGATAAACAGTTTGTGTTTATGTGTGTGTGTGGGGGGGGGGGGAGGGGGGCATGGCTTTACATATATTAAAAGAAATAAATGTGGATAAAACATCTAAAATTTCTGTCACAGAGTGAGAAGGAAATCTATAAAAGTACAGCCTCTCATGCATTCTTGCCTCACTCAATTTAATCCACACAATCATTCTATCTCACAGGCCTTTAATACAACAGAGAAGGGTGAAAAGTGCTATGCTTGGGTTTAAAACGCAAGTAAAGCCACAGAAGAGCTAAAACAAAGGCACAGTAAAATGTGACTGAATGGGCACTTACAAAAAACATGGGTGACCCTGTTAACATATCAAGAGCATCTCCCCAATAGTTTTGAGATAAGCTAGGCACATCACAAAATCTTTGAACTCTGACCACATTCCTATCAGTGCCACTTAAAAGAGAGGACAGAGCTGCCAACAAATCTGCCACTGCCCTCTGGCCTGAAAATGAAACACAGTCTACTAAAATGTGGTGCATAATTATCTGTACACCACAACTATCACACATTGGAGGATCCTCTCCCCAGAACAAGAAGCCATTTGTCATAGGACTGTGGTCTGTGTGAAGAAGAGTAAGCAGGACCTTATCCTATTTTTGTGGTCGAAAGCAGGTACACCACGGCCTTGTAGTGGGCTCTACTATGTGCAGCTTATTATCAGTCACTACCAGCCGCTCATCTTCCCATCAACACATGAGACAAGTGCTTGCAGGAAGATGGCACATTGAAGTTACTGAGGATGAAGGCACCCCCACTTGGCTGCTACATCTGCTCTTCCGTACCCCGCAATTCCCATGTACCCTGGCACCCAGCAGGACACCTCCTTCCCCAGCTGTTGCAGATGGAGGAGGGCATCCTGGATATCCTGAACGACTTTATCAGCTGGATACGAGCATTACGGAGACTGAAGGGCACTCAGGGAATCGAAACTGGCGAGGAACGTAGCAGGCATTGACATATCGTCAGCTCCAGTGCACTCAAGATCATTGGCAGTTTGACATCAAATATAGTGAACTCTGGAGGCAACTGAATTTTAAGGACACGACCTGGGGAAAAAACAGAGCCCCCAGTTTTGACCCATCTGTAATGACAGCTGTGGAGGCGTGGTGCTCATTAAAAATGTCATAAAATAATGTATTACAAAATACCCAGGGTGTAATCTCTCCTGTACCGCATCAAATCTACATTTATCCTGCCCCCCCCCCCCCCCCCCCCCCCGCAGTAATGAGGGTGACAGAGTTAAAATCCCGGATTTGGGGTTGTACCTGCTGCGCACCTACTGACTCGAGCACATGCTTCATGTGGATCCCAAATGGCCTTGTTGCTTGTGGTCGATCTAGCTGAAGTGGATATGTGGCATTCGGAAGCCTGCACACATTGTTCATAAGCTTTTTCGATGGATATGCTTGCATGCATACTGGAGTATAAATTATTCTGTGAATGTGAATCATGGCACGACAAGTTTTCTACTGAGCCAGGCATTGAAAGATGGTGGTGCCTTACGGGAAGGCCACTGCCATGGAAGTATCTGTCAAGCACCTCCCCTTTCATTTTGTTTCCGTGATCATCATACAATTTCATTCGCCTTTGGTGTATCGGAATTTACTCTGATTGATATTAATCTAGAGGACTATTAGGGTTAGTGTAAACTACTAATTGATCTCTTAGTACTTGTATGACTTGAGTAGCAGTGTAGAATTAAACTCGGCTATAGAGACAGATTTTTGGATCCTGGAGGTGACCATTGCATTTGGGGCAGCTTTAGAACTTTCCCCGAGCAGCAGGCAACTTGTCCGGAACTTCTCATTGCTAGGATTCCTTTGGAGTCACCGAAATGGACCGTGGCCTAGCAGGGGACTGGTTTGTGGGCCTCGTTCCGCTAGCGGCCAAGCAAGAGGGTGGAAACGCCATGGCTGAATGCGAAATGATACTTCTCTAGAAACTGGCAGCGGCGGGAATCCTGGCGCCGGCCTAACTGCGTTGTTAGTGACTGGACGTGGTGTGGGAACCTGGTCTCCTTATCCCGTGTGTGGGTCCAGGTGAAGCAGCGTCGGGCTGGTGTGTATGTTTATTACAGGAATAGCGTACCCTGTGAGACGGGATGTCGCGTTTCTTAGATGCTGCCGGGCCCCGCCTAAACGGCACCCACCAAATCGTTTTATGGACGGAGCTTGTTTTCACTAGGAAGCTTCTCTCGCAGATGCGCCGGGGGCTTGGTTGCAGGACCCCCAGGCACTGTGTGCTGCTTTTTTGGAGACCAGAATGTGTACTGCACTGCAGTGATTGGTTGAGGAATATCGGGTCTCCGTGATAGAAAACATGATTGGCACAGTAACCACTGCTTGGCCATGATAGGATTTTATCGGGAACATCAGGGGGGATGGCTGTTTTTCGGAAGGTTTTGAGAAAAAGGGAGAGGAGGAGTTGCTTCTCGACCATCGTTGGAGCTCTTCCATTTATATGGAGAGAGCAGTTAGTTGTAAAGCTGTCCGGACACCCCGGCGTAACTTGATATTGTCACGAACGTGAGACGATCACCGGCGGACGTGGGATCATCTCCCGCAGTACGATGCTTCAGCAGCGCTCGGACGCAGGCGACAGTGTCTCGTCTTTCACCGTCTATATCTGTAACGTTGTGCAGCTTCAGCAAATTCAGAAGCCTATCAGTCGTTTTCACGGCTATCTTTTTTCATAGCAGCCTTGTACTCGCAGTAGTCACTGTCAGTGTCCATTGCATGCTTAATTATGTCTTGATGCAAGAGACCAATTAGTGGAACGAGACAGCAGAGTGTGCTTGCCTAGACTGGGATCCTTGCACTCACAGTAGCCAGTCTCATTTACACGTAAATTCAAATGAGGTTCCCAAGTCCATTGCCAACCAACCTGAGTTAGTGTTAATGAAATGTTACACGGTTTAAGCTTCTGTTTATATTTTTGCTCTCTTGACCATGATATAAATCTCTTTGTGACACCATAGGTCCTTGTTATTAATTTTTCAAGGACACCCATTCTCATTCCCTACGATGTCATTTATTTTGTTGTGGGTTTGAAGTAATTAAATTAATTTTATGTCTAGTTAGCCAACTCAAGGCTGATCCACACAGGAACCACTGTTTAATGTCAGATTTCCTTGCGATATCAACAAATGTGGCACCACTTGGGTGTGATGATTACGACTTTTTAATTATTTGGCAGACGGAGGACTGTGGCCACCATAGGCTAGCTTGCAGCATCTCCAATTGTGTGTGTCCCACGGCGGCTGTGACATTGCTTCGATCAATGGACTGTAGAAACTTTTGTAACACATCGATTAAAAAACCTTTTTGTCCCAACATACTAGGCACCTATAGCTTTCAAAGAATGCAAGAATAAAAATCAAATTTTCGACTATTTTGAATGAGAACCTGGCCTTAAGCTCCAGACCTATTCAGTTCCCATAAATTATGCCACCTCATTGCATCCTTTCTCTCTAACTCCCAATTTATGTCACCATCAACAACACTAATTCCCATATCTTCCATCCCACTGCAGGTGCGCCTCAAGGCTCTGTCCTCTCGCTTCTCCTGTATGCCCTCTGCATTGTTGACATCCCAAAGCCGCCTCTTCCTGTTCATCTCCTCCAGTATGCTGATGAGACCGGCTTCCTTGTTCTTTATCCCACCCTCCACAAAATCCCTCCAGCTCCATCTCAAATCAGTTCACCTCCTGGTGCAAAGAATGGGTCCTCAAAATCAGCCCTAACAAAAAGCAGGCAGCAATTATAGACCAAACCGCCCGCAGCTTCTGCCTTACCATTTACGACCGTCCTAGCCAGTTAACAAACGCACTAGAAATACCTCGAACTAACATGGAGACCCATGTACTAACCGTTCGACAGAAAACACACAACAGACTAAACTAACTAAAACTGATAACTGACCGAATGTGGGGATTGCATTCTTTCACAGTCCTCCACACCTTTAAAGCCCTGATCCCACCCATCCTCTGCTATGCCAATGTGGCATGGGGTTCCACTTCTTTCTCTTTTTATCACGCCCTACAGGTCCTCGTACAACATGCATTCTGCCTGGCCTTTCGGATCCGCTTACCCTCCCCCATCCACATCCACTACCAAGTCATAAAATTCCCCAGCCTACTCTTCCATCCTGAACACCTCCGAATATCATACATTATCTGTAAACTCGACACTACCCAGCCTGAAAGTGACCCACGATTGCCGGCCGGGTTGGCCGAGCGGTTCTAGGCGCTACAGTCTGGAACCGCGCGACCGCTACGGTCGCAGGTTCGAATCCTGCCTCGGGCATGGATGTATGTGATGTCCTTAGGTTAGTTAGGTTTAAGTAGTTCTAAGTTCTAGGGTACTGATGACCTCAGAAGTTAAGTCCCATAGTGCTCAGAGCCATTTGAACCATTTTTTTGACCCACGATTTTCCTGCAATTTTTGTTATGACTTTGGTTTGTTCATTTGAGAACATGGAATGTTTTATCACCAATTGGAGCGTATTGTGAGACACGACTTATAGACTCATACTGCCCACGCACTGCACAAACAATATTCTGTGCATTGTCACGTAATATCAGAAAAATCTTGCCGCTTACGTTCTGTTCATTAACCGTCTCTGTTCGCTATACTGACTAGTAAGACCTTGTTCTGACGTAGTTGCACTCATTATAACTATCAAACGTTGGTGTTCAATGATGAAATGACCTGTCAAGCTGCGGAGTGAGCAATTATTGCTTGCGTTGATTCAGATGTCGGTTGTGGCATTTAACCACTCGTATTTCGCAATCAGATTATTTACTTTGGCTTTCACTTTGTCATAGGTCTGCGGCATCAACGTTTTTTTAAAGAATTTTTCAGATTTGAGCCGATAATTGTGATCAGCTTGTGGATCAGTAAAACTAAGCCGTTGGCGAGCATTGCCCTCTATCAAAGAATACGGCAGCATATCAACAGTTATTAAATCCATAATATTTAAGTAATGTCATGGTCGTCTGGCCAATGTACAGATTTGATGGTCAGACTCAGAATGGTTGACTGAATTAGACTGTGCTCTTCATCCTTCTCGATACCGGTACTCAAGAAGACAATGGAATCCATTGGAGTCCATCCGCTTTGATTTGGTTCCATTTTTCGTGTCGTCCAATTATGACTGACGTTTTACAACCTTTGTATATTCTGAGCCATGAAATTTTAATAAATGTTGCTTCAGTCCAGACAGTGTTTGCCTTTTGGGTGCTTGGCTGCCCAACGAAAGTGTTCTGTTGCAAGTGTCCTGTAGGTAAATCGGTGGTACTTTTATTAAAATGCTTCCAAATTGGATTCTTTTCTCTTTGTTGTGATATTTTATACCTAAGGAAATTAAAGTACGTTAGAAAACTAGATATAGCTACAACAAAAAAAATCCACATCATATTAAAAAGTTAGAGCCCTGCGTATCGCACCTCTTCAGGCGCGCTAAAAACCTATCGGGTACATACTGCAAAATGCTATAGCCTGGACATGTCTAATATCATATCACACCACAATATAAAACACGCAGAAAGGAATAATTCGCTTCCTTCCACAAATCGCAGTTAAAATTCCTTTTGTGGAAGCGCTAGCTTCATATAGCCATTTTCGCTTCCGTTTTTGCAGTCGACAAACAACTTGACATATCTCCTATTTGTCTTTCCTAATTGCGTAATGCATATTGGTTACAGTCAGTAAATTAACTTCAGTCATTGCTACGGAAAGTAGTTGGAAAAATTAACGTCACAGTTCCGACTAACACTATGATTGTTTTCAGTATGAATTTACGCAAAGTGAACCGGAAAAGGTGTGTGCCACACGATCAGTGTTTTCTAAACCAATGTTGGTTATTAAAAAAAAGCTCCTCGCTTTCAAGAAAACTCATTAATACACCTTACAGCATAACAGTGCTATGAACCATTCCATTAAGTAAAATACTGAGTAAGTTAAATTGTCATCAACTCGTATAAGAATATCGCAATCAGATGCGATTACATTATACTGAGGTAAACAACAAAATACAATTATTAAGCGCCAGAAAGACTCTCATAATAGTTGAATGGTGTCACGACAACTGAGGTTAAGGACTATTGTTGGCTGAATCCATGCCGAACGCGACCCAACTTCATCTGTGAGTTCACGAAAGCTAGTTGCGGCAAGCCAAAGATTCGGCTGATTTCTGGCCGAAACCGGAATTACGGCCGAAAGCAATGTTTTTCGCCGAAACCGGAATTTCTGCCGGTCTTAAAAAAACACTTAGAAGTCGGATTGAGAAGTCATTCCGCACCCATCTTATTCACATGATCTTGCGTCTTTAGATTTTCACCTTTTCCGCTCTCTATCGAACAACCTGCAAGGAAATTCTTTTCCGGATGAAAATGCGATCTGAACATGGCTCGACAAGTTCTTCGCCTCAAAACACGTGATTTCTACTGTCGCTCAATCCAGAAATCATCCCACCATTGGCAGACTGTTGCAAATAGTGAAGGAGAATATATTACTGATGACTAAAATCTCTGTTATGCGTATCTGTTATGTTTATTAAACTTCTGGATAAAAACGCTATGAACTATGCATCAACCCATTACTGAGAAGCGATATGAAATGAGACTAATAGGTAAAATCTGTAATAGGTAACGAAAATGGAAGACAGATTTGTTGCAACCGTCCCGGAAAACCGCAGTGTGTCTTCCGTTTTCATGAGTGTGAGATATTTTTAGGCAACTTTCATCGGAATAATTATAAAATTTCTATAACAGCAATAATATTTTTAAAGTTATCACACAAAATATTTAAGAACCACAATTACAATAGTCACATTAAATTCCAAAATGCTTCCCTAAAGCAGTTACGTTAAAGGTAATACAGTATGTAACTGTTTATTATTTCGATGGTTTTCAAACCATCTTCAACGCTGACAGTACGAATTGTGTGGTAGAACGAGTAGGACTCGAATGGAAGATGTTGTGGCGGTAAGATATTATTCTCTAAAATGATCAGGATGTTCGGTATACTGAAATTAACTACACACATCAAAAAAAGTTTTTCATCATCCTGGTTCCCAGAAATCCTGAAGATGGACGTTGACTGTGGATGTTGTATAACTGACAAAGTCCCTTTGATTTTTCAGAGATATCACTAAATCCCCCCAAAGATGTAAACAACCATGCATGAGCAGTGCCTATTAGACGGAGGGGGACCGACAGCCGATCAGTTCCAGTCAATCCACCAGGAAGGAGGTACACGACTCCTGTTGTCTATAGTTCAACCATGCCTAGACGACCGATACCGCAGTTCGATCGCGCCCGCATTGTTACTTCGTGTCAGGAAGGGCTTTCAACAAGGGAAGTGTCCAGGCGTCTCGGAGTGAACCAAAGCGATGCTGTTCGAACATGGAGGAGATACAGAGAGACAGGAACTGTCGATGACATGCCTCGTTCAGGCCGCTCAAGGGCTACTACTACAGTGGATGACCGCTACTTACCGATTATGGCTCGGAGGAACCCTGCCAGCAACACCATGTTGAATAATGCTTTTTGTGCAGCCACAGGACGTCGTCTTACGACTCACACTGTGCGCAGTAGGCTGCATGATGCGCAACTTCACTCCCGACGTCCATGGCGAGGTCCATCTTCGCACTCACGACACCATGCAACGCGGTACAGATTGGCCCAACAACATGCCGAATGGACCGCTCAGGTTTGGCATCACGTTCTCTTCACCGATGAGTTTCTCATACGCCTTCAACCAGACAATCGTCGGAGTCGTGTTTGGAGGCAACCTTCTCAGGCTGAACGCCTTAGACACACCGTCCAGCAAGTGCAGCAAGGTGGAGGTTTCCTGATGTTTTGGGGTGGCATTATGTGAGGCCGATGTACGCCGCTGGTGGTCATGGAAGGCGCCGTGATGGCTGTATGATACGTGAATGCCATCTTCCGACCGATAGTGCAACCGTATCGGCAGCACAATGGCGAGGCATTCGTCTTCATGGACGACAATTCGCGCCCCCATCGTGCACATCTTGTGAATGATTTCCTTCAGGATAACGATATCGCTCGGCTACAGTGGCCAGCATTTTCTCCAGACATGAACCCTATCGAACTTGCCTGGGACAGATTGAAATGGGCTGTTTATGGACGACGTGACCCATCAACCACTCTGGGGGATCTACGCCGAATCGCCGTTGAGGAGTGGGACAATTTTTATGAACTTGTGGATAGTAAGCCACGACGAATACAGGCATGCATCAATGCAAGAGGACGTGCTACTGGGTACTAGAGGTACCGATGTGTACAGCAGAGTGGATCACCACCTCTGAAGGTCTTGCTGTATGTTGGTACAACATGCAATGTGTGGTTTTCATGAGCAATAAAAAGGTCGTAAATGATGTTTATCTTGATCTCTATTCTAATTTTCTGTACAGGTTCAGGAACTCTCGGAGTCGAGGTGATGCTAAACTTTTTTTGATATATGTATATAGTGAGGTGGGATCAAGTAAGCTCTGCAATGGAAATCGCGTACAAAGCCCTACTACGACTAACTCTAGATTTCTAGAGTAGTGCTCTAGCGTTTTGTGTTCTTACCAAGTAGGTATGATGATGAACACAAAAATAATTACGAGAAGCGCTGAAACGATCGTTTTACATCGTTGTATCTCTTACGGCAGTGTAGAAAAGATGCTGAAGAAACTTAAAAGGGAATATGTACTAGGAACTCGTCGTGGTTCTCACGAAATCCTGTTGCGGAAATTAAAAAAGAAAAAAAAGCAGTATTCTGAGGAAACTGTCCGACTCTTCTGCTGGTCCGGAAACATGGGCCCACTACATAACTGTGCCCAATTATGCTTCCCACATTCTTGAGCATTCGCGGCATTCAGCCTCTGAGGGCTGTTAGTAAAAAGACTGCTCCCGGTTCTTATTGTTAAACTAGGGATTTGATGGCTCTTAAGCAAAGTTTGGGACCGTTTGTAATCGTCCGGGCTGCCTTCCTGTAATTAAAGTTCTTTAATGTTTGTTCATTTTTTCAAGAGAATGAGTATTCGTCTTTTCAGTACATTAAACAGTCTCTTTCTCTGAGCATGAAACCAAGTGGCTTTGCGTATTCACCAGCAGTACTGGGCTTCTCATGACTGATCCCATTAATGGCTCTGATTCAAAAAGAAATGTTCTCGTTCTAGTCTCCTATCTTACATTATATTTTCCACTCCACGGTTAGTTTAAATGTTTTATTTTTGGTAGATACTTAGGTTCGGATAGTTGTTGTTGTTGTTGTGGTCTTCAGTCCTGAGACTGGTTTGATGCAGCTCTCCATGCTACTCTATCCTGTGCAAGCTTCTTCATCTCCCAGTACCTACTGCAACCTACACCCTTCTGAATCTGATTAGTGTATTCATCTCTTGGTCTCCCTGTACGATTTTTACCCTCCACGCTGCCCTCCAATGCTAAATTTGTGATCCCTTGATGCCTCAAAACATGTCCTACCAACCGATCCCTTCTTCTAGCCAAGTTGTGCCACAAACTTCTCTTCTCCCCAATCCTATTCAATACCTCCTCATTAGTTATGTGATCTACCCACCTTATCTTCAGCATTCTTCTGTAGCACCACATTTCGAAAGCTTCTATTCTCTTCTTGTCCATACTAGTTATCGTCCATGTTTCACTTCCATACATGGCTACACTCCATACAAATACTTTCAGAAACGACTTCCTGACACTTAAACCTATACTCGATGTTAACAAATTTCTCTTCTTCAGAAACGATTTCCTTGCAATTGCCAGTCTACATTTTATATCCTCTCTACTTCGACCATCATCAGTTATTTTACACCCTAAATAGCAAAACTCCTTTACTACTTTAAGTGTCTCATTTCCTAATCTAATTCCCTCAGCATCACCCGATTTAATTTGACTACATTCCATTATCCTCGTTTTGCTTTTGTTGATGTTCATCTTATATCCTCGTTTCAAGACACTGTCCATTCCGTTCAACTGCTCTTCCAAGTCCTTTGCTGTCTCTGACAGAATTACAATGTCATCGGCGAACCTCAAAGTTTTTACTTCTTCTCCATGAATTTTAATACCTACTCCGAATTTTTCTTTTAGCAAAAACATTTGCATTGCACGAATGTTCGTCTACAAGATGGAGCTAATTTCACGGAGCATTCATTACCTTTGTAGAATTCCTTGCTAATTTTATCTAACCTTTCCTTCATGAACACGTCAATGAAACAACGTTGAGCTTGCCAAAGTTTATCCGTTGACGCTGAATATTTCGAGTCGGGTAGCTATGAAAAATTGCTGTAAAATAAAGTTATTCAAAATTTTTACAACACTTAGAGTTACAAAACAAAAGTTAGCTTTCACCTTGAATTTTGATACAAGAACTACATGGAACTTCGATTCAGATTAAAACTGTGTGGCGGATTGAGACTCGAACTCAGGACCTTTGCCTTTTGGGGACAAGTTCTCTACCGTCTCTTTTATTTATAATTTTTAACTGGATCCTACTACCTCCGCCAGAAGCTTCCGACTCGTCTTAGCGTAAACCGAATGAGCTTCCCAAGCACGACTCACGAGCGCCCGTTACAGCTGTACTTCCGCCAGGAACTCATTTCCTACCTTCCAAACTTCACAGAAGCTCTCCCACGAACCTTGCAAAACTAGCACTCCAGGAAGAAAGGATATTGCGGAAACATGGCTTAGCCACAGCCTGGGGATGTTTCCAGAATGACATTTTCACTCTGCAACGGAGTGTGCGCTGATATGAAACTTCCTGGCAGATCAAAACTGTTTCATATCAGCGCACAATCCGCTTCAGAGTGAAAATGCTAGTAACTTCATGGGTTAGCAAAGAAATTTCATACTTTCGATGCCGTAGCATGTGTCACTTTAATTCTCGCTAGAATAACAAAGGGGCTGGGCTAGCACTTGGATGGGTGACCATCCAGTCCGCCGAGTGCTGTTGGCAAGCAGGGTGGACTCAGTCCTTGTAAGGCAAACTGAGGAGCTACTTATTGAGAAGTAGAGGCTCCGGTATCGGAAACTGACATACGGCGGGGAGAGTGGTGTGCTGACCACATGCCCCTCCATATCCGCATCCAGTGACGCCTGTGAGCTGAGGATGACACGGCGGCCGGTCAGTACCGTTGGACCTACATGGTCTATTCGGGAGGAGTTTCGTTTTTTTTTTTTCATTCATTTCATTTTTTTGAATAACAAAGGATATCTCACACATAAATAAGGTGTTACAAAATATGCTTGAGCAACGCAAACGATGACCAATGGTAGAGGATACGTTTGCTTACAGAAAGGTTCACCTTATTGTTAAATGAACTGCGCCTAGCCGTCTATAAGCACAACGATTAACCACTCTCGTAATAATATTAAAAGCCGCGGAAGGCTACCCTGAATTGCTTTTTATTTGTACCGCATATCGTACGATTCAGAACTAGGTTGCAGCGAAAGTACTGGCTGGAGGGTCAAATAAATTTCGTGTCCTCTCCACCTACCTTGTTTGATTCCTTCACTGTCTCATCTTCCTCCAGTCCTTAGTCTGCAAAAACCAGAAAAATCAGTCTTCAGTCAAATGGCACCAAATAGCTTCAGAACCCGCTCGGCGACCTTCATTATGGTAGCGAGGAAGCAGCAAGAACTTCCCTGTTGAACATGAGCGAACTGAAACTTCCTGGCAGATTAAAACTGTGTGCCGGGCCGAGACTCAAATTCGGGACCTTTGTCTTTCGTGGGCAAGTGCTCTACCAACTGAGTTACCCAAGCACGACTCACGCCCCGCCCTCACAGCTGTACTTCTGCCAGTATCTCGTCTCCTGCCTTCCAAATTTTACAGAAGCTCTCTTGCGAACCCTGCAGAACTAGCACTCCTGAAAGAAAGGATACTGCGGAGACACGGCTTAGCCACAGCCTGGGGGATGTTTCCAGAATGAGATTTTCACTCTGCAGCGGAGTGTGCGCTGATATGAAACTTCCTGGCAGATTAAAACTGTGTGCCGGACCGAGATTCGAACTCGGGACCTTTGCCTTCTGCCAGTTTCATATCAAGCGCACACTCCGCTGCAGAGTGAAAATCTCATTCTGGAAACATCCCCCAGGCTGTGGCTAAGCCAAGTCTCCGCAATATCCTTTCTTTCAGGAGTGCTAGTTTTGCAGGGTTCGCAGGAGAGCTTCTGTAAAATTTGGAAGGTAGGAGACGAGATACTGGCAGAAGTAATGCTGTGAGAACGGGGCGTGAGTCGTGCTTGGATAGCTCAGCTGGTAGAGCACTTGCCCGCGAAAGACAAAGGTCCCGAGTTCGAGTCTCGGTCCCGCACACAGTTTTAATCTGCCAGGAAGTTTCATATCAGTGCACACTCCGCTGTAGAGTGAAAATCTCATCCATGAGCGAACTGTTTAGACGGCAGCTGTGTGTAGCAAGCACACTTTGCCGCGAAAGACGTCTACTCGGCAGTAGTCTTTTTTTTTTGTTATTATTAAGCTACTTGGATGAAACGGCACTGTGACAATAGCGCACAGTTACAGTCGCGCGCTATAGGAAATGCTGATTCTCGTAGGCAGAAGATACCAACGCAAGGGTTGGATCGCTCACGTACCTCGCCCGGTTAATTCTCAAACCGTCTTTTACATTTTCTCCCCCCCCCCCCCCCCCCCCCGTGCACCTGTTCCCATGGTGGTGGCCTACCTCGCACACCCTGTGCTGCCGGCATCGTATACTTCACTTAAGGATCATGAGGTGAAGATAAGAGAGATTACGATGTCTACAGAGGCATAAAGTAATTTTTCCCTTGCTCGATACGCGAAGGAGTAAGAAGAAAAATCTTTAAGACCGGTAAGAAGTAACATCCGCCAGACACTGTAGTTCGTTTTTATAGTGTGCTCACTTCTAGAGCACGTCAGGAGAGCGTAACTTTTAATCCCCCAAGCATCACAAACGTTCTTCATGTATACAAGCAGTATCGGCCCCTGTCAGCTACTCCGCATTTTGATTAAGCTACATGTTATGCCGATTGTCACAAGTTGTTGCAGCTTATTCACAATGCAACGTAGTGAACACTAGGCCGCTTTATTTTTTCGATTTATTAGTTTTCGGACCGTACCCATTCCTCCATCTCAGTAACAACGTCGGTTACGACGATGAGAATGTGAGGACAACCAACATCCAGTCCCTGAACGGAAAGAAACCTCCGACCCGCCCGGGAATCGAAGCCGTATTTAGGAAGGGGCCCATACAACCGAGCAGTATTCTAGGACGGGTCGCACGAGTGGTTTGTAAGCAATCCACTTTGTAGACTCATTGCATTTTCTTTGTGTGCTACCACTGAACTGGAATCTACCTCTTGCTTTATCTAGAACTGAATTTGTATGATCATTCCATTTCATATACCTACAAATTGTTACACCCAGTTATTTGTATGAACTCTTTAATTCCACTAGTGACTCATTGACAATGTATTCATAGGATGCTAAGTTTCTTTGTTCTGTGAATCACACAATTTTTCATTTCTGAACATTTACAGCAATTGCCAATCTTTCCATCACTTTGATACGTTATTAAAACTTACTGCAAATTTGTGCAGTTTTATTAAGACCGTATTTCATTACGGATAACAGCATCATTTGTATAAACTCTGATGTTATTGTTAATACTGTCTGCTAGGTGATTAACGTAAAACATGAACAACAAAATTTCCAACATACTAGCCTGAGGTACGCCTGAAGTTACTCTTACATCATTCGATGACGCTCTACCCAAAGTAATATGCTGCGTCCTACCTACCAAGAAATCCTGATCCTGGTAACAAATTCCGTTAGTTACGCGTATGTGACCGTACTTTTGTTAATAAGCTCCGGCTTTGTATTGAGTGAATTGTTTTCAGAAATCAAGAAATTCTACCTTCGACATTACTGATTATGTAACAAGCCCCAACAGCCACATAGTTTCATTTCAGCGTTTTTGCCTTAATTGTTTAATTAGTTCCAGTCCTATCCCCTAGCATTTATTTTTGTGCTGTAGGCCTATGGTAACCTACACGGCAGATAATGCGTTTAACGATACTGTGATATGAGAGAGAACATTTTCACCTCTAAATCATCCACAGCTGAAGTTCTGTAGCCGAGTGTTACTTCACTAGAATTCCTTTTCGACCATTGCATTAAAAAGCTTTTATGAACGTCAATAATATTTGAACTGAACTTACCAATGATGAAGCAATATTTACAGTAACACTGTCTGAAACTGAGTCCATATTATAAATCCCACACACATTGGCAATTCGCTAAGCTTAACAAGAACTGTAGATGTTGATTGTAATGTTTTCAGATTATTAGAAGGTCAAGTCATATGTTAAAACTTGGAAGTGATATTCTGCTCATATATAATTTTCTATTGCGTGGTTACATTGAATACAAAGGAACTCGAATAATTTAAAAGGTACGTCATAAAGAACAGTTTGTGGCGTTTTGATTTGCGATATTTGACTTCGGGAAGTATTTCTTTCTTATTTGTATTTTTGCCGTTGCCCTTATAAAGACTGACCTAAGGAAACTTTACATTTTATGGACTTTTTCCTTACATGATGACTACATAAACCAAATGGCAGTTATAAGAGTCGAGGGACATGAAAGGGAAGCAGTGGTTGTGAAGGGAGTGAGACAGGGTTGTAGCCTCTCCCCGATGTTATTTGTTCAAATGTTCAAATGTGTGTGAAATCTTATGGGACTTAACTGCTAAGGTCATCAGCCCCTAAGCTTACACACTACTTAACCTAAATTATCTTAAGGACAAACACACACCCATGCCCGAGGGAGGACTCGAACCTCCGCCGGGACCAGCCGCACAGTCCCATGACTGTAGCGCCCTAGACCGCTCGGCTAATCCCGTGCGGCGATGTTATTTAGTCTATATATTGAGCAAGCAATAAAGGAAACAAAAGAAAAATTCGGAGTAGGTATTAAAATCCATGGAGAAGAAATAAAAACTTTGAGGTTCGCCGATGGCATTGTAATTCTGTCAGAGACAGCAAAGGACTTGGAAGAGCAGTTGAACGGAATGGACAATGTCTAGAAAGGAGGATACAAGATGAACATCAACAAAAGCAAAACGAGGGCAATGGGATGTAGTCGAATTAGTCGGGTGATGCTGAGGAAATTAGATTAGGAAATGAGACACTTAAAGTAGTAAAGGAGTTTTGCTATTTGGGGAGCAAAATAACTGATGATGGTCGAAGTAGACAGGATATAAAATGTAGACTGGCAATGGCAAGGAAAGCGTTTCTGAAGAAGAGAAATTTGTTAACATCGAGTATAGATTTTAGTGTCAGGAAGTCGTTTCTGAAAGAATTTGTATGGAGTGTAGGCATGCATGGAAGTGAAACATGGACGATAAATAGTTTGGACAAGAAGAGAATAGAAGCTTTCGAAATGTGGTGCTACAGAAGAATTCTGAAGATTAGATGGGTAGATCACATAACTAATGAGGAGGTATTGAACAGAATTGGGGAGAAGAGGAGTTTGTGGCACAACTTGACTAGAAGAAGGGATCGGTTGGTAGGACATGTTCTGAGGCATCAAGGGATCACTAATTCAGCATTGGAGGGCATCTTGGAGGGTAAAAACCGTAGAGGGAGACCAAGAGATGAATACACTAAGCAGATTCAGAAGGATGTAGGTTGCAGTAAGTACTGGGAGATGAAGAAACTTGGACAGGACAGAATAGCATGGAGAGCTGCATCAAACCAGTCTCAGGACTGAAGACCACAACAACAACAACAACAACAACAACAACAAGATGAATGACAAAATCTGAAAAAAGTACTGATTCACTTTCTAGCTTCCCATGGAGATCATCAAATATCATTTTGCATCCAGAGTTTTTTTTCCAAAATTCAGGCGGAATTTGGATGTTTTAAATAACTATTTAGTACATTATTCTATCTTAAAGTCTACTGAAGCACGGGATACCACCCGTCAAATTTGACCTATGACGTGATAGGTTGCTCTTAGATGTTAATGTGTTTACTTGCTAGCCGTAGATAATAAATCGGTTGTCCCCTGCGGATAAGCGCCATCATTATACACTCAAAAAATTGAATGTTGTTTTAAAAGACAGCGCTAGATGTTGCGTAATTTTTTTTTCGTGTGCATTGATTTAAGTAATTGGTTGTTTGCAATTCAATCGGTACTTAATTTCATTCTTACTGAGTTTGAGATAATTTGGACTAATAGTTTTTTATTTTAGGAGAATTTTTAGTTTTTCATTTTTGGATTTATCTATTCCAATGAATCTGGATGATTTAAGGGAGGCTATGGGCGTAGACATGATGATCGCGATTCGATTTTTACAAATGTCTGGCCTTGTTGCCGATTACGTTCGATGTCGTGAGTGCGGCGAACATATGCCCCTGACAAGTGTGTCCGATCGCTGTACTCACGACTTATTCGTATGGCGCCGCAGCAAATATCGGTTGCGGTGGTCCATTAGACGAGGAACATGGTTCGAGGAATCTAAGCTCGCCTTGAGGGATATCATAAAAATTACATACTGTTGGTGTTTGAGGTATCCTGTGTGTGCATTAATGTTGTGTGAGTGAGCGTACAGTTGTCGATTGTTACTCTTTTTGTAGGGAAGTTTGTGGGGAATATTTAAAGTATAGGGGGCCGTTGGGAGAGGGGGGGGGGGGGGTTTATAGTCGAATTCGACGAGTCGCATTTTGGCAAAAGAAGTACAACAGGGGGAAACCTCCGGTAGGATTATGGGTTTTGGGTGCTGTAGTTTCAGGTCAAGAATGTGAAGATGTAGTTTTTAAAGTAGTACCCAATCGAACGAAAGAAGTTTTGGTCACATTAATTGAAGGTCATGTTGCAGAGGGTTACGTAGTGATTTCAGATGGTTTTTCTTCATATAGGGATTTGGGGAATAGGGGTTATCAGCATCTTGTTGTTAATCACAATATTGAATTCAGATCTTTATCCACTGGGGCTTGTACGAACAGCATAGAAGGATATTGGTCAGCTATAAAATCTGTTATAGGGAGGGGGAAACGACGGATTTCGACACTACAGAATCACTTAGACGAATATTCACGGAGGCGTAGTGTACCCGATACATGTTGCCCGTTTAAGTGCTTTCTTAAACGTGTTGGGCAAATGTATCGTCCAAAATTTTTAGTTAATTTCAGATTGGGATTGGGGGCGGGGGGGGGGGGGGGGGGGGGGGTGAATGTGTGTATGTGCTTTCGTAATGTTGTGTTTCTTGTGTATGTGGGTATGTGATTTTTGTTGATGTCTTTCTAGGCGAGCTTCGTTTTTTTCTTTTTTTTGCGGAGGAGTTTCCGTGTGGTAAGTTCAGCTTTTTATTTTTTTGTTTTACTGCATTTGTCTATTTTGACGTATTTCACTGTTGTATTACACGGTTACGGATGTTTTCGTCAACTGCATTACGTAATACAAATTTTGCAGCTGTTGCTCTTCTTCCCTTTCCCAGTACTACGACTTTTCGGGTCTATACTAGCACTACTAAATGCGAAAAGACCGACACAAGTAAGTTAGTATACCGTACTTCAGTTGACGTATTAGGGTCAACTGAAGTACGGGATACTGATACTACCTAGACGAAAAGACCGATATATGTAACATTGAAGTGATTTGCCTATACAGGTCAACTGAAGAACAGGATACAAATGTTATGTGTGGCGCTAATTTTCGTCTTCCGTAGTACTAGTATCCTATTCTTCAATTGACATACATAGGTCAACTGAAGTACAGAATATGCATGTTATAAATGTCGTTATTTCCCATTCGCTAGTACTAGGGGAAGGGGTGGTAATATGGAACACTTTTTTGTTTAATGCAAAATACTGAATTTAAAATGTGGCTATTTCGTCAAAAATGTCACCTGTGTTAGTTTATATATCTATGACAAAAGATGAAAAATAATTTTGATGAAAAATGAGCATAATAAATAATTACAATAGATTTTTTAACTTGCTGTAAATTATGAGCACTTCGAAGTAGGGTGGTAATATGAAACAGATTTAAAATAAATAATAAAATACACAGTCCCAGTTAAGATTTTTATTAATGAAATTATAAAATGGTATTTTGACCTTACATGGAAAAAATCACAAATTACAATGAAAATCTGTAGTAAAATAGTTTTTATGAGATATAGATAACAATTCCGGTTCACAATTTAAAGTTATTCATGAACAAAAGTCGCAAATGAACACTTGATTCTCACACCCACTGCGCAACATATGAGCCCATTTCTGACACATGACACTTTGAAACCAAAATTCTCCAGGTTTTGACTTTTTAAATGCCTCACCACGAAACAAACAGTCTGGATCATCTTTTTCAGGAACGTCTTTCCCAAGAGGTTTGAACTACCAGAAGATAGTTCTATTCCCTCTTCCTCGCTACAACTTTCGACTTTACTTCTTTTAGTAATTGAGAACAGTGCCCGTTTACCGGTGTCAACAGTCTTCGCTCTTGTAGGTCTGTCTGGCATTTTGGCGGTTCCTGGTTGATATAGGGCTATAAAAGGAAGTTACCTGAATTTGTGCCTTTTTCTTCTGTAGATTCAGTTCAGTGTTTTGTTTCTTTTCTATGAAACACTTCAAAGCCTTTTTATAGGGTGAACCGGTTAGGACAGTAACCGGAAGTGCTTTCCGACCTCTGTTTGATGTCTTCTTTTTTGACTGGAGAGATGTGTTGTGGCTTTACATAGCCTACAGGTGTTGATGGACGGACCCGCTGTCTGCTCTTCCCCCCCCCCCCCCCCCCCCCCCCCATCGCCTTGCTTCGAATATCACCTCCGGCATCTCCATCGTCACAAAGTGCTTCACCACTGTCGGCAAACTTATCTGCTTCATGTTCAGCTGCAATGAAATCTATTTCTGTAAAAATACCTCTGTTTAGTGAATAAATGCCGGTACATTTGAATCCATTGACTGCTACTGCACCACTTTGGACTCTGAGTTTCGCCTTTCCAAACTTCTCCGCAATATCGTAGGTGTCCATACTGCCTGTTCTTAGTGTCTGCCTAATCTCTTCGCTGTTTTTAGGGGGCACATGGAAGTCCTATCAAGGGGCTGTAGTCTATGTGTAGTATGAGGTGGCAAACAGAGAATGCTCACATGATTATCTTTTGCTTTTATTATGACATGTATATTCCTGGTGTGAGAATAATGTCCATTCAGTATGAGCAAGACTGGGGATTCAGCTGTAGGTTTCGTATGTTCAACGAAGTGGGTAAACCATTCAGTGAGTAGACAGGACTGTACCCAACCTGACGGATGACATTTTCCGATAGCTCCAGAAGGTGCACCTTTCATTAATCTGTCTGCCCAATTGGTGCGTGGAAAAATCATCACTGGAGGCACAAAGTTGCCACCTGCACCCATACATGCAATGATCGTCTCCAGACTCCCCCTCTCTGCAGCAGTGCGGGCTCCTATCTGTTTTCTTCCCTTCATGCCAATTACACGTGGAATTTTTTGTCTGCACTACACTAAGACCAGACTCGTCAACATTGAAGATCCGGTCAGGAGGATAGCGATGTTTAGTGTGTTCGGCTTCCAGAAGATCAAAAAATTTCATGACAATCTCTCGGTTAAAGCAAGTGATGTTCCTTCAGGCTTTCGTACTGAAAGCTGATTCTTGTGTCTGCTCATGGAGTGATCGGACCATGCCCTTCCAGCCATATCATCAGTGAACGGACTGCTGATTCCATTTCTTACTGCCAGCTGATAAGCCATTCGCCTCACGTCATTATGAGTGAGTCCATAAAATTTCTTTTCCATCAATAGGCAATACTCAACAAGATTCTTGTCAATTTCTTGGGGAAGAATAGTTTTTCTACCTAATTTTTCATGTGTTAAAGTATTTAAATCTATATTATTTCTAGCCACCATTCTAAGGAGAGTTGCTTTTGGTATACTGAAACATCTTGCTGCTTCATTTAGAGTTTTAGTTTTATCCCTAACAGCCATTATTGCTTGAACTATATCTTCAGGTCGCCATTTCTGTAGCATTCCCCTTTTTTCAGGTCATAACCTGCTTCTTGACATGGCGACATCTACGAAACAAAAAAGGGGTTGTAATAGGGAACAGCCTGTTTCATATTTCCACCCAAAGCGATTTTTGAAACTAACCAGACTACACTTTCGATAAACAATTTCAAGTAACTAAAATTATCATTTGTAGGTTTAATTCTATTACTAAATCGTAATGTAGAAACAGTATGCTAACTTCTAAATAAAGGTGGCAGGAAAAACATTTGAATGTTAAGTTGCAAAAACTTTTGGAGGTTGGAAAACAATGTGCGTCTACTCACGACTACCAACAATGAGATACTGACCTCTGCTGACTCTAGTGGCGGAAACAGAACAATGCGCTTGTGCTAACTGAAACTGACGCCAGATGACACTACTAGTCTTCAAATACTACGGTGTTTCATATTACAACCCAGTTTTATATTACCACCACTTCCCCTAATTTTCTATTCTTCAGTTGACCTATATAGCTCAACCAACTAAAGAATGGAATATAAATTTCACTGCTTTGGTTTTCTTGTCGTCGCTAGCAACACTATAACTTTCAGTCGATACTATTAGCATCAAAGGCAAAAAAAAAAAAAAAAAATCCCATACTGAAGTATGGGATACAAATTCTGTTTGTGTCGTCTTCTTGCGCCTTCGCGTAGTTCAAGTGAGGCACAATGTAACGTATGTCGATTTCCTCGTTTTCTTTAGCAGTATATGTATATATAGGTCAGCTGAAATATGGTATGCAAATATTATGTACGTAGATCTTTCCGCCGTCGGTAGTATTACTATCTACGTAAGAACACACCATTAGTGGTAGCGGAGGCGAAAGAAACAACACTGTAAAATTTGTATCCCGTACTTCAGTTGAGCTATATAGTTCAGCTGAACAACAGGATGCTATTGCTAACGAAAACGAAGAAATCGATGTACGTTAAGTTTGTATCTCGTACAGCAGTTAACCTATACAGCTCGACTGAAGTTCGAGATACAACTCACATATGTGTAACGCGAGCTATTCTATGCTACCGCTACTTCTATCCCTTTTTTTCCACAGAAGTACTAGGACACAAACAAGCGATATTCTTAACATTAAGGTTGGAATACTACTCGCCTTGATATATGCCTACCATATTCTATGTCTCCTGTATTCCTTTGTTTCTGAACATTCCTCTCAGCTGTTACATCTATGTAAAAACGATCCCTGGCAAGTTCTGACGCCATTGGTCAAAGCCGACGGCATGTATCCCGTGCTTTAGTAGACCCCAATATTTTGTAAATTCAGTACTGAAATCAGTTTACAAATGTTTTTTTTAAAGAAGTTTTTCAGTCTTCACGTAACTCAGAAGTAAAAATTACGTCATTTCTTCTTTAATATTCCATGTAAATAAGTCTGATGTAGTTACCTCTGTAAATGGTAAATGAACATGTAATCTATGAAATGAACGTTTGTGTTTGCGATTTGTAATCGACCTCCGTGTTTGTAATAGCAGTTTGCAAGAGTGGATTTCTTCAGCTCCTAAAGCGCAGCATTCTGTAAGTAAATTCCATCACGTTTTTAACTGTAATCCGCCTTTAATGTCTTACACGTGTACTTAGTTTCACTGTACGCGAAAAAAAAAAAAGAACGAAAGACGAAGCACAAACTGTAGGACCTTGTTTGCGAGGAAGTACACTTTGTCGACGTAATGTGAAAATGTTAAAACTTGTCTCGGTTCAAGAGGTTATCTGCATTCTGGAGACACTAAGTTGCAGCATTTTCGTGCGTATCTTAACAATCAGTAATTCAAGAATAACTTGCGAGAGAATTAATAACGAAATTGAGTAAACAATTATTGTTTTGCTTCAATACCCAAACACGCTTTACCACATTAGTGGCATCCTCAGCGGGTTTTTTTCTTTGATTTTACTCTTTATTTATATTGTATGTGTCCCGTGGCTGCAAACCGAAATCAGCAACAGGTCTAAATTAATAGACCATGTCATCATTGCTCTATTTGGCTTTCCTACGTCTGACTGATTTTTATTTGCCTACCAAATGAGTTTTTGTTGTTGTTTGTGTGTTTAAAGTGAGTTGTAGTCATCATTAAAAATTATTTGTGAGGCTTCGGTATTTAGAACTATTTTGTGTGGTTCGTTGTTCGTGGATAATGCTTCGTATTTCAACAGCGTTTACTCACGTTTTCTCCTCTTCATTGCTGTGTTTTGCGTCTTGTTATGTTGCTGAGGCCTGGACGCACGTTTCACTACACAATTTACGTTTCTGATGCGCTTTTGACAGCCATTTGTTTCACTATATTACTTTTAATTAACGGCAGCGAAATTCGAATTTTTTCAGTTTGTTTTCTCTGTCTCTCTCTCTGTGCGTTGGATGTGCGCGTTTTATTGTGTGTTGTTTGATAGTTCGTTTAGAGTGTTGAATAATGTTTTGTTGCGACATGTTGTTTGATCACTTAAATCTTTCTTACCCTTCGTGACAGCTTTTTGAATGCGGTGATTTTCTTCTATTGTTAGAAAATTGTGTAGATGATTACTACGTTTTAGGGTCTGGAGGTCTGTTTCTATGCCACTGGGGTCTGCAAATGTGGAGTCTGTGCCGTCAGTTTTCAGTGCTCTTAAATGTTCTGATTATCTTATCCTACAGTTTCTACATGTCTGTCCGGTGTATACTTCGCTGGTTATTTGGTATATACCTGTTTTGTTGTACCGGCTTTTTGTGTATGTGATGCTGAGCGTTTTTGATGTTTTCTGCAATGCATTGTTGTTCCGTATGTCACATCACATTTATACCTCATTTTTTCATAATGTTTCCAATTTTTTGTGTTATTTTATTGTCAACTAGCAGTGTGTGCCAAGGTCTCCTATTGACTTTGGTTCTTCATCTTGTGTTCTCTGCGGGTTCTCTGTTGTGTGGTTGTTAATGGTGTGTAGTGCTGTAATACTGTTGTGTGTGTTCGGTGTCAGTTGTGTTGCAAGGGAATTGTTATGTCCCACGAGAAGTAACGTTATTAATACAACTGTTAAATGGAGCAATAAATAGAAATTGAAGGTGTGGTACAGAACGAACAACGGTATTAGGCCTTTCATTATGGAAAACACTAGTTGTATCGGGACTCATAAAGCACAGACCGAACCTGCCCTCTGTGTATGTGAGTGCGGAATGTACCCCCTCCACTTTCACCCTTCTCCTCCCCTCCTCGGAATAGATGTGCACGACTGCACGAGATCATTAACAAATCTCTAGCGCAAATGTCGTTTGACAGGGCTTAGGGTAAAAAAAAAGCAGCACACATACAATATAAGTGATTGGGTCGCTGCATAATCACAGATCGTGGGATTAATGAGCCTGAGGCAACAGTTGTGTCTTTATGCTGTGGAGGCAATATAGATACACTCATTATCTATCTCCGCCACTGAAAAAGAAAGTTATATGAATACTACATGTACACGGGCATACAATGCTGTCTCTCAGGCTGAATGGAAAACAGCTAAATATGTACGGGAAGTGGATACACGTGCTCATCTCCTTCTCGCCCCTGTACCTGCACTCTTCTCTCTGTCCATCATCTTCTCGTCCTTCTTATTTTCTCCTTCTCCCTCTCCGCATCTCCTCCTGCCCCTCTTTCTCCCTCTCTCTGTCCACACTTCCCCCCCCCCCCTCTCTCACCATTTCCTCCTGCCACCTCACTGTCCATCTCCTTCTTTCCGCTTTCTCTATCCAATTCCTCACACTCCTCTGCCCATCTCCTCTTTCCTCCTTTCTCTGACCTTGAATCTTACTGCAAATTAAAATCCTCTAGTAATATTCTAATCATAATCCAATAAGCCATTTTTTTCTGACACCCGGCTGAAAAGTCTTTAAAGTTTGTGGCGCCCTCCATTGGTAGTGCTGGAATTCAATATGGTGTTGGCTCACCCTTAGCCTTGATGACATCTTACACTCTCGCGGGCATACGTTCTGTCAGGCGGTGGAAAGTTTCTTGGGGAATGGCAGCCCATTCTTCACGGAGTGCTGCACTGAGAAGAGGTATCGATGTCGGTCGGTGAGGCCTGTCACGAAGTCGGCGTTCCAAAACATCCCAAAGGTGATAGGATTCAGGTCAGGACTCTGTGCAGGGCAGTCCATTACAGGGATGTTATTGTCGTGTAACCACTCCACCACAGGCTGTGCATTATGAACAGGTGCTCGACCATGTTGAAAGATGCAATCGCCATCCCCGAATTGCTCTTCAACAGTGGGAAGCAAGATGTCTGCCTGTTACACATTACGACCCTCTTCAACTGTCGGCGGTGGCTGTCAGTCAACAGACGAGGTTGGCCTGTACGCTTTTGAGCTGTACGTGTCCCTTCACGTTTCCACTTCACTGCCACATCGAAAACACTGGACCAATGGATATTTAGGAGTGTGGAAATGTCGCGTGCATACGTATGACAGCCGGCCGGTGTGGCCGAGCGGTTCTAGGCGCTACAGTCTGGAACCGCGCGACCACTACGGTCGCAGGTTCGAATCCTGCCTCGGGCATGGATGTGTGTGATGTCCTTAGGTTAGTTAGGTTTAAGTAGTTCTAAGTTCTAGGGGACTGATGACCTCAGAAGTCCCATAGCGCTCAGAGCCATTTGAACCATTTGAACATATGACACAAGTGACACCCAATCACCTGATCGGGTTCAAAGTCCCTGAGTTCCGCGGAGCGCCCCATTCTGATCTCTCTCGATGTCTAATGACTACTGAGGTCGCTGATGTGGAGTACCTGGCAGTAGGTGGCAGAACAATGCACCTAATATGAAAAACGTATATTTTTGGGGGTGTCCGGATACGTTTGACCACTTAGTATATATATACACGGCTATAAGGGGAAGTCAAAAAGTAAATGATCTTTTGCATTCCTTGCCTAGGGCTTGGTAACACTGCTAGTATCCAGGACTGAAGTATTGTCGTCTGCAACAATTCTACACAACGTGTCACTCCATTCCCGCTTAGTCGTTGTATTGTAGCACACACTGATACAGGACAGTTCCATTGTCGATCTACAGCAAGCAGGAAATGAGAACAGTGATTCGCTTTTTGTTTTTGAAAGGTGTTAAACCTGCGCGTATTATTCGTCGAATGCAAGCGCAGTGTGGTGACACCTGTTTATCGCGAAGCAAGGTCTACGAATGGATAGAAATCTTCGAACAGGGAACACTTTCTCTATATGATGAGGAAAGATTGGCAGGCCATCGACGGCAACAACTCAGGACAATTTGGAAGCCGTTGAGAGTACGGTGACAGAGAACAGATTAATCACAGTGGACGAAATCGCCAGTACCTTGCGTATCAATCATGGTTCAGCGTATTCCATCTTACACGATAGGCTAAATTTTCGGAAATTTGACACCGAAATAATTGTCAGCGCTGCATAAGACGCAAAGGATGGACATCTCTCGTAAGCATTTGGCCCGTTACCATCGCGAGAGACATGGACTTTTACGACGAAACGTGGGTTCATCTTCACTAACCGGAAAGTAAGGCGGCGGACGTGGTTTGGAAACATCCATTATCATCAGAAGCTAAGAAAATTTAAACGTCAGCCATCAGCTGGTATGATTATGCTAACACTATTCTGGGACGTGGAAGGTGTGGCAGACGTTCATTTCACTCGAAGAGGCGAAACTGTGAACAGTGAGAACTTTTGTGATGTGCTGCGAACTAACCTACAGCCTGCAGTCAGATCCAAACGTCGCGGAAAACTGCGGAAAGGTGTCATCCTGCAGCAAGATAACGCTCGGCAAAATTCTGCCAAACGGACGGCCGAAACAATAAAGAAGTTGGGATTCGAATTGCTGGAACACCCGCCACACAGACCAGACCTGGCTCCAAGCGATTTCCATATATTTGGACTATTCAAGGAAGTGCTCGTGGGAGGAAGATTGGCAACCAATGCAAAAGTCATAGATGTGATGCAAAATTGGTCACAGGTGTAACCAAAAAGCTTTTTCTCAGAAGGAATCAAAACACTTGTGCGTTAAAGTGCAGGGAGATAATGTAGAAAAATAATGTTTGTTCCAGTTTTCTATCATTAGAATAAATATTTCTTTTCTCAAAAGTCCCATACTTTTTGACTTCTCCTCGTATTAAACGTATATAGCCTGTATGTATCCAAAGGTTTATTAAAGTAACGTGTACAAATTTGAAGTTCAGCCGTCAAGCCAATTTTTCAACTGAATAGATATTTGGTAATAATGTTTCCCTTTTATGAATTATATATCCATTGTAGCTATATATTTAAAAATGTATATCCTATGTTCGTCTGAATTTTCATTAGAGTACCGTGTAAAATTTTATGTGAATTTATCAAGAAAATTTCGAGAGTTTTTGGTACCAATATTTTCAATTTATGTACTACATATTTATTTATAAATTAGATGTATTTAAAAATAGGTTTATAAAAACACGCTCGTATATGAAGGCAACTTTGTCTCAAAATTTCACGTCAACTGACCAACTACATTTCGACTTCTGCGAGGACAAACATCCGCAGGCTGAATTTTGGTAACAGCCAACAGGTTAAAAAATCGCTTGTAATACCAAACCTTAACCAGAAATGGAATGCTGTTGAAACGTATTGATATTTCTTATGCTTGTAATATTTTTGTTTGTAGTATGCAGTCTACGGTCATCGCTTTTACATTTCCATTTTAGTCCAACGCGATTCGGAGTTACAACTTTATTTTTAGGAATCCGTTAATGTTTTTTGGGCGTTAGATGTGCTTCAGATTGTAACTTTCATTTACTCACGAAATACATCGGTGAAAAACATCCACATTTGCATTTACACTAAAAAAACTGGCCAATATAGTCTTCGAAAGTTGAGTTGTAGCTCCGAAACCCGATAGACTGTAACAAGAAAATAAAATACGTGGACTGAAGACGATTTATGACTCATCTATGAGCTACAGTCATTGGCAGCCCTTGGCGAAATGTCCCATAAAAAATCAGGGTCGATAAGGACTTCCATCAAAATGATTTTAATCTCTGAATAAAATCTGGCTGATGTCTTAAAAAGATGTAAACTTCGTGCACATAAGATTTCCATGCAGACAGATTCTTACAACGTAGCGGGACTGCTAAATTAAATCAGCATCCACCTATATGTAAGAGCGAACAAGTTAAGTATACAAGAGACATTTTTCAAATGATTTGTGCCCTAAATAGTTAGGCAGAAGACAGAGTGCTGAAATTAACTTCTTCGAGTGTATAATCTCTGCCAGTAGGCAGCAACTTTTATTGTTTTACTTCTGCTGCAGATCGCCAGATGACGATGCTTCCGTTTCTTTTAAGTGAATGTAGAGGGATCGATGCACTCAAGGCAGGTGATAGCAAAAAACTAAAATCCTCACACTGCAGCACTCAACTGGATCATTGTAGTTTGTAACTGTCGAACAAAAGTATCCACCTGAGGATATTAATCTTTATTTCTTCATGTCGCTTCCCCCTCTTCGTTGAAGTGCATCTGCAGCACTGACTTCACGGCTAGTGTATACGTTGTCATATTCTTCTGCCAGCGCTATATCTGCTGCTACGGCGTCCGTTGTCAGAAGCAGCGAAGGAAGATTGTTAGATGTTCTGAAGTTTACTGCTTCAAAAAGTGAAAACGAAGAACGCGTTCTGATATATAACACCAGAACCGTTTATTCGTAACCACAAAATGGTCAATTTGTCGTGTCGTCATTCGAACGTGGTCGAAAATCACCGATTTGTGGCGAAGTAGGTGCTGGAGTTCGTTGGGCGGATTAGTTATCGATACTTTGTTTCAATACCTGTATTACTAAACGGCTAACCCGGTTCGTGATCATGGTGCACGTATCTGGTTACTGATTGCCTATCTAACGGTTTACAGGGACAACAAAAATGTGATTATCGGTGTTTCATGTAATTATTTACCGATCAACAAAATTTAAAATGTTGTCATAAATTACTCACTAATAGGAACAATATTATGACAGAGGTGCAACATAGCAAGGCATTACATACAATTTAAACCTTCTTGAAACTTTTTCTCGCTACACGCTGCCCGCCCCTCCCCCTATACAAACACAAAAACAAAATGATGAAAGGAAAAAACTTTAACGCTTACTACATAATCGCTGTTCGTGCAGTAAAAATTGAGCATCAGACATGACATTTCAGTTTATTACTTCTCTAATACTGACACTGTGCATATACACTACTGGCCATTAAAATTGCTACACCAAGAAGAAATGCAGATGATAAACGGGTATTCATTGGGCAAATATATTATACTGGAACTGACATGTGATTACATTTTCACGCAATTTGGGTGCATAGATCCTGAGAAATCAGTACCTAGAACAACCACCTCTGGCAGTAATAACGAAGTGGCCGTGCGGTTAAAGGCGCTGCAGTCTGGAACCGCAAGGCCGCTACGGTCGCAGGTTCGAATCCTGCCTCGGGCATGGATGTTTGTGATGTCCTTAGGTTAGTTAGGTTTAACTAGTTCTAAGTTCTAGGGGACTAATGACCTCAGCAGTTGAGTCCCATAGTGCTCAGAGCCATTTGAACCATTTTTTGATACGCCTGGGCATTGAGTCAAACAGAGTTTGGATGGCGTGTACAGGTACAGCTGCCCACGCAGCTTCAATACGATACCACAGTTCACCAAGAGTAGTGACTGGCGTATTGTGACGAGCCAGTTGCTCGGCCACCATTGACCAGACGTTTTCAATTGGTGAGAGATCTGGAGTGTGGGAGGTCAAAAGACACAGAATATTCAGTTTATTAATTACTGAAGAAACTGTCTAACAAAGAACTAGTAAAGGAACTTCTATTACTCTTTAAGGGCGCTGGCTGGCTTCACTAGAATCACAGTGAGAGGAACCACACAATAAAGTGAGTTTTCGTGTGGGCGATAGTGGTCCAAGGCTGCTGTTATTTTGTCCTCCCGCACAAATAAATCAAATACCTCCCCCCCCCCTCCCGCGTGCGCTCTGCCGTGCACAGCTTAGTAACCCCCCCCCCCCTGGAATACATTCTGATACTACCCACACAATACACCACTGAAGCAGTGTAGCCCTGATGTCAGGTGTTACCAACACTTTTCACCCCACCCCCACTCCGACTCTTACAGGAGCTAGGTGGTTCTTTCCCCTACAGTACTACTTTAGAAACAATAAGTAGTATGGGGTACCAGAGCTGGTTAAAATCGATCTAGAAGGAAACTCAAAAAGTTAAACACTTTTAAAAAGTTCGGTTACCAAAAATCAGAACTTGTAAAACAACATTCAGTGACAACCAATAAAACCTATGCGTAAGTCGTGTCAACTTGGCTCAGATTTTCTTTACGAAAGTAAAAGTTCTTCATTTTTTCAGTTAATACCTATAGCTTTAAAATTATGGGTACAGTTTCAATTCGTAAATTAGCTTTTCAATTTGCAGCAACAAGTTCATTTGGAGTTTACCTTAATATGACAAGACCTCATCAAATCTGTTTTACAATCATATATGTACAGTAACCACATAAAACTTCAGTATTACATATATGTACAATAACCACATAAAACTTCAGTATTACATATGTGTACAATAACCACATAAAACTTCAGTATTACATATACACTCCTGGAAATGGAAAAAAGAACACATTGACACCGGTGTGTCAGACCCACCATACTTGCTCCGGACACTGCGAGAGGGCTGTACAAGCAATGATCACACGCACGGCACAGCGGACACACCAGGAACCGCGGTGTTGGCCGTCGAATGGCGCTAGCTGCGCAGCATTTGTGCACCGCCGCCGTCAGTGTCAGCCAGTTTGCCGTGGCATACGGACCTCCATCGCAGTCTTTAACACTGGTAGCATGCCGCGACAGCGTGGACGTGAACCGCATGTGCAGTTGACGGACTTTGAGCGAGGGCGTATAGTGGGCATGCGGGAGGCCGGGTGGACGTACCGCCGAATTGCTCAACACATGGGGCGTGAGGTCTCCACAGTACATCGATGTTGTCGCCAGTGGTCGGCGGAAGGTGCACGTGCCCGTCGACCTGGGACCGGACCGCAGCGACGCACGGATGCACGCCAAGACCGTAGGATCCTACGCAGTGCCGT
This sequence comes from Schistocerca americana, assembly GCF_021461395.2. NCBI lineage: Eukaryota > Metazoa > Arthropoda > Insecta > Orthoptera > Acrididae > Schistocerca > Schistocerca americana. Next base: position 599,629,166 of record NC_060125.1, on the reverse strand, counting down.
AGGGGACCGCACCGCCACTTCCCAGCAAATTAGGGACACTGTTGCTCCTGGGGTATCGGCGAGGACCATTCGCAACCGTCTCCATGAAGCTGGGCTACGGTCCCGCACACCGTTAGGCCGTCTTCCGCTCACGCCCCAACATCGTGCAGCCCGCCTCCAGCGGTGTCGCGACAGGCGTGAATGGAGGGACGAATGGAGACGTGTCGTCTTCAGCGATGAGAGTCGCTTCTGCCTTGGTGCCAATGATGGTCGTATGCGTGTTTGGCGCCGTTCAGGTGAGCGCCACAACCAGGACTGCATACGACCGAGGCACACAGGGCCAACACCCGGCATCATGGTGTGGGGAGCAATCTCCAACACTTGCCGTACACCACTGGTGATCGTCGAGGGGACACTGAATAGTGCACGGTACATCCAAACCGTCATCGAACCCATCGTTCTACCATTCCTAGACCGGCAAGGGAACTTGCTGTTCCAACAGGACAGTGCACGTCCGCATGTATCCCGTGCCACACAACGTGTTCTAGAAGGTGTAGTCAACTACCCTGGCCAGCAAGATCTCCGGATCTGTCCCCCATTGAGCATGTTTGGGACTGGATGAAGCGTCGTCTCACGCGGTCTGCACGTCCAGCACGAACGCTGGTCCAACTGAGGCGCCAGGTGGAAATGGCATGGCAAGCCGTTCCACAGGACTACATCCAGCATCTCTACGATCGTCTCCATGGGAGAATAGCAGCCTGCATTGCTGCGAAAGGTGGATATACACTGTACTAGTGCCGACATTGTGCATGCTCTGTTGCCTGTGTCTATGTGCCTGTGGTTCTGTCAGTGTGATCATGTGATGTATCTGACCCCAGGAATGTGTCAATAAAGTTTCCCCTTCCTGGGACAATGAATTCACGGTGTTCTTATTTCAATTTCCAGGAGTGTATGTACAATAACCGGATAAAACTTCAGTATTACATATATTTTTTCCTTAACATGCTGCTGTGGTTATGAAAGCTGTGTATAATTTTATAGTTATGTGTGTCTAATACATAAAAAGTTTGATATAAGCAGTGAAATTTGCATAAACACTATACTAAAAAGTATTCGTCCTTTCTAGCCTTATTATGTATAACAAACATCTCTCATTCTTTGTTACTTTAATCTCAACTAAAGATCTGACGAATGCTGTAGCGAAAACGACATTATAAATAAAGTAATAGATGTACTAAGCGATCTGGACACTTTCACGAAGTATCCACAATGATCACAGACTCGTTCTGGAAATTTATTTCCTTCATTAATGTTACAGAAGCTACTGTACATGACATGTGGTGATTTGTCTTTACCTTATGCTCTCTCACTGAAGTACATTATAGGTAGCAAGTATCTATTAAGAAATGATGGAAGTAATACATTTGGTGATTGCTAAACTACAGTCTTGAGCAGTTTTATGTTTTATTTTATATGAAATTGTGCTCCATTTTTCCTCCACTCCTCCCCCTTCCATGAGAATGAGGAGTTCCTTATTTCTGTTGACATTTGGTTCAACAAGGTCTTATAGTAATTCTATCTGTACATTATTACTACGGTCATCTTACATTTCAAATAAATTAAATAGCATTTCTTAGAACCTAAAGTGAAATCATCATCTTTCACTGAGTTGGCTAAGATATACAACTATCGAAAACACATATTTAAATAATGGAATTAAACTTTAGGGTCAGATGTACTACGAGCAATAAAAACAATAAATTGATAAGAATATTACTTTCTAGAGTAAACCTACTCATCTGTATAAACTCGATAAGATTGTAATAATTCTCAGATTATCGTAATTGAAAGACAAATTGATGTCTCGTGAGAACGGAACACACAATGCTCTCACTTTTTACTCGGGTTTGTTTCTAGTAACATATTTTTATCGAATAAGACCAAGTAAAGACTAATATCTCACCTCTTCGTATTTTCACTGTCATATAATGGCGTTTCGTTGGCGTTCATTCTATAATGAGGAAGAGATCTGTGACCAAATATCAAACTGAAAATCACGGTCACAGTTCGTCTTGAGAAGATACAGCCTTTAAATTATATCTTACACGAGTTTTGATATTGAAAATCGGATCCCTAATGCCTTCCACTATCGAGTTTTCTCTTAAACTGGACGACTTGTGGGTTTTGGTTACTGAACCAGTAAATCCCCCATCCGCCATTCCTTACAGAATCGAACTCTTACGTATAAAAAAAGCTTCAAACTTCTGATTAATTTACAACATTGGCGAAGCTCTTCAGATTTTTTTGAAACTTAGCCTAACCTAAAACTGATAGAAGATGTAAAGTTAGTTAGAACACAATTAAGCAAAGAAAACAGTGTAAGTTGGTTTTGTATCTTATTACAGTTTCATTCGATCTCACCATTAGTTGAGAGTTCACTGCGTTACGCATGTTACCCAGTTGAACAGTTGGCTAGAGGCTTCTAGAAATAGCCTCTTGTTTCCATGCTTCTGGCGAAAGGGCGGCAGGCAGTCGTGCGTGTCGTAGGAGCGTGGCAATGAGGATTATCTCAGAAGTGAAGATGTGAGTGATTTCGGGCGCTGTTCAGTCCTGCCTTAACAAAACTCGTTTTAGAATCATAATTCGTGAGTGCAAGTGATTAACTGATTATATTATGACTTGTGCAAAGGAAACACTTTTATCTTTATTTCGCGAGTTAGATGACAAACCATTTTCAAGCTGGAATTGTGAAACAAAATGCGCTTATAAAATGTAGGTAATTCACACCATTCTTAGACATTAAAGTAATTGATCGGAAAAAATCAGAAAATTTCAAATTTCTCAGTATAAAAAAGTATCCTTGGCTTACAGGTTGCTCTGTAACAAATAAATTTTAATGTTCCGCATGTACTTGTTTGTTCTGTCTGGGAGTGCAAAAAATAGACTTCGGCTTCTTTCGGAGTACGCGTGACAAAAAATTTTGACGGAAAAGCCGAGAAACGCCAGAATTTAAGAACGCACCTTCACGATCAATAGAGTTTTCAGTTGTTGGGTCATGGACGAACTTAACATCCAGTTTCTGAAGGAGCCAAACTTCTAGCCATAAAACATAGTGCGACTGTGAAACAAAATAGATTAGTAATCGAGGGACTTATTGATGTCATCAGGCCGACCGCGGTGGTCTTGCGGTTCTAGGCGCTGCAGTCCGGAACCGCGGGACTGCTACGATCGCAGGTTCGAATCCTGCCTCGGGCATGGATGTGTGTGATGTCCTTAGGTTAGTTAGGTTTAAGTAGTTCTAAGTTCTAGGGGACTGATGACCTAAGATGTTATGTCCCATAGTGCTCAGAGCCATTTGAACCATTTGATGTCATCAGGTTGCCGTCAATGGGTTGGGTGCACGCAACGACTGTGCTTATATTGGGCTAGATAGAGCAGCAATCAGTCGTGAAATTAGGTTGCTTTAATATGACATTTATAGTCACAACGCAGATCAGATTTCGACCTGTTTCAGGTCATTATCAATGCAGTGCGGAATTGTAGCAGTTGTTCGTGCTCAAGTGAATGCTTACACAGTTCAACCATTACTATTGATGTTCTTTGTTTCTTCGGAAAGCAAGAGCTTGTATTCAAAGGACACTTTCAACACGAAAGTTCCGTGAAAAATTCTGACACCAAAGGCAATTATCCTCAATTATTGAAAGTTTTGCCTACAGGAACAGTTTATTCGTGATCACTTGCAGAGCTCTTCGGCGTACAAAGGAAACTCAAATACAGTTCAAAACGATTTAACTGAATCGGTTACCGATCTCGTTAATGATCGCATTAAAGAAGAGTTACTCCCATGGAGTTTGAGTGCAAGGAGATGAAACGCTGGATGTTTCTTATAAGTTATATGTGAGTATTATTCTCTGGTTTTGTACGTAAGACTGTCCCATAGACATGTTTACTGGTCTTTACAAAGTTACTAATGAAAATTTTGTCAGAAATTCTACTCGGAGCAGTTGATGTTCGGGGAGCAACTGATAAAATAGTGGGACAAATTTATGGTGAAGCAGGTAATCGTCGAGCTCTCCAAAGTTTTGTCAAACAAAAATATCCGTGAGCTACATCTTTGCACTGTTATGCTCATAAATTTAATCTAGTTCTGTTTCATTGTTCTAAAAACATCAAAGCAGTTAGGTTTTTCATTTAGAGGCTTATAGCGTCCCATTCATTTACAAAGACAGATCTCGAAGAGAACATACATTTCAGAAAATAAAGGATTCAAGCTGCCTCGAATATGTACTACACGCTGGAATTTCAGTTCACGAACTGTTTCGACAATATTATCGTAAATACCATGAACTGAAAAACATTTTCCAAAATATCACCACAGATGATGAAGACTGAGATGGAGAGTCGTTCAACAGTGCTTCTAGAATGCTTCATATTCTTAATAGAACTCAATTCTTTTTCCTGCTTTGGCTTTACAAGGAAATATTCGTAAATGTTGACCGTCTCTACGCACTCTTCAACACAAAATTTCATGTGATATTAGTAGGTGCAATGCTGGAATCAAGACGACGATCAGCTTGTTAAAGGAGCTGAGTCCAAAAAGACTGTGCCCTCATCTATTGAAAGCTGTAACAAGAAATTTCACAGTGAAACAGATGTCAGCGACCGTGACTCCCAGCCCCTTAAGCTGCCATCCTATGAGATCTTACACAACATGATAATGCATATTGAAATGCGTTTTATATATCTTCAGAATATTCAGTTTATAGAGTTGCTTGATAAGAATCAGTTTGGAAATTATAAACAGAATTTCCCGGAAAGGAAACTGAACGGCCTTCTCACACCTTACCCATTCTTCAACAAACAAAGACTGGAAATTGAGTTAGAAAACAAAAATGTCAAATGTCTGTGAAATCGTATGGGACTTAACTTCTAAGGTCATTAGTCCCTAAGCTTACACACTACTTAACCTAAATTATCCTAAGGACAAACACACACATCCATGCCCGAGGGAGGACTCGAACCTCCGCCGGGACCAGCCGCACAGTCCATGACTGCAGCGCCTTCGACCGCTTTTTTTTTTTTTTTAATGTCATTTTGTTCGCTTTTGTTCGTTGCATCTGCTCGGGGCGGACGTCGTAAGACATCCGTTTTGTTCGTTGTTGATCGATTAACTCAGTTTTTTTTTGTTACAGGGGGCACGTAACCCTCTGACCGAACACGCTGAGCTACCATGCCGGCATTACTGATTCTTACATTCCCTGTTACTACAGCTTCTTCTGGAAGACGCATGAGCAGGCTTAAAAGAATTAAAAATTACCTTCGCAATTCAATGACAAATGATAGGTTAAGTTCTCTCTGCACAAGTGCACAGAAAAAAGTCTGGTTAAACAACTTACAAGTGACCAGAAATTTAAAGATAACTTAATTGATAATTTTTCTACCAAGACGGAACGACACAAGAACCTCCTTATCAAAAGTTATAAGGTAAGCTTACCCACAATTAATCCATTAGGTTCACCAGTGATTTATGAAGGAGTTAACGTGTTAAATATTTGACAAAATGGTTCAAATGGCTCTGAGCTCTATGGGACTCAACATCTTAGGTCATAAGCCCCCCAGAACTTAGAACTACTTAAACCTAACTAACCTAAGGAGATCACACACACCTGCCCGAGGCAGGATTCGAACCTGCGACCGTAGCAGAAATATTTGACATTAAGCATGTAAGCGAGACGACGTTTGGTACAGGTTTGAAATTTCCCGCAAAGCGGGAGGCAACGGAACAGTAAAAAGTATCGTTTCAGACAATTCAATAAACAGCGATGTACTGTCACTCCTGATAGTGTACGATGTGTTACACCGTTCCACTGTTGCCCAGAGCCGAGGAGGACGCACATGTGTCCTGCAGTGCCGTTCGGATGAGGCGTCGATCTTCTCTGGGGGTGGTGCGACCTGACTCAACTCGTCCTCTTCTACGGCCTTCCGTGAACCATTGTACACACACCCGTTGCTCTGCCGACACACTTCGTCCCACACGAGCAGCAATTTCCGGGTGGATGCAACACATTCTCTCTCACCAATAATGCGCCCTCTTTCAGACTCATTGATCCGACGATATGGTCCACGTGTACGTCTGCGAGGCACCCTGCACATCTGTTCAAGTCACACTGATCAGTTACCTTCGGTTTGTAGCGACAACGAGAGCCGAAGGCACATTTTACCGGTAGGTGGTGTTGCGCCGCGATATAGATGTTGACCTTGAACCCGCGGCCCGAAATGGTCCAATGCTAATCATTTCTGCAGAACATACGAATGTGCATGTCCTCTGAAAATGAACGTCCTACCTCGTTCAAGGTATTGCATTTTTTCTGCACATGAAAACATATAATTTTGCAGGTATATTTACTGGTATGTCCGAATACTACACTACTGGCCATTAAAATTTCTAGACCACGAAGATGAAGTGCTACAGACGCGAAATTTAACCGACGGGAAGAAGATGCTGTGATATGCACATGATTAGCTTTTCAGAGCATTCACACAAGGTTGGCGCCGGTGGCGACACCTACAACGTGCTGATATGAGGAAAGTTTCCAACCGATTTCTCATACACAAACAGCAGTTGACCGGCGTTGCCTGGTGAACCGTTGTTGTGATGCCTCGTGTAAGGAGGAGAAATGCGTACCATCACGTTTCCGACTTTGATAAAGGTCGGATTGTAGCCTATCGCGATTGCGGTTTATCGTATCGCGACATTGCTACTCGCGTTGGTCGAGATCCAATGACTTTTACCAGAATACGGAATCGGTGGGTTCAGGAGGGTAATACAAAACGCCGTGCTGGATCCCAACGCCCTCGTATCGCTAGCAGTCGAGATGACAGGCATCTTATCCGCATGGCTGTAACAGATCGTGCAGCCACGTCTCGATCCCTGAGTCAACAACCATCTGCACGAACAGTTAGACGACGTTTGCAGTAGCATGGAGTATCAGCTCGGAGGCCATGGCTGCGGTTACCCTTGACGCTGCATCACAGACAGGAGCGCCTGCGATAGTGTACGCAACGACGAACCTGGGTGCACGAATGGCAAAACGTCATTTTTACGGATGAATCCAGGTTCTGTTTACAGCATCATGATGGTTGCATCCGTGTTCGGCGACATCGCGGTGAACGCACATTGGAAGTGTGTATCCGTCATCGCCATACTGGCGTATCACCCGGCGTGATGGTATGGGGTACCATTGGTTACACGTCTCGGTCACCTCTTGTTCGCATTGACGGCACTTTGAACAGTGGACGTTACATTTAAGATATTTTACGACCCGTGAAGTCGATCCCTGCGAAACCATACATTTCAGCAGGATAATGCATGACCGCATGTCGCAGGTCCTGTACGAGCTTTTCTGGATAAAGAAAACGTTCGACTGCTGCCCTGGCCAGCACATTCTCCAGATCTCTCACCAACTGAAAACTTCTGGTCAATGGTGGCCGAGCAACTGGCTGGTCACAATACGCCAGTCACTACTCTTGATGGGCTGTGGTGTCGTGTTGAAGCTGCATGGGCAGCTGTACCTGTACACGCCATCCAAGCTCTGTTTGTGTCAATGCCCAGGCGTATCAAGGCCGTTATTACGGCCAGAGGTGGTTTTCTGGGTACTGATTTCTCGGGATCTACGCACCCAAATTGCGTGAAAATGTAATCATATCTCAGTTCTAGTATGATATATTTGTCCAATGAATACCGGTTTATCATCTCCATTTCTTCTCGGTGTAGCAATTTTAATGGCCAGTAGTGTATGATTCAGTTTGTACGGAACCCTTACAATGCTAGTCCTACTCGCACCTGACTAATCTTTTACAGTTATTGCTGTTTCTGAGTTGTCCTATATGTTTTTATTTGCTTACTAAATGTGATTTCTTGTGTTTAAAGTGACCAGTGGAAATCAGTAAAAATTAATGAGGTTTTGATATGGAGAACTATTTAGTGTGGTTAGTTATTCATAGACTTTGTTGCGTATTTTTAACAGAGTTTACTTAAGTTTTCTCGTGCTCATTGGTGAATTATGGATCTTATGATGTTGCTGTGTCTTATACACACTCTTCGCTGCACAGTTTACTTTTCATATGCGCTCTTGACAGTCTTTTGTTTCACTGTTTTTGATTGGAGGTCGTGAAATGTGTGTGTGTGTGTGTGTGTGTGTGTGTGTGTGTGTGTGTGTGTGTGTGTGTGCGACCGCGAATTTTATTTGATCAATGATGCCTTTTTTGCCCTGCATGATAGCTTTTTTAATGTAATAATTTTCTTCTGTTGTTAATAAAATCGATTTTTCAAAAATTTAATTTTCTTGATCTACACAGTTTAACCTCTGTTGTGTGTGAATTTTATCGTGATAGCAGCTGTGTAAATGCCTTTAAATTGTTAAACTGATTAACTCTGCACTGATGGCCAGTCCCACCTTTTCCGACATTTGGGAAACTGCTTGTTTCAGCGGAATTTTTATTCAGTGTGGAGGCTATTTTCTTTCGATATCTTTGGCTGACATCTATATCTCTGTCTGACATGTATCTCTCTGGCTGACATCTATATCTTTGCCTGAAAACTTTCTTCCATGTGGTTTGTTTACGTTTTGACAATACTAACACATATTAGTAGGTGGGAGGTTGAATTCGCAAACCTTTACTTAGAAGTCAAGATTTATGCATAATGGGTGGTGGAAAAACTGTATTTAGGAAACGGAGGTTTCGTGGAAATCGGTTTACCAACAAACAAAGAAAATGAAAGACAAAACAGCTCGAAATGAGGAACATAAGCTTTCAGCTTCAGCATCGAAACTTGGGACAGGAGAATTGTACAGGTGCGTGAATGATGTTGATATGGATTCCACTGGAGTCGTACTTATTTATTTTGAGCTTCTCTGCCAGGCTGTGAAGTTTTCATGTTCATGTGTTAGCTGTAAAAATACGGAATGCATGATTGTTGTTGAAGAAAGAATAGTGGGAACAGCTTGTGATTTTAAATTGATTTGTAAATCGCGTGGCGATGAATTTTCATTTTCCTCCTCCAAAACAACTGACGCTGGTACCTATGAAAGCAATTTTAGGTTAGTATATGCTCTGAGATGCCTTAGACAGGGCAGGGAAGGAGGTAATTTATTGTGTGGTTTTCTGAACATGCCTCCATCTTGTGCAAGGTTTGAAAATAAATGAAGGAATCTATGACGCTGTGTGCGATACTGCCAAAGTTTCTATGAAGAAAGCAGGGAAGGAATTGTTGGAATTAAACCAAAAAGAAATAGATGCTGGGATAGATAATCATGACAGTGAATCTCCTACAAATGTTACTGATCTGTGTGTGTCTGGATATGGGACCTGGATGAAAAGGTGTCACAAATCTCTGCATGGAGTTGCATCTGTTGTTGGTATTGACTCAGGTAAAGTTTTATATATAGAAAATATGTCTAAATACTGCCACCAGTGTGCAACAAGGAAAATATCCAGCAATGAAGACAGAGAGAAACTGTGGCAAGAAAAGAATGCAGTAGCATGCTGTAAAAATTGTAGTGGCTGAAGTGGGGGCATGGAGGTTGCTGCAGTTGTGAGGGTCGTCTCCAGACCTGAGGACGAATATGGTGTCAGATATACTAAATATCTCGGTGATGGGGATTCCTCTTCGATCAAAGCCGTAAAAGATAAAAATCCGTACAGTACAATAATAGAAACGTTGGAATGTGTTGGCCACATCCAAGAGAGGCTTAGTGGTAGGCTTCGTCGCTTGCTGAAAGAGAAGAAAGGTGAAGTACTTGAGGATGGAAAACCACTATGGGGAAAAGACAGGTTTACTCTTCAAATAGTTCAAATGCCTCTGAGCACTATGGAACTTAACTTCTGAGGTCATCAGCCCCCTAGAACTTAGAACTACTTATACCTAAGTAACCTAAGGACATCACACACATCCGTGCCCGAGGCAGGATTCGAACCTGCGACCGTAGCAGTCGCGCGGTTCCAGACTGTAGCGCCTAGAACCGCTCGGCCACTACGGCCGGCAGGCTTACTCTGAAAGAAATTGATTCTCTTCAGTTATTTTCAGGAAGAACACACACAATTTAGAGGCAATGAGGCGTGCTATGTGGACAATTTTTTTCCACAAACTATTCGCTGACCAAACACCAATGCACAGTCTGTGTCCGAAAGACTATTGGTGTAAGTTCAACAACAGAAATGAGACGTACTCACATAAACACTCATTACCAGAATCTATTACGAATGCAATTAAGCCCACATTCAGGTTTCTTGCAAACCCTGATTTATTGAGGAAGCGTCTTCACGGAAAGACACAAAATGCAAATGAAAACCTCAATAATTTAATTTCTATTAGATGCTCAAAAAGGATATTCTGTGGACTTGAAGTACTCAAAATAGATGTCTATATGCAGTTTTATGTTACATTAACGGAAATAATGGCAGAATTGAAATGCTGAAGAGAGTTGGTATAGATCCTGGTGTGTTTACAACAGAAGCATTTTACACCATCGACGAGAGCAGGGTCAAGAAAGCTAACAGACCAGTGTCTTACGTGCAAATGCAGGCCAGGCAGAGTCGAAGTGAAGAGAAGAGAAATCTGGAGGATGAGAAGTATCAGTATGGAGGACTTTAAAATTGGGGTAAGCTTATTACGTGTAGAAGTATGAGAAGAAAATCTTTGAACTTCATTTTCTCTGTTTTACATTTTTTTCGTTATTAGAAACCTTTTCTCACAAATATGAGCTAATGCTGTGAAATTTTCAGGATCTGTTCGCAACTTCTTGCTGTCTCCCTGGAACTAAATAATACGAGATCCTGCAAATACGTTCTGATTTTTAGATGATTTTGTGTAGAAAAAAGTTAATTTTGGATGTGCAAAATTAAAAACTCTGTTAATGTTACAATTTGTACCATAAATTAATAACTGTAGTTCAGTGGTCTTATAACCTTCTCAGAACACTACAATAAAATTTTCAGATTAATTGCATGATTAGAATTTGAGTTATGGCTTTTTATAAAAAAAAAAAGACAGTAAAATAATTAAAAATTCAAATTTCTGGCAAAATATTAATCCTCCATATTTCATTATATTTTTCCGTTAAAACACAGCTCTTTTGCTTCACACATGCAATATTTTAGATTCGTACATTGATAAATATCGCTGTAATGATTTTTTAAATGAATATTTACGTTTTCCGTTACGTCCCACCTTAAATGTTTCGAATACTTATTCTAAAATTTCTACATATCCGTCCAACATACAAAAAGCACTCCGTCTTCAGGTCACAAGTGGCCCATCGGGACCATCCGACCGCCGTGTCATCCTCAGTTGAGGATGCGGATAGGAGGGGAGTGTGGTCAGCACACCGCGCTCCCGGTCGTTATGATAGTTTTCTTTGGCCGGAGACTCTACTATTCGGTCGAGTAGCTGCTCAATTGGCATCACGAGGCTGAGTGCACCCCGGAAAATGTCAACAGCGCCTGGCGGCTGGATGCTCACCCATCCAAGTGCCGGCCACGCCCGACCATGCTTAACTTCGGTGATCTCACGGGAACCGGTGTATCCACTGCGGCAAGGCCGTTGCCCGTCCAACATACAGGGTGGCTATAATTAAACTTTCGCTGCTTGTAACCGAGAAACTATTTACCATATGAGTGCCCAACTTCACAGGAATGACGTTCAGCCTGTGCGCTGCAGAATTTGCGTGGTTAATAGTGTTAGTGTCACGACTCGCAATAGGCGCCGGTGCTTGTACGGCGACGTAGAGTTGAAACACAAGAATCAGTGTGAAACACAGTTGCAGACAATCAACATGCATCAGGACAAGATTAGCAGGGCTTTGCTGGTAGAGATGTTTTACCAAAACGACAGCAATAGTGGTGGTGCTCTTCGCGAGCGTCGATGCATTAAAGGAATACGGAGAGGTCTTCTTGCCGCACTGGTGTTGAATAACATGATTCAGAAGTCCGAATTAACTGGCGATTTGAGAATTTCTCCTGGGAGAGGATGACTGCCAATTGCGCCAACAAATTCATGAAGAACCTACTGGATTCATCAACGGGACATTAATACACGTTCGAGGTTGAAGATGAGCATAGTGAGGCGGGAAGCCAACATCCCATCTGCGATGTTTCGGGCAGCAGTAGGGCAGTCTCCAGCGCAGTTCCAGGCTGTTGTGGATGCACGTGGCCATCACGTTCAGCAACGTTTGGGAGGCAAACACTGTTACCCTACCCTCTCAAATGGAAATTAAAATATGTTTCTTTCAAAGGTCTATTCGTTGTTTCTCTTCCACGTGTCCTTACAAATGTTTCAAGTTCCGATCTCCTACGATCACTCGTTTTTCATGAGGGCCCTCTGCAGCAGCGAAAATTTAATCATAAACACCCCGTATGCTGCGTCGCTATCTTCGCAGATTAATACTGGACTGTGCTGACGTTATCTGTGGCGGTGTTGGGTGTTTTTAATGTTTAACGTAGTGTTGTTTGTTCTATATACAACGTGTAGTCCTTGTTTTATCGTAATTTTTTTTCATTCTGTGCATTATCTTACTGTCAGATTTCAAGGTGTGGCATGTTTCCCGTTTTTTGTGATTTCTTTATCTTGTGTGGAGGAGGAGATTAGTGTTTAACGTCCCGTCGACAACGAGGTCATTAGAGACGGAGTGCAAGCTCGGATGAGGGAAGGACGGGGAAGGAAGTCGGCCGTGCCGTTTCAAAGGAACCATCCCGGCATTTGCCTGAAGTTTATCTTGTGTCCTCTCGGTTTTGTGAGCATTGTTGGTGTGTCGTGCTGTAATACTGCTTTATGTGTTTGGTGTCAGTTGCGTTTTTATTTTTGGGTTCAGTTTGTCTACTAGGTTCATTTTGTGTTCGTTTTCTGTGGCGACCTGTTTGATTATGTTTAGTTTTTGTGTATAGCTATCTTTATCCATTGGAGTTATGTTTAGTCCGTGTAGGAGGTATCTGAGACTGAACTGCTTGTGTGATGTGCGAATGCTAGATCTGTTATGTATCACAGTATTCATTGATGGAGGTGTTTGTATGTTGAGAACCAGTGTTTATGGTTTGGTTCTCTGTTGTGATGCCTAGGAAGTGTTTTTTTTTATCTGTTCCGGTTTCAGGTGTGAAGTGGAAATCTGTGTTGGCGGTGTTGATTTCTCTGTGTAACTGCAGTAGACTCGGATAGTCATTTGTTTCATCGGCAAAATAAATTGCGTCATTAACATAGCGATACTAATGTATTACTTAGTACTGTTTAGGTTTTATTATTTTTCCAAAGATTTTGTTTTCAAGATAGTTCCAGAGGATACTGGCCAGTAAGCCAACTACGGCTGATCCCACGGGGAGTCCTCCATGTTGGGTCAAATAATTTTGCACTGTGATTTCTTTGAAAATGGTTGAGCCTTCTTGCGTCTGTGTTTCTGTTGTAATATTTCTCTGTCTTAGTTATTTTTCAATTATTTTAATTGTTTCTTCGGTTGATATCTAATATAAATTGATACATTGTCAAATGAGATTGGTGTAGCTATGTTACTTACATTCATGTCTTTGATTTTATGGGTTAGATCACTAGTGTTTTCTAAGCTTCGGCTTTTTGTACGTGTGTAGTGTTAATGTGGGAAAATATGCATGTATTTGGCTAACTGTTATGCTGGTGCAGCAACATAAGATCCAGAATTCACCACTGAGCAAAATTGTTTCGAGTTTAAAGGAAAGACAGTCGTTGAGATACTGTTCATGAAGAATGATTCGTGTAGTAATTAGTACATGGGTTGTGAAACTTCCTGGCAGATTAAAACTGTGTGCCGGACCGACACTCGAGCTAGTTCTGCAAGGTTCGCAGGAGAGCTTCTGTAAAGTTTGGAAGGTAGGAGACGAGGTACTGGCAGAAGTAAAGCTGTGAGGACGGGCCGTGAGTCGTGCTTGGGTAGCTCAGTTGGTAGAGCACTTGCCCGCTAAAGGCAAAGTTCCCGAGTTCGAGTCTCGGTCCGGCACACAGTTTTAATCTACCAGGAAGTTTCATATTGGCGCACACTCCGCTGCAGAGTGAAAATCTCATTCTGGAGTATATCGGTTGTTTTTATTCGCTGTTAGTATTAATTACATTTATACACTGAAGAGCGAAAGAAACTGCTACACCTGCCTAATATTGTGTACGGTCTCTAAGAGCACGCATAAGTGCGGCAACACGACGTGGCATGGACTCTACTAATGTCTCAAGTAGTGCTGGAGGGAACTGATCCCATGAATCCTGCAGGGATGTCCATAAATCCGTAAGCGTTCGATTTGGGGGGGGGGGGGGGGGGGGGGGCGGATGGAGATCTCTTCCGAACAGCACATTGCAAGGCATCCTCCCAGATATGCTCAATTGTTCGTGTCTGGGGAGTTTGGTGACCAGCGGAAGTATTCCTGTAGCCACTCTTTAGCACTGTAGCAATTCTGGACGTGGGGGGTGTCGCATTGTCCACTGGAGTTGCCCAGTTTCGTCGTAATGCACAGTGGACATGAATGGATGCAGGCGATCAGACAGGATGCTTACGTACGTGTCATCTGTCAGAGTCGTAGCTAGACGTATCAGGGAACCCATATCACCGCAACTGCACGCTTCTCACAACATTACTGAGCGTCCACCAGCTTGAACAGTTCCCTGATGACATGTAGGGCCAATGGATTCATGAGGTTGTCTCCCTACACGTGCACGTCCATCCGCTTTATACAGGGTGTTACAAAAAGGTACGGCCAAACTTTCAGGAAACATTCCTCACACACAAATAAAGAAAAGATGTTATGTGGACATGTGTCCGGAAACGCTTAATTTCCATGATAGAGCTCATTTTAGTTTCGTCCACCTACGCTCAATGGAGCACGTTACCATGATTTCATACGGGATACTCTACCTGTGCTGCTAGAACATGTGCCTTTACAAGTACGACACAACATGTGGTTCATGCACGATGGAGCTCCTGCACATTTCAGTCGAAGCGTTCGTACGCTTCTCAACAACAGATTCGGTGACCGATGGATTGGTAGAGGCGGACCAATTCCATGGCCTCCACGCTCTCCTGATCTCAACCCTCTTGACTTTCATTTATGGGGGCATTTGAAAGCTCTTGTCTACGCAACCCCGGTACCAAATGTAGAGACTCTTCGTGGTCGTATTGTGGACGGCTGTGATACAATACGCCATTCTCCAGGGCTGCATCAGCGCATCAGGGATTCCATGCGACGGAGGGTGGATGCATGTATCCTCGCTAACGGAGGACATTTTGAGCATTTCCTGTAACAAAGTGTTTGAAGTCACGCTGGTACGTTCTGTTGCTGTGTGTTTCCATTCCATGATTAATGTGATTTGAAGAGAAGTAATAAAATGAGCTCTAACATGGAAAGTAAGCGTTTCCGGACACATGTCCACATGACATATTTTCTTTCTTTGTGTGTGAGGAATGTTTCCTGAAAGTTTGGCCGTACCTTTTTGTAACACCCTGCATAATCCGAAACGAGACTCGTCTGACCAGGCAACATATTTCCAGTCATAAACAGTCCAGTGTCGGTGTTAACGCGCCTAGGCTTCGTCTCGTGCAGTCATCAAGGGTACACGAGTGGGCCTCTGGCTCCGAAAGCCCATATCAATGATGTTTCGGTGAATTGTTCGCACGCCTACACTTGTTGATGGCCCAGCATTGAAATCTGCAGCATTTTGAGGAAGGGTTGCACTTCTGTCACGTTGAACGGTTATCTTCAGTCGTCGTTGGTTCTATTTTTGCAGGATCTATTTTCGGCCGCAGCGATGTCGGGGATTTAATGTTTTACGGCATTCGTGATATTCACGGTACACTCGTGTAATGGAAAACTCCCACCTCACCGCTACCTCGGAGATGCTGTGTGCCGTCGCTCTTGCGCCGCCTATAACACCCCGTTCAGGCACACTTCAGTCTTGAAACCTGCCATTGTAGCATCAGTAACCGATCTAACAACTGCACCAGACAGTTTCTGTCTTATATAGCCTTTGCCGACCGCAGCACCGTATTCTGCCTGTTTAGATATCTCTACATTTGAATACGCATGCCTGTCCCAGTTTCTTTGGTGCTTCAGTGGGCAGTAAGACAGGGGTCACGAAAAATGCGTATGTTTGAAGGGGATTGACAGCGAAACTATTTGAGGAAGCCTAACACAGATGATCCATTAATACTACGTGTGGAATTTGTTTAATAAATTTAAGTGTTAGCACTTCCAACTCTATTTACGTGAGAGTTGGCGATGAAAATCGGCTAAACATTTACTGAACCAGGTGGCGAGTAGTGCTGCTGGACTTACATTCGGGAGATCTGCGGCTCAAATACTCGTCCGCCCATCCAGATTTTGGTTTTCCTCGGTTTCTCTGAGTTGCTTAAGGCAAATTTGGAGTAAGTTATTTCCAAAAGAAGAGAGCCAGTTTCCTGCATTATCCTTCCCCAATTCGTGCTTGTGCTCCGTTTCTAATGACGTCGTCCTCCACAGGACAATAAACTTTTGCTTTCTCCCTCCTAACATCTGCAACAAACGTCATTGGGAGAGTTTTACTTTAACAAAACGTCGGTGGGTGACTGGTAAATCCATTGAAAGTAAGACTATGAATATGAACACATGTAGGACAAGTGAAACATGGACCGTTACGCGAACTAGGAATGGGGCGCCAAATTTGAATTACGGTGGCGCAAATTACAAGCAGTACATTTGAATCGGGAGTATTTTCTGCAGAGACATCAACCATCGTGTACGACATTTGCACCAGTGTATCACAGCGTGCGTGATACAAGATCACTAGTGCCCTTACGTGTGAGTTCTAATCGCCCGCATCTCGTGGTCGTGCGGTAGCGTTCTCGCTTCCCACGCCCGGGTTCCCGGGTTCGATTCCCGGTGGGGTCAGGGATTTTCTCTGCCTCGTGATGGCTGGGTGTTGTGTGCTGTCCTTAGGTTAGTTAGGTTTAAGTAGTTCTAAGTTCTAGGGGACTGATGACCATAGCTGTTAAGTCCCATAGTGCTCAGAGCCATTTGAACCATTTGAGTTCTAATCGGTCCCGCTGTTAACAACCATCCGCCATTGACGAATAAATCTACAACCATGGAAAAGTATTCTGCTGAGAGTAAACGATAATTGGACCGTAAATACGTGTAAGATTGGTATCATTGTGGCCTAGGATACATGTCTGAGTTGTATTAATACCATTTGCGGACGGTACAGTGAGGTAGACTGATTTGTACTTATAGTCAAACTTCTCCTGGTGTAACCAAGGGAGGTTGTGTTGTGGTTAAGACATTGGGCCCTGACATCACATCCCCGCACAACCATCAAGATATGGGCTTCCCGTGTCTCCCTTGTATTGATAAAGGCAAATTCCACGATCATCCCTATGAAAAAGACGCGACCAGTTCCCTTGCCCTTCCTTCACCAGTCAGAGACTGTTCTCAGTTTCCAACAAAAAAAAAAAAAAAAAAAAAAAAAAAAAAAAAAAAAAAAAAAAAAAAAAAAAAAAAAATTGGCTCTGAGATATGGGACTTAACTACTGAGGTCATCAGTCCCCTAGAACTTACAACTACTTAAACCTAACTAACCTAAGGACATCACACACATCCATGTCCGAGGCAGCATTCGAACCTGCGACCGTAGCGGTCGTGCGGTTCCAGACTGTAGCGCCTAGAACCGATCGGCCACCCCGGCCGGCAGCAAAAACATAAACCGAAAGAAAATTTCCAACAGCCTCCACGTGATTTTAGGAGGGGGAGGACGTCAAACGGGCCGACTTGAGCAGGAGAGGCACCACAGGACATTTTATTTTCTGCTGTCTATACTTTTACAAATAAATTCATAAAACTATGTCAGCATGACCAGGAAGGACTCAGGATTCACACTCATAGCAGTGGAAGTGCAAAAACATAACAAAATAATTTTTTTTTAGATGTGAAATTTCATCTTTTTTTCACTTACTGTTTGCTGCATTTGTTGCTATAAGTACATTTTTCTTCACAAGTAAGAGAGATTCTTTGATGAATTTTGCACAGCATACAAACCATACTTACAGGTGCATAAAACTCTAGAATTTTCCAAATCTATTAAAAACTGTGGTAAAAACTGAAATAATTAACTACAAAATTTGATTTTTTTCTAAACTTAAAGTTTAAAACGTAACAGCTCATTCATTTTTTCATAACTTAAATAGATTCTAGAGTTTCAGACACCTGTAAGTATGGTTTGTATGCTGTGCAAAATTCATCGAACAGTCTCTCTTACTTATGAAGAAAAGTGTACCTATAGCAACAAATGCAGCCAATAGTAATTGAAAAAAATGATGAAATTTCACATGTAAAAAAAAATTATTTTGTTACGTTTTTGAACTTCCGCTGCTACGAGTGTGAATCCTGAATCCTTCCTTGTCATGCTGACAAAGTTTTATGAATGTACTTGTAAAAGTATAGACAGTGGAAATTAAAACTTCATGTGGTGCCTCTCCTGCTCCAAGTCGGCTAGTTTGACGACCTACCCCCCCTTAAACAGTAATCTCCATTCGTTTTGACTGTGATTTCTTTACATGGCTACTACACTGAACAGCCAAAGAAACTGGTACACCTACCTAATATCGTATCGAATCCCAGCGAGCACGCAAAAGTACCGCATCACGATGTGGCATATACTCGACTAATGTCTGAAGTAGTGCGGGAGGGAACTGGCACCATGAATCCTTCCTTGTCATGCTGACAAAGTTTTATGAATGTACTTGTAAAAGTATAGACAGTGGAAATTAAAACTTCATGTGGTGCCTCTCCTGCTCCAAGTCGGCTAGTTTGACGACCTACCCCCCCTTAAACAGTAATCTCCATTCGTTTTGACTGTGATTTCTTTACATGGCTACTACACTGAACAGCCAAAGAAACTGGTACACCTACCTAATATCGTATCGAATCCCAGCGAGCACGCAAAAGTACCGCATCACGATGTGGCATATACTCGACTAATGTCTGAAGTAGTGCGGGAGGGAACTGGCACCATGAATCCTGCAGGGCTGCCCATAAATCCGTGAGAGTACGAGGGTACGGCGCTCTCTTCTGAACAGCACTTTACTAGGCATCCGAGATATGCTCAATAATGTTAATGGCTGGGAAGTTTGTTGGCCGACGGAAGTGTATAAACTCAGAAGAGTTTTCCTGGAGCCACTCTGTAGCAATTCTGGACGTGTGGGGTATCACATTTTCCTGCTGGAATTGCCCAACGCTCAGTCCGGAACCGCGCGACTGCTACGGTCGCAGGTTCGAATCCTGCCTCGGGCATGGATGTGTGTGATGTCTTTAGGTTAGTTAGGTTTAAGTAGTTCTAAGTTCTAGGGGACTGATGACCACAGATGTTAAGTCCCATAGTGCTCAGAGCCATTTTTTTTTTTTAGTTGCCCAAGTCCGTCGGAATGCAGACTGGACATGAATGGATGCAGGTGATCAAGCAGGATGCTTACGTACGTGTCACCTGTATGAGTCGTATCTAGACGTATCAGGGGTCTCATATCACTCCAACTGCACACGCTCCACACCATTACAAAGCCTCCACCAGATTGAACAGTTTCCTGCTGACGTGCTTGGTCCATGGATTCATGAGGTTGCCTCCATACTCATACGCGTCCATCCGCTCGATACAATTTGAAACGAGGCTCGTCCGACCAGGCAACACGTTTCCAGCCACCAACAGTCCAATGTCGGTGTTGACGGGCCCAGGCGAGGCATAAAGTTTTGTGTCGTGCAGTCATTAAGGGTAGACGAGTGGGTCTTTGGCTCCGAAATCTCATATCGATGATGTTTCGGTGAATGGTTCGCACGCCTACATTTGTTGATGGCCCAGCATTGCAATCTGCAGAAATTTGCGGAAGGGCTGCACTTCTGTCACGTTGAACGATTATCTTCAGTCGTTGTTGGTCCCGTTTTTGCAGGATCGTTTTCTGGCCGCAGCGATGCCGGAGATTTGATGAATTACAGGATTCCTGATATTCACGGTACTCTCGTGAATGGTCATACGGGAAAATCCCCACTTCATCGCTATCTCGGAGATGCTGTGTCCCATCGCTCGTGCGCCGACTATAACACCACTTTCAAAGTCACTTAAATATTGATAACCAGCCATTGTAGCAGCAGTAACCGATCAAACAACTGTGCCAGTCACTTGTCTTATACAGGGTGTTACAAAAAGGTACGGCCAAACTTTCAGGAAACATTCCTCACACCCAAATAAAGAAAAGATGTTATGTGGACATGCGTCCGGAAACGCTTAATTTCCATGTTTGAGCTCATTTTAGTTTCGTCAGTATGTACTGTACTTCCTCGATTCACCGCCAGTTGGCCCAATTGAAGGAAGGTAATGTTGGCTTCGGTGCTTGTGTTGACATGCGACTCATTGCTCTACAGTACTAGCATCAAGCACATCAGTACGTAGCATCAACAGGTTAGTGTTCATCACGAACGTGGTTTTGCAGTCAGTGCAATGTTTACATGTGCGGAGTTGGCAGATGCCCATTTGATGTATGGATTAGCACGGGGCAATAGCCGTGACGCGGTTCGTCTGTATCGAGACAGATTTCCAGAACGAAGGTGTCCCGACAGGAAGACGTTCGAAGTAATTGATCGGCGTCTTAGGGAGCACGGAACATTCCAGCCTATGACTCACGACTGGGGAAGATGTAGAACGACGAGGACACCTGTAATGGACGAGGCATTTCTTCGTGCAGTTGGCGATAACCCTAATGTCAGCGCCAGAGCGGGGTCAGGGATTTTCTCTGCCTCGTGATGACTGGGTGTTGTGTGATGTCCTTAGGTTAGTTAGGTTTAAGTAGTTCTAAGTTCTAGGGGACTGATGACCATAGCTGTTAAGTCCCATAGTGCTCAGAGCCATTTGAACCATTTGCACCAGCGTCAGAGAAGTTGCTGCTGTACAAGGTAACGTTGACCACGTCACTGTATGGAGAGTGCTACGGGAGAACCGTTTGTTTCCGTACCATGTACAGCGTGTGCAGGCACTATCAGCAGCTGATTGGCCTCCACGGGTACACATCTGCGAATGGTTCATCCAACAATGTGTCAATCCTCATTTCAGTGCAAATGTTCTCTTTACAGATGAGGCTTCATTCCAACATGATCAAATTGTAAATTTTCACAATCAACATGTGTGGGCTGACGAGAATCCGCACGCAATTGTGCAATCACGTCATCAACACAGATTTTCTGTGAACGTTTGGGCAGGCATTGTTGGTGATGTCTCGATTGGGCCCCATGTTCTTCCACCTACGCTCAATGGAGCGCGTTATCATGATTTCATACGGGATACTCCACCTGTGCTGCTAGAACATGTGCTTTTACAAGTACGACACAACATGTGGTTCATGCACGATGGAGCTGCAGCACATTTCAGTCGAAGTGTTCGTACGCTTCTCAACAACAGATTCGGTGACCGATGGATTTGTAGAGGCGGACCAATTCCATGGCCTCCACGCTCTCCTGACCTCAAACCTCTTGACTTCCATTTATGGGGGCGTTTGAAAGCTCTTGTCTACGCAACCCCGGTACCAAATGTAGAGACTCTTCGTGCTCGTATTGTGGACGGCTGTGATACAATACGCCATTCTCCAGGGCTGGATCAACGCATCAGGGATTCCATGCGACGGAGGGTGGATGCATTTATCCTCGCTAACGGAGGACATTTTGAGCATTTCCTGTAACAAAGTGTTTGAAGTTCTGTTGCTGTGTGTTTCCATTCCATGATTAATGTGATTTGAAGAGAAGTAATAAAATGAGCTCTAACATGGAAAGTAAGCGTTTCCGGACACATGTCCACATGACATATTTTCTTTCTTTGTGTGTGAGGAATGTTTCCTGAAAGTTTGGCCTACCTTTTTGTAACACCCTGTATAGGCCTTGCCGACGCAGCGCCGTATTCTGCCTGTTTAATTAACTCTGTATTTGAATACACATGCGTAATACGAGTTTCTTTGGCGTTTCAGAGTACCATGATAGTGTTTGTTCAGTTATTTCTCTTCGTGGGTGGTGAAACATTTGGAAGGGTTAGGTGGTCTTCTGTAAACGAGACTGTCACAGGGATTGGACCCATGTCAGATGTACGATTGATGCTAATCGTCAACGACTGTACTGCACAAAAGTATTCCATGACACTCATGACTGGCATATTCTGTGCTTTTGTGATCAAAAACGTCTTGGTCATTGCCCTTTTGAACACAGAAATTGCCTACGTTCCGCCACGTCTGTAATGGAGGTAGAAGTAAACCTGCCTTCCCAGTGGAATTAAGTAGAGCATTCTCAGAGCTGTTAAGCAAAGGGTGCTGGGTCTCCAATTGTGAAAGAAACAAAGCAGCAGATACACACTAATCAACCTGTCAGCATGTCTCGAAGCGTTATTTCGATCTTAAACTGTCCAGGCACGGTCACCTTATGGCAAAAAAATGGTTCAAATGGCTCTGAGCACTATGGGACTTAACTTCTGAGGTCATCAGTCCCCTAGAACTTAGAACTAGATAAACCTAACCGACCGAAGGACATCACACACATCCATGCCCGAGGCAGGATTCGAACCTGCGAACGTAGCGGTCGCGCGGTTCCAGACTGAAGTGCGTAGAACCGCTCGGCCACTGCGGCCGGCCCTTATGGCAAGAAGAGTTACCAGCAAGAAGTAGCCTACCCATCTTGCGCACCCAGCGACGTCATTTGAATATTTAGTCGCTAGAGTTAGACACAAAACGTTGAGCATGCGTCTCAAGGGGTAGCCCGCAGTCAACAACACGAGATGATGAACGCTACCTACAAATTAAGCCTCGTAGCTCCCCAAAGATAATACACCAGTACTGCATACTGCCATTTTGGAAGCAACAGGAAGCGATGTGTGGACACGTTGAGTTCGCAACAGTCGCGACATGCCTGAATCGTGCGGACGTCCATATTGATACCTTTGCTCGCGCAACGTCTTGAGGTTTCGTTACCTAGCCACCTACGGTTTCCCTGGCACCCGGTAGGTGGCACCGTCGACGCGCCTCGAGCAGGATTTATTCGAACGCGCAGCTCGAACTAGAGGACTTGTGCTGTGTGAGGTAGTGTCCCCTTCGGTTCATTAAAACTCCTGTGCTTTCGTTGCTAAATTTTAATTTGATGTTCTTGGCGTAAGGTGATGCGGCTAACACAGCTGGTCATTGTTTTGGGTCAGCATCCCAGTAAAAGGCGCACGCCCAAGCTAAACATTTGTTCGACTCTAACAAAGCTTTCAATTTATCTTGTTTTAGCGGTTGACCTTCATATAGAAAGGTTAGTCTTTACCTGCACTACTGGTGTGAGGATTTTCTAATTTTAGATACACTCCTGGAAATTGAAATAAGAACACCGTGAATTCATTGTCCCAGGAAGGGGAAACTTTATTGACACATTCCTGGGGTCAGATACATCACATGATCACACTGACAGAACCACAGGCACATAGACACAGGCAACAGAGCATGCACAATGTCGGCACTAGTACAGTGTATATCCACCTTTCGCAGCAATGCAGGCTGCTATTCTCCCATGGAGACGATCGTAGAGATGCTGGATGTAGTCCTGTGGAACGGCTTGCCATGCCATTTCCACCTGGCGCCTCAGTTGGACCAGCGTTCGTGCTGGACGTGCAGACCGCGTGAGACGACGCTTCATCCAGTCCCAAACATGCTCAATGGGGGACAGATCCGGAGATCTTGCTGGCCAGGGTAGTTGACTTACACCTTCTAGAGCACGTTGGGTGGCACGGGATACATGCGGACGTGCATTGTCCTGTTGGAACAGCAAGTTCCCTTGCCGGTCTAGGAATGGTAGAACGATGGGTTCGATGACGGTTTGGATGTACCGTGCACTATTCAGTGTCCCCTCGACGATCACCAGTGGTGTACGGCCAGTGTAGGAGATCGCTCCCCACACCATGATGCTGGGTGTTGGCCATGTGTGCCTCGGTCGTATGCAGTCCTGATTGTGGCGCTCACCTGCACGGCGCCAAACACGCATACGACCATCATTGGCACCAAGGCAGAAGCGACTTTCATCGCTGAAGACGACACGTCTCCATTCGTCCCTCCATTCGCGCCTGTCGCGACACCACTGGAGGCGGGCTGCACGATGTTGGGGCGTGAGCGGAAGACGGCCTAACGGTGTGCGGGCCCGTAGCCCAGCTTCATGGAGACGGTTGCGAATGGTCCTCGCCGATACCCCAGGAGCAACAGTGTCCCTAATTTGCTGGGAAGTGGCGGTGCGGTCCCCTACGGCACTGCGTAGGATCCTACGGTCTTGGCGTGCATCTGTGCGTCGCTGCGGTCCGGTCCCAGGTCGACGGGCACGTGCACCTTCCGCCGACCACTGGCGACAACATCGATGTACTGTGGAGACCTCACGCCCCACGTGTTGAGCGATTCGGCGGTACGTCCACCCGGCCTCCCGCATGCCCACTATACGCCCTCGCTCAAAGTCCGTCAACTGCACATACGGTTCACGTCCACGCTGTCGCGGCATGCTACCAGTGTTAAAGACTGCGATGGAGCTCCGTATGCCACGGCAAACTGGCTGACACTGACGGCGGCGGTGCACAAATGCTGCGCAGCTAGCGCCATTCGACGGCCAACACCGCGGTTCCTGGTGTGTCCGCTGTGCCGTGCGTGTGATCATTGCTTGTACAGCCCTCTCGCAGTGTCCGGAGCAAGTATGGTGGGTCTGACACACCGGTGTCAATGTGTTCTTTTTTCCATTTCCAGGAGTGTATGTTCATTCTTTTTATTGTCTGTTAACCACGAATCACGAAAGAAGATTGTATACCTGGAAGAAGCCTGGAGATACTAGAAGGTATCAGATAGATTATATAATGGTAAGACAGAGATTTAGGAACCAGGTTTTAAATTGTAAGACATTTCCAGGGGAAGATGTGGACTCTGACCACAATCTATTGGTTATGAACTGTAGATTAAAACTGAAGAAACTGCAAAAATGTGGGAATTTAAGGAGATGGGACCTGGATAAACTGACAGAACTAGAGGTTGTAGAGAGTTTCAGGGAGAGCATAAGAGAACAATTGACAGGAATGGGGGAAAGAAATACAGTAGAAGAAGAATGGGTAGCTCTGAGGGATGAAGTAGTGAAGGCAGCAGAGGATCAAGTAGATAAAAAGACAAGGGCTAGTAGAAATCCTTGGGTAACAGAAGAAATATTGAATTTAACTGATGAAAGGAGAAAATATAAAAATGCAGTAAATGAAGCAGGCAAAAGGGAATACAAACGACTCAAAAATGAGATCGACTGGAAGTGGAAAATGGCTAAACAGGGATGGCTAGAGGAGAAATGTAAGGATGTAGAGGCTTATCTCACTAGGGGTGAGGTAGATACTGCCTACAGGAAAATTAAAGAGATCTTTGGAGAAAGGAGAACCACTTGTATGAATATCCAGAGCTCGGATGGAAACCCAGTTTTAAGCAAAGAAGGGAAAGCAGAAAGATGGAAGGAGTATATAGAGGGTCTATACAAGGGCGATGTACTTGAGGACAATATTATGGAAATGGAAGAGAATGTAGATGAAGATGAAATGGAAGATATGACACTGTGTGAAGAGTTTGACAGGGCACTGAAGGATCTAAGTCGAAATAAGGCCCCAGGGATAGACAACATTCCATTAGAACTACTGATAGCCTTGGGAGGGCCAGCCCTGGGGAAACTCTACCATCTGGTGAGCAAGATATATGAGATAGGCGAAATACCCTCAGACTTCAAGAAGAATATAATAATTCCAATCCCAAAGAAGGGAGGTGTTGACAGATGTGAAAATTATCGAACTATCAGTTTAATAAGTCACTACTGCAAAATAGTAACACGAATTCTTTGTAGACGAATGGAAAAACTGGTAGAAGCCGACCTCGGGGAAGATCAGTTTGGATTCCTTAGACATGTTGGACCACGTGAAGCAATACCGACCCTACGACTTATCTTAGAAAATAGATTAAGGAAAGGCAAACCCACGTTTCTAGCATTTGTAGACTTAGAGAAAGCCTTTGACAGAGTTGACTGGAATACCCTCTTTCAAATTCTGAAGGTGTCAGGGGTAAAATACAGGGAGCGAAAACTATTTACAATTTGTACAGAAACCAGATTACAGTTATAAGAGTCGAGGGACATGAAAGGGAAGCAGTGGTTGGGAAGGGAGTGAGACATGGTTGTAGCCTCTCCCCGATGTTATTCAATCTGTATATTGAGCAAGCAGTGAAGGAAACAAAAGAAAAATTCGGAGTAGGTATTGAAATCCATGGAGAAGAAATAAAAACTTTGAGGCTCACCGATGATATTGTATTTCTGTCAGGGACAACAAAGGGCTTGGAAGAACAGTTGAACGGAATGGACAAGGTCTTGAAAGGACGATATAAGATGAACATCAACAAAAGCAAAATGAGGATAATGGAATGTAGTCGAATTAAGTCGGGTGATGCTGAGGGAATTAGATTAGGAAATGAGACACTTAAAGTAGTAAAGGAGTTTTGCTGTTTGGGGAGCAAAATAACTCATGATGGTCGAAGTAGAGAGGATATAAAATGTAGACTGGCAATGGCAAGGAAAGCGTTTCTGAAGAAGAGAAATTTGTTAACATCTAGTACCCGCGATCAACACGCCAGTGCGGGTAACGCTTATAAGCGGTGCGTACTCAGTTTAGTTTGTTCGGCTGTGCACTCGTGTTAGTACAAGCAACCAACGAAATATCACATAACGTTTTCCTGTCTGCAGTTGTGTGTTTTCGTCTTTAGTCGTCTGTGTTGTGCATTGTTTGCAATGGCAGCGAATCAACCGACAGCGGGGCCTTCTAACCCGGAAAAGAGTAGGAAGAGTGAACAATATTCTAACCGTGAGCTACTGAGTGTGTTAGAAAATAGTGATGTTGAGTTGAGAGGGGACGAACCAGAGGACGGTGGCTAGAATTTGGACACTGCAGCGACATATCATAGTGATGACAGTGTGGAAGCAGAACTGTCGAATATGTTTCGCGACAGTTCGGAATCGGTCGATACGGACTACGAAGATGAGGAAATCGTCGACGATAAAGAACCCGCGCTCGCAGAAGTAAGCAAACTAGGTGCGACTTGACATGAAGAACCACATGGGATGCAGTATCATCCGTTTACAAAAGCAGAATATTTGCAGATAAATCCTGCTGGCAATACGCCAATGAGTTTCTTTTGAGTACTGGTTACAGATGACATACTGCAGCTCGTAGTTGATGAAACGAACGGTAACGCACGCGATATATTTGCGAGCGAAAATACGAAATTGGAGACCTGTAGGTATAGGAGAAATACTAGTCTTCTTTGGTATTTCATTACATATGGGTAATGTCAAATATGCCCAGTTACAAGACTACTGGAAGGTAGACCCGCTGTTCGAAAATAGAGGAATAGCGATGAGTATGGGTAGAGACAGATATTTGTTCATCTTACGCTCACTGCATTTTGCGAAAAATCCAGAGTCAAGAGACCCGAAACCAGATGATAGACTATGGAAGGTACGCCTGATATTGAATTATTTAAAAAACATAATGTGTCAGGTGTATTATCGAGGTAGGGATCTACCTTTAGACGAATCAACATTTCATTGGAGGGGACGATTGTCATTTAGACAATATATAAAGTACAAAAGGAATAAATATGACATCAAATTGTACATGCTAAATAATCCAGACGGTTTCGTAAATAAATGCGCTGTGTACACGGGGATGTGTGGTGATATGGGGGAAAAGGACATGCTGAAAAGATAGTATTACATTTGTTGGAAGAGAAGCTGCATGTTGACCATCACGTTTACGTGGACAATTTTTACAACAGCTTTGCTTTAGCTAAATCCCTGTGGAATGGAAAAACGCATTGCACCGGGACACTAAGGGTAAATAGGAGAAATACCCCTAAAGACGTGGTATGCGCACAACTGGGGAAGGGAGACACTATTGCACAATATTCTGACGGCATAATGTTCGGCAAATAGGAGGATAGACGAGAGGTCTCCTATATTTCCACAGAATATCCTTATACAATGGGACGTGTGCCGAATGCACGACAGCAAATAGTCTCGAAACCACTGCCAGTTATCAAATATAATAGTATGTATATCTGGGACCGAAAGGCAGGACCAGATGTTGTCGTATTATTTATGTGAACGAAAGACTATCCGATGGCCCAAGAAACTATTCTTCCATGTAGTTGACATGCTAATGTTCGATTCACAAAATTTGGAAATTTGTGGTAAGGTCTTATGGGACCAAATTGCTGAGGTCATCGGTCCCTAAGCTTACACACTACTTAATCTAACTTAAACTAACTTACGCTAAGGACGACACACACACCCATGCCCGAGGGAGGACTCGAACCTCCTACGGGGGGAGCCGCGTGGGCCGTATTAAGACGCCGTAGACCACGCGGCTTCCCCGCACCGCTTCAATTCACATTACCTATATAATAAAAACTCAGGGCACAAAATGACGTTGTTTGATTATAGAATACGAATAATAAAGAGATTACTTCCACCAATGGACGTTACAAAAGGTGTGCGTAACAAATATCGTAAAGACACACACGTAGCGCAAAAGCGGGACACAACTGTAGGGAAGAAGCAAGTTATGAGGAGGCGATGTACAACGTGGGCAGAACGGGGCAAGCCTACGGATACACCATACGTGTGCATAAAGACAAACCTGGATTCTGAGTGAACTGCTGCACAATTACACATCCGTAATGAAATGGTATGTCGTATCTTCAGAGGAAGATCTGTTCGTGTTTGATTTGTAAAGTGTTTGTATTTGTATTATTTGATAGCCAAGTAAAATATTGTTACATTGATTGTTCAGAACACAATGTTTCTGTACAGTATGTGGACTTTTTTGTGGTTTGCTATAAAAACATCACCTCTACACTTTGCAAACGTATTTGTTATATGCGATTGGGTTTCCATAGCATCACATTGCAGTTGAGTCCTGTTTTTTTCTCCGTTTGATAAATCTTTTGGTGCCAGAATCAGATTACACTCCGCAGCGGAGAGTGCGCTGATATGAAACTTCCTGGCAGATTAAAACTGTGTGCCTGAGCGAGACTCGAACTCGGGGCCTTTGCCTTTCGCTGGCAAGTGCTCTACCATCTGGGCTACCCAAGCACGACTCACGCCCGGCCCTCACAGCTTTACTTCCGCCAGTACCTCGTCACCTACTTTCCAAACTTCACAGAAGCTCTCCTGCGAACTTTGCAGAACTAGCACTCCTGGAAGAAAGGATACTGCAGAGACATGGCCTGGGGGATTGTTCCAGAATGAGACTTCACTCTGCAGCGGAGTGTGCCCTGATATGAAACTTCCTGGCAGATTAAAACTGTGTGCCGGACCGAGACTCGAACTCGGGACCTTTGCCTTTCGCGGGCAAGTGCTCTATCTATGAAGTTTGGGAAGTAGGAGACGAGGTAATGGCGGAAGTAAGGCTGCGAGGGCTGGGCGTGAGTCGTGATTGGGTACCTCAGATGGTAGAGCACTTGCCCGCGAAAGGCAAAGGTCTCGAGTTCGAGTCTCGGTCCGGCACACAGTTTTAATCTGCCAGGAAGTTTCAATCTTTTGGTGTTTTCAGACGCTAATTCTTTCTCAATGAAGCGGATTTATCGCTTGATTGAATTGCATTTTCTTTCCAGTTTGCAATAAAATCAATATATCAGAGGCGTTGTTAGAATTGTTTGCAATAAAAGCAGATGACGCTTGTAAGCGTCAGGCAGCATGCAGCAAATATCACACGATCGTTATGCAGCTAAAGCGTACGTGTGTTTCTGTATCTAACACCACCTCTTGCGCAGACGTTATATTCGCTGTCAATATTACGTACGTGCGCAACATGAACTTACAAGTTTCGCAGGAATATGATTTCAGCTCTCAGCTCATGTGCGCTTACAAGCGTCGGCCCGCACTGGTGACCGCAGCGAACGTGTTAAACTTGAGCTACAAAGATTTGTCCTCACTTGTACTACTGTTGCGTGTACTTTTCGGGTTAACGTATCCAACGTTTTTCATTATCAGTCAAGATTAAAAGGCTTGTGCGCTATTTGTCATTTACATGTTATGTAAATTTACAGTATTTTTTGTTTGTAAGTTTGTAGAATTTTTGCTGAATGGAGCGACTGTTCACGGCATGGGCCGAGCTGAAGCCAGTTTGTTAAAGCATGCTTTTCAGCCCATTTATTTACTTTGCACTTGTCCCAGGTTGCTCTTGCGGACAATGACTTATGTTTGTTGATTTAGTAATTCTCTCTTTCTTATTCTAAAGCCTATTGTCGTGTATACTCTGTTATTGTCAAATTTCATGCTTAATGATTGAAGTGCATGTACAGTACATCGTCATGTTAGTAATATCAGTTTGCAAGTAGCCAAAACTACTGTGAGACCCAGTAAATGCTTCTGAGGCTATTTTCTGATGATGTTGAGTTTGTTTGGTTTTAAAATGTTCTGTACTATTATAGGAACTGTAATTTAAATCTTCAAAAATGGTTCTAATGGATCTGAGCACTATGGGACTTAACATCTATGGTCATCAGTCCCCTAGAACTTAGAACTACTTAAACCTAACTAACCTAAGGACATCACACAACACCCAGTCATCATGGGGCAGAGAAAATTCCTGACCCCGCCGGGAATCGAACCCGGGAACCCGGGCGTGGGGAGCGAGAACGCTACTGCAATTTAAATCTTAGGCTATGTGGCGAACAAGTATTGCTCATCCTTGAGGCTGTCAAATTTTTACCCACTGTGGTAAGTAAATACGTCGAAAGTATTATTTTCTTTGTGTTCAGCACTTTTGCACTCCCAGATCCTAGTTCCCTATCAATTCAACGATTTTTTCGACATCTAAGTATACATTATGAACAACAGTAGAAATACTGCAGCCACCGCGGCGCACTAAGAAGGTGGGAAGGAAACACCTAGGATAAAACGTGAACCAATGACAACGAGTTCTCTTGTGCAAAGACTGCAGAATTAGTCTAACGCCTGGTAATAGTCCTATGAGAGAGTAGTGGCGGCTGGGTTCCATTGTACGTTTCAGGCAACACAGTATCACATGTTCAGCAGTGAGATGTGTCTATCATGTGTTGAGCCGGTGTCGTTCACTCACGTCGGACGCCCCTCATCGACAACAAGGGTAGCTAAGGGCTGCGATTCTGCTAATAGTCATTGGATCTCGACCAACGCGAGCAGCAATGTCGGGATACGACAAACCGTAATCGCGATAGGCTACAATCCGACCTTTATCAAAGTCGGAAACGTGATGGTACGCATTTCTCCTCCTTACACGAGGCATCACAACAACGTTTCACCAGGCAACGCCGGGCAACTGCTGTTTGTGTATGAGAAATCGGTTGGAAACTTTCCTCATGTCAGCACGTTGTAGGTGTCGCCACCGGCGCCAACCTTGTGCGAATGCTCTGGAAAGCTAATCATTTGCATATCACAGCATCTTCTTCCTGTCGGTTAAATTTGGCGTCTGTAGCACGTCATCTTCGTAGTGTAGCAATTTTAATGGCGAGTAGTGTATGTTTATGTGTGTGTGTGGGGGGGGGGGGGGGGAGGCGTGTACATCATTTCCTCCTAAACCACAGGACAGATTTCAATTAAACTTGGTACACATGCCCCTTACTATCAGGCAACAATCGCTCTGGGGGTAAGAACCACCTACCTATCATACTTAAAGAGATATCTCATGAACACTGAGATGCCCTAGAAACTACCGCATCATGCATGACGATTAAATTTATTATTTTTTGCTACCAACTCTCTGCGCAACATATTTCGCCGATAGTATCGCCATATGCCACTACCTACACAAATATATCATAGTGTGACACGTAGTTCAAGTGATATGACCTCATAAACAGGGGTACGCGAAAAAAATACCGCATCGTGCATGAACGTTTAATACATTTATTCTTTACTACTAAGAGATTTCTACAGTCGAGTCAACTTAAGGAAATCCCTGATGCCTGATAGGGCTTTTGACAGCTTTCAACTGCGAAGCGCAAACGGTTGTAGGCGAAAACAGTAGCCGTCGCTACGAACAGACTTTGCCATAAAGACGTTCACAAAATGACGTAAACACGCGAAGCAGCTGCACTCAATATTCGGAAACTGTCTGGGATCATGTTTCTTTATTTGGATACCACACTCCTACATTCGTACATTATACAACCGTTTCAAAGTTGTTTTCACGAATACGCGGCAATGAAATTTTTCGATTCTTTACTACAAACACAGTTCATTTTTTTGTTATGGTTTCTAACAGAAAAGTGGCAAAATGAATACACGGGCAGTGCTGGGTTTGTCAGCTAGTAGTATATATTACTCGTCTTTCCCTATGAGTTACACCTGTTTTCTTGAGAATTTCCAACATCTTGCTCCTTTTTACGTTGCCGAATGCTTTTTCTAAGTCGACAACTCCTATGAAAGTTTCTTGGTTGTCCTTAGGCCTTGCCTCCATTGTCAAGCGCATCATCAGAACTGTCTCTCTGGTACCTTTCTCTTTCGTCAGGCCAAACTGATCGTCATCTAATAGATCCTAATTGACTGTTTGCTACTCCAGTTATTAACCTCAACCCCTTGTACTGCCTGCGCTGCCGTTCTCCAGAGCTCAGGTATTACTGGGCTGTTCCCCTGGTCTGTCTTGAGTCTCTTCCAAAGCTTCGTCATCTGTCTACCTGAGTGCGTGTCTGTGCTTTCTGAGTGCATGAATACTGAGGAAATACCTCTCTGTCTATTGCGGACACTTGTACTGTCGCATCCCGACAAAAGTCCTATCAGTGTGGTCTGCGTAGTGCAATCAGGACACTGACGACAATATTTTTATCATGGACTGAGGTCTGCTACGTCAACATTAACGGGGTGAAACGGAGACAGTCTCCTAGAACACTTAGCACAAGACGATGTGTGAATCGTAGGAAGTGTATAAAGTTGCAAATACTTAAGAATTCAATTTGAGAACAATTTTTTCCCAGCAGTTTAACCTTACTGAGAGAGGTGTTTCACAGTGGCTGTATATTTTTGCAAATTAGTGAGTATGCCCTATCACTCTATAGATTTGGCCTTTCCAGCAGCTTCCGGTTCCTGAGTTCTGCGTTTCGCTAACAGAGACGAGCGCTTTGCTTGCAACTTGTTTTAATGACACACAACATAGTCTAACAGACAGAAAAGTGTTAAAGATTACTCATTGTTTCTAGAGACAAACTTTATAGTGCTTGCTGTTCTCTGACAGGCAGAAAACTCGAGATGATAACTGTTTCGCTTCTATGTGTTGACACGGTTAATGTCGGTCTACTTTCTGCCGGCTGTATGTTACATACATCGTGCGTCTTATTACATTATTAAAGTTTGATAGGACTCACAGTACCAGTGATAGCCGATGCATTCCCTGTTCCAATAGTCGATGCATTCCCTGTTCTAATAGCATATGGAGGCAAAAAAATCCAGTACCTGCATGTGTTCACATCTCCTATTAACCTGTCTTATCCTCTTTGTTGGGCAACATACACGACACAGATAGTAGAATTTTGAAAATTCCTGTTAGCTCCGGGGTATATAGCACTGTTGATTGTAATGATGCGTGAGGAGCAGTGATATATCGTAAATAGACCCCTGCTGTTTACAAATGAAGGTAATGAGGTTCAAATGGCTCTGAGCACTATGCGACTTAACTTCTGAGGTCATCAGTCGCCTAGAACTTAGCACTAATTAAACCTAACTAACCTAAGGACACCACACACATCCATGCCCGAGGCAGGATTCGAACCTGCGTCACGCGGTTCCATACTGAAGCGCCTAGAACCGCACGGCCACACCGGCCGGCTGAAGGTAATGAGTTTCTTCGAAAATATACCAATGCAATCAAATAAATATTAAACTTCCAGTAGAGGATAAACTGCAGCTATTGAATGTAACTGAGAGAGCAGTAGTTTTCTAAAAAATTAGTGGGTTCCTTGTAATTTTCCATGTGGCAGTCAGCTGGTGTAGGCACAAGTAGTATTAAGCAATCTAGTGATAGCTGACTGTTTACGGAGTCTACACATCAAGTTTACACCGATGAGCCAAAACATTATGACCACCTGCTTAATAGCTTGTTTACTCGTCTTTGGAGCGGAATACGTAACTGATTCTGCGTCTCAGGAATCCGACAGTTTGTTGGTAGGTTTGTAGAGGTATGTTGCTTTAGACATCTACGCACAGGTCATGTCATTCGCGTAAGTAATGAGCCACTGATTTGTGTATGCGGTGATGGCGCCAGACAGCGACCCACATGGGTTCCATAGGATTTGCATCAGGCGAATTTGGTCGCCGAGACATCAACGTGAATTCACTGTATTAAGAACCTTCAGCATCGCAGCGCGTTAGCAATCGTTGGTTAATATATTAATAAACTAAAAATGCGCCTCGATTGCGAAAAAAGCTCCTAGTGTTAAGAGTTAACCCAGGTTTCGGCGTAGATAACTACACCTTCTTCAGAACAATAAAACCCACAAGTGCCTAAGAAGACCTTTGTCAATGATTAAAAGAACACCGTAGCTATACATTTATAAACGAAAATGAAAAGCAAAACACAAACAGTACATATGTACAAAGTCAAGACCACAACTTAACTTAATGGTGTACGCTCCACCTCACACCGGCCTATGTTCGATGGGCCATGACCCGCCATAAACTGCAGCTACAAGCGGTCGCTCACTTACAACCCTGACCCGCTATCTATCCACATGCGCAAGACAATGGAAGTTACTTGAATGCGCATGCGCATACGAATACGAGAAAGTTTATACATGGGTCGGGCTAAATAGCCCATATATTCCCAACCGTGGATCAACGTATATCAAAAAATGAAATGGATAGAACAAGAGCCGGCCAGAGTGACCGAGCGGTTCTAGGCGCTACAGACTGGAACCGGGCGACCGCTACGGTCGCAGGTTCGAATCCTGCCTCGGGCATGGATGTGTGTAATGTCCTTAGGTTGGTTAGGTTTAAGTAGTTCTAAGTTCTAGGGGACTGATGACCTCAGTAGTTAAGTCCCATAGCTCAGAGCCATTTCTTTTTTTTTTTTTTTTCTTTTTTTTTTTTTTTTTTTTGTTGGAAACTGAGAACAGTCTCTGACTGGTGAAGGAAGGGCAAGGGAACTGGTCGCGTCTTTTTCATAGGGATGATCGTGGGGGGGGGGGGGGGGGGGGGGGCTGAGGGGACGTAATCTAAATACGTCGTGGTAATAAAGATAAAGGGATGAAACGTGAGGTGTTCAGCGCCTTAAAATCACCTTCATCGTAAAAGGAAAATGAGGATGAAAAGAAAGAAGATGAACAGCTTGACCAACCGCGCTCGCCAATCAGCGCACGCATGCGATAATCCCCAGATCATCAGATTTACAAGTATGAAGAACAAAGTAAAGGCGCGAAACCTTCAAAAAATTTTCTATTTCTTAGTAGGAGTTGGTAATTGAGGATATTGTCTTTAACATGTTGCAGATGCTTAAAGTTCTGCATTTCTTCCAGTTTTAAGCCCTTAACCTCGGCATGAAGTAACTCGATATTAACTGGAGGGCTCGGCGCATGAGCCGTTTGCACAAGGTGTTCAGCATAAGTAGAGCCCTTAGTACCGTCACCGCTTCTAGTAGGAATATGCTCTTTATACCTGAGACCCAGAGCTCGCCCCGTTTGCCTGATGTAAAATTTTGGACAATCCCCGCATTTAATTACATATACTTCTGATTGGGAAAATTCATCGCTCTTACTCTGCAAGGAGTGAATTAAATTCCTAAATAAACTATTATTAGTAGAATAGGCTACTCTGAAATTATGGGCTCTGCGTAAACGCCCCAATTTGTAACTTATATTGCCTATGTAAGGCATAGATATCGTTGCCACCTGTTTGTCATCTAACGCAACCCCTAGGGTGGAAGACGTAATACTATTTTTATTTATTTTCTTGTTATACATCTGTCTTAGCAACTGAGGCCTATAGCCATTATTTATAGCAATATTCCAAAGTGTGACCAGTTTCTGAAGAAGGTGTAGTTATCTACGCCGAAACCTGGGTTAACACTTAACACTAGGTGCTTTTTTCGCAATCGAGGCGGGTTTTTAGTTTTTTAATATATTCACTGTATTGCTCCGAGAAACGGACAGTTATACCGTTGGAAGGTGACGTCCCCGTCGGGGAAGACATCACGCATGAAGGGATGCAGGTGGTTCGCAGCTGTCTGCGTGTCTTCGCTTACTGCAACAGGTCCCACGCAAGGGCAGGAGAATGTCTCCCATCAGCCTGCGTCCGAGGCGCGCTGCACGTCTCGAGCCACCGTTCACATCGATGACTGCGTTGATGGAGATGACCATCAACATAGTGCAGTAAAAATGTGATTCACTCGAAGAGCCGACCCGTTTCCATTGATCGGCGATCGAATTCCGATAGTCCCGTGTCCACTGCAGTCGTAATCGACGATGCCGTTGGATCAATATGTGAACACGTAGGAGTGGTCTACTGCGGAGTTCCTTGTGCAACAATGTGCGATGAATGATGTGGCCCTAAAACCTTGTCCGTTCACTAGGATTGTGCTCTTTCAGCAGAGATGCTACAGATCACCATGTATCCTACTTTGCAGAGCAGACAAACCTCCGAAAACCACGTTCTGTGAAGAGTCGTGCGTGTCCAACCATTTAGCGCGTAATCGTAGTTTCACTGTCCTTCCACCTGTTTCCGAAGATGCTCACGACAGTGGCACGTAAACATTCGATCGTCTTCACCGTTTTTGAGAAACTCGTTCACGAGCTCTGCGTAACAATAACCTGGCCTTTGTCAAAGTCGCTTACTTCAATGGATTTGTCAATTTACAGCCCATATCTTGGCTAGGGTGACCCCCCGTCCCTGTCTGCTCCGCTTACACAGTTTTGTTACCGAATCACCTGCCCACAACGCTAGCAGATGGCATTCAGCGTCGCGTTGGGCAGTGGGCATAATGTTTTGGCTTATCAGTGTGTATGGTTCGGTTCTGTTGAGGTATAATTTGACTCATCAAACTGAAGGTTCACCTTTTTAGTGGAATCCATGGAACACAAAGAATCAATTAATTACCTGTTAATAATTTCTAATTGCCCAATGGCCAGATTGAGGCGACTCCCAGTATTGTTCAGCATGATGCTGTTGGTGGTCCAGGTGTTTTTGTGTATGGAGTCATAATGTTGCACGTGCGTGCTGATCTCAAAATTTAAGAACACGATACGCTCACCAGTGAGCATTATTGTGACAATGTACTCCTTCCCCATGTGCGCCTTTGCAGCGATGCATTCGGCCCTGACTTGATTTTTGCTGATGGGAGAATGCAACCGCAACGAAGAGCGAAGATGGAGGTGATCACACATCCTATTAAGACCCGTATCGCTGTCTTTTGTAATATCCAGGGGACCTTCATGAATCACGATGACTTCAGTGTAATTAATATCTCTGAATCACTGTGTTAGTTCTGTTCGTCTCACTGCGTATTTATTTCAGTTACTGACTTTACTGTATTTTAGCAGTTCTTCTTATGTATGTCCAGATTTCATTGAGCTATGTTACTTGGCAGTGAAATCAGGCGAAAATTGCTTTGGTCCTTAAGTTTTGCACTCCAAAGTATTTGGAGTCTTAGCTGTCTCATCCTTTATGGTTGAGAGCTAAAATACACTGAAGCGCCAAAGAAACTGGTACAGGCATGCTATTACAATACAGAGAGACGTAAACAGGCAGAATACGGCACTGCGGTCGGTAGTACCTCTATTAGACAACAAATGTCTGGCTCAGTTGTCAGATCGGCTACTGCTGCTACGATGGCAGGTTATCAAGAATTAAGTAAGACTGAATGTGGTATTATAGTCGGCGCACGAGCGATGGGACACAGCATCTCCGACGTAGCAATGAAGTGGGTATTTTCCCGTACGACCATTTCGCGAGTGTACCGTGAATATCTGGAATCTGGTGGAGGCTCTGTAATGGTATTGGGCGCGTGCGGTTGGAGTGACGTGGGACCGCTGATACGGCTATAAACGACCCTGACAGGTGATACGTACGTAAGCTTCCTGTCTGCTTCCATTCATGTCCTTGTGCATTCCGACGGACTTGGGCAATTTCAGCAAGACAATGCGACGTCACATACTTCCAGAATAGCTACAGGGTGGCTCCAGGATCACTCTTCTGAGGTTAAATACTTCCGCTGGCCAACAAACTTCCCAGACACGAACATTATTGAGCATATCTGGGATGCCATGCAACGTGCTGTTTAGAAGAGATCTCAGCCCCATCGTACTCTTATAGATTTATGGACAGCCCTGCAGGATTCATGGCGTCAATTCCCTTCAGCACTACTTCAGTCATTAGTCGAGCTCACGCCACGTCATGTTGCGGCACTTCTGCGTGCTCAAGGGCGCCGTACATATATTAGGCAGCTGTACCAGTTTCTTTGACCCTTCAGTGTATATTCTGACGTCACATAAGCATCCATGTAACCTAGCGATGACGATCGACAGCAGAATAATTACTTTCCGAAGGATCCTCCTCCTTGAACCTGATCGCTAAGGTTCCTTCAGTGGGCGAGAGCTTTGTTGGTGGTGGGTACTTTTTTGTGGCATTGTGACTCAGACAACTGATACAGTAAAAGGCATAAATTTTACATTGGCCCAACATTAACTTGGTGACGTCCAGGCTAAAGATTTTATTTTTAAACATCTTACACAAACATTATATTACAAATTATATATGAAATTTTAAATAAAATACATTGTTATGCAGAATTGAGAATGCCTTCAGTGCGTTAACAATCTATATCGACAGTATTATTACTAACCGTCTCGCAAGTGCGAGAAGATTAATTTACAGAAAGACAAAGGAAAAAAACAAAGATTCACACATTTTATTTAATCTGGTTTCTTGCACGGTTACACAAACAGTAATAACCTATAACTACTATCACACGGACACTCCTGTTGCCTTTGACACTGATATGACAGTTTGATTGCACCTCACACAAATATTAAATACGTGATCAATTATTACGCTGTGCGGAGAGAAACGCACAGCGCGGACGCCGCATGCTGTGCTGAAGTACCGCCCGCCAGCGCTTGGGGCACAACCTCGTCCACCGTGTGTTGCTCAGGCTACGAACCCCTGCAGTAAAACACACTCCAGGCGCTGTTACAGAGAAATTACAACACCACAGTGGCAGAACAGTAAGGGTGCTGAGGGAAATTCCAGCTGGGCTCTGGGCTAGCTCCGGTTTGACATCGTCCCGCTCTCGCTTGCTACCTCATTCCGGATGGGGCCGTGGACATTGGGGCAGCAACGTTACTGAGATTCTTAAGCAGAAAAAGCTGCGGTCTAGAGAGCAACCGTCCTTTGTCAGTGCGCTAGAGGAAACATAAGGACTGTGAAGACGGCCACGTGTTTACATTGAATCAGTGAACGCCTCGAAAAGGCATTCCGGCAGTAACTGCTAAGGAATGTGTGACGACTACGACAGGTGAGCATTAATCCGATCTCGTACGTTACCATCCAACTATAAACTTGCCATCTTCAGAGAAGAAATAGTTTGGACCGATGGTGACGAACAGTTACCAGTCATGATACATGCACGAGCACCTCACGCTTTTCGACGACAGAAGACATCAAACGAACTGAATAACAAAATAAATCCAGCCACCTTGAATCAATTTCGCAGAATGAAATAAACAATCTTTCTTCCTTCAATGATGTTAACCGACTCTGTGGATAGCTCCTAGTAGAAGGAAAGTCGTCGCTGGTCGTGATATGGGCTGCTGATTCCAGTCTAAGGAAACGCAAGAATCAGTGTGACAATCTCCATTCAAGCCCCTCGCCTTACCAATCAGAATATTTAGACGAATCTGGACGACCACAAAACAAGTAACGTCGTGGTGGGAGCGCTCAAAAAGTCTTATAGCAACTGCCTCGTCATCGTTTCACTGTGATCTAAAACGAACAACGGTATCCTTAAAAGCTTAAACTCCTCTTTGTTTTCCGATAAAAGTCGTGGGTCAGTTACCAGACTGTTGTAATGTGAACAGTTGATATAGGTGATTAAGCTCGAGCAGAACCTCACTGTGTGAATTAATTGTGTCAGAGCGTGACACAGAACGAGCCAAAAATTACTGCAGGACCAGCAAACTTGCCCTCTCTTGTTGAAGATCACGAGAGGCGAATTGATGATGCCATAGGTGTTTGAAGGACGCTGAAAAGAAAATGATAAAGTTAGTAAAGAAGCAGCAGTAGCAGAGAGAGTGCCGTGTAATGATAATACAACAAAGTTCGAAAGAAGGGTGAACAGATGAGCAGACATCAACTTTCATAAATAGTAGGGCAAGTAGGCAAGTTGTTAATAACAGTGTGCCAGTCGGCACATAATCACCAGCGTCATCCCAGAAGTTGTAAACATGACGTTCATGGCGTTGGTGCGAAAAACGGCTCTTCGCGCGATGCCAAGAGGAAATTCTTTTTTTGGTTTACGACAGATTCCGTAGTGTCTCACCGTTGTGTAGTTTCGTGTTCCCTTCGCTGAAGATGAAAACATGAAGCTATTTACAAATAGACGCTTCACAAAATCTTCTAAACGAGCTCACAGTGTGAGAGAGAGTAAAAGATGCAATAGG
The DNA here is from genome assembly GCF_021461395.2 of Schistocerca americana. Lineage (NCBI taxonomy): Eukaryota > Metazoa > Arthropoda > Insecta > Orthoptera > Acrididae > Schistocerca > Schistocerca americana. The sequence continues at coordinate 599,588,430 of NC_060125.1, read as the reverse complement.
TTTGCTTTGGAGTCTTGAGAGGTGAAATTTTGACAAAAGCAAGGCGTGGCGATTAGAAATAATGAAATGAAGAAGAGCCTTTTTGCGTAACTGGTGAGAACAGTGGCGCAAAGTTCTGCCAACAGGTGGTAATGAGTCGTTGCGTGCCAAGTTCCACGTATGTTAGGAACTCTACGTTTGAAATACATCATTTCTATGCCGTGATTCCAACAGCATTCAACGTCCTTGGAGGGACAAGTATTTCCTATATAGCATTCTCATGTTTTACTTGGTATCCTTGTCTTTAGCACTTATGGTTTACTGTGTTTTCGAGGGCTCTGAAGTCGCCGTACAGCAGACTTCCTGTTCACCATTAACGCAGTCATTATGGTAAGGCAGTAGCATACACAGCTCAAGAAAGAGACGCACGTATACGTGATGATCGGGAAAAAGCAAAGTAATTCCTATGAACTTGCGTTTTTAAGAGAAACGTCTGAGACAAGTTGAAACCCATACTCCGTTTTGGACATCTGTATATTAAGGGCTGTGTTCTTACAGTTGAGCCATCTAAGCATATTTCGTGGAAGAGTTTCAACTTGTAACTTTATACTTCGTCAGATCCTTCTTTCCATAATTTCAACAGTGTTTTCCCATATGAATGACGGATAGAAAAACGGGCTGTAAAATATTTAGCATATTTTCAACATCTTTCTCATAAATAGTAGGCTTTAACAATACTAAGTAACTAAACAATCTGGCAAAATATATTTGCATTCATGAAGACTGAGAAGAGCAAGATTTTTTTCCTTCCGGCCGATTGTTGTTCCTCATTCTGCAACCTATACTATACTAGATTAATGGAATAGATAGAAAAGGTTATGAGAGTACCTGTGCTGTTCGTCAGGGACTTGTTTAATGATTGCAAGAATGTCACATGCACGTTGGATAGATCCAGGGAGTGATGCTATGAGAAAGTCCCTATGCATCATGGAAAGGCTCACCTTCGAAATTCTGTGAACGTATGTTGCAAGACGAGATAAGAAATATAGTCCTTCGTCATACATATATCTCGCATAGTGAGCTCAGTAGCTCGGTACGGGCTTTTGTTGAAGTTTCGAGTACATGCCTTCACTGAAGAGTCAAGCAGTATATTGCTCCCTCCTACGTATATCTCGCGAAGAGACCATGAGGATAAAATCAGAGAGATTAGAGCCCACACAGAAGCATACCAGCAATCCTTCTTTCCACGAACAATACGAGACTGGAATAGAAGGGAGAACCGATAGAGGTACTCAAGGTATCCTCCGTCACACACAGTCAGGTGGCTTGCGGAGTATGGATGTAGATGTAGATGATGATAAATCAGACACATAGAGATTGTAGATAATCCGCATCCGGAATAGGGGAGGAAATAACTAACGCCTTTTTCCTAATAGTCACAAGCGTTAATAATGATTCAACGAATTATCTGATGTCGGATGGCCAGATTTCCTGCAATACATATACTAATGGATCGAAAAGAGGTGAGGGAAGTGGTTGAGATTATTACAACTCAGCTTGGCAGACAGCGAAAAAATTTTCGGAACCATAATTAAGCAGTGTATATACTGCAGTTATATTTGGTTCTCAAAATGGAGCAAAACACTAATTGTTACCAACTTTAGGAGCGCTTTCAAGCAATTAAAGCATCGTAAGTGGGAATCTCATTTCAACAGCTGCGTTATGATGTGTGGAATTAATAATGAGAGAAACAGTTGGCATAAGACGGTTAAATGGACGCTCAGGAATTTGGCCCAATGACTTAGTAGTGGACCTTGAAAGGCAGGAAAACGCTACTATACAACTTTCTTATGCCTACTTTATCACAAATTTCAAGAAAAGAGGTATATCAGCAATGGGAACCGTAGTGGCAAAGACTTCAGCGGGAGGAAAGGGTTTTGCAGCGCGTAACATCATCAAAACGACGGTGCAGCCAAAGAATCTTCCGATGAAACCTGTTACACAACTTATTCGCATATTGTAGGAGTGAGGCATGTTTCCGTGTGCACCTTCACGGGATTGCGGTGATAAACTCTCACAGATGCAATGATCATGCGGACGACGACAGAGTTCGGATCCACGTTATGTTGAGATGTACTAAATAAGCTCTGTACCAAAATATAGCGAGGAAACCTCGCAAAAAATCAGATTCTCTTGCCAAAAAACATTAAAACGTTAATGAGAGGGAAAATAATGAAATTAGCAGCGTAATATCGTATTACGTGTAAGAAGCGGACGTACATCTCTGACGTTTCAAATACTGACGTTTGTGAATTTATGCGTGTATAAAATAATTGTGTACTCGAATTTAACTGTCTTAAGTAAAAGGCTGTGTTGTTTCCAGCAAAGAGTCACTAAAATTAAGGAAAACTGCATAGATACACTTGTACTCTTTATCTGTTCAGTGAGATGCGGAGCGCAGACGGAGGTGTAACAGTGCAGGCCGCCCCGATGTGGCCACTATGGCTTATTTTGAAGCTGTCATAACGAAGTATCTCAGACAACTGCGTAAGTCTGATAGCAAGTCGAGAGCGTAACACCCGAAATGTTTTAGAATGGGGAGCAGGAGAAGGGTTGGAAGGAAGCAGTAGGCACGTGGAAGAGGAAAGGTAATGGGCTTTCTGCGTGGAGTGTGACAACGAATCCTCTGGCCCGGACGCGAGGAATTTGTGGCTTACAGGACCACAGCTCGGGCGCGAGCACACGTCTGCGGTAAGTTGAGGCTGGCGTCCCGATCCGATGGCGCCGGTGGGCTGGCGATGGCGCGCCGTCAGCTGCGCAGTCGTCCCAGTCCCAGTGGCAGAGGCGTGGGCGGCGGGGGCGGCGGTGGCGCTCAGTTCCACCAGCGTCACTGCAGGCGCGGCCAGTACTGCGCCGCCACGTCCGCCTGCTGGCCCGGCCCGGGGACCGCGATGGGCACCGACACCCCGGGCGAGATGAGGCCTGCAGACACACACCGCAGAAGCTGCTCGTCACAGGAGAACGACAAAGCACGGCTGTTATCAGATAACGGGAGGGCTGCAAGTGGCAGTACAGGGTGACTCAAAAAGAAAGAAGAGGTTTAAGTACACTACTGGCCATTAAAACTGCTACACCAAGAAGAAATGCAGATGATAAACGGGTATTCATTGGACAAATATATTATACTATAACTGACATGTCTATACATTTTCACGCAATTTGGGTGCATAGATCCTGAGAAATCAGTACCCAGAACAACCACATCTGGCCGTAATAACGGCCTCGATACGCCAGGGCATTGACAAATTGGTTCAAATGGCTCTGAGCACTATGGGACTTAACATCTGTGGTCATCAGTCCCCTAGAACTTAGAACTACTTAAACCTAACTAACCTAACAACATCACACACATCCAGGCCCGAGACAGGATTCGAACCTGCGACCGTAGCAGTCGCGCGGCTCCGGACTGAGCGCCTAGAACCGCGAGACCACCGCGGGCATTGACACAAACAGAGCTTGCATGGCGTATACAGGTACAGCTGCCCATGCAGCTTCAACACGGTACCACAGTTCACCAAGAGTAGTGACTGGCGTATTGAGACGAGCCAGTTGCTCGGCCAACGTTGACCAGACGTTTTCAATTGGTGAGAGATCTGGAGAATGTGCTGGCCAGGGCAGCAGTCGAACATTTTCTGTATCCAGAAAGGCCCGTACAGGATCTACAACATGCGGTCGTGCATTATCCTGCTGAAATGTAGGGTTTCGCAGGGATCGAATGAAGGGTAGAGCCACGGGTCGTAACACGTCTGAAATGTAACTTCCACTGTTCAAAGTGCCGTCAATGCGAACAAGAGGTGACCGAGACGTGTAACCAATGGCACCCCATACCGTCATGCCGGGTTATACGCCAGTATGGCGATGACGAATACACGCTTCCAATGTGCGTTCACCCCGATGTCGCCAAACATGGATGCGACCATCATCATGCTGTAAACAGGACCTGGATTCATCCGAAAAAATGACGTTTTGCCATTCATGCACCCAGGTTCGTCGTTGAGTACACCATCGCAGGCGCTCCTGTCTGTGATGCAGCGTCAAGGGTAACCGCAGCCGTGGTCTCCGAGATGATAGTCCATGCTGCTGCAAACGTCGTCGAACTGTTCGTGTAGATGGTTGTTGTCTTGCAAAGTCCCCATCTATTAACTGAGAGATCGAGACGTGGCTGCACGATCCGTTACAGCCATGTGGATAAGATGCCTGTCACCTCGACTGCTCGTGATACGAGGCCGCTGGGATCCAGAACCCACCGATTCCATATTCTGCTAACAGTAATTGGATTTCGACCAACGCGAGCAGCAATGTCGCGATATGATAAACCGCAATCGCGATAGGTTACAATCCGACCTTTATCAAAGTCGGAAACGTGATGGTACGCATTTCTCCTCCTTACACGAGACACCACAACAACGTTTCACCAGGCAACGCCGGTCAACTGCTGTTTGTGTATGAGAAATCGGTTGGAAACTTTCCTCATGTCAGCACGTTGTAGGAGTCGCCACCGGGGCCAACCTTTTGTGAATGCTCTGAAAAGCTATCACGGCATCTTCTTCCTGTCGGTTAAATTTCGCGTCTGTAGCACGTCATCTTCGTGGTGTAGCAATTTTAATGGTCAGTAGTGTAGTTTATTACAGCCAAAACTATGTAAGACGGAAACACATTGCACATGTCACTGCATACAGGAAAGTTCAAAGTTTCGTGTTCGCATAGACACTATACCGTACTCTCAATATGAGCACCATGGCGCTGAAGTAGTGTCTATGTGCTAATAGTTTGAATGGAATGGGCATAGAAAGATGGGTCGACAGAGAAATGTGACAGAACGGCAGACTGGAGCTGTCGTGTTTGGGAGTGCCCATGATCACTCCTTGGATAAGGTTGTCTGATGTCTTGGTGTAACATATGAAGTGTCTACATGTCTACAAGGAATGGTTTACCACTACAGCTATGTAACATGGCCCAAGAGTAGTGATCATAAAGAGACTCTAGCCGAACGTATTGGAATTTAATGTCACGCCTTGCCTGTGGTAATCGACTTCAAACCCGATTGTAACTACTGCTCTCAGTGATTCAAGATCATCTTGAAGCAGTTTTCCAGGGAATGTTGCGAGTCTGGTATTGTTCACAGCGCAACATAAAATTACGCTTCTTCCATTAGGCGAGGAACACAGGAATTAGACAGAAGCTCGCTGGAGGCGTGTAGTGTAGTCCTACGAGTCCCGATGTTACCTATCTGCCAATACAAGGCGTTTAAAGCGAATATTGTGGAGATTGTACTTCAGGCTGATGAAACTTATGTGATGTTTTTGGAGTGTTTTCCTTACCAGGACTTGAGCCCGGTTATTTACGCCAACGTGAATATAAAACAGGTTTTTTATTTTAACTTTATTGGCTACTAGAGTTACCCTCTCTGCTACATCAGCATAATGAGTATGCTGTGGACACTCTTATCTTCCAAGATGACAACAGGGACGGTCGCAGGTTCGAATCCTGCCTCGGGCATGGATGTGTGTGATGTCCTTAGGTTAGTTAGGTTTAAGTAGTTCTAAGCTCTAGGGGACTGATGACCTCAGATGTTAAGTCCCATGGTGCTCAGAGCCATTTGAACCATTTGAGCCACTATTTGGAACAGCGGGTGAAAAGTAGCAGTCAACACCCCCCTCATTTCGTAGCTCTGCCGTATCTAATCATCAATGAGTGCATTCAGCTGGATTGACGTGCCCAAAGGAGCTTTTACACACTTTTCTTCACCATTATCAAGGGAAGATGCAATGTTAAACAGTATAAGCATGCTGTCTCGCGGAAATGACTAGTTTTTGTCTTGTTTAGCGTTAAATGGAAATATAACGTGGGCGATAAACGGGACAGACAATGAGAATACAGAAGCTTTCATATGTGTCGTTACATAAGAATACTGGAGATTAAATTGATAGATAAGGTACTGATGAAGTTTGTAGGATATATCTTGAGACACTAAATTGGTAATGGAATGAAATAAGTGGGGGTGGGTAAAGAGCGTAGACGAAGATCAAAGCTTGACTACAGTAAACAGTTTCAAGGAATACAGGTTCGGTAGTTACGTATTGCTTTAGTGACTTGCACGGGATAGACTACCGTGAGACCTGCATAAGAGAGAGAAACACTGAAACGGTAGTCTGTTTCATTCCACACACAAATCAACAGGTTCGCCTTTATTGAATCGACAGCTTCGACAATTAGATTTCTCAGCTCGTTAAGTTGTAGCTGGCATAGATGGGGCAAAGGCTGTCTTTTATGTACCTCAACAGACAAAAATCGCAAGGTGTGAGGTCCAGTGATCTGGGAACTTATTGTCCACCTCTTCCAGTCCAACGTTGTCAGGTGGTGATGTACGATAACGCCGCACCTCAAGGCGAAAGTGAAGCGGGGCGCCATCATGCACAAAAATGAAGTAATTGGAATCTTCGTGAAGTTGAGGAAGCAATCAGTTTTGTAGCATGCCCAGGTACAGGGTGTTTCAAAAATGACCAGTATATTTGAAACGGCAATAAAAACTAAACGAGCAGCGATAGAAATACACCGTTTGTTGCAATATGCTCGGGACAACAGTACATTTTCAGGCAGACAAACTTTCGAAATTACAGTAGTTACAATTTTCAACAACAGATGGCACTGCGGTCTGGGAAACTCTATAGTACGATATTTTCCACATATCCACCATGCGTAGCAATAATATGGCGTAGTCTCTGAATGAAATTACCCGAAACCTTTGACAACGTGTCTGGCGGAATGGCTTCACATGCAGATGAGATCTACTGCTTCAGCTGTTCAATTGTTTCTGGATTCTGGCGGTACACCTGGTCTTTCAATTGTCCCCACAGAAAGAAGTCACAGGGGTTCATGTCTGGCGAATAGGGAGGCCAATCCACGCCGCCTCCTGTATGTTTCGGATAGCCCAAAGCAATCACACGATCATCGAAATATTCATTCAGGAAATTAAAGACGTCGGGCGTGCGATGTGGCCGGGCACCATCTTGCATAAACCACGAGGTGTTCGCAGTGTCGTCTAAGGCAATTTGTAACGCCACAAATTCACGAAGAATGTCCAGATGCAGTAATCGTTTCGGATCTGAAAAATGGGCCAATGATTCCTTTGGAAGAAATGGCGGCCCAGACCAGTACTTTTTGAGGATGCAGGGACGATGGGACCGCAACATGGGGCTTTTCGGTTCCCCATATGCGCCAGTTCTGTTTATTGACGAAGCCGTCCAGGTAAAAATAAGCTTCGTCAGTAAACCAAATGCTGCCCACATGCATATCGCCGTCATCAATCCTGTGCACTATATCGTTTCGAATGTCTCTCGTGCAGGAATGGTAGCGGCGCTGAGGGGTTGCCGCGTTTGAATTTTGTATGGTTAGAGGTGTAAACTCTGGCGCATGAGACGATACGTGGACGTTGGCGTCATTTGGACCGCAGCTGCAACACGGCGAACGGAAACCCGAGGCCGCTGTTGGATCACCTGCTGCACTAGCTGCGCGTTGCCCTCTGTGGTTGCCGTACGCGGTCGCCCTACCTTTCCAGCACGTTCATCCGTCACGTTCCCAGTCCGTTGAAATTTTTCAAACAGATCCTTTATTGTATCGCTTTTCGGTCCTTTGGTTACATTAAACCTCCGTTGAAAACTTCGTCTTGTTGCAACAACACTGTGTTCTAGGCGGTGGAATTCCAACACCAGAAAAATCCTCTGTTCTAAGGAATAAACCATGTTGTCCACAGCACACTTGCACGTTGTGAACAGCACACGCTTACAGCAGAAAGACGACGTACAGAATGGCGCACCCACAGACTGCGTTGTCTTCTATATCATTCACATCACATGCAGCACCATCTGTTGTTGAAAATTGTAACTACTGTAATTTCGAAAGTTTGTCCGCCTGAAAATGTACTGTTGTCCCAAGCATATTGCAACAAACGGTGTATTTCTATCGCTGCTCGTTTAGTTTTTATTGCCGTTTCAAATATACCGGTCATTTTTGAAACACCCTGTATGAGATTCCTGTCACAGTTTGCTGCGCAGAAAAGAAAGATCCATAAACTTTTTGAACAGAAACGGCACAAAAAGCAACCAGTTTCGGTTAGTCTCTTCCACGATCCACGACGCCATGATTTTGTGAGTCCTAACTTCTTACATTATGTTGGTTAATTTTACCCGATAGATGAAACGTTGATTCATCCAAAAAGATGACTCTGAGCCGTGCTGGCCCCGCCTTATACGTTGGTTTAAACCTTGACTGTTACTCTGCGTTTGGTTTCCCACGGTTTATTGCGGTTATGCCGTGGTTCTTCCTCTTTCTATGTGTGTCTGCATCGGTGTGTATCGATATTCGCACCTTGTACTATCTTTGGTCTGTTGCTTATAGTTTCCGGCGGCAGTCGGTCGGTTGGAGTGGAGCAGCCAGGAAATCTCGGCGCGGCGCAGTGGGCCGGGCACACTGGCGGCCCTACGCGGTGTCGGAGTGTGTGGGAGCTGTTCAGATTGCTACGAGCTTTGTGGCTCACCTACCCAGGGTATCAAAGTTGAGTGGTGATTCAGTTACCGAATCCAGTCTGTTCACATTGTGCCGTTGGTTTTCGTGGTTGGCTGTTGGGAGTATTCCCGTGAGCAACAGCAAGTGTTCGAGTTGGCGAAGGTTTGGCCACCATCCCGTGGAGTTTAACTGTATTTTGGTTATTTGAAGTCCGAGTGCTCCAGCGGAATTTTCTGCCTTGCGGCCGTTAGCGTTCCGGTTACCTGCCCTGGCCGCCGACGTAAAATTCAGGCAGTGTCCTTTCCTCATCGTGTTGTCGCTGTCCAACACGTGTGTGTAGTTTTGAAAGATTATGCATAGTTGGTTGTGGCCGGCTACGGCTTTTACGTTTTGGCTTTGGAGTTCCTTGTGCACTGGTCGGGTGGAAAGCAAGTCGTCTTGTCGGTGGGTCCGTTGACTGTCTCTTGGTTGGATTGGCGGCGGATCGGATATAGTTGGGCCGACTACCTGTCTCCCCTATGAGCACGTTAATATTTCAAGTGCAGACCGACCTCCGGAAACTTCTGAGCGTAGGTGGCTGTACTGCCTTTTCTTATTGGTGTTTGAGTGTGTATTTTAATGGCTCATAGCCGATGGTTTGAGTTTGTATTCTTCTAGTTGGGTTTTAAATAATGGGCCTTCAGCCGTTTTAAAATTGAAAGTTCCTTACTTGTCAAGTCTTGCATTGTTTGGGCCTTCAGCCTCATTTAAAATATTTTTTTGGATAAGGTTTTGGGCCTTCTGCCTTTTGAAAATTAATTGTAGTTGTGTTTTTCAATCATGGGCCTTCAGTCGTTTTAAAAATTAAAGACGTTGTGCCCTTAAGCTATAAGATTTTGTGACATATTCAGTCGATAGTTAAGCTCGGAAATTTGCCCTGTAATGTTTAGGCAACTAAATAAAGTTATATGTGTTCGAATGTAACTGACAGCCGCTGATTTTTGGCCCCTTTCCACAATTCCAACTACCTGCTCTGTCCTGCGGATTTTATCAGGCGTTTCAGAGTCGACCGGAAAAGATGTCGTCTGCCAGATCCTATAGAAATGAAATGCAAAAACGATAGCGTTCAGGAAGCCACCCAATAACTCTGTCAATCTGGGCTAAGCCAAGTAACTGCTCGCATGAGGGACAGACGTGGACCATCGCGTTATTCACTGGCTCAACTTGCGTAGCTCTTTCTCTCGAATAAATCAGCCAATTTGTCTGAAATTGTAAACATTTGTTTGTCTGTACATGTACATCACATCTGCCAATTTCCGTTCCATTTGGATAATTCCTTCGCGGCGCGTCGTTTTCTGTGTCTTAGAGTATAGTTTGCACTAATCTGTTTCCGCACCGTATATTTGAGGGACTGTATTCTTTATGTTAAGCTTTCTGTGAGCTCTTGGGCTAAAATGTGCAGTTTACACATCTTGAATACAATATAACAAACTAAACTCCATCCGAACAGGCCATGAAGGCCAAACGGTACCGACCGACCGCCGTATCATCCTCAGCGCACAGGTGTCACTGGATTAGAATACGGAGAGCATGTGGTCAGCACACCGCTCCACCGGTCGTATGTCAGTTTATGAGACCGGAGACGTTACTTCTCATTCGAGTAGCTTCCCAGTTTGCCTCACAAGGGCTGAGTGCACCCCACTTGTCGACAGCGCTCGCAGACCGGATGGTCACCCATCCAAGTGTTAGCCCAGCTCAATAGCACTTAACCTCGGTGATCTGGCGGGAAGCGATGTTGCCCCTGAGGCAATATCGTTGGCATCTTAAATACAATACGAATGAAAAATCAGATCGCCCTTGTGGAAACACCTTCTGGACTCCTGGTGGTGGGGATACGTGTGCAAGATTTCGTTGCCTGTGGAAACGCTGCCTAATGCAGACAACCGCAAGCGTGATGCGCGCTACATAGGTGGGCGGGTACTGACCGGTGTAGTCGTAGCACGGCGGCGCCTTGGAGGCGGAGTGCGCTCCTACGCCCACGCCGACGGTCATGGACATGCTGGTGGCGGGCGGCGGCGGCGACTCTCCGTACTGGCCGTGGCCGTTGAGCGCGGCGGCGGCGGCGGCTGCGGCGGCGGCGCAGGCGGCGGCGGCGGCGGGCGACGCCTGGTAGCCGCCCCCGGGGGCGGGCGCCGGCGCCGGCGGCTGCGCCGGGCTGCAGGCGGGCGGCCGAGCCCCGTAGCCCAGCGACAGCGCCTCGTAGCCGTGGCCGGCGGGCGCGGGGGCGGGCGCGGGGGCGGGCCCGCGCGCCTGCAGCACGCACGCGGGGGCGGGCGCGCCACCCTGCGGGGGCGGAGGGCCCTGCGGCGGCGGCGACATGCCGAACGTCGGCATGGCCGCCATGGGGCTGCAACAGCCGCAGCTACTGTCCAAGTCCCTGCTAAACGCCACGTGCGGCTGCCCTGTGCTGAGAACCACCCCGTACTCCAGGAGAACGTGTCCGACACTCACTACCTACATATCACATTATTTTATACATACAAAAGAAGCAGCACATTTCAATTAAGTTCCTTAGAAAAAAGTAGAAATACATTCCAGCAAAGAAAAAGGTTCGTGGCATTTACCATTTTGCCGACTCTGTATTAGATTCCAGAATGAATCTTTCACTCGGCTGCTTAGTGAAAGATTCATTTTGACAGCAGTGCCTTAAGCCGTCGGCACACGGACCGTGTATGCGAACGTTGAGCGTGCCGAGTTTCTGATGTCATAGCGGGGAATAGCACGTTCGGGAGTCTTTCCGAATGTGAAGAGCAAAATCTGGCATGTCAGATATTCCGAGCGTGCGTCTGGGCGTTGACCAATCAGATGGAACAACGCCACCTACGTCACACGCACGCCGGCTCCCTTCAGTACAGAGTTGTGAGGCGCCATATTGGCATTCATTTCAAGCCTATACGTATATATGCCGTTTCTGAGCACCAGCAAGTTGAGAATCACTGGAAAACGCGTTGTTAACTGTGTGATCCGTTCCAGTAAAATAATGAGAAACATCATATTCGTGGCAAAAGAATTATTGTAACTTGTGTATTATGAGAGTAGGCTATTTGATGGCAGCGACACACTGAACATCCACCCAAAAAGCATTGTTCTTGGTACAATTTGTTATAGTTAAATTTCAATTAGTAACATATCTTTAATTAAGGTTTTCAGCATGGGGTAGGATAATGTGGTTAGAGGCAAGGGGTGTGTTGTTGGTGTAGCGTAATGAGTAGCCGGCACGGTAGCTCAGCTGAGTTAATGGATCAACAACGAACTGAAACGGGTGTCTTTCGACGTCCGCCCAGAGCAAATACAACGAACGAAAACGAACAGAATGAGATTAAAAAAAAAAAAAGTTCCGTCACTATCTTGTGTTGAGTTGTATGGTAGAGCAGTGGTTCGCGTCGTGACACTTCCAAATTTTTTCCCCTAACATTCGCGTTTTTATTAGGTTCTGATACTTTATTATTAGTTTAATATAAGTGTATACTATAATATTTGATGTTATGTAAATATAAGTTCACCTTTTTTTGAGGGGCGACTTTGTTCGATTGTATTAATCTACAGGACAGCTTGCGCTACTTGTATAAAGATATTTTGCTCCTTTTTCTTTTACGCTTCGTAATTCACATGTTGGAAAGATTCTGCTAGTGGGTAGGAACAGTGATCAAGTAAGACTGACGTTGGGGTTTTACTAAAATGTGGGAATGATGAAATAATGTTTGTCTTATGCGGAGAAGTATTCCAAATTTTTACCGCACTGTTTGTAATGGAACTTTTATAAGCCTGTGTCCTTATTGATCGGACATGGTACTTTCATTTTTGTGGACGATGGAGGAAATGTGCGTTTTAATAGAGCTAACGTGGGAATTTTACGCGCGCCCGTTGAGTAAATAGTATGATTTACGAACTAGAAACATCCCTCAACTGCCGCTGGAGTGCGTTGCGATCGCGTATACCACGTTGGGGCCCACGTACCGTATGCACAAGTCGCATCGTTCCTGAGCGTTCAGCAGCACGTTGAACTCGGCACGCTTTACGTTAACGTTCGACAGCACGGTCCGTGTGCCGACGGCTTTAGGCTGTGGCCAATAGATTCCTCCGCAAAATCGTTTCTTCCACGAGTGCTAGTGCGTCAAGGTATGCGACACACCTTGCGTGAATTTTCGAAAGTAGGAAAGAGATATCTGTGCAATTGAATCTTGATGATGGCTGCTCGTAAATCTTGTAGGATATCTTAATCAGTGAATGGATTTCCCGGGAAAGACAAGATTCTGGGTTAGAGTAACTGTCTAATATACAGTTTTAATCTCTTCAAAAGTTTTATGTATTAAGATGTTTATGTGACAAATGTTAACTTCCGTTCTTTTTCATAAAATGTCTAAGGTATTCAGACGCTGATATTCGCAACATTATTTTGGAATAAATTTAAGTTCACGTTTTGCAAGTCGCAATGCCCAATTAATCCACTGCAGAGAGCCATTTTAGATTTCTGAGATATCTTGTCACTGTGGGCGAATGACTGGTGGGGTTCCTAAGGTTTAGAAACTGTATCCGTTCATATTATAGTTGTGTATAAATTACCATCCACCTTATATTCAAAACGCAGAAGTAGTTCTCTTTGCTGATGATGCATCTACGGAGATAGATCATTAACTGAACCTGAAATAAGCAAGTAGGAACAATAGAAATAGACAATCAAACAAACGGATGAAGATTTACAATAACTATAATAAGGAATGGATGGGCTACTTAGCACGTAATTTTGGAGGGAGGTAAAAAAAAGGAAGTCATGGAAACGCATGGTATCTACGTTTTTTGTTTTTCTTCTTTATTTTGTTTCAGGCGGTGCCCATTTCACCGGATTCAGTTGTGCGCACTTTCTGACTTACACCTTTTTAGAACAGTTCGGAACGGGAACTTTACAGATGGTGATACATTAACGGTTGTTTGTTGTACTTTATCGTCAGTGCAGTTTTAAAGACGACGTTTATAACTTCAACTTGAATGCATTTTACAGCTCAAATAGACGGATTTTGTGTGCTAAACTGAGCTGACGGTTACATTGTTATTTAACATATACATAACCATTCGAAACGCAAGCTGCAGTTCTGCTCATCTTTGCTTTGTTTCAACACGATTTTTGAAGGGAAATACAAGGCATGCCGTAAAGATTGCTTAATTTACTACATTATGCATCATTTTAATGTCAGACAGTACGATGTATGTGTTTACTGAAAAACCGATGAGAGTAGAACATACGTTCAGATGATAATTTCCCTTCAGGTTCGAAGATAAGTGTTTATCGTGTCGTCGACAGCGAGATCATCAGAGATTGAGCGTAAGCTTGGATTCAGAATGTGTGAGGAGGAAATCATCAGTTTCGTCTAAAATCATCCATTCTGGCGTCTGCATTTAGAGATGTAGGGAAACTGTGAAAACGTAAAAGTATATCACCAGAAAGAGATTTGAGGCGCTATCCTTTCGAATGAGAATCTGGTGTCTTGCCACGATGCCACTAGGGTCGGTGCTTCAGAATCATCAGTACTGTCAGTTCTTGACGTACGCCGTTCACTCCTTAAACGACCTGTACAAATATGTAATAAATGAAGAAAGCAAAAATTTAGTATCATACCTGACTATGAAGACTGGGGATAGACGGAACACTTGGATGGAAGTGACTGATTGAACTCGGGGAGGTAAAAAGAGCAGAAGTCTAAGATACTATGAACCTACCGGTTGAAACATTGTACCAATTTAGGGGAACAACTATTCGAAATACAGTATACCCTAGGAGAACAGAAGTAAAACGTGAAAAATGGGGGAAAATAGAAAAACAGAAAGAAGTATATTCTGAAATGTATTGCCACAGAAAAATGTTAGAAACTGAGTGAATGGATAAGGAGGGAAATAAGGGAATAACACTTAGGGTAAGGGAAGACACAAATCTGTGAAAATGTAGGAGACAGGATGCGACCTTGTGACACGGGACGGGAAGTAAGGACGGAGTTTCGAACGTCCTGTGGGCAGTGATGTCACCAACGACGAAGCGGAAACTCTGACTGTACAGAGGCTGTAAAGGAACTGCGAACGGCCTTACTGAGGTGGCGGGGGCGGGGGGCATAAAGTAACGTTGCTTGCAAAACTCAGGAAACGCAAATGAGGACTGCTGGACGGAGATATGAACCTGTCTGTTTTAGAATAGGAGTCTGGTACCTTAATCACTGAGCTACAACGCTTAGTGTGTTCGAAGATATCGAGAAGCACCTGAGATCGGGAAATTAGTAGAAGACATACTGGATCTATATAAATTGCACTCACGCACACTGAGCAGACATAGAACGTGATGAGCAAGGCAACAGTCCGAAAATGAAACCTTTTCTGGAAAAGAAACAGTTCCTTGATACAGCAACAAAACTGGAAAACAATATTTCAACTTCTTTTGCGTCATTTGTCCGGAAAAAGCATAACAGCTCACTGTTACTCTCGTCATTACCTCGTTTGTAACCAAGTAAATAATGAGATAACAATAATCAGCTTTAAGGTACAGGGGAGAGATTAGAGTACACCATTTACGTATCACTTAATGTCTCTTCTGAACGTAATTCCACTACTTAACAACGGTTAGAGTTGGCCATTGGTACCTCAGTAGGTACTTGGCAACAAACGTAATCATCATAGGCCTGGCAGTACTTTAGTATCACTTTTTTATTCATTTCTTGCGGAAAGCAGAGCGCAGTGATTTAAATATTTGTTACTCTAGCATGGGAGTCTGGAGCGGATTTCTATTTGAAGTTCTCTACTGAGAATGCGTTATACGTCCCAGAAGGCACAGCTCTCTTATTGAATGTGTTTTTATCCACAATATTTCAAAGACTGGATTAGCTGTGAGCGGTAGTGTGAGATATTATCTTGGTCTGGACCTGTAAATATCTCAGAAAATACCACAACATTGCTAAAAACAGTAACATCTTCCTTGATTGACGTGTGCGGCCGGACAAGCACAAGATGATCAGTCGGGAGCTGGTGGAAGAGAAAGACCCGGAAGTGCATCATTAACCACTCATGCCTTCATAACTTGAGAGATAGACCCGGGACTGATTTTCGTTTTACCTACAATCGCCTCAATTGTGAAACGCCGAACATTAACAGGTCGCTGGTTCGAGACGACTTGGCGCTTGGAGGGGTCCGAGTTCTGATGAGCGAGATGCTGATTCTCCAATACGACCACGGTCCTCCGACATACCGTCACGGAAAATTCGTGAGTGTATACAGCAGCACGGCTCACTAGGTGGCGGTTAGTTTTTATATAGGAAGCGTACCGCTAAACCCGATTCAAGTCATAGCACCATTTGTTGTGGTATTCAGTCGACTACTGGAGTTTCTAAATTAATCGTTGGGTTGTATTGAATTAGTGATTTCATGTGCAGCTAGGATACTGTAGCCATACCTCCACTTGCCTGTCTTTTTAGTTGTCATCAGCAATTAACTTTGTTTTTTGTAGAATGTTGAGGCAAATACTTTGCAATTGGTGAATATTATACATTGAAGCGCCAAGTAAACTTATATAGGCATGCTTATTCAAATACAGAGATATGTAAACAGGCAGAATACAGCGCTGCGGTCGGCAACGCCTATATAAGACAACAGGAGTCTGGCGCAGTTGTTAGATCAGTTACTGCTGCTACAATGGCTGGTTATCAAGATTTAAGTGAGTTTGAACTTGGTGTTATAGTCGGCGCACGAGGTATGAGACACAGTATCTCCAAAATGGTTCAAATGGCTCTGAGCACTATGGGACTCAACTGCTGTGGTCATAAGTCCCCTAGAACTTAGAACTACTTAAACCTAACTAACCTAAGGACAGCACACAACACCCAGCCATCACGAGGCAGAGAAAATCCCTGACCCCGCCGGGAATCGAACCCGGGAACCCGGACAGTATCTCCGAGGTAGCGATGAAGTATGGATTTTCCCGTACGACCATTTCACGAGTGTACCGTGAAGGTCAGGAATCTTGTAAAACATCGAATCTTCGGAATTGCTGTGGCCGAAAAAGATTGTGCAAGAACGGGACCAACGACGACTGAAGAGAATCGTTCAACGTGACAGAAGTGCAACCCTTCCGCAAATTGCTGCAGATTTCAATGCTGCGCCATCAACAAGTGTCGGCGTGCGAACCATTCAACGAAACATCATCGATATGGGCTTTCGGAACTGAAGGCCCACTCGTGTACCCTTGATGGCTGCACGACACGAAGCTTTACGCCTCGCCCGGGCCCGTCAACACCAACATTGGACCGTTGATGACAGGAAACGTGTTGCCTGATCGCAGGAGTCTCATTTCAAATTGTATCGAGTGGATGGACGTACAGGTATGGAGACAACTTCAGGAATCCATGGACCCTGCATGTCAGCAGGGGACTGTTCAAGCTGGTGGAGGCTTTGTAACGGTGTGTGGTGTGTGCAGTTGCAGTGATATGGGACCCCTGATACGGCTTAATACGACTCTGACAGGTAACGCATACGTAAGCGTGCTGTTTGATCACCTCCATCCATTCATGTGCATTGTGCATTCTGACGGACTTGGGCAATTCCAGCAGGACAAAACGACACCCCACGCGTCCAGAATTGCTACAGGGTGGTTCCGCTGGCCTCCAAACTGCCCAGACATGAACATTATTGAGCATATTTGGGATGTCTTTCAACGTGCTGTTCAGAAGAGATCTGCATCCCGTCGTACTCTTACGGATTTGTGGACAGCCCTGCAGGATTCATGGTGTCAGTTCCCTCCAACACCACTTCAGACATGTTGTGTACATAGTTCCGCGTAGTCAGCGCGTACACAACTTTCCCACTAGAGCGCGCCCCGCTAAGCACAACAGCGCAGGCGCAGCGCTCGTCCGTCTCCGCACTACGAGATGGCGCTGCCATAGAGACGGACCAAATTCTGCTTCCGCCGATCCGCGTATTAATATGTAATGCAGCCAATGAGTTTGCTAATGTAGAACGTTTTCTCCTCACGGATCACATTCGCGCAGTGATACATGAATGCGTGAGGTATTATAACGAGTGTACAGATCTCCGATTAGTCAGTCTGCATCAGGATGTACCAGTCTACATTTGTCTGTACCTGTCTATAGTCAAGTTTCAGTCTGCACCTAATAAGATTATCTTATTCCTGTACATAGCCATGAAGATAAATGTATAGACACTTTGTCAAGTATCAGAGATATGTGAGAATAAGATTAACATACCAAGACGAAAGGAACGTCAGATTGTCAATTGTAAATAGCATCCAGAACCAAGTTAAGTAATTTTTAGGCTTGTTATTATTTTTAATAAATGGGTATGAAAATTAATCAAGTTCTGCTTAAAGTTGGTTACCGTCAATCTGCTACTGTAAGCGTGCAAGTGGCATTTCTATCGTTTGACGTAACGGCAGAAGATAAACACGCCACGGTAAAGCAACGAGACATATTGCTGACACTCGCCTACTTCGTTAGAGCGACAAGTCAAATAATCTGATGGTGTGTGTACTGAAGGTCTTACAGCACGCGCACCACAAGTCACAAGTCAGGTCCATGCTACGTCGTGTTGCGGCACTTGTGTGCGCTCGCGGGGACCCTACACGATATTAGGCACGTGTACCAGTTTCTTTGGCTCTTCAGTGTAAACCACCGGTTTTGTTTCATTCAAATTTTTATTTGAATGAGCACACAGTTCTCTTCAATCTACTGATTTATTTTACTGTTTGAATGAATAGATATAGTTGGGTTATTGCAATTTCCCACCTTTTTATTTTATGATAGGGCATTTCAAGATAGCGATTCCATTGAATTATTTACGGTTATCTTGGAGTCTTAAGGGGAGTGTGAAGGAGTCTGGGTAGATACATTACTCTGATGGGTTTCGCAGTCTCACGCACCACGGTATATTGCATGTTCAGAGAGGAACAGAATTATACTGAGAGGCCGTAGTAACTACAGCCACTTCTCGGAACAAGTTTGACGGGCACATGGCAGTGTGTTAGCGGGGTGTGAGTGCAGCGCGCAGTACCTGTAGGAGTCGGCGGGCAGGCTGGAGGCGGGGTAGGCGGCCGCCGTGGGGAAGGCGGCGCCGGCCAGCAGGCGCGTCGTGGGCGACGCCGACGCCGACGCCGACGCCGACGCCACGGCCACCGGCTCCGCAGAGCGCCGCTGGCTGCGCAGCTTCTCCTCGCGCCGCCACTTGGCCCGCCGGTTCGAGAACCACACCTGCTCGACAACACGCACCGCGCTACAGCTCCCTACTCGCCTCTCCAGTGCCGTACTCGAGCAGTAGTAATTGTATACCTCCGTTCATAAGTCAATAATATTTGAAATCTAAAGGTACTACACATCAAGAACTAAAATCATAATTCACGTTTAGAGTGGGGAATCGGGCTGGCTCTGAGCGCCATGGGACATAACTTCTGAGGTCATCAGTCCCCTAGAACTTAGAACTACTTAAACCTAACTAACCTAAGGACATCACACACATCCGTGCCCGAGGATTCGAACCTCCGACCGGGCCGGTCGGGTGGTTCCAGACTTAGCGCCTAGAACCGCTCGGCCACTTCGGCCGGCAGAGTGGGGAATCGAAGACACTCTATTTCCAACATATCCATAACGAGTAAATACACTGACGAAAATAAAATTCGCAACACAAAAAAGTAGTGTAATGAAATTTCGGGAATGCATTTGTCTAACTAGTTCATCACTAGGTAGGGGGGTCGGGAGTCGAAATCAGCCAAAAATTTCGGCGCGAGGCCAAGAGTAATTAGAAGCCTGGTTGGATTCCACGCAACGAGTGCACATGACACGAAACTAGCAGCACCTGAAGAAGAAAGTTAGGTCGGTCGTCAAAATATAGAGCGTAAAATGGAAACAATTCGGAAGAACACCCGGAAGTGCATCATTAACCACTCACGCCTTGATAACTTGAGAGATTGACCCGGGACTGATTTTCGTTTTACCTACAATCGCCTCGATTGTGAAACGCCGAATATTGAGTACGAGGGCCAGTTCGTTCTTCGTCATTCGGTCTTGCCTGAGCACACTGAAAGTGCCTCCGACACCTATGCATTGTGTAGCGATTCGAATAAGCGAATAAAAACAATAGATTTGTGGGCTGTTGGAAACAACTCACTCTTATGGCTGTCCTTTTACGTATCGGTTGAGTTATTAATTCATTCAGTTGTTGCTGGTTTCTCTGTCTTAAGCTTATTGCAGTTAATTAAAGATGATTTTACACGAGACACGTTTCACTTTTATTTACAAAGCATCTTCTGCAGTCATTCTGTAAATATTGATACATTAATTGTTGTAGATTAAAACAGTATTTCTTTATAAAGTTGCCGTGTCATTGCTTACGGTGTTTCATGCCTCTTGGTCACATATTCACCAAACTATTAATTTTTCCTTTTTTGTTAGCGGAGGGTGACGTCGAAAGAAACTTCGTTGTGCATATATACTTGCCAGTTCTTGACCTTCTTTCACTTCCTCTTAAGCTGCATTGGCATTATTTGCACTTCACCTCACTTTTGTAATGATGAACATTCCAAATGTGAAATGCTCGTACGTCGATAACCGATGTAACTGCCAGAATGTTGACTGCAAGCATGCAAACGTGCATGCATTGTGTTGTACAGTGCCCGATGTCAGTTTGTGGGATGGAGTTACGAGACACTGCACTCGGTCGGACAATGCGGGTAGGGGTCATGCAGTTTGCAGATGACACTCGAGTCGTGGTCCAGTGATGTCCCATATGTGCTCGATTTGAGACAGATTTGGTGATCGAACAGAGCAAGGCAACATGTCGATAATCTGTAGAATATGTTGGGCTACAACAGCGGTATGTACAGGGTGGCGTACGAAATGTGTTACCAATTGTTTCTTTCACAATTTACGACGCACATTAGATATGCCGCTGGGATCTCTACAGCAGTACCAGCAGAGCTTGGAAAAACAAATGAGTTACGAAATGACGTGTAATTCACGATACTGCCGCTAGGAGACTAGTAAGCAGCAATGGCTGACAATGGAAGACTGACGATACAGCAACGATCGGCAATTGTTACTTTTTCAGAAACGAAAAGCCTTGTTCTGACTCAGAGGCGTTTTCGACAACAGTTTAACACACGATGGTTCCCTTGCAAGACGACCATCCACAGGTTGTACGATAAATTTGTACAGGAAGGAACAGTATTGGAAGCGAAGCGACCTCGGCCTAAGCCTGTTTGTTCGCCGGAGAACATTGAAGCGGTACGAGTTGCTGTACAGAGAAGTCACGGGAAATCGTGTAGAAAGGCAGCACTGCAACAGGGAATGTCCAGACGCACCGTTCAACGCATTCTTAAAAGTGACCTCCATATGTACCCATACAAGATGACCTGTGCACAGAAGCTCACTGAAGAACACAAGCAGCAGGGACTACTGTTTGCTCAGTGGGCGGAGGATAGGGAAGAAACTCTCAACACCGTTTGGCTTTCAGACGAGGCGCATTTTCATTTAGACGGTGTGGTTAACAAACAAAATGTACGCTTTTAGTCCACTGAAAACCCACAAGTGCTTCATGAACGACAACATTATGCTCCGAGGATTACAGCGTGGGCAGCAATTTCCAGTCAGGGACTTATTGGACCCTTTTTCTTTGAAGAAACTGTGAACAGCGAGCGTTATTTCAGCATGCTTCGCAATAACTTCATTCGACAGCTTCTTGCTACTGCCTTGCCCTTCAACACGCAGTGGTTCATGCAAGATGGAGCAAGGCCACATACTGCAAACACTGTGTTGGAGTTTTTACACGAGCATTTCGACGTGTGGATCATTTCACTCAGATTTCCAGGTCGCGTCAATGACGGACAAAATTGGCCCCCAAATAGTCCAGACCTCAATCCATGTGACTTTTTTCTTTGGTGGTACCTAAAGGAAAAAAATTTCCCGAAACGTCCTCGTGATTTAATGGAGCTCAGAAGACTTATTCTTCAAGCTTGCACTGAAATTACGGAAGACATGTGCCGTAGGGTAATCACTAACTTCAGTGTTCGTTTGAAGGAAGTTAGGAAACGAAATGGTGGACATATTGAGCATGTGCTGAGTTAGAACAAATCTCCATGGACGGCTCTTCATTGTAGTATATGTTCCTTTCAGATTATATTGACAATAAAGTTTATATTCAAAAACAAAATGGTAACACATTTTATGCGCCACCCGTAGATTAGCGTTATCATGGAATGCTGGCAGCATAAGGGCTCAAATTATCAGACTGACGTACAAATTTGCAGCCAAGGTGCGTGCGATAATCACAAAAGTGCTACTACTGTCGTACGAAATCGCACCCCAGACAAGTGTAGGTATAGGACCAAGGGTCTAGCACGTAGACAGGTGGCTGCAGGCTCTCAACTGGCCTCCCCCTAACCAACACACGGTCATCACCGGCACCGACGGAGAACCATCTTTCGTCAAGAAACGCAGCAGATCTCCACCCTGGCCTCTAATGAGCTCTCACCTGACACCACTGAAGTCGCAAACGGCGGTGCTTTGGGGCAATGGAATTCACGCTACACGGCGTCCGTCTCGGAGCTGTCCTTGAAGTAACCAGTCTGTAACAGCTCGTTGTGTCACTGTCGTGCCATCTGCTGCTCGAATTGCTGCTGCAGATGCATTATGATGCGCCAGAGCCGTACGCCGAACACGATGGTCTTCCTTCTCGGTAGTGTCACGTGCGCGTCCGTTAGCCGTCTTCTTGTGGCTGTACGTGCCCATGACAGACCACTGCTGCCAGTAGTCAGCTACAGAGGCAACATTCCTACCAAGTACATCTGCAATACCGCAAAAGGAACATCCAGCTTCGAAATCACAGAAAAGCTAAATCTGCATGGGAGCACAGGAACGTGAATCGTTCTCGCGATGGAAATCCAGAGTCTCACAGCTGCACCACCTCTCTCGGTTGGAAAGTTTCAGCATTTTGTTATCTCATAGCCATCTGTAAGGGTTAATGTCAAGTATGCCGTAGAAGATGCAGAGGGACTAATTTTGTGTCGTCACTGAACATGTTTATTGGTACGGTTCGATAACGGCGCGGTTAGAATTACCTGTAAGTAGGTCCGTGCCAAGTCTCCGCTGAGATCTAAGGGTAGTTCTTTCTAGATTAAAGATAGTAAACGCGATTGCAAAAGGATGGAAGTTAAATTAGCGATCTGGTCACATAGTAGAGGTCATGGCGTGGGAATGAATTGTAGAGAAAAAGCTCATGATGTTACTATTAAATAGGAAAAACTTCCCTAATGCTCTGTATCCTATTTAATATTTACGTGACGTTCTGTCAAGCACCGATAGAAAATTCAGTCAAATTAATGATATTGTCACGTAGAAGAAGGTGTAATTAGATGAATGACGAACACTAACTTCACCTAACGAAGATTTATTCAGCACTTGCACATACAAGAGCGCGGAGCGAACTGCCTCCGGCCAGAACACATACAGTATACAGGGTCTTACAAAAAGGTACGGCCAAACTTTCAGGAAACATTCCTCACATACAAAGAATGAAAATATGTTATGTGAACATGCGTCCGGAAACTCTTACTTTGTATGTTAGAGCTCATTTTATTACTTCTCTTCAAATCACATTAATCATGAAATGGAAACACACAGCAACAGAACGTACCAGCGTGACTTCAAAAACTTTGTTACAGGAAATGTTCAAAATGTCCTCCGTTAGCGAGGATATATGCATCCACCCTCCGTCTCATGGAATCCCTGATGCGCTGATGCAGCCCTGGAGAATGGCGTATTGTATCACAGCCGTCCACAATAAGAGCACGAAGAGTCTCTACATTTGGTACCGGGGTTGCGTAGACAAGAGCTTTCAAATGCCCCATAAATGAAAGTCAGGAGGGTTGAGGTCTGGAGAGCGTGGAGGCCATGGAATTGGTCCGCCTCTAGCAATCCATCGGTCACCGAATCTGTTGTTGAGAAGCATACGAACACTTCGACTGAAATGTAAAGGACTCCATCGTGCGTGAACCACATGTTGTGTCGTACTTGTAAAGGCACATGTTCTAGCAGCACAGGTAGAGTATCCCGTATGAAATCATGATAACGTGCTCCATTGAGCGAAACTAAAATGAGCTCTAACACGGAAATTAAGCGTTTCCGGACACATGTCCACATAACATCTTTTCTTTATTTGTGTGTGAGGAATGTTTCTTGACATTTGTGGATACTTCTAGAAGGTACTCGAACCGAGTATAGAAATTAAAATTGTACAGTCCAGGTGAGTTTTGAACTCACGACACTCCATGCAACAGTTTAGTATCATAACCACTACACCACGGTACTACACAGCTTCTGCTGCGACAGTACAGTAATGGTAGATCACAGAACTGAAGCGGGCTTGTAACAGATCCTTTACAGACCTCAAATGAAACAGAATACTACATCTTGCATTAGAAGCTGGACAACAAAGAACTGTTCTCTACTGTTGCTGACTTTTGACCAAAATAGGATGCAACAGGACATGTCAACGCTGAATCTGATAATGTTATGCGCAGTTCACTGGAAGTTTCGCGAAATTTGGTGACCGACGATGTGAGTTTCAATATTTGACCAGATGAAACGGTGTTTGATAAACGACCGTGGTTCATCTCGCGAAAGTGATCTTTCTCGAGGAGAGCATAGTATCGATCATAGTGGGGAAAAATTTGCGTTGGTTCTTCATAAATTTTACTCTCTCATTTAAAATCAACGGATTTGTTCCCATGCCCTAACTTCGATATACTGTTCAGTTGTGGGATGAAGGCAACTGGAGTTTCGCTGCGTCATACACGACATAACCGCACGTAAATAAAATAATGTACATAAAATTCAGTAGTGCTTTTTACCAGATTCAGCAGTCTACCTTGGTAGGACGATATCACTTGGGTTTTTGAATATTGAGAGATAGTGTACGGTTGAGTGTGGGTGTGCAGTGTCCTCTGGAGCTGAGACCGTGCACACGCGGCTAGGGTGGACTCACCTGTATCCTCGCTTCCGGTAGCCCGATCTTGGCGGCCAGTCGCTCTCTCGCAAACACATCCGGGTAGTGCGTGCGCTCGAACTCTGCAACAAGCACAGTGGTCTCTGTACAAGCAGGACACGTGTTCTGTCCACATAAAAAAAAGACACGTGATGCATCCGACCAATAGGAAGAAAGTGAGGCGGAGGTCAAAAATTAGCCAGTAGTTCCAGTAAAGGAACCATTAATATTTTACAAGTTATACGGATTACGCCACTGCCGACTACACTCGTCAGATAATTTTCGGCAATAACACTGTATCATTTGAGATAGTTCAAAGTTATGCAGACTCGAAAGCAAAATATAATTAGTCTTGCCCAAGTAATAATGTAGTGGTTTCTTATTTCCAAATACAATTTCTATAGTTTCAAGTGAAAGTTTTGTCAGGAAGAATAATCTGTCGTCAGTAAAGCAGGTGCCAGATGTGAGCTCATTGGTAGGATGCTCGGAAAATGCAGACTGTCTACAAAAGATTCAAGTGGCTCTGAGCACTATGGGACTTAACATCTGAGGTCATGAGTCCCCTAGAATTTAGAACTACTTAAACCTAACAAACCTAAGGACGTCACAAACATCCATGCCCGAGTCAGGCCGTAAACTATGCTTAAAAATTTCAGGTCATAAGCAAATACAAACTCCAAGTTAGTTTCACGAAAACTATTTCTTTCTTCTTTGGGTATCATTATTTGAGAAAATATGGAATAGAAATGCTTCTTGCTTTTAGAGAGCAAATAATGTCCACAGAAATTCAGAAACCTGCGCTTCATTAATCACAGTTTAGATGTAGTCACAACTCCACAAGTAATTTTAATTTAGTATCATTAAGAAATGTTTCATATTTTCAACGCTTGGTCCTAGATTTTAAAAATAACGAATCGACAACTGACTATCTGAATTTAGCGGTTTTTAATTAAAAATTTACAAAATCGTAACAAGAAAGTTTCAGTAAGTATTAATAGGTTTCGTTGACAACAGTGAGTTGAGTTTGTAGCTAGTTATCCTCAGCTGAGGATGCCGCGTGTTATTTATCAGGAAACTTAAGGCAATGGGTCTGTTAGGCACAAAAATGAGCGAACTCCAAGTAAGTGACCTTGACAGATTTAAGCCGGCCGCGGTGGTCTAGCGGTTCTAGGCGCTCAGTCAGGAACCGCGCGACTGCTACGGTCGCAGGTTCGAGTCCTGCCTCGGGCATGGATGTGTGTGATGTCCTTAGGTTAGTTAGGTTTAAGTAGTTCTAAGTTCTAGGGGACTTATGACCACAGCTGTTGAGTCCCATAGTGCTCAGAGCCATTTGAACCATTTTTTTGACAGATTTAATCCCAAATACGGTTTACAACAAGACGCACACTGAGCCAAGCCGTCACCACCGTGCCCGACACAGCTTTACGACGCGCGGGCGGACGGAGACTCAGCTAAGGAGGCACGTCGCGGCCCGCGTCCGCTTGTAGTGACAGAAGTAGTTGGTCGACATTCCGAGATAGCGGCGGCTCGCTCGCGTGTACGCGTGACACACTGCCTGTACGGCTCTAGCCCTTATAATTATAGTGTTTCACTCAAGTAATGCTATCTCAAAGTCTTGGTAATCGCTACAAGCATAGCGGATCAGCTCTCTCTCTCTCTCTCTCTCTATAAGCTGTTCCGCCGGGAAGCTGCAAGGAATTAGTGTGTAATGACTGGATGCAGTGCAATACGTCAGCTGGAATGTGTGTGAGGAGGTGCGCACTGGGCAGGTGCCAGTAAGCGAGAGGCAGGGGCGGCGGCGGCGGCGGCGGCGCGCCGGAGGCGGCGCCAGTAATTGCGCTATCACCCTCGGCTGCGCCGCCCCCGCTGCAAACTATCGATTTTCGATAAGCGGCTCCTCACGCGACACCCGCCCCCACTTTCCTTGTGAATGCCAGGGGCGGCACCGGCGACAAAAGGAGGCGCGCAGCCGGTCCGCCCCCGCCCCCGCGCTGGCAAGCGACGGCCGCCCTGCCGCGCTTTCTGGCTGCGCGACCCGTCTGTCCCCGTGGCCCGCGGCGCCTTTTTTCTTGCTTGCGAGGGAATACAGCTATTGTGTCACCTGCCTGATAGCATGCTGGTCCATCTTTGGAACGCAGTAGAGAAGCGGTTTTGCGCCGTGTGGATTCGGCAAGTCCTAAGTAGGTATCCGAAGGTATGTGGCACCACATGTCCACGAACGTGTCGAACAATTCCAATAAATCATGGGACAGTGTTTTGTCACCGTCAAAGTGGCTCCCGACAGCGTCGCAGATGCGTTCCGTCGGGTTCAGATCAAGCGAATTAGATGGCCAGGGTGTCAACAAGAATTAGCCATTACGCTCGCGAAACCACTGAAGCACGAGTCTGGTTTTGTGACATGGATAATTATCCCGGTGGAAGATGCCATCGCAGTCGGAGAAGACACCAAGTATGAAGGGATGCTTGTGAGTTGGGGGGATTGTTTGGGGAATAGACTGACCATCCAGGTCATCCCTCTCATCGGATTAGGGAAGGATGGGGAAGGAAGTCGGACGTGCCCTTTCAAAGGAACCATCCCAGCATTTGCCTAGAGCGATTTACGGAAATCACGGAAAACCTAAATCAGGATGGCCGGGGATGCTTGTGACTTTCAATAATGTTCACGTAGTCCCAAGTCGTTATGATACCTCCCTTTTCAACAACAGGCTCCATGGAATCCCTGGTTAATGTCTCCCGTAGCACAGTACCACCCCTACAGGCATTCGTCTGCGAGGCGACATCTGATTCGACCAGGCCATCGACCTGGCGTAGCAAGAAATGTTATTCATCGGAACAGGTGACAAGTCTCGGCTGATTGAAGGTCCACTCTCTATGACCCAAACCCCACTGCGATCGTGATTGACCATGTCGTTGGGTCAACATACGAACACGTAGGGATCGTCGTCTGCTGCGAAGCGCCATGATCAACAATATGCACTGAACAATGCGTACCAAAACACTTGTCCGTGCACCTGAATTGTACTTTGCCTTACATAGGCCACAGACTGTCGCCTTCCCTGCTGTACAGAGCTCTACCTTGACGTTCTGTGATTAGGCGTGGACGTCAATTCCCCTGTAACTTTGTAGGCTTTCCCGGCGTGATATGTATTCGAAGTCTCGTAGAGTTTGCTGCCGGATCCCAAAATCAACGTGATTCAGAATTTCGGCGACCCATCTGTCCACCATCTTCAGGAGAACGCTGCTTCTGCTGAGTCCCACTAAAAACTGTTGCTAAGGATGAAACTTGTCGTCCTCTATAGGCGTACATACCGTACACATCCATCACAGTTGCTGCCCTCCAAGACTGGGCTGATGGTGCTGGATTATATCGTTTAAGATTATAAGTGTGTGTTCCGTTCACCTTCCAAGATTTGGGTACTATTCGGTTCTGTGAAAAATGATGTAGAACCTAGGAAGTCAGACATGTTATTCCGTGTCATTGTGCGAAGGCTTACATCGGCCGTTCAATTCGTGGTGGTCGCCGTCATACGAGGCTACAACAGCCGGAGAAATCAGCGGTAGCGGACGATGTTATACAGGCTTTACATCAATTTTCACGGGTACTCAGCTGCAGCATCGTTCTCTTGAAGATGGCATACAGCTGGATCGCCGAAGTATTGAATCATGTTGATTTTAGGATCGAGCAGCAAACCCAAACAGATTTTCAAGGCTTTATCGTCTACTCGTGTCTTCACCATCGGTCATCACTTTCCGTAAATAATAACAGTACCACGCCAGCGACCGACCAGCTTCGTCATTTCCGAGAGGCATGTTCCCAGGCGCTGGGCCATAACACCTTACCGTGTTTGAAAGTCGCTTTCCCAGTTACGGTCAGTATTGTAGCAGTAAGGTTTCCCTTATTCACATCTGCTCCGCTTGTATACTTTCCTTACCACCTCACGTGATCGCCATGTCACCAGGCGGCATTTAATCTCCCGGTGAGCGCTAGATATGCCTAGGCTCAGAAATATATATTAATAACAATCAAAAGCTAATCAATAGTGACAACTTAATTCTGTAAATAAGAAGGATGGTCGTAAAATATTAATTATCACCTCGAAAAACAAAGTTACTTAACTTTTTGTTTGTTTTTGGGTAGATGACTGTAATCTTGGTACACATGGGAATCACCACACCATAGTACCGTAACAAGGCACTACAGGAAGAACCACAACAAAGTGGCACACCCTATTCAGTTGGAAATTTGAAGGGGAACATTTCTGCAATAATCCATCCGAGAAGGTGGAAGTGTACAGCAAGAATGCAACATAGTATAATCCATATCTTAAGTAGCGAAGACACTTTCAGTGTGGTGCAATAGCCCAAATGACGAATAATGAAATGGCAGAGTATCTCTGTGAAGATTTGGTAATCACGAAGGAAGTGAAGACTCTGATGGTTGAAGACAAAAGGAGTGATGGTAAATAAACTGAAAATCAGTGATGGATAAGTTTTCAACATCTTGCACGACATTAAAAACTTGACAAAGGTCGCCGCCTGCTTTCTCCCACGTCTACTCAGCCCACCGAGTGGAGTCAAGCCAATCCGAACAATTTCTTTACTCGAGTGATAGATGCATCACTATGGCCCTAATACAAAGGACCCAAGCAAGCGATGGAAACATGTGGATTCACAACCGTCAAAAAGATGAAGATTCGGCCATCATTGGGCGATGGGATGCTGAGTGTTTTTTGGGACTATCATGGTCTATTACTAACAGATTATGCTCGTAAGGGGGCAAACTATCGCAGAAGGATATTATCGAAATCTCCTGAAGAGGTTACGGGGGGATGCCAAGACGAAGAGCGGGGAGGATGTGTTTTCGCTTATTTTGCACAGAACATAGCCACACGTGCGACTTCTTTGAGGCGTCAACTATTGCATTCCGTCCCCCCCCCCTCCCCCTCCCTACCCCATTCCCCTCTGACCCCCACCTCCTGCTCCCACGCCCCAGTACTCCGTATTCTCAACATATGGCACCAATTGACTTCTTTGCCATTTCTTGGATGAAAAAACCAGTTCGTGGCATGCGTTTCCGGAACACCGACAAGGTGCTCTTCGTGGTGAAAATTTTCCTGAATAGCCAAAAAATGTTTAGATGTGTGTGAAATCTTATGGGACTTAACTGCTAAGGTCATCAGTCCCTAAGCTTACACACTACTTAACCTAAATTATCCTAAGGACAAACACACACACCCATGCCCGAGGGAGGACTCGAACCTCCGCCGCGATCAGCCGCACAGTCCATGACTGCAGAGCTCTAGACCGCAACTTTCTTTTTTATCTCATTTTGTTCGCTTTTGTTCGTTGCGTCTGCTCGGGGCGGACGTCTTAAGATATCCATTTAAGTTCGTTGTTGATCGATTAACTCAGTTTTTTTATTACAGAGGGCAGCTAATCCTCTGATCGAACACGCTGAGCTACTGTGCCGGCGTTTTTTTTTGTTCGTTTTTGGTCGTTGCGTCTGATCGGGGCGGACGTCGTAAGACATCCATTTCAGTTCGTTGTTGATCGATTAACTCAGTTTTTTTATTACAGAGGGCAGCTAACCCTCTGACCGAACACGCTTAGCTACCGTGCCGGCGACTGCTCGGCTAATCCCGCGCGGCCCTGAATAGCCAATACAATGAGCTGAAAAAGAGTCATGGGATAGCGATATGCATATGTACAGATGGTGGTAGTATCGCGTACACGAGGTACAAAAGGGCACAGCATTAGTGAAGCTGTCATTTGTACGCAGGTGATTCATATCAAAAAGGTTTCCGACGTAATTACGGCCGCACGATGGCAATTAACAGACTTTGAGCGGGGAATGGTAGTCGGAGCTAGACGCATGGGACATTCCATTTCGTAAATTGTTAGAGAATTTAATATTCCGAGATCCACAGCGTCGAGAGTGTGCCGAGAATACCACATTTCAGGCATTACCTTTACGGCCTTCACTTAACGACCGAGAGCAGCGACGGTTGCGTAGAGTTCTCAGTGTTAACAGACGAGAAACATCGCGTGAAACAACCGCAGAAATCAATGTGGAACGTACGACGAACGCATTGTTAGAACAGAGTGGCGAAATGTGACGTTAATTGGTTATGGCGGCACAAGACCGACGCAAGTGCCTTTGCTAACGGTACGACATCGCCTGCAACGCCTCTCTTGGGCTCGTGTCCATATCGGTTGGATCCTAGATGAAAGGAAGACCGTGGTCTGGTCGGATTAGTCCCGGTGTCAGTTGGTAAGAGTGTGGCGCAGACCCAGCGAAGCCTTGGACCCTAGTTGTCAATAAGGCACAGTGCGAGCAGTTGGTCGCTCCACGGCATAAACTGGGTCCTTTGGCCCAACTGAGCCGATAACTGACTGGAAATTGTTATGTTTGGCTACTCTGAGACCATTTTGAGCCACTCATAGACTTAATGTTCCATAACGAAGATGGAATTTTTACGGATGAATTGGTTGGGTTGTTTGGGGGAAGAGACCAAACAGCGAGGTCATCGGTCTCATCGGATTAGGGAAGGACGGGGAAGGAAGTCGGCCGTGCCCTTTCAAACGAAGCATCCCGACATTTGCCTGGAGCGATTTAGGGAAATCACGGAAAACCCAAATCAGGATGGCCGGACGCGGGATTGAACCGTCGTCCTCCCGAATGCGAGTCCAGTGTGCTAACCACTGCACCACCTCGGTCGGTTTTACGGATGACAATGCGCAATGTCCCAGGGCCACAAATGTTAGCAACTGAATTTGAGCGAATGATCTGGTCACCATGGATGTGTGTGATGTCCTTAGGTTAGTTAGGTTTAAGCGGTTCTAAGTTCTAGGGGACTGATGACCTCACAAGTTAAGTCCCATAGTGCTCAGAGCCATTTAAACCATTTATTTGATCTGGTCACCGAGTTCGCTTGACATGATTCCCATCGAACATCTATGGGATTAATCGACAGGTGAGTTCGTGTACAAAATAGTGCACTGGCAACACTTTCGCAATTATTGACGGCTGTAGAGGCAACATGCCTCATTATCGCTGCAGGGGACGTCCAACGACTTTCTGAGTCCACATCGAGTCGCTACACTACACAGGCCAAAAGGAGGTCTGACATTATGTTAGGATGTATCCTATGGCTTTTGTCACCTCAGTTTAAGCAGACTTCTACAGTCAAGGTCTCCGCCAGTTGATCTGTCACTGGGAAAATGTGTCGCACTGAAGGGTGAATATGTAGTGGTTGATTCTCATCACCACCAAACTTGAAGGTCGCAGCTCGAGTTTTTCGAAGTTATAGTTAAATCCTTATGAATGAAATGAGTGGTTTTATTTTGGTATAAATGTTGACCAGAGCTTCGTTACACCAGTAGCAGATGGTGTTTTTGGTTCTAGACGCTGGACACAGTCTGCAGTGCATTATGCTTCACCACGGAATGTAATTATCCTACGTTAAAAATAATCAAAATATAAAAACCTATACGAAATCATTAATCCATTGCCTTGTAAACAGTCTTCTGTTCCATCATTGTAGCAGGTGGCTAATTAGTAGTATTTTAAATTTTTTACTTTGAGTCACTAGTCTTCTCAGTGGTTTGATACAGCCCGCTACGAATTCCTCTCCTGTTCCAATCTCTTAATCTCAGAGTAGCATTTCACAACCTAAGTCTTCAATTATTTGCCGAATTAATTACAATCTCTGTCATCCGCTACGGTATTTACCTTCTACAGCTCTGTCTAGTGCCATGGAAGTTATTCTGTGATGTCTTAAG
This sequence comes from Schistocerca americana, assembly GCF_021461395.2. Taxonomy (NCBI): domain Eukaryota; kingdom Metazoa; phylum Arthropoda; class Insecta; order Orthoptera; family Acrididae; genus Schistocerca; species Schistocerca americana. The sequence goes on along the minus strand of NC_060125.1, from coordinate 599,556,045 downwards.
AGATGTACTGCCAACCCGTTCCTTCTTCTTGTCAACGTTTTCCATATATTCCTTAGCTCGCCGATTCTCCTCATTCCTTACCTGATCAGTCACCTAATTTTCAACATTCTTCTGTAGCACCATATGTCAGATGCTTTGATTCTCTTCTTTTCCGGTTTTTGCACAGTCCATGTTTAACTACCATACAGTTCTGTGATTTAAACGTACATTCTCAGATTTCTTCCTCAAATTAAATCCTGTGTTTGATACTAGTAGACTTATCTCGGCCAGGAATGCCCTTTTCGGCAGTGTTAGTCTGCTTTTGATGTCCTGCGTGTTCCGTCCGATATTGATTATTTTGCTGCTTAGGTAGCGACTTCTTGATCAGTCATCACTTCTGCTACTTCTCATTACTTTCGTCTTTCTTCGAATCATGGCCTTAGTGGCCAGAATATCTCAGCATTAGGGAACTCTGCTCTTTAAGACGCCTCTGTTGTTGAATTGCGATAACTGTATTAACAATATATACGTCTTTTCAATTAGATCTCTGAATCGCTGCCCAAGTATAGGACGATCCGCTGACAAGAGTTCTAGACGGCAGTTGTAAAGATTGTAAGCAGTAATAAATGAAAAAAATCCCCAAATATACGCAATGTGTCCGAGAGAACCCCACTTACAAGGGGAGGCCGCCAATTGTGAAATTCAGATTCGATTCATACTGGGCATAATAAACGCTCATGGCCAAAGGTGTAATGTGGCAAAGCACCAAGATGTACTTCTCAGTCGTTGTCGAGGAAATCGACAGTTAAAAGAAACCGTACGATTAATAATTTTCTACAGCGCAGTGGCGCAGCGGTAAGCGCTCGGGTTCGTAATCCGAAGATCGCCGGATCGAATCTCGCGCCATACAACTTTTTTTTATTATTTGTTTTTTGTAATTCAAATGTACACACACACACACACACACACACACACACACACACACACACACACACACATATATATATATATATATATATATATATATATATATATATATATATATATATAATTCCCGGCAATCAGTTGCAACAATTATGCATATAATAAGTTGTTGAAAGTCGTTTGTCGTGGAAAAACTGGCGACTTCGAACATCGTTATGTTTTCCGCAAACAAAGTTGTATTTCACAAATGTTATTAATTGTCTTCATAATGTTTACCAAGTATAGTTAACGGAAGACGTAGAAACGATATTCCGAAACGAATACGTATAGTGTAAGTCAAACGTTCGAGTTAGAATAGAGACCCCACGAACACAAATTTGCTGTGGCAGGTATGAAATATAAATTCCGTTACTCGCTCGTTGCACTTGAAGGACCAGATGTTGAATGGGCCGAAACGAGCCGCCGCATGAGAGCGTAGTTGCCTGCTAACTTCGAAAGAAGGTAGATCCGGTCCCTAGCGCAACTTATAACATAATCGAAAATCAGTGCGTACGTGAGAGATTTGGTACACCCTGTTAAACAAACGGAAAAATGCAGGCGGTACAGTTGGAGAGCGATCCGGGCCCTTCGCATGAAAGTGATGTGATCGAAGAAGATTCTATACACAGTGAAGTGGCGAAACAACAATTGAAAGATGCGTTGGTGTATTTTAAAAGCCTCCTTCGTAACAGTAATCGCATCGCAGCAGAACCGTCATCATCAATCAACGAAGAAGCCATGATAATTTGGGAAGAAATGTTCCAGAATACGCTGCAAATGCTCGCCGAAAAAACCCTCGTTCATGATGAGGAACTGATAACATTAACGAAATCGACGATAATAAAGCCTACGAAGACGTTGAAACGAGTCCCATTGCCAACGAATCATCAGACTAATACGAGCCGGACGAAAAGAAAAAAAAAGGGTACGACTATATTTCTCTGGATTACAAAATTAGAGCTGTCAATCTGGCCAAAGAACATCCAGGCTGGAGTCTCAAAACTCTACAAAAAAAGGGGTGCTCTCGTTTGACAAATATGGGCTATTTATCCAGGTGGGAAGAGCAAATCAAACGTGGCGGTAGCAAATTTGATAAATATTGTACCATCGAGTCATGGGTGCATGATCGCTTCGTAGAAGCTCGACAAAACTTCCAGCAAGTTACTACTAGAAACCTGCAGCAGTGGGCCTTGGGCGCTGCAAGTCAGTTCCCAGATTTCAACTTCAAAGCTTCAAAAACATGGGTCACCGAATTTAAAAAGAAGCATGGGACTCGGCAACGGAAAATCACAAAATTTGTTTCCCGGGAAGAGACGGCTACCCAAGACGAAATTTTGGCCGCAGCGGACACATTTCGGATCCAGACGCGAACGTTGATAACTAACTTCGACAAAGATTTCATAATTAACACTGATCAAACAGGTACGTAAAGGGCTGTTCACAAATGTCATATAACATCATGATAGAATATGATAATCTGATATATGATAGACAACACAGATTTCGTATATTTCTTATATAAACGATATTTTTATATTTTGTTTGTCAGGGTGCCAGTACCAGTCCACGTTCAACAGAACTCACGCCGAAAAAGGTCAAAGGCTGTCCTGGTAACCCGACACGACATGAACAAGGTGACGCATTCGTATACGGCTCAATATTCAATCACGATGTCTGGACGAGTCTGGCCTCTTGTTTTCGTATGCCTCCAAAGAGTCCACAGCTACGTTTGGACCCAGAGTGCAGATGACAGTCGACGAGTACGCCAAGAAGTATACCAACGTTATTATTACATCCTCCAAATCCGGTAAACTAACAACCGGTTTGTTCATGGACTTCTTGCGTAATGCTTTGCAACCATACGTACAAAAGAAAGAATTTCTCCTTTTGATCGACTCTTGGGGTGGACAAACGAACCCGGCGTTATACGATGAGATGTTCCAGGACGATAAGAGGTTACCAACGTGCGCTATAAAAGTCATTCCTCCAAAGTGCACTCCTCTCGTCCAACCGTGTGACGTGCATTTTTACCAGCAGGTAAAAAATTTGATCAAGCGCCTTCAAAATTGTGCTTTTTTAATCGAGCGAAACCGTGACATCAACTCCAGAGACGATTGTATAAAAATCCAATCCATCGTCCACCACCAGTTGTCTTCTCCGATTTTTGCCTATATGATACGATACGCGTGGTATGCATCAAACCTGACGAACGATAGAACAATTTTTCAGAATGTCAATCAGGTGTGTTTCCCAACAGATAATTTAAAAAACAATTGTTCTTGTAAAAACGCATCGTTTATCAGATGTGCCCGATGTCGTGCTGTTTTCTGCTTTCCATGTTTCTATGATAACTATCACTCTGGTTCGTGCGATACTCCAGCTACTTCTGGTCACTAATTGTTAATTATGTGCGAGTGTATACCTAACTTTTCAATGAATTGTATCCACTTGAATATTATTTGTGATATTGTGTTTTATTTCAAGTATTATTTTTCCACGACAAACGACTTTCAACAACTTATTATATGCATAATTGTTGCAACTGATTGCCGGAAATTATATATATATATATATATATATATATATATATATATATATGTGTGTGTGTGTGTGTGTGTGTGTGTGTGTGTGTGTGCCACTTCGTCACAATGTTTCTTGAAGGAAGAGACACTGCCCAAAGGTACTCCAAGGTTTTTAAACGTGTAGCAATGCTTCAGTGCAGTTTCATTCGGGATGGTATTCACTTTCAATCTAGGTCTTCTATTTAGAAGATGGAAACAACCCACTGCGTTTTTGGATGAGATTGGTTTCGGCCTAAATTCCTGATGGCGATCAGTGAACACCTCTAGTGGAACTGTTGTGATCTTGAGAAGGTGTGAAGTAAGGAAAAAAGACTCGTAAATTTCTATAAAAGGTGTCGTAGGCTCGAGTATCTAGCATAATTTAGAGCTAGTTAGTACCCGAGATAACTGAAGTCGTTTGCTGATTCCCTACTACGTTCGCGTGGTTCGCCCCTCACGTGTCGCAAGGTATGCATCCCACTGTGTTGGATCGAGTTTCACTTGCAGGAACACTGCCAAACAAAGACGTTTCCGCGTATCTTGAGGTACTGCGGCAGTCTGTGTTAGGAATACCTCTCTTCACCGTCACTTGGTGTGTGTGTGTGTGTGTGTGTGTGTGTGTGTTCTTCGAGTTTGGATGCCATTCTGCTTGTCGAAATACTATTGAGATATGTGAAGCTAATAAACTTAAAGAATCTCGGAATTCCGTCTTGAAGTAATGTAGAAATCGGTGCCAAGTTTTTAAAAAAACTAAGCTTCTGAAACGAGACCAATGGATCTAACGAAGAAAGGGGAGGAATTAGCGTTTAACGTCCCGTTGACAACGAGGTCATTAGAGACGGAGCACAAGCTCGGATGAGGGAAGGATGGAGAAGGAAATCGGCCGTGCCCTTTCAAAAGAACCATCCCGGCGTTTGCCTGAAGCGATTAAGGGAAATCATGAAAGGCCGGACGCGGGTTTGAACCGTCGTCCTCCCGAATGCGAGGAGGTGCTAACCACTGCGCCACCTCGCTCGGTTATGAAGAAGTTCTATACGTCCTATCAACGTATATGTAAGGAATATAGGAATGTGCGATGGTGGCAAATTATCGATGCTGATTTAGATTTCACACCTGTCCGATAATAATGCGTTATAGAATAGCGAAAGAAGCAGTATGCTAATACCTCTGTCATAAATATTAATCAATGAATACAGTAATAATTAACATTACATATCTCAAAAATTTGTTACAGACATTAAAAATAACATTTTGAGAGATGTTTCCCCTTCAGTCTATTGAATTGCTGACAGAGAGCGTATCCTGCTTTTGTGAACCTTCTTTCAGAAGCTGACGATGTGGCTATACAGCTCAAATACTTCAGCGCAATTTTTCTAGCTTTAGATAGGTAATACCGAAGATATGTATTCCATATTTCCTTCGGATTTTGTTTACAATCCGGAAGGGTCTTTCGGATATTAAATGAACTGTGATGACGGACCAGTTTGTGCTGTTGTCTGACTATTATTCTTTTCTTGTGCTACTTTTTAATGTTCTCTCCATAAATCAAATTGGTTTCTCTGTTTTTCTGTAATGTATCAGCGTTTTGCCCCATCCTCACTGACAATCATTTCAACAGCTGCAAGCAAATCCTTTATGGTTTTGATTGACTTCGAACATGCTAAAGAGTCTTTAAAGTATATGTTTTTGAAACTAGACCCGAGCAACGTTTATATGGCTAATATGTTCAATTGACAGTGCTTGTTTGATTTATGTTACGATATTTCTCATCAGTTTCTCTCCAATAGTCTGTACTGATTGATTGACAGATATTTTGATATATATCATTCTCGTTATGGCGCATTAGTTTACTGTTTTCATCGCATTTTCCCACGCAAATTTCACAAGTAACCACTTACACAGTATAAGACACAGAATGTCACAAACACGCGCTGTTTACACCGGTGGTGCACTAGTATGACGTTTAATAATACAACCACAGCGATGTCTTCTGAGTGATTTCTTGATCACTGTGAATACTTGCAAGCAGGAGAAGATATTGGTAACCTGGGATTTGTCACAATCACCGGAATTTTAACCAGCATGGCGAACTTACTTCTGTCCCCCTCCCCCTTTTCATCCCCCGGTAATGATGTTGCTTATTGGTATGCGAAACTTGTGTAATTTTCCCCTATAGTATCTTGTTAGCCATTGTAATTTTTTAGATTTCACTAATGTTAGAGCTTATTATATTCCAAACTGCATCCAGAAATTATCCCATTTGGGTAACGATCCTTTGTTGCTGATGATTTTTATTGGATAAAAACCGCCTCACATTGAGGAAACATATCAACAAGTTGTTTCTGTTTTTGGTACATGATGGACAAGTTAAGAAAGGAAAACCTAGAAGCTAATAAATGTTTAATTCGATTGTAGTTTTCTCCAAAAGTCAGTGGCGATAGCACTGCCTACTTGAGAAACGATTATTGTAAATTTGATAGGATCCGTTGCTTGGATTGTATTGTTGAAATCACGATACCAATTTCCGTTGCGCACTTGGTATAATTTAATGTGCCACATTCTTGTAATGACTTCACACGACATTGTATTCAATGGAATCAGGATAAAGCGAGGACTTTCTATTCCTATCACTTCAGAAAAAAAATAATAAAGAGACCTTTTAACATATTCCAGTCCAGGGGTCAAATCTCGGAATCTTTCTGAAAGCGGATTGATTGCGACTCGGCTTTCATTATTGCAACTGGAGTAGTGAGAAGCTTAATCTTGCCTCTGGGACAAAGCGAGGCTGGTGGCCTTCAGTTATGCTGGTTTTATGTGTATAGCAGTGTAGAGAATTAATCTGGGTAAGGTAATAAATGTTTCCGATTGAATCCTGTGACGCACCGAAAGATATACAGGCTTTGTGGTGCGCGTCACAACACGTCACACTACAGATGTTACGACTCTCAGCGATCGTCTCCGGCGGGGAGTAAGTTACTATTTCAGATGAATGATCCATTAAATTTCGAGCATGAATGATCCTTTAAATTTCGGGCATGCAGCCGCGCAAATACTATTGCTTCAACTGACATTTCAGCCGCGTATTGTCCGTCCATCGTCAGAGTGAGTCCAAAGGCGGCCAGACGATAGGCAGCCGAAATCCCACTGAAGAAATAATATTATCGCAGTTGTTTTCCAGAAATTTAATGGATTATTCATTATGCTGCGAGAAGTGAAAAATATTTCAGATGAATTAAATAATTCGTAGCTGCTCGCTTAAATGTGTGCAAGCTGTCAATAGCACGTGACGAAGTTAAGACCCTTAGTGAGTACCTTTTCATCGGCAACCCGTGGGCCCCGGACGGAGCCCAGTGTTCGCGAGGTATATCGGGCAAGGCAACTAGTGTGACGTCACAAGTTCGTTGCGGGCCCGTATTTGTCTCGGGCCCCGGTTGCGGAGTTCGCGCAACACAACGGAGGCTTCGGCGGTATCCAGCTCCCGCCCCATCACCACTCACCACTGGCAGGTAAGCAGTGCACGGGGGGGGGGGGGGTGCGTACCTTTCTCGAGTGAGTCGATCTGCTCGTTGGTGAAGGAGGTCCTGTTGCGCTGCAGCTTGCGCTTGAGCCTCAGGCGCGCCTGGTCCTCGTCGGCGCCGCCCGCGCTCGAGCCAGCGTTGCTGTTGTCCCCGGAGGCCGTCTCGTCGCCCGTGCCGTCCAGCTCCGACCCTGCAACCGCCACAAGTCCGCTTCTGTACGTCCTCGCCCACATCAACAAAACACACTCGTGCTCACAAAGAACAACATCTTGAACGACTAGAGGTAGGACATTCGTATTCACAGGATATGTAAATTAGTATGCTCTGCAGATATGATTACCATTTGGACCACGTCGGGCCGAGGGTTCCAGGTCAACATCGATATCGCGACGCACCACCACCTACCGGAAAAATGTGCCCCCGGCTGTCGTTGTCACTATAAACTGAAGGTAATAGATCAATATGAATTGAGCAGACATGCAGGGCGCTTCGAAGACATATGCGCGAACCGTACCGTCAAATCAGTGAGTTTGGAAAAAAAAAAAAGGTTCAAATGGCTCTGAGCACTATGGGACTTAACACCTGAGGTCATCAGTCCCCTAGAACTTAGAGCTACTTAAACCTAACTAACCTAAGGGCATCACAAACATCCATGACAGAGGCAGGATTCGAACCTGCGACTGTAGCGGTCGCGCGGTTCCAGACTGAAGCGCCTAGAACCGCTCGGCCACACCAGGCGGCAGTGAGTTTAAAAGAGGGCGCATTATTGGCATGGGATAATGTGATACATCCATGCGGGAAATTGCTAATCATATGGGACGAAGTGTTTCGCCAGTGCAACGGATGCGTGCGAATGGTTCACAGAAGGCCGTAGAACACGACGAGATGAGTCACTTCGCACCATCCAGACCACCTCCCGGGAAGATCGACACCTGATCCGATTGGCATTGCAGGACATATGTGTCCTCCTCTGTTCTAGTGGAACACGTCGTACATTATCAGGCGCGACAGTCCGACGCTGGTTATTACGGCATGGGTTACGTGCGCGTCGTCCACTTTTTCCCCTACGTTTGACGAATGTGCAGAAACATGCTAGACAGCAATGGTGCATGGAATATCGTCACTCTGGACAGGAATGGCATCAATAGAGTTTTAGGACGAATTCAGGTTATGTTTGTTTGAAAATGATGGCCGCAGACAGGTTAAACGGCATCACAATGACTGTATTCGCACGAGACATGCAGCGCCAGCTCGATGGCTTGTGGTGTGGGGTGCTATTGGGTACAACCACAAATCACAACTGGTGCGCGTACAGGGCACTGTGACTTGTGTGGCCTACGTGAACGACATCCTGCGACCCATAGTCATACCCTGTCTGCGCGACCTCACAGACGCCATTTTTCAGCAAGACACTGCGCGACCTTAAATTGCTGCACGAACACGTGCCTTCTTGGTGTCATATTGCGTCAGTCTTTTGCCCTGGCCCGCCAGATTACCAGACTTCTCGCCAATCGAAAATGTGTTGGATATGGCGAAACGACGGGTGCAGGACTGTGACCCACTGCCGACCACACAGATGGACTTTGGAACCGGGCAGGTGCAGCATGGATGGCTACTGTCACAGCACCCCATTCCCGCCTTCTACGCGTCGATGCCATCACGCAAAGGACAAGTTATCTAGGCCCATGACGAACCCCATGCCTGCTAGGCAACAAGGCACATGCTGAACAGAGATGACTGAAATGGTAATCATTTCTGCATAACATACTGACGTACATGTTCTAAGAATTTGAACGTCTCATTTCTAGTCGCTCAAAGCTCTGTGATTGGTCTGAAGAGTTCTTAGCGAGTAGAACACGACATGTTATTGAGAGAAAACTTCATACGTAAATGTAGTTTCTCAGGTACTCCAAGGAAATATCGTTTTTGCTTACCAGCATTTATCTTTGTATCTGTATTGAACTGAAATTATCTACAAAACAGTCAAAATGTCGACGGTTCAAATGGTTCAAATGGCTCTGAGCACTATGGGACTTATTGGCTATGGTCATCAGTCCCCTAGAACTTTGAACTACTTAAACCTAACTAACCTAAGGACACCACACACATCCATGCCCGAGGCAGGATTCGAACCTGCGACCGTAGCGGTTCCTCGGTTCCAGACTGTAGCGCCTAGAACCGCACGGCCACTCCGGCCGGCAAAATGTCGACGGCATGCGCAGTGTGTGTTATTCCCGTTCACTCACGATACTGGCTGTTCACAACAGTAATGCCCACTTCACTCAAGCACTCAAGTTAGCATTCAGTACTGCTGGGTCGTGGCTCTGTCTTTCCTTATCGGCAGTGTTAGTTGTACTTTAACAGTGATACACACCAACATGTATAAGTTTGCCGATGAACAGTTGGCCGCTACGCACCTCGTGTATGGGTTCACTGACAAGGGAACCTCCCAATCGCACCCCCCTCAGAATTAGTTATAAGTTGGTACAGTGGATAGGCCTTGAAAAACTGAACACAGATCAATCGAGAAAACAGGAAGAAGTTGTGTGGAACTACGAAAAAATAACCAAAATATACAAACTGAGTAGTCCATGTGTAAGATAGGCAACATCAAGGAGAGTGTAAACACATGAGCGCCGTGGTCCTGTGGTTAGCGTGTGCAGCTGCGGAACGATAGGTCCTTGGTTCAAGTCTTCCCTCGGGAGAAAATTCTAATTTTTTATTTTCAGACAATTATCAAAGTTCAGGCACTCACATATAAGCAACTTCGCTCTCCAAAATTCCAGGACATGTTCAGATTTGCTTGGACATATGCAGGATTTGCCGGTCTACACACGGAAAAATTTGAAAATGTTAAAAACATGTTTTGACAGAGCACAGGGAAATCTGTGCGACTGTGAAACTGTTGCATTCATTTGTTGCAGTTTATGTGACAAACTCTTATGTTTTCACACTTTTTTGTGAGTGATTATCACATCCACAAGAAAACCTAAATTGGGCAAGGTAGAAGAATCTTTTTACCCATTCACCAAGTGTACAAGTTAGGTGGGTCGACAACATATTCCTGTCATGTGACGCACATGCCGTCACCAGTGTCGTATAGAGTATATCAGACGTGTTTTCCTGTGGAGGAATCGGTTGACCTATGACCTTGCAATCAAATGTTTTCGGTTTCCATTGGACAGGCACGTCCTTTCGGCTACTAATCGCACGGTTTTGCGGTCCGGCCGCAAAACACAGACACTAAACTTATTACACTGAACAGAAACGTCAATGAACGAACGGACAGATCATAACTTTGCAAAAATAAAGAAAGTAAACTTTTCACTCAAAGGAAGATTTGAACCAAGAACCTCTCGCTCCGCAGTTGCTCACGCTAACAACGGGACCACGGCGCTCCTGAACTCGAACTCTCCTAGATGATGCTTATCTTGCACATGGACTACTCAGTTTGTATATTTTGCTTAGTTTTTTCATAGTTCCACGCAACTTCTTCCTGTTTTCTCGATTGATCTGTGTTCAGTTTTTCAAGGCCCATCCACTGTGCCAACTTATAACTAAATCTGAGGGGGGTGCGATGGGGAGGTTCCCTTGTGAGATGCAAAGCGACTCTACCCTGAGATACGACGCCCAGCACTGCACAGTACTGTTGCATATTTACATAGGCGTCTACGAAAAACACAAGTCTTCCGCCATAGAATTGAAGTGTCTGGCCGTTGAAGCATAGCAGCTAGGACCTTACCCCTTGTTACCAACAATTTCACACAATTTATTGAAAAGCTAATAGCATATCAACCAGCAATCCTAAGCATAGCAATATATGGGCAGTAGTAGAAGTACTGCACTTTTTAACACCACAGGCACTATAACATCGTACTAGTACCCTGTTAAAATGTCGACTAAGTCACTTAATAGTCTTCCTGAGTCTGAAGATCCGTATCATATATGATAGAAATACACAATGTTTTCCTTATTGCTAGGAAGAATTTGTATGGTTCAAATGGCTCTGAGCACTATGGGACTTAACATCTGAGGTCATCAGTCCCCTAGAACTTAGAACTACTTAAACCTAACTAACCTAAGGACGTCACACACATCCATGCCCGAGGCAGGATTCGAACCTGCGACCGTAGCTGTCGCGCGGTTCCAGACTGAAGCGCCTAGAACCGCTCGGCCACATCGGCCGGCGAAGAATTTATATTCTCTATAGTTAGAATAATCCACTAAAATGTAATATGTATTGTTATAATCACGTATCTGACTATTTTCATTTTTGTTGAGACTTGTTTATAATGAATTTGATATATTACGTCATTTAGTTTTACTTAATGTCCTATCATCTGCTAAAATTCATTGTAATTATTTGAAATTCTGTTGTTAACAATTACGTCATTGTAGTAAAATCTATATAAGGCCCATATGGAGCTACTGTTTTAGGTTCAGTTATGCTTGAAGTTTCGACGCGGCACGTGTGTTGATCAGTTAACATGTAATCGATTGTAAACGGCACAAACTGTACCAGCTCGGTACAGTTGTACACGAAAATAAAGAAAACCGAAGCTCAAAACAAAGTGTGGCACGAATTAATGTGATCAGTATTTGTACCTCCAGGACGTCAATTTATTCTTGTTTTCTATAGCAACTTCAAGGAAGATCAACTCTTCGAACCTGACAACATGAGTTACGTATTTGATCCCAATCCAAGAACAGCTCTCTTTTTATATGGAAACTTCTCACAGTGCACTTTACAGTATTTTTCATTGTCGTGAAAATACTTTCATAGACACACAAACAATTAATGTAACAAACCGAATAAATCAGAATTACGTTATTGCTCTTAAACGACCCATCACAATACGCAGGAAATAGCCTTGAGCACCCTCCGAAAAAAATGGTTCAAATGGCTCTGAGCACTATGGGACTTAACTACTGTGGTCATCAGTCCCCTAGAACTTAGAACTACTTAAACCTAAGGACATCACACACATCCATGCCCGAGGCAGGTTTCGAACCTGCGACCGTAGCAGTCGCGCGGTTCCGGACTGCGCGCCTAGAACCGCTAGACCACCGCGGCCGGCGCACCCTCCGACATTATGTTGCTGGAGTTCGGGTTCGCCTTGTTATGCAGATGCACGGCGTCGTCAGAATGACAGTGTTGGAAGCAGTGGCAGAATTGTGGCGAAGCCGCTTCGTGTGGAAACTAGGAGGGTAACGTAATGGGGGTCGGTGATAGGGTGTGATAAACAGAGCGTGAAGTCAGGAGAGGAAAGGCCTCAGCTGATGAGAGGGGTAGATTTCGGAATCGGGGGGAGGGAATATGCCTACGTTGCGCTGGGGCAGAATATGGAATGTGTGGCGGGAGTACGCAGCGTAGAGTTGGAAGCTTCTCAGTTTGGTAAGGATCCGTAGATGGTGGTTCGCTTAGATGTGGTTTGGAGGGATTACGGAACTTGGAGATGTTCTGGGAATTTGGACAGTTGAAGGATGTGCCCCTGTGGCAAGGTAGGAGTTTGTGAAAGAGCACTCGGTTTGATAATTCTCACCTAATATCATAATCAAAGATTCTGTGTGGGTTGATTGTATCTTTGTTTCTAATGTTTGCATTACTACGTACTAGTGTCTCCATGGGGAGTTGTCATGACGTCACAAACTTGAAGTCATTGTCCTCCATGTTAGTTGCCCCAAACATTAGCTTCTGGTGGAAATGCTTTGATAAAAAAATAGCAGCATGGGTTATTGAGGAGTCTACTAATCGTTCTAATTATCGTCTACGATATAAAGGATAAAGGAATCATAATTCAATCATAAGCGGACTTTTTCAAGCGATATTTTCTTTTATATTTGGTACATGAATTTTAGTTGCATTGTTTGCTTTTACTGTGGTGATTCTTTTTCTGTTATTTGACTTAGGATTTCCTACCTATCAAACCTGTCGGGGTGAAGGTTGTGAGGAGGAGAGATTGTAAACCGACCAAACATTGCAAAATACATCCTCAGTGGAAAAACGTAGACCAACCATGGGTTTTGTCACTCCATATTAAGGAAAATGCTGGATTACGAAAGCAGCCTTGGTTATTCGAAACTTACAACAAAAATAAAGTTACATTAATGAGGCGAAATAGTCATATTATTGGATCAAATATGCATATAAGACCAGAAAAACTACTGAAAATGCCTTCCTGGCACTCTGTTATTCAAGACAGCACTGTAACATGTTCCTACTAAAACAACAGTTGCGTGCAAGCCACAGGAGTTAAGAACAAGAAGGAATGGTAAACAGTAGTCTGCCTATGTTTTGGGGCTTCTAACACGGCGGCGCAGAGTTCAATGCAACGTACAGCGTTAAGTCTGCAGCGCCGTCTCCCCTTATTATACCTCCATGAACGTCTCTTTTGACGCTAGCTTCTGTGGAGGTCACTCACTTGTTTCCTGATACGGGTGTAATAAGCCGAACACCGGTTCGAAATAAAGAAATGTTGGCGGAATATTAACGGTGTTTGTTTTCCAACGTTAAATACGAACCAGGCTGTTCATTTCATCAGTCTCGATAACTAACTGCTGCCCTTTCTTCTACGTGTTCTTTATGAGTTTGTTATGGCCACTCATGCCATAACAAATGATGATAGCCATTATATCCACAGGGCTGCGTGCGTAAGTTCCTCGTTTGACAACCACTCAGGCAGAATGCAATATGTCGATTGGCTTGCTTAATCATCTGATTTTAATTCCAGAGAAAATATCTTTTTTCTACGGGGAAATCAGGTGAAGTAGCAGTCAACATCTCCGCGATTTGCTGGCTCTCTAGTGTCTTCGAGGCTATTTTTTTTTTTCAACCTCAGATAGATTGAAAAATTAAAACCACGGCGAAAATACGATGAAGGTTTGTGCAGATATGTTGTGCAGTAACTCTAGCATGCCCATGTATCGCATAAAGTCACACTTTTCAGTTCTGAGCACGCAGTGAGCACGTAAAGGGGCCTAGAAAATGGATCCCTGGAAGTGTGAGGTGCCTGCTGAGTTGTTTCGCCTGATTTCACGCAGCCCATATAGCGTACCTGTCTTGCGTTTCCTTTTTCATGACCATTGTCGGCCGCATACAGCAGGTGCAACGAAGCAGCTCATGCAGCGTTTCCGACGCGAAGTGTGATCACCGCCAGACAGACCGGACATGGCGCCCTCTGACTTTCATCTCTTCGCTCACATGAACCGCTGGCTATGAGGACAGCATCTTGGCATAAACAACGAACTGCAGACCAGTACAGGAAATTCTATGACGATGGTATTGGCAAACTGTTACCACGCTATGATATAGTAAGAGGGCTATTCGGAAAGCAAGGCCCAGTCGGTTGCCAAATAGAAACTACAGTGAAAATCAAAAATGTTTTATTTGCAACACCTTCCAGCTACTTCTTTACATAGTCTCCGCTCCGACTTAGATATCTATCGTAGCGTTATACCAACTTTCCAATATCCTCGTCATAGAAGACAGCCGCTTGTACTTTCCACCGCTTCTCTACACTGGTATGCAGTTCGTTGTCTGTACCAAAAGTCAGCAGAGATGAACATCAAAGGGATCCACGTCCGGACTGTATGGTGAGTGATCAAATACTTCCCATCCAAAACGCTGCAGAGATGTGCTCATTACCTCTGCAGTGTGCGGCCGAGAGTTGTCGAGAAGAAGGAAATGCATGACAGGTACATTATGTTAGGCTGTATCAAACAGGGCGTAACCTCACAATGGCGACGCACACTTGGCGGCAGACACTATTTCTCTAGGCATCTTTAAGTACTCACTCACTACGTTTACATCTTCCGGAAGACGAAAACGGAATTTCGGAAACCTTATTTACACGTTAAGTGCTGAAGCGTATTTGCTAGCCCAGTTAAATAAGGCGCCTCGAAAACAGCTGCCGGCCGGTGTGGCCGTGCGGTTAAAGGCGCTTCAGCCTGGAACCGCGTGACCGCTACGGTCGCAGGTTCGAATCCTGCCTCGGGCATGGATGTGTGTGATGTCCTTAGGTTAGTTAGGTTTAATTAGTTCTAAGTTCTAGGCGACTAATGACCTCACAAGTTGAGTCGCATAGTGCTCAGAGCCATTTGAAAACAGCTATTGCAGTCTGTGATTTGGTTAGCATAATCGCTATTTATCTTCAATTAGACGAGGTGAAAACAGCTTCATTCTAATATTTATACTTATCCTAAACTGTACAAAAAGCCACTTCGTCCATATTAGCCGAAATTTTTTAAAAACAATACAAAACCTGACAGACCAAGCACGTTTCAAAACCGGCTGCGTTTACATGAGAGTGAAAATCGATTGCGGAATTGGAAACCGGCAGCCAGAAGCGGATTTCCAGAATAGATTTTGAGATGTTTACGTGACTATCTATAAGCGTTATTGAGAAATCGGTTTACGAAATCCGGTTTCGGGAGCCCCATGTAAACTGGTGACTGTGTGCTCAGAACTGAAAAGAGTGATCTGACGCGAACGATTAGCATACTAGAGACACTGCACTACACACCTGTGCAAAGCTTCATCGGATTTTCACTGTTGTTTCCATTTCTCGACGTACTGGATCTCAAATTGGTTCAAATGGCTCTGAGCACTATGGGACTTAACATCTATGGTCATCAGTCCCCTAGAACTTAGAACTACTTAAACCGAACTAACCTAAGGACACCACACACATCCATGCCCGAGGCAGGATTCGAACCTGCCACCGTAGCAGTCGCGCGGTTCCAGACTGAGCGCCTAGAACCGCTAGACCACCGCGGACGGCTACTGGATCTCTCCTTCCAAATATCCCTCATATGTGTAAGTCGTATATGCAGTATTTGGAAGAGACAGCCAAATATTGCAAATGAAACATTTTTGATTTATGCTATGGTTTCGATTCCGCGACGAATCGGAGCTTGAAAACAAAATATAGCCCTCGTGATCATCAAGAAGCAGCCCGGAGCTGGATATGGAATATCTGACGAAATTCACGCGTTCTCTTCTCCGCCGAGCTCAGCACATTATCATGGGTAGATCCAGTTTTACACGGCACTAACGTGATGCCTCCTGGGACCGCAAATACTGTAACTGTTCATCAGGCGGGTGAACACCTCCAGTGAGTCTCGAAACGTCCCCTTAAAAAAATTTATCAATTACTGTGCTGATAAACCTCTTACATTATTTGCTTTTCAAACGGCTGAGCAAAACCGAACGTACTCAAACATTCACTAAAGTGACACACAATATTTTTAGCGCAACGCAATCTGACTTTCAGTAATCGCTACAAAGAATGGCCCTGACTAACATTAACCACTACCTTTCACAAATCACTTACCTCACAAAAATCTTCGTTACTAGAACTACTGCAATTCATCGAGCGCCACTCATCATTCATCATCATCATTTAAGACTGATTATGCCTTTCAGCGTTCAGTCTGTAGCATAGCGCCCCTTATACAGTTCCTCCATGATCCCCTATTCAGTGCTAACATTGGTGCCTCTTCTGATGTTAAACCTATTACTTCAATATCATTCTTAACCGAATCCAGGTACCTTCTCCTCGGTCTGCCCCGACTTCTCCTACCCTCTACTGCTGAACCCATGAGTCTCTTGGGTAACCTTGCTTCTCCCATGCGTGTAACATGGCCCCACCATCTAAGCCTGTTCGCCCTTACTGCTACATCTATACAGTTCATTCCCAGTTTTTCTTTGATTTCCTCATTGTGGACACCCTCCTGCCATTGTTCCCATCTACTAGTACCTGCAATCATCGTAGCTACTTTCATATCCGTAACCTCAACCTTGTTGATAAGGTAACCTGAATCCACCCAGCTTTCGCTCCCATACAACAAAGTTGGTCGAAAGATTGAACAGTGCACAGATAACTTAGTCTTGGTACTGACTTCCTTCTTGCAGAAGAGAGTAGATCGTAGCTGAGCACTCGCTGCATTAGCTTTGCTACACCTCGCTTCCAGTTCTTTCACTATGTTGCCATAGTGTGAGGATATGCAGCCTAAGTACTTGAAACCGTCCACCTGTTCTAACTTTGTTCCTCCTATTTGGAACTCAACCGTTTATATTTCTTTCCCACTGACATTACTTTCGTTTTGGAGATGCTAATCTTCATACCATAGTCCTTACATTTCTGATCTAGCTCTGAAATATTACTTTGCAAACTTTCAATCGAATCTGCCATCACAACTAAGTCATCCGCATATGCAAGACTGCTTATTTTGTGTTCACGTATCTTAATCTCACCCAGCCAGTCTATTGTTTTCAACATATGATCCATAAATAATATGAACAACAGTGGAGACAGGTTGCAGCCTTGTCTTACCCCTGAAACTACTCTGAACCATGAACTCAATTTACCGTCAACTCTAACTGCTGCCTGACTATCCATGTAAAGACCTTTAATTGCTTGCAAAAGTTTGCCTCCTATTCCATAATCTTGTAGAACAGACAATAACTTCCTCTCAGGAACCCGGTCAAATTGCCTTTTCTAGATCTATAAACCATAGATACAATTCCCTGTTCCACTCATAACACTTCTCCATTATCTGCCGTAAGCTAAAGATCTGGTCCTGACAACCTCCAAGGGGCCTAAACCCACACTGATTTTCATCCAATTGGTCCTCAACTAATACTCGCACTTTCCTTTCAACAATACCTGAGAAGATTTTACCCACAACGCTGATTAAAGAGATACCTCTGTAGCGCCACTACTGCCAGCTAAATAAAAGATTCAGACTACTGAAGGCAGTAACTGCTGATAGGCATAGTTAGCAAATGAAAGATTTTGATAGAGAACAAACAAAGTATTTACCGCAATAGTGTTCAAAAGTCATAATGTATATAGCAGTTCATGACATCCAGTCTTACAAATTTCAAAACTCCGCCATCTCTCTCCCCACATCCACCACTGCTGGCGGCTCTCCTCCAACTGCGCAACGCTACGCACTGTTCACATCGAGCTGCCCAACACTACAATGGCAGACAACAATGCAAACTAGCCACAGACTGCACACAGCACAGCCAGTGATTTTCATACAGAGCGCTACGTAACGTTGCCAATAAGAAAACATAAACAGCCTACTTACAGTCTGTTTAATGGATTACGAGTAAAAGTAACTCCTGTGTTCAGGTTTTCGCATGCGCCACTTTGCGCACTGCCGCCGTTCTAGGAGAATTACGACACGACGGGTTATTTGACATGGCAGGAAAGTGCAGCGCAGAACATGGCGGAAAAATGCGGCGAGGGAGGGAGTGGGGCTGCCCATATTGAGGGCCCCGCACGCCACCACCTGGCGCGATGCGTATCGCCGCCCCCGCTGCCGCCGCCGCCACCCCCGCCGCCAGCGCGCGCCGTCACCTCCGGGTGCCGCCCCCGCCGCCCGCGCTATCTGCAGTTTCTGCCTGAGCGCCTCCGCCGCACGCTAATGGAAACCTGATAACAGCCGCGCCGACGCCCGCTGCGGCCGCCATTTTGAAATTACGCGGCGCCGCACAACAAAAGCGGCGCCCTCCGCCTCATTATCATGTCCGGCCTTCTTCCGCTGCCCTCGTCCTTAACATCTGTCGCCGTGTGTGTACGGGCCGATTACAAAGCGTTGCCAGCACTTGGTTTTATCACCAGCGTGCATAGGTAAAACACTTCATAAGAAAGGTGACAAGAGAGACTTAAACAACTATCGACTAATTTCGTTACTAATATCTCTTTACAAAATATTCGAAAAAGTAATGGACTCAAGATTAGTCGCATACTTAAGTAGAAAAAATTTCTTAGCATATCACAGTCTGGACTCCAAAACGTTGCTCGTCTGAGAATACTGTTTATACATTCACTCATCAAATAGTACAAGCCTTAAATATGATTATATCGCCCGTTGGTGTTTTTTGTGACATCTTCAAGGCTTTCGATTGTATCGATCATGATGCTCTATTAGAAAAACTAAAGTTATATGGAACTGAAGGCATTACACACAGCTGGTTTGAATCATATTTTACAAACAGAATGGAAAAGGTTTTGCTGAGTAGTCCAGAAAATGTCGAGAAGGTTGAAAATTTTAATGACTGAGATAAAACCACAAAGAGAGCCCCACAGGGTTCTATTTTGGGTCCACTCCTGATATGTGAGTGAATGACCTTCCACATAACATTCAACAAGCTAAATTCGTACTTTTTGCAGACGAGACCAGTGTTATAATAAATCCCTTTAGGGAGATACGAACAGAAGAGCTAGTAAATGATAGTTATCAAATAACTTAAGTGGTTCTTTGAAAATGGACTCTTCCTAATTTTTGAAAAACGCACTACATTTAGTTATGTCCAACAAATAGAATCGCATCAACCATTGATGTAGCACATAAGTAGGAATCAGTAGATGGGATAGAATGCTTGAAATTTTTGGGTGTATGTCCCGGTGAAACCGTGAACAAGCACATTACTGAGTTTCTTAAAGGATTAAATTCAGCTACTTTTCTCTTCGCATAATTGCTAATTATGCAAACGAACTTATCAACCTACTGACACATTCTGCATTTTTCACTCAGTAATGTCTGACTGAATAATTTTCTGGGGTGACTCATCACTTAGAAAGAAAGCAGGGTTCCACACAGGCGATCAGTAAGAATAATATGTGATGTTCACCCACGGACGTCATGTAGATACCTCTTCAAGGCGCGAGGCATTTTAAATGCACCGTAACAATACATATATTCGCCATTGAAATTCGTCATAAATGGTTCAAAAGGCTCTGAGCACTATGGGACTTAACATTTTTGGTCATCAGTCCCCTAGAACTTAGAACTATTTAAACCTAACGAACCTAATGACATCACACACATCCATGCCCGAGGCAGGATTCGAACCTGCGACCGTAGCGGTCACGCAGTTCCAGACTGAAGCGCCTAGAACAGCACCTCCACATCGTCATAAATAATCATAATTTGAGAGAATAGTGATGTCCATGCGTAAAATAGTATAAAAAATAAGCTTTATTACCAATAGTAAAAGCTGTCAGTTTCTCAGAGATGAGTTAGTTCAAAATGGTTCAAATGGCTCTGAGCACTATGGGACTTAACTGCTGTGGTCATCAGTCCCCTATAACTTAGAACTACTTAAACCTAACTAACCTAAGGACATCACACCCATCCATGCCCGAGGCAGGATTCGAACCTGCGACCGTAGCGGTCACGCGGTTCCAGACTGAAGCGCCTTTAACCGCACGGCCACACCGGCCGGCGATGAGTTAGCGAAGCAGGGTTTAAAACTAACTTAAAATAATTTCTCTTGAGCAACTCCTATTTCATTGACAAATTTCTACCTAAAATCTTGTAAAAAAAACCTTGTTTTTAAGTGTAGTTCCATGAGCAGCACTAAAATAATAATGCATTTATTAATGTTAACACTAATCATGTATACATATCCTGTAATCTGACTTATTTACACATCAATTCGACAAAAAAAATCGTTTACATGATTGACGGAAATGTTACTAACTAACTAAATACACTGAAGCGCCAAAGAAACTGGTATAGGCTCGTGTATTCAAATGCAGAGATATGTAAACAGGCAGAATACGGCACTGCGGTCGGCAACGCCTACAGAAGACACTAAGTGACTGGCATTGATCGGTTACTGCTGCTACAATGACAGGTTATCGAGATTTAAGTCAGACTGAACGTGGTGTTATAGTCGGTACAGGAGCTATGGAACACAGCATCTCGGAGATAGAGATGAAGTGGCGATTTTCCCGTATGATCATAACACCAGTGTACCGTGAATATCAGCAGTCCAGTAAAACACCGAATGTCCGACATCACTGGTGCCAGAGAAAGATCTTGCAAGTACGAGACCAATGACGACTGAAGATAATCGTTCATCATGACAGAAGTGGAAGACTTTCGCAAATTGCTACAGACTTCAATGCTCGGTCATCAAGAAGTGTCAGCGTGCGAACCATTCAACGAAACACCATCGATATGCGCTTTCGGATCCGAAGGCCCACTCGTGCAACCTTGATGACTGCACGACACAAAGCTTTACGCCTCGCCCGGGCCCGTCAACACCGACATGACTGTTGATGACTGGAAACATGTTGCCTGACCGGACGAGTCTCCTTTCAAATTGTATCGAGCAGATGGACGGGTACAGGTATGGTTACAAACTTAGAATCCATGGACCCTGGATGTCAGAAGGGACTGTTCAAGCTGGTGGAGGCTCTGTAATTGTGTGCAGCATGTGCAGTTGGAGGGATATGGGACACTTGGTACGTCTAGATAAGACTCCGACAGATGACGCATACGTAAGCATCCTGTCTGATCACCAACATGCATTCATGTCCATTGTGCATTCCGATAGACTTGGGCAATTCCAGCAGGAAATGCGACAACCCACACGTCCAGAAATGCTGCAGAGTGGCTCCAGGAATACTGTTCTGATCTGAACACTTCCACTGGCCACCAAACTCCCCAGACATGAGCATTATTGAGCATATCTGGGATGCCCCCTCGTACACTTACGGATTTATGGACAGCTTTGCTGGATTCATGATGTCAATTCCCTCCAGCACTATTCAGACGTTAGTCGACTCCCAGCCACGTCGTGTTGCAGCACTTCTGCGTGCTTACGGAAACCCTACACGATATTACGCAAGTGTACCAGTTTCTTTGGCTCTTCAATGTGGATGTAGCGGCAAACGCATACGTTGCCGATAATGAAGATGACTGCGTTAACGACCAATAGTGTACTGTACTTTGTTAATCAAAATTCAGTTATGGTGCGAACAAAGGCACGCTCGGCTGTCAGTCGTCAGCCGAAGTTCATTTCCATCTGGTGGTATAACTCTACCAAATTCGGTAAGAAGGCGTTCTGAAAAGTAAGGCAAGTTGCAGTCCTTTACCGCTAGAGGGCTCCGAATTGTAGCATGTAACATGGCAGTGAGCAAATTAGTTAGTTAGTTAGTTGTATGTTCCATGGATCATTTGTACGATTCTTTTATCGAAATTATGTGCAAAGTCAGTTTACAGGATATGTATACATGATTATACCCATTATTATTTTTAGTCCTACTTATGCAACTACATTTTTTGTTGGCTACCAGTTTTTAAGTAAAAATTCATCATTGGAACAGATAGCTATCGAAGCATGTTTTAAATATAGTTTAAAATCATTCTCATGTATAGCTCAGCTCCTAACAATTTATGTTATTGGGCAGATGGTCAAAAATTTTTGATACTTCATATTGAACTCCTTCCTGAACCACTGACAGATTTAACAGTGGATAAATAATAAAGGACATTTTTTCCTCTACTGTTGTACTTTAGTACATCACTGTTCTTCTCATCAAATTTGGATTATATATGACGAATTTCATTGGCGAATATATGTATTGTGACGGCGCAGTTAAAATGCCTAGCTACATCCAGAGGTGACTATATGACGTCCGTGTGTGAACACCACAGATTATTCTTACTGCTCGCCTTTGTGGGATAGTAGATCTACTTTCTCTCTTTCTAACTGATTATTTACCCCAGAAAATTACCCAGTCAGATATTACCGAGTGAAAAAATGCAAAATGTGTCAGCAGGATGATACGTTCGTTTGCAAAATTAGCAATTACATGAAGAGCAAAAGTAGCGAACTTAATTGTTTGAGAAGCTCAGTAACGTGCTTCTTCCAGTTAAAGTCTTCGTCAATATGTACACCCAACAATTTGTAGCATTCTACCCTATTTAGTGACTCCTGATCATGCGCTGCATCAGTTGTTGGTATGACTATTTGTTGTACAGAACTGAATGTAGTGGTATTTTTTTTCTTCTTTTTTGCGAAAACATAGGGAAAGTCCATTTTCAGAGAAACATTTGATAATTATTTGGAAAATATCATTTACCAACTCTTCTGCCGCTTATTCTCTAAAGGGAGGTATTTTAACCCTAGTATCGTCTGCAAAAGTACGAATTTAGCCTGTTGAGTGCTAAGTGGAAGGTCATTCACATACATAAAGAATGGGAATGGACCGACAATAGAGCCCTGTAGGACTCCCTTTGTGATTTCCCCCTTCCCCCCCCCCCCCCCCCCCCCCCCACCAGACACTAAAATTTCCCATCTACCGAAGTTGTCTGAATATCTTTCCGAAGTTGTCTGAATTGTTCGGCACAACCTTTTGTTGCATTCTGTTTGTAAAGAATGATTCAAACCAGCTGTGTGTAAAG